>NC_087144.1:3175714-3810857 GCF_030705265.1 Helicoverpa armigera
GTTTTTATTAGTGTGTGTTTATTATAGTTGTCGAAATTTTATTCATAAATACTTCAACTTATAATACCGTTACGTTGACCATTAGTACCCTTGACAATTACCTAAACTGCTAGCTAATCCATGACACTCTACTACCCCAAACATTACTCAAATTAATATCCCCAAAAAAAATCATCCACACAGCCACATACGATACAGAACAACAATAACACAGTCATAGCTAAACAAAGTCCTAATCTCTGACATCAAAGGAGGCACACGCCGCAAGTGACGGTACACGAATAAAATAGCCCGTTGTGTTATTAACAGTAGCCCAAGAAAAACGGGAGCTTCTGTGTTTGATAGCTGGATGAGACAGTGTGACAGATTTTTTTTTGTTAAGTGTTGATGTTAAAATGGAGAGTGGGCATTAACTTAGAAATTAGTGAAGTTGGTTATGTAATTTGACGTGAATAAGTATTTTTGAAGGGGTTTAAATTGGTCACATGTTTTGAAATGAAAACTGCATTTACGACAACGATAAAGTGGTATTTGTATGACAATGATAAAGCAATATCCCTTCTACCTTCCCACTTCACCCAGCTTTCATTTAAGTTAGTTTTTTAGGTGTGAAAAGTTTATCCAACGATTTTCATTGATAAAAAAAAATAACTTGCAATGTGTGAAGGACAATGGCTACTTAACTTCACTACAACTTATTTTAACGAATTGATTTTTTTGTTTTAACAAATTGACAATCTAAGAAAAACTTCAGTACTCCGAAACAATGAGAAGCTCCCGAAAAAAAACGCTTTAACGCCCTAATACCTTAAGAAGGCCTCCATCTAAAACAGAACCGTTCCATATAATCTATATCCTTGTCGCAAGTACCCGAGAAAAAAGGGGGGGAGGGTCGAATATCCCACAAGGGTGGTTGGCAATGGACTGAAGGAGCCCCAATCAATCTTACAAGTCGCACTGCGATGCGGGGGCCAGGGGGGGTATAAGGCACTTTTGGGAGGTCGAAGGGACGATACCCTCTTATGGACGGGCTCGACTGACCCTTCGGGAGGCCCCACACGAAAAAGGTCTGACATAAACTTTTTGTTAGTAGGATATTTTCTGCGTTAGGTCCCATCATATTACAAGCTTTCGGCGTTTATTGCAATTAATGGTGGCTTTGTTGGTTTGTATATTTTTTTGTGTACGTTTGTATTGTAATTCAAAATAAACTGTGCACTCATCCCTCTTATCTTATTCCCTTCTCATACCCTTTTTATGGCATAAGATCAATCTATTGTTACTTTTCACTATTAAACCGAGTGAATCCTTGTATACGTTTGTTCAAATTATCCAAGGGATGAGAATATGCAAACTCATTGAACCTAACAGAATCCCAAGCACCTAATATTACCAATATTACGCAAAAAAATAATGTAACATACCTGCTATACTACAGTAAATATAACCGTCATCAGAAAGCTTACTAGCCCACTTCTCCGTCGGGCATCGTTTTTGTGTCTTGTCTAATACCGTGACGCCCCCTCAGGCTGATGAAACCTCGTGCCTCCACCCACCCCCCTCACCCGCGCCCCAAGCGAGAAAAATGAGTTAGAAAAGATGCGGCGCCCGATTATAGCGTGACGCCCCGTGGTCCTTTGTGAGGGACATTCGTCTGAATCAATCGCGGCTCGTGTGGACGCCGCGAGCATTACAGGGTTGGAGGTACGCGGTAACGCCTAAAAATTCTGTTTGCCTGGTACTTTGAAATGTAAAAAAGTAAAAAACATGTCATAAAAATAAGCCCTGTGTGTTCTTTGTAATAAAAATAATATAAAGGTACATAGGAGTACATTACATTGAATTATCTGAGGGGTCCCTGCCCGTTGGACCCATGTCTCCTTGTAAGCTCACAAAAGTCCGGCTTTTCCTTGCGTAGGATGAGAAACAACATATGGGCGTCTGATTAACTTCACATCTACAAGAGAATTACAACATGTTACATCTTGCATTATTCTTAAATCCACGATAGAAAAGTTTAGTTTCACAGCTAAGTATACAAACTCACGTAAGAACTTTTCGAAGAACTTATTTATTTACTGCCACAAAATTAGATGAAACTTTTTAAAACGATTAAAATTGTTAATGCGAAATAAAGTATTTTCGGTATATAGGCATTTATGTATATCACACGTTTTTAGGAAATATACTGTTAAACCAAATCTACAATAACCAACAATCTTTGCAAAAAAAATGCCGAAACAAACCCCTCCAATAATTTTAACTTAAACGTCGGATAGCAGTCTTCAAAATCATAACAAGGGTTATAAAGGATCCTATACAAAGGTTTGCGGGTACGACCGACCGCCACCGCTTTCCCAGTTTGTTGGCAGAAGTTTAAAGCTAGGGTTAAACGCGGACCGGCCCGCAAAATCATATGTTTATTTTACATTGTAAATTTGTTTGGACAAAAATTATGTTATCAGGTTTTGGTGTGGTTTCATGCTTTGTATTTGAGAATGAGGAATTTAGAATATTTGGGAGCGCCCTAATCCACAAAACAGGGTCCTCTTTTTGCACCCTGTATAATTCAATAAGTCGTTACGACTTTACCGACAGCTGAAAAGACATGCATCATCTTGACTCACCTTGTTCTCTGAATCCCTGCGGTCCTGGTACGCCATACTCCTCATATGCTTCAGATATGCAGTCGTGATGGGCACGTTGTAGTCCATCTCCTCGCCGCCATAGTACGCCCCACCATCAGGTCTCCAAGGCTTCGGAAACCTCCCAAACGAGTTGGACGAATATTCAATACTCGAAGGCAACAACTTCTTTCTAGGCGGAGACCTCGACTTCGGAGGGTCTTTAGACGTTAAATTAGCTACATCGAGTGGATTATACTTTTTCTCTTTTTTGGGTTCAGTCTTATCATTAGATACTTTGCTATCCACAGTTTTAGTACTTTCGCCTTCTGACTGCCTCGTATCTTCATCTTTCTGCGGTCTTAGTAGTGGTGCTGGACTGACAGTTACAACATCTTCTACGTCTATTAGACTGTTATCGTCTTTGTCTATTTCAGGGTCTGTTCTGACTGGTTCCTCTTCTTGAAAAGCCGGTTCAACTGGAGAAGTTCTACTTAAAAGTGGTGCAGCCTCAAATCCGTTAACCTTCTTCGATGTCAACTCAATATACGTGGGTTCCGGATCCTCAACGTCAGTCGGTTTGGGGCTTTCAACTTTCTTGAGCGGCTGAAGTTCCGTGTATTCGAATTTCGGTTCGTAGTAATTAGAATGTGCGGCGTCTATCTCAGACTCCCAGTTGCGCGTGTAATCAGGCGCGCAGTGGGGCAGGAAGGGGAGGTAGGTGGGGTGTCGGGTGGGGGAGGGGGAGGGTGTCGGCAGGGGCGGCGGGGAGGCGCTGCGCGGGCGCCGCGCGCACTCCGCGCATCCGGTGAGGAAGCGCGTGACGGCCTCCCGCGGCAGGAACGCGTACGTCTCCGTAATCTGTTGGCGAAAACATCCGTGATTAAGGGAAAGGAGAGAATATATTCTTTTGTGATGTTTTTGTGTTCCACTGATAGCATTACGAGTGGACGCGGGTTGTTGGGAAACAAATGGAAATAACGCTCTCGAAGGTTTTGGAAATAAAGTGCTGTTTTTCATGATGTTGATCATGTTCGACCTGTTATCTGCAGGTAGACAAAAAATGAAGATGTTTTGTTCAATTACACTTTTGTCATACATATAACAACTAAAACTATTTCTTGGGTTGCTAAGTAACTAGTACGTACCTGATTAACATGTTGGTTAACGTATTTTAATTTTGCCAAAAGATAGAAAAAATATCCAATCAAATGTTCAGGTGAAAACAGCATTATTAAGGAAAATAGTACAATATCCAATTTAATAAAACGATAATTAGTTTAATGGGTGCCCACCTTCTATTTAGTACATTGCACCTATCCGTTCGTTATTGTAGATTAGATACAAAACTTAAGCTATGTAAGTTCTTTCCCTTGTGCGAACAAAACCCTCATTACGGTTATTTATAAAATTACCCAAATCCACATACATAAGGAATGTACCTATCTGAATTTGGGTAATTTTGAAGCACGCTAGCCACCGGTTTTATGAAACACAAAAGTTTTATGAAACCGGTGGCTAGCGCCATCTCTTGGCCACACGCTTATAAAGCACGAAGTTTGCGTTACCCCCCGGTTTCCTACTACCCTTAGTGATTCGAAAATGTACCACTAGGTGGCGCTTTCCTACATTATTTACTGAACTAGAATATAACGATGATGTTTTCGCTTTGCAGTTTTTACTGCTAAAACGCATAAGTAAAACATTTTAAATATTTAAATAACAAATTTTACATAGTAGTAACCAATATACTCACTGTTCTATAAGTTCTTTTTTGGCCCGCATGCTTTCCAGGTCTTCCTTCTAATTCTACGTGAACCGTGTAGATGATGTCGAAGAAATTTTCTACCACAGCCACCTTTCTGTAGACTGGTTCTTGATTTGGAGCATTCTGAAACAAGAAAAATATGATTGAATTAAAAATGTATATCTTCACAAACCGCCATCTAGCGTTAACAGGTTAGTACTAATGCATGGACAAGTTTCGTTCAGAAGTCGCTAGATGGCGTTACACGTCTGATTTAAAAGTTCAAATGGCATTTTGTTTTCGGCGCGCTTTATTGAAAGCTGTGCAATTTCCCGCCAGTAGTGTATTTTATAGTGTTTCTACTAACTGTTATGCTTATAAAATATCTAAGGACTTTAATTTCACCATAAAACTAAATACCTAAGTTAAAAAAAGTTTAAAAAAATCATGACGATTATCTCAGTTGACAAACACAGGGCTGTCCAAAGCGGGTATATCATGTAATTTGTTTCATAAATTACCCGCGGAGGGCAATTAGTCCCGCGATCGCAGGTCGGCCGTAATTAGCCCGTGCCGGGCGCACGGGACTGCCGTAATTAGCCGGACGACGGGCCCCGGGACTGCCATAATTACCGGGATCTGATGCGAGGCGCCGCACTATGTTTGCGGAATCCAACTTGGCTAAATAAATAGCATGTTGCATCCTCGTTTGTGATATTTATGTGAACATTGCCGTATTTACTGGGTAATTTTTCACGAGTAGGATTCCGCGAGCGTACATATTTCTGTGTGGCATTACTTTAAGTCGTCTTGTGCTGCTCATATGTTTAAGCTATGGCTAACTTTTACTATTATTTATATTTTAACATTAGGTACTTATTCTAAAGTGTACATTAACACTTGACTATTTTTAGTGCCTAACTAGTTATTTTACTATTTACCCACTGGTTTTGCTTGCAAAAACTAAATGGTATTCATCGATTTTAAATACGTTATCCAAAACTAAACATTTTGCCACATTATTTCCAAACTTGCTCTTTAACCCGTACTGTTAATTTTATTATCCAAAAAACCGCTTCAAAACTCCTACCGCCTCTATAAATCTTCGGTAAAAAAACACTTTATTTCACAGGCGCGGGCGACGAAACAGCCGTATCATCGGAGATGCTTATCCGGCGCGGTCTGGAAGTGGCCGCCGCAGGACTAATGCCCACGGCAATTACACGCGAAGCCGCCGCTTCTAGTGTGGGGGCCAGGTTTTTTGCGGATTTATAATACCTACCTATAGGTATTACGTAGGTACCAAGGAAATATATTTTTGTAAATGGTAACTTTGTTTATTTTAAATCTAATTGTGTGGTAGGGTAGGGTGAGAACATAATGAATCAGGTATGTTTTGCAAAATAACGGGAATTTAGCTGAAGATATTTTGTCAAAGACAAAAGCTTCTACAGATTTTGTACCTTACTTAGCGGGAAATTAAATAGTCCTTTGCAGTTTTGACCAAATTACATATTTAATAATAACTTTATGGTGCTAATACGATACGACAAATCATTCCTTAACCTCAAACATAACTTTAAAATAAAAATAAAAAATACAAAATCACCCAAAAAAAAAACTAAAAACAAAACGCGTTATAAAGACAGAGTCGCATCACTATGCCTCGAGCGCGCCAATTAGCAGAGAGCCACCCGCGCCATTCGCGCCGAGACAATTCTCCCGCCAAATAAAAATAAATTGTACGAAATATCCGCCACCCGCCCGCTTTGTAAAATGCTCAACTTCGACCAAATTGTATCTGTTGTCGAACAGAAATGTACGTGAATATAATATTACAGGTTTGAAGATGTTTTGTATTGTCTTTCTTGGGATGTTGACAATATTTGGTTACCTTTTGTACTTTTGTGAACCAGTCGACTTCGAGTAAGACAACGAAGTTCGGAGACCGTGTTGCTCGAAGTCATCCTTACTTATATAGGTAGGTCTGCTCTGCTGTCCGCAGTAAATGTATGTGGTTTTTATATAGGTAGGTATTTGCTCAAAGTTTATTATATGCGAATGTCAAAGACATAAACATACATTCTGAAACTATTATACCCATCTTAAGTACCATAAGATGAAAATAGCAGTCAAGTCAATTAAAATAGAGGGAAAACTGTACCCGCATCCAGTAAAACTACTTACTACAAAAAGTCTGAAAAAGTACGGTAACAAACTAAATAAATAACCTGTAACCGAGTCCTGTAAAAGAATCCTCTCAAACACAAGAAACAAATAAATTCTGTGCACTGCGAGTACTAGGCGAGCAGCAACAGGTGGTGGTGTGAGCAATGCCTCATTGCGATTACACCTGCGCGTTCGATACCACTTTGAGTCCGATCCAAGTTTCTTCGTACACAAAAAAAGCGCAGAAGGCGCAATGGGAAAATACAGCGGAATTCTAAGTGGTTACTTGGCAAGTCGCCCTCGCTATGATCCGCAGTAATATTTTAGTTCACACCAAACCAAAGAATGGAGTATTATGTATGTACTTTAATAAATAAAGATTATGGAATCCTTACCTATGTAAACTAATTTATGGGATCTAGGTATCCTATAGCGCTTTCAGCGACCGACTCAACAATGGGAGCAAAAGGAAGCATTTTTCTTGAATATTAAATAGATACTCTATCCCTATTATTATTCCATCTAATCCACATCGGTTCTATTCACTTCCAGGTTTCTTATTATGCGCCGACTAGACTTTCTGAAATTCTTGCATATTTGTTGATAGCTACGGCGCCATACGGGTAACTTTTCTTTAAAGTTGCTACTTCGGAAATGTGCAGTATTGTGCTTATGATTTGTGGGAAAATTGTTATAACGTTAATAAAAGTCCCTTGAATGTCCTATGAGTAGGTAAGTAAGTACATAAAATACAATATTATAATAGTGGGTTGAAAGTTGAAATGTCATAAGAATAGATAAGATAATAACACAAACAAATGAAAACAAAAACTTTTTCCAAAACGTCACAACATTTCGTTTCTTGCAACTCAGAATTCATAAAATAAAGGAGCTTGTCAAAATAAATAATGTAATGAATCGCCAACAATTTAAAACAGGCTCCAACTCCCTTATGTAATATGGTCTCCTAGTACTCTCTGGGGTGGCGATGGCGGCCGGATGAACAGACAGAGGGGGATATCCGGCCCTGCCAGTTGAACCGGTAACCGAATGTGACGCTCACGACTTCATAATGGAAGGAATTTTATACTATTGACTTTTATTTGTAAAAAAAAAGGACGAAAGAAAACAATACCTTAAGTTTGAGTCGTACAACTAATAATTAACACACTAAACAATGGCGATGGAAAAACATTGCAAGAAAACTTGGACTCAAAAGTCTGATATAATGATGATCTTGATTGCCAATGACGACACAAACAAACACTATTTATTGGCTTTCAAAAGAACGTCAATACATCCTTGCCGAAGACTAAGATAGCTGAAACGGATTAAAACCTAGATGCCTAGATTTTACATACCGAACACAAAGTTTTACATCAAAGTGAGGTTTACATGAACAACGCAGTCCATTACACAGAGAGTGGCCATCGGAAGCCCGTCCATTTTGAGGCTAAAACCAGGGCTGTTAGGCTAAGTTTAGACGAGCGGACAGACAGAAATGACGCGACTTTTTAGGGACGAAATGACTCCCTGTGATATGTGTGGAGTCGGAGGGATTATTTTAAAAATCAGAATGACTGAAATCCGTCCATGTTGTGGCCCGTACCCCTTTGTGATTCAACTCTTTCGAACAATCCCGTGGATGTCAAATGTCTACGCTCATCAAACTTGAAGTTTCTTTGTGTGGCCGTTGTGACGACGCTTTTCCGTTTCACACAGAAATTCGTTGCATATCTGATTCAGACCATGACATTTCTTGGCGTATGATCATGGCCTGTCCAGGCGAAATTACCTAAGTTTGTTTACTTCGCTTTCACGCTTAAATACCTCTATAGTCCACCGGACGCGAAATGTAATTTTCTCAGGATGATGCGGGTGAAAACTCGATTAAAATCGACGATTGTTCTATTATTTGAATTCAGAACAACTTCAAACAGCCTTATGTCGTTTGACATACGGTGTACCGCATGACAGTGTAACCTCACCTTACGGGAGTCTCCACTAGGAGCTAACGACTTGGGTTTGGTGCAGCACGCCACAGCGCGCACGCTCAGGCAAGGATGCTCAGTCAGGGAGACAAGGCCATTCTGTGTTCTGTGTTGATGTGGGGTTTTGACTATTAATTGATTGCAATTGAAGCAATAAGTTATAAGTACAGTCTTGCAAAGCATCTCATGTATAAACTATAAACCGGCTTAAAATTAAGGCATTTATGAGAAAATAAATGGTGTTATTCGTTTATAAAAAACAATATTTGGACACAAATGACCTGTGCTCTTCCTGCTAATTTGATGAGGATAGTAGGTACATAAGTTGGATTGAATTATACATAGGGTTACTGTATTATTGACATAAAGATTCAGTTACAAATGCATTAGTGTGTAGGTACATCACTGCATTGTAAATGTGTAACATTAAACTTTAACGATATAATTCTCACACTACAAACACTGATTTACTAACACGAGCTGACCAACCTAACCCTATCACCGCTCGCGTTAAAAAAATACACCCGTGCCGGTCGCCAAAATCGTACCATTCGCCAAAATCGGCACGTGAGTGATTAAGCAGCGGCAGCGGTGAGACAGTGGTGTGGTCGCGTCGCGTCGGACGGCAATTGATCTACGATCGTTAGTCGCGGCGGCCCCGGTCGCTGCGACCCGCTACATTCCTGATACCGTAGGGTTGGTAATGGCGAAATTATTATTGTAAGATTAAGGTTTATAAATGTCCTTTACGTTTGTCTTGTCACTGGGGAAGTTTTGACAATATACCTAGGGCTCCTGAGTCATACATACATACGTATATGTATAATGGACTAGAAGCAGGGGTCCAGCATTCAACGTGCTTTCCACAAAAACACGGTATAGAATTTGACATGTTTTCTACATAAGAGTCACCCATCCGTGAACAGATCGCGGCAAGCGTTACTTAACCTATGATTAGTCGACCCATGCCGCTATCAACCTAAAAGCCAAAAGCTCCATATTTATTCCTTTTTACAATAAAAAATGCAAAGATCAACCCAATATTAAAATACAGTAACATTGACAGCCCTACCAACCCTAAGATGCCCGACACTTGATCCGCGATCCCAACCGTGCCAGCCCGACGTCGACGCCAAAACACTATACACCCCTACACATACATATACAGGATGATCGACGACCCGACTCGCCGCCCCGAGTGGGGCGCGCTTCGGCAAAATCGACGATGCGGCTTCGCCCCGCGTGGGGCGCGCTTCGGCAAAATCGACGATGCGGCTTCGCCCCGCGTGGGGCGCGCTTCGGCAAATCGCCCGCCGGCATACGAATAGTAATTACGAATTGGAGCCGTGTCGATGTAAGCCGGATATAGGGTTACAAGTAGTTTTTTTTATATATAAGTTGCTGTTTCTGTTGAGTTTTTGAACCTTGTGGACCTAAGATTTTCGGCCTCGTTTATTATAATAACTATAGCCCTGGTTTCACATGGATATGAATGATGATCTTTTGTCATGAATCCAACTATTTATCGCTTAATGTCGTAATAATATTATAGTCAGTTAAACATATTTTTTTAAGTTTGCGAAAAAACGGACGGAGCGCAGGGCAACTTCTGTATAATACCACAGATGACTAAACAGTTACTTCAAAAGTAATATTCTGGGATAAAGCACTCAAAATATATTAGCTAGTGTAGTTGTACCATATGGTTAAGAGCCATACAAGTTTCAATATTCGATCGATGTTAACCAATGCTAGGGGGTGTCAAAATTAAATAAAACTCTTACAGATTGCCTTCACTCGATCATAACAGACATTTGCTATTGTATTAAGTCGTGGGGAAAAGAGGCATGGTTTATCCCCCTTGTTATAAAGAATGTCAGTACCTACAGGAAGATATTTGGAAGAGTAGCATGATTTTGTGGGAAGTTACACGTTTTATGCGACTGAAATTCGGGATTTTAATCAATGAAGAAGAAAAAAGGTCTTTAGCTATTAATTTGCAAATTACATTGGTAAAGATATCGGACAACCCCAGCAGATATTTGACCGCATAATTTACTTCCCACATAAAAACTGGAAAATTACCTATGTTATAATCATTCGTACCTATGTTATTTGACACATACAATTGTTTAACAGTTTTCATCCATTGTTTCTCCCATGTACACCCCAGTTACTCCAAAAAGAAAGTACCAACTGAAGGAGTTTCACATACCTACACATTATATACTCTAACGTTCTGAAACAAGGTCTCTCAGTCCTGTCGAGTGTTAGCGACCCGCAGCTTCTCGCCCCCAGTGCTGTTTGCTCCGGGACACTTTCATCTAGTTTGCGGACAATAGGGTGACTAGGATGAGTGGGGAATTTTAGGATTTTTTGCGAACGATATATGAGGGGTTAAAGTGTATTGTAGCGGCTTGATGTGTAACATAGTAAAGACACTCAATGAGTAACTGTCAAAACAATTATTGTTATTGGATATTTTTATTGAAATTTTTAAGTCATCAAGAGGTGTACGGAACAGAAAAAGCTTTCATAGTGATACGCCAAGTGGAGCTTATGTACTGGTTTCATATATTGCGCCAACTCTTATCGATTTTGGGGTCCTAAAGTAATAATAAAATCTGATTTTTCCTTTAAATTAGTTTATTTTATCCAAACAACTCATTCTTTTTTCAAGAACCATATTACATAGAGTTCCACAGTATTTCCAAAAGCACAGTCACCCTACAGCCACCATGTTCAATAGCCTGCTTTTTGCTCAGCGTCTCTAATACGGAATGTTTTGTAGACACCGCTCAAATGGCTTTGTGACGATTCCGCTCAAGACGACTGCCATCCCATGATTAGTTTGCATAGAAGCTGCTCTCTGCAGATGCGCAGAGAGGGAAAAAGGAACAGAAATACATGGCTATGTATAGGGGTAATTGACTTTTTTTTTGTTTATGTACTTGTTCAGAAAAGTTCCTGTATCGCTATTTAATAAGCACTCGCTAGTACAGAGATATGCCCCAACTAAGTTGGAAAAAAACTTTTGAACGAAATCCACCCCAAAATAAACCGCATTCAATTTGCGTCTATCCAATCCTCCACCGCAAAACTTACAAACACCGAACAAAACCTTCAAATAAAACCTAATTAAAAAAACATTATTCCGCAGCCAACTTCGTGCACATTTCCGACAAACGTAGCACGGGATCGGGCTCAAAATAGTCACATCACTAACGCCCCATTAAAATCAGGACACCACTATTTGCGGCGGGCCGTCCCAACCCTTCGGACGTCGGCCGTTTGCATATGTGCCGTGCCGTAACTGCCGTCTGTGTCGTTCGTGCCGAAAATGTCCACTCTGCCGTGGAGAACAAAATGAGTAGTGGAGCTGCCGTAACGGACAATCTCCTAAGAAAATAGCGCGCCAAAATACGGGTATGCGGAGGATGGGGAACACCCATATACGCCTTTTTTAGATCCGATTATTTTTTACATTGTCAAAAATCGTTGTCAGATGTCTTAAAGAGCCACAACACCTCGTTCGGTCACTCATAACTGATCGTTTTGGTCATGTCCATCGTACGTTTTAGACCTAGAAGAAGGCCTGCCTGCATTGTGGCATCTCCACTCATCTTTTACTCCGTGACTCTGCCCGTGAAACGAACAACGGATAGTCGCATTGACGCAAAGTACGCTTGGCAGAATTAGTAGTTTGATTAACTACTGACGCTTAATGGATTGGACGCCGGTCAGTGATGTTCGAGGTGCTTAGGCCTATGTTAATGTTATTAAGAGGTTTGTCTGTGTGTGGGAGGTAGATATTGAATTTGGTGAAGGGGATTTGAACATCAACAACATCAACTGCCGTGAGCTAGGTCAGCTAGGTTGTCTTTTAATAGGTGACGAAAGAAGTTGAGAAGATGACATGATAAAGACAACGGTAACTCCAAATTGTGTTAAAACGTCCGATAATAAACCGATACGTGATTTTCAATATAACCAACATCTCTGAACCCAATGAGGGGTAAAAATACAAATTCCCATTATCGGGCCGCCGCTGTATTTTACGACCGCCAACATAAGTGATGGGGAGGGAATATCCGTAACCGGGACCACACATCTCCGTTCCGACACGTCTGTCTGCCCGACGCTATTGTGTCCGACAGACCGACACTCCTCGCAAGAATTCCCGAACTGAAATATTAAAACTCGCACGGCTTTATCAAATTGTTCGTGCGAGCTCGCTGATGAAATGTAATGTAAGCTTAAAAATTGTTGCGAAATGTTGCTGGGATTTTGTAGACAATGTGAAGAAGTGATTACAATTGGAATGTTTGCAGATATGAATACTCTTATTTTGTTTTGTTTCTCTATCATCCTCGCTCGACCTCTATCTTTCGCATTATAATTTCGTTGATCACATGAGACCTATAGTTTACATACAAGGTTTGATGACCGATACAAAGCTTTCTCCAGCTCCATAAAAATCTCAACGCGAAAATCGCGAACAGAAGTCCTCAGCCAGCCATTCATAAAATATTCAAAAGTGAAGTCACATTCAGGATCTTTGGGTGCACCGAAACCCGGCCGAAAGCTCTCGTAAGTAACCCTCATAAAGTATCGGGTCCCTTCCATTGTTGAGGGACGATTTTTACCTGTCAAGTGTCTCTGTGACCCGGATTAGCAGCGGAGGGTTGAATGAGTGCGACCCGGCTTGAGAACTTGATGCCTAGATACGGTTAAAAGATAAATCTTTTTTGGGTTTTGTCTGAGATGGTGGCGAGACTAACAAAGTGAATGTTTGGGAGCAAAAACATTTGAAGTATCTAAAATACACAAAATTGCATGGATATACAATCCTAATAAACAGCTACGTTAATACCAGGAGCGCATAAGTATATTGCACATTTCAACTAAAAAATCTCATGCCTCTCCCCTAATAATAATACGCATGGGTACCAGGGCTTCATACAAAGGCAGGCGTTTACCTACAATTCCACAGGATCCAGCTCCCGCATCGGTACAGACCACATGCCCGAGGCAAGTTCGCAGTAAAAATATAACCGACATATTGTGGCCTGTGGGATATATTGCGGTTACATTTATGCGATCCTAGTGTTTCTGCATTTCGTGCTTTGTATTTTTACGGGAAATTAGAGGTCACCTTTGAAACAAAAATTAGAAGCATCATACCTACAAGTCTATTAAAAGAAAAAGCATTTTGATAAACTCATACTTTAACGTATTTTTGTACTTCAGTTCATTTAAATAAATCATTATGGTTTTATTTCTGGAACTGTTTTCATGTATGCGGATCATATTTAAGTTACGCAACGAATGAATCAAAATATTCGTGTTTCATCAATATTTATTTTAAGTGCATATTCATTTCTCTCTGTGTAGCAAAATGCGTATTGAGGCATTAAAAGAATGCAAATGAAAAGTAACACATTTTTGGCAGTTGCAAATTCGTATCGATATCAGAATTAAAGGGTCGGTCAAAGTTAGTATGTAAGACAAGACTTAAATTATGTGACTATCAAACCACGACGAGTAACAACGACAGAACACGCTGTATAACAATTTTCCTGGAAATAAAAAGAACCCCCACTATAACCGAGAAGGGAAAACACTAAAGACGACGACAGCCACAATTAACAAAGACGGGAAAACTGGTAAGCGGGAGCAAACGAGAACGTGACGTAATAAAAGAACATAAAAACTACCAGGGGACCAGAGATGGGAGGGGTAGGACGCTCGGGCGTAAATAGCCGGGACCATCCGGCGAGCGAAGCACCCCGCAGGGTTGACACGCTTGACACAAGCGGATACGGGCGAAAAGTTTGAAGCCAACTAGTTCGCGTAACACCCAAGGGATAATAGGGTGATAATGTGAAGTAAGAACTGTCTGTGAGTTTTAACGACATACTAGAACTAGACAGCGGTAGTCGAACGGTTTAAAGCACTATGCAACAAACTGGGAGCGACATTTTCTCTGCTGTATTCGTCATACGACCGTTAATTGTGGAAGTCCAACTTTGTAAAACACATATGTAAATTCCTTTTCAATTCGCTGCGTACATAAGACCTTTGCAATATATGTCTGACATAGTAAATAAAAATCAATTTCGAAAAACAAAATGCAGTATATTTTTCTCGTTTCTGCCAGCCCTGGTGAGGCGAATGACAATAGTCCGGCGTGTCGATACTGTGACGTTTAACAGCGCGGCAAAACGTCAGATATACACACTCCAGTAGGTTTAACGGTTTATATTCTCTCTGCACTGAAACTAAAGCATTTTTAATGGCTTGCCATCGCCATTAGCTGATTGATAAAGGATTTCAATACAAGATCTATCCGTTGTTTTGGGGATAGAGATTGATTTTTGAAATTAGCTCCATAGTATAAAGTCATACAAACTCAAAGGACGGATAGAGATGGGTGTATTGAAAGGTGCAGTATAATTAATGTACAACAACAATATTGAAGATTCTAGGAGCAGATTTGTCGACGCTTTCAAACTAAAGTTTTCATGAAAATCTAAGTACTAAGTTTTTTCAGGTTTCTATGGATGCCATACGACGTTATCACAATTTTGGCGAAGGCAAAAGTTTTCTTATAGAAAAAATAAATAAATAAATATCTTAGTGCAATTGAAAAGGCGACAAAAAATCACTTAGCGCAATCTAACGTCACTATACAATACGGTTTCTAATCTAAAGTACTAGGCGCGCATAACGATATAAGAATTATTCGTATTAGGAAAAACTATAGAGTACCGGTAATCGTCATCTGCCTAGCCTTTTCCCATCTATGTTGGGGTCGGCTTCCAGTCTAACGGATGCATCTGAGTACCAATGTTTTATAAGGAGCGACTGCCTATCTGACCTCCTCAACCCAGTTACCCGGGTAACCCAACACCCCTTGGTAAGACTGATAGTCAGACTGGCTGGCCTATGCATTATGCATATAATTTGTTCAAGTTTATGTTGTTGTTTTTAAGAATCTAAGTCAAAAACTTGCTAAGCCTTTACCAACCCGAGCACGCAGTACTAATCATCTCTAATAGGGTTGAAAGCAGTGTTGTGCCACGAAACACGTATCGATATGAATCGATAAGACACGTCCCGCGCTGCTCATAGACAATTGAATTAGTGTTCCGGGACTCACGTTTATTATCTACGGTGTCTGAAGAAAAACATAGACAATTTAATTATTTTTGCTTCTGTGGCTTTATAGTAAGTATGATTGAAGCTAGTGATGATCTCGTGGGAATAAATGATTTTATTTTGGGTCGATTCATAGTTTTTATTCGTTATTTTTTTACTGTAATAGGCTGCATACACATCATCATGTATTCAAGTGTTTAAGAAATCGTACTCGTATATAGGTTCTGGGAATATAGGTAATCAATCAATTCACGAAATAAATGATATTTTTGTGGTTTCATTTTGTTGATTGGTTTTCTTAAGCAAATATTATTAAGTAATTCAACTTATCCATACAAATATTATTTTTAATGCTAAATAGACCACATATATTTTTCTTTAAGACTTTGTGGTAAAACGACTCGAGTAGTTAGTATGAAATCTATAGAAGATCTGCCGGGGCTGCGGGATTGTTCGAAAGAGTTGCCACGGCCCTGGTTGTACATAAAGAACTGCAGAAAGAACATGGTGGGTTTTAGTCAGTAAGAGTCTGACACTCCCTCACGCTGCTAACCCACAGCAATCAAATAACCCCTCCCGGGTTATTTGATGATTCCCCATTAAAAAAAACTACTTATAGAGATAGGCACCCGGAGACGAATATTACATTATGGGCTACCTTTTACCCCGATGTCGGAAAGAAATTACCCAAAACTAAGCGATACAGCAAGTTGCTGATTAAAACTATACTATACATACAAAAAACAATAAAATCATGTATTTTTTACTTTCATAACTGCGTTCAAAAACGGCTTCGAGTCCGCAGCAACGAGAATGACCTCAATTTATTTGCAAGGTCCGTTCGATAGTACTTTTAATTTTCAAAATTGTACTAGGAGCACAAGCAGACGAGGAGCGTGTTTTTCGAAAACGCGAACCGCTTTTTTTTTTTGAGAAACAGATACGAGGCTAGTTATCATATTATGTTCCTATTGAACATTAATAGCTTGTCAACTTTTTGCTAATTGGTTATTTTTCCTTATCGCGTTCGGTTTGGGTCATAGTTTAAATGTTAGTTTAGTGTCTGTTATCAGAAATCATTTAGATAAATACATAATTATTAGAAAATTTAAATATCTAACAGCCGTACCCTATATTCTATCTATATACATATCTGTGGATTTGCTAGAGATAGAATTTGAATGACATTAGCCCCATACGAGTATTGTCAAATTCCTATTTCTAGTAAACATGAAAATATATGCATAGAATTGAGATCGGCCGTAAGTGTCTAAATATTCGTTAAGTAACTCAAAGTAAGTTTTGTGTCTAGTACCTACAGAAAGATGTTGAAAACGGCATTTAATCTTTATTAAAATTTTTGATGCCAAATGGTTCAAACTGACCCATGAGCGCTCACGAGTGCTTCTGTGATCAACATCAACTTTTCAAAATTGAAAGGTCAAATCATAAGCAACTCTACTACATATTTTTGTTCTTAGAATAGATAGAACAGAAAGATATATTTGGGACCTATATCGCATTTTGACATAGTGAAAAGGTGACAAAAGTCACCACTCGCAAATCTAACACCAATATACAATACAGTTTCTAATCTCAAGTACCAGGCGCGCATAACGATAAAAGGGTTATTCGTATTAGGAAAAACTAAGGCGGCGTGTAGGTAATAAGATGACGCAAGCTAAGTGACGCGGCGTGTACACATGTGCTTCGGGCATCAGTCACCTCGAGTTGCGTCCCCGCGTGGTTTGCCCCCGGGCTAATAGGGCTGTACGGGAAATATGTCGATAAATTTTGGGTTATTTAGTGGTTTATATTTTTTTCGAAAAATCAAATTAATTGATGCAATGTCGTAGTTAGATATTTTGATTTGTGAACAATAAAGTATCTGTTTGTGGTCCTTAATGTGACCTTTAGTTTACATTTAGATCAAGATTTATTTCATCAAGCAGATTACTATACGAACCAGGTTTTTTTTAATATGATGAAGATATACACGCTTAGGTATTTAAGTATTACTACAATTAAGGAAGCGGAAAGCAGTTCAAACTCTATTCACCTGAAATTCTTCAAAAGTTGTCTGGTTTATATCCTTTAATGGCTATTTTCTTGGTTCTGACTTGTCTTTAAACAATATATAGAAAACAAGAAGTCGTCAACCAGAGCACCGCCGATATATCCTTTACTTTCCATCTCCAATATACATCCTACCCAATCCCACAGTTGATACCCAAATATTCAGAATATTCTCAGTTCAAGAGAATAAATCATAAAATATCTGCAACCAAGTTCGAGTCAGCCCTAACTACGACGGGAGCAACAGCGCCAGGAGGCGAGGGGTGGCGACGCGACGGGCAGGGGGGGGGCGGAAGTGTCGTGCGTGCGATTTAATTCCATCGCCGCCGCGCGCCCGGGACACAAGCCCGAGCACACTCGAGCCGAGGGATGGGACGGTAATTATGCAGAGTATCGACTGTCGATAGTTACGTAATGTCATGGTTGTAGTTTTTCGAGGGCTGGGCAGAATTGTGTGTTGACTTAATACTTTTAATGTGGCTCATTTTGACAGTAAATTCTGATGCATTTGTTGAATGTTGCAGTTGTTTATAAAGTCATCTTTAGAAACTTAATTTCCTATAGGTACGCAATAAATTTTGAGTTTAGACCCAGATATTGCAAAAAACATTGGGTGTATAGAAAAAACCCTACTCAATATTCATACCTCGTATTTCCCTCACACCCAGTTTGTCTCTCAATATCAAAAGCCAACACACCTTTACACCTATAAACAGATACAAAATACTCCGGATATCGATAAGTTAGTCCCATCCCTGTGCTCGTGAAAGGCGGTGGAAGCGGCGGGCTGGTCGTAAAATTGCGAGACCAGGTGATTCTGTCGGCGTTACACCTACATACAGACACTATGTACTTAGCACAGGGCTGGCGCGAATCAGTGTTATTAGTAATTTTTGTATTTATTTTGTTTTTGATTTGAGTTTGTTAGGTGAAACTGGTTTTGTGTCTTATTGAACTTGGTGGAGCCAATTGGTAGGTGATATTAGTTTTGTGTCCTATTGGTGGAGTTAATGAGACCGATAGTATTTTGTTGTGGCATCTATTTGTAAGGACGAGGTCAAGTACAGGTCTTTGGGATACTAGCTTTTTACTTCCACGTGATTAATTCAATATTTTAAAGTTTTAGTTAATTTAGTAAATATGTAATATTTATTTTATAATGAAATGCAGTGTCACCTTCACAATTGACATTATTTACTAATACAATTTAGTAGTAGTAGCAGTATAAAAGATTTTTCGATCAGTAAAATATTTAAAGCTAATTACTTTAAAAAAAACATAAAGTACCTGCTTACGCTCTATTTCTATGTACCTACTATAATAATAAACATATAACTTCACTATGATCTACAGACTACAAGCAAACGTTAGACGGAATTCACGGAATAACAAGTCTGTTATTGAAAACCTTCGTCAGATGATGTTGTGCTATGTTTGCTCGAGTTTACAGTGGCGGTTCGTGAAATTGAGAGAACAGGTGATTATGTCGGCACTCGGCAGCGTCACACTCACCTATGTGCATGTATGGTACGCTATGTGCCGGGGTTTAGGGTTGCCACTGGCAAACAAATATTTATAAAGTCTTCTTTCTTTATTGTTTTTTTAAGGTTGGTCTATGTGTAAATAATAGTTGTGAACGGATCAAAAGAAGGTCCTTTTTGGTTTGCAGTTATAAGATGCATCTTTTTAGGTGTATGATTAATAACACTAACAATCTTGTTGATAAAAATTTACATTCATAGACTAAGATTTTACTAAAAATCTTTAAATAAAAAGAGACCAGGATTTTGATACTATAGGGAATTAGTTAAGTATCTCAATGGTAATGATCAGAGCTCCGATATAAATACATACATATAGCTAAAAATAGTAAGTCTTGTTTTAAAATGAATACCTACAGTAACGAGCATTATTAAATGATGAGGAAGTAAAGCGACAATAACAATCAGGGGCTAAGACAGACGGCCAAGAGGTCGAGAGTCCGAATTCCACCTGTTGCCGTAATGCGATGAACCGATCTCTGACACAACATACTTAGAGAGGCTGGGGGATTTATAGAAATACATTATTTTTAGAAATTGAAGTCAGTGAATTTTGGAATATTAAAAGCTCCCTTTTTTACCAAGGTTTGTTTTAAGTTTAAACCGTTATAAAGAGAAAGACAAACAACTACCGTCTTACCACAAGAACTTTTAAACGTCAGTTTATGCCTTGTCTAAAAAAATGTCAAATTATGACGTTGACATATGGTTCATTTTGCAGCCAAAATTTTATTAGACAAGTGTAAAACAGGGTTTAAAGTTTTTGTAGTAAGGCCACTAATGTTTTATTGGTCACATGGAAAAGTTTTAGCATCGAACCTCGTTGTAAATCACCAGTTTTCTTATTCGTTATCAATACACAAATGACTGCCATTTTATTGAATAATTTGATTAAGGGTTTATAATGTACTAGTGTTTGAGGTCTTAAATTTTTCTTGTATCAATTCAATCAAGAAAATAACATTGTCTTGCAATAAGTATACTCCTGATTATAGGAATAAAGAAAACAAAAACACACCTTACACATTAATTACATCAGCAGCAGCCCTACGAGCGAACACAGTATCCCGTCCCGTACTTACGTGTAGTACGTGCGACGTTCAAACTTGTGTTGTACCAGATATTTAATATTACATCAACTATATACAGCTGGTACATGTACTGTGTATGTACAAACTGACATTATATACGTGTGTACAACATAGCGTTACTGACGACCTCTAATGAGGTAAGAATCTTCGCAGTTAGTCGGTAAACTAGCGTTTGAGATTTGAGCTTGATTTCTTTTGTTTCACTTTAGGTTACTGGATCTAATATAATGCAATAATTATGTAATTACTACAAGAATATTTTCCGAGAGTTTTGCAGCGACTTCAAAACCTTATCACGTCGTTTTTAAAAGCCATGTCTATAATAGTAAGCTAGCCTGCTGCCATGATCAATTCAAAAATCATCAATTTGTAGACCCATAACACTTACAACCATAATCTTTGTATCTTTACAGAACATTCCTGTATATGTCGAATGAATATTTACATTAAAAGCATACCTAATTGATCTGCATCCAAAATGTAGATACGCCATTTTAAACGTTCGAAAGCCGTAAAACGATACTCTTAATTTACTTTTCTGCAACTGCAAACAAGAATTTTTATATTGGCCAGTTCCTGGAAACGCTCTATTGAATTCTGGCTGTAAAATGCTGCGATATTCGCAAACAACAGTTAGATTTGAATACCGGTTTCAATTCCGTCACTACAGAGGTGAATTTTAATAAAATACCTCAAAATAACTCACTAGACAATACATATCTACTACATGACTGACTACTACATATCTATCTCAACATATTCATACTGGCATTTTTAGTACTGAACATATTTACAAGACCAAAAAATTATTTGTCGTTTTAACTGGTACAGTCCATATTAGATATTGGCTCAAAATTAACAATAGCTTTGCACTATTTACACAATAACAACAGCAGTTAGACCATTAATTAACTAAACCTATACAAAGGGCTGAACACTACAATGTATGAAGATCTACACATCACAACGGTCCCTGAGGGTTTCCAGATGTCAGTCTGAAGCATTCGCAAGGTCCCCGTCCGCATAACACGACATATCTCATCGGAGGAGCTTTGTTGATTGTGACACTGAAAATCCCCTTGAAATCCTCCCTGGAGTTGTATCATGGAGAACAGAATGACTAGCGGAGGTGCTATAACGAAAATCGTCTAAAAAAGTAGCGCAAGAAAATCCTGGTGACGACGGACGAGAGACGGTAGATTTTGCCCTTATACGTCTACTTTGGAACCAGCCCATTTTTTGTAATACCTAAAATCGTTGACAGTGTCTCAAATCGTGAGTGATCGTTTTGGTATGTATTTGACCTAGAAGAAGGCGCCTGACCTACCTACATCATAGCATGTCCGCTCTTCTTTCCTTACTGCGTGAAGTTGTATGCATAATATGTTCACAGTTCGCCGATATCTGCCCTTGTTCCTCCTGTTTGGAGTTTTGTGTATGTACCGTGAAAAGTTTGATAAAACAAATTTTGTGACACTTAAAAGTCTGTATGTGGAACACAAATCGGAGTTCTTTCTTGTTGCAAGAGTTACAAGCATCGATGTACGCGTTTAAAGAGTAGATGTCATGTGACGGATAGGTAAAGGATGATAGTGTTTAAACTGATAGAATATGTCCTGGTATTTTATTAAAAACGGATGACTGTTAACATATTGAAATATGGAAAATGCCTGATATGGTAGAAAACCTGTGTTTGGATTGGGATTACCCAATATTGTATTTTCTAAGACCTAAATTATTTTTCAGCTGAGATAATAAGAGTCTTATCAAGTCGTATTTAGAAAGTTAATAATATCTTAATCCTATTTAAGTACTCTAATCTCAACCAACTAAACAAAACAAAAAATAACTATCGATATCGATAACGCACCACACAGGCACATCCCTATCGCCTGCCGAGGGCGATTTACGGGCGCGCGACAAGTCGCAAACTGGCGCAAACTCAGGTGACCGCGCGCCCATACCTACCTACCGGCCGGTACCTACCGCACGGGACACTTTGTCATTGCTATGTAGCTACAGAAGTGTAAGTTCTAACAAATATGTTATATGTAGAAAAACATTTTAAAATATTTTTATTTACATAGATATTTACAATACATATTTTCAATAAATATCAAAAACTATCCTAGTAAAACAAACAGCTAAAAAGCGTCAAAAAATTCGTCCCCATCGCTGTCAACTGGGAGCGTGCCCAAGAGGCTGGCAGATATTTTAAAATCATATTTTTGGTATTACTTGGTAGATTATTGTGTGAAAAAGAGAATTGTGTGGCGTAGTTTTGATGCTCTATTTACTTGTTTGTTAGCATCAGGCACATGATCTAATGAACTAATTTAAATAATTATTTCACTGTTAGGAAGCTATGTTCTCTACGCTAAACATGGGCTATGTTTTATCCGGGTACGGGAATAAGTTTCCCCAGGTTGGAATCGCGTGGAACAGCCAGTATTACAGGCACTTAAGTATAAAGCATTTTAAAGGTAATTAAGTATTAAGCATTTTAATGACCTGAATTGTTTTTTTTTTGTTTCAGACCGAATGAAGGACTGACAATATTTTACTGAAACTTCTGCACGTTATTTTTTCAGTGACCCCACAAACGCGGCCCGCATCGACGGCTACGTGTGATACATGTTGTGGAGACATGCATGCATACACACAAACATGCATGCATACATACACAAACATGCATGTGTGGCCGCAAATACATTGTCCTCACACATCACCTGTTCGCTAGATGTCAGTAGTGTGCATACATTATATTGCCTGTAACGGGCTGGCCAAATGCATAATAGCTGCACTTGCGGGGTTTTGTCATTGTAATGTTATGAAATGGTCGCTGTTTTCCCGCGGTTTCACCCGCATATCGGGGGAAACTTCTGCCCGTGCCTGGATAATAAAGGCTATGTTACTCGGGACGAGTGTATGTGGCTTTCCAAGTGAAAGAATTTTTCAAATCGGTTCAGTAGTTTCCTTTTACAAAAAAGACAACTCTTTCTTGCTAGTATAGATTGGATTTTTACGCACAAAATTACCAGGATAGCAGAAGTTGAGAAGTAGTCACCATGCCAAAACCTTCATTCATAATCATACTCATAAAATAAGTTCGGATTTGGAATGCCTTTGTTATTATAAGCACTGGCTGGTACAGGACAGACGCAGTAAGTACCATACGGGGTAAATAATCCCCTTTCGTTTTACCTACAATTTACTTTGTATGATACGGTACGAGCTTGTTCGAAGCCAGACAGAATGTTTATACATTTATGTATGTATTTACACTAAATGTGTTCGGTAACTGAATGCCCGCCGCCATGCCAGTTGCAACGTCAAAACTTAGTTACAAAGCGAAGGTCCGAACAATTTTGGTAATTGGCAGTTTTGTGTTGCGAAAAAAGTAGGTGTTTGTAACTAGGAACTAGTTTGATGCGGGTTTAGGCGTTAAAGCGAAATAGTACTGGAGCTGACTCGACGAAATAATTTTCGAATTTTCTCAGGTCTGTAGCACTTAGCAGTTAAATAAAGCATGCAATTAAATACTTCGTCACTGCCAGCTGTGGTCTGACCACCACGAAGCACACTTATCATTCTAGAGCTCTAAATCCGAATTCATAATGTCATTTTAATTATGTACGTGTCAGTGCTGGCCAGTCTATAATAGTAGTTGTATGTTTGTAAGCTTATGCATGATAAGCACGGCATCCCCAACCCCACACAACTATGAAAATTCCATCGCACCCGTACCCTTCGTTGCTCATTAAAATGACGTGAAGATATCCCACTATATTAATTGATAATTAGTGGCGGATACCAAGCGTACATAGCCTGCAGGAGGTATATAACTCCCGATAAATTTCATCGGCGCGCCTGGCAGGCGTCGCGTTACAAGTAGCACTCGACGCTAATGACGCACTTGTTCCCGCCCGCTGCCGCCCGCGTACTCCGTGCTCGCCCCAGCTCGTCAGCCCGTTGCCCGCGCTTTCTCGCAATTGCCCGCCACCGGTGTTCGTGGCTGCAATTTCGCTAGAAGCGCGTGGCGTGTTTTGGGGCAAATTCAATTTAGTACATTGCATAACCGACGCGGCGTGCGCGCCTAATAACCCCAGGAGATTGTCAGGGGTGCTACGGAGTGCCTCGACACACGATACACACATACACAACACAATGTACGCAACTGATTCCCCACGAGCGAACGGGCTGAAAAATTTGCTGTCAGTAGCGTAGCGTGGCGAAAACGTTCACCTGCCTGTCTCTTTTAATCAATTTTGATGGCAAAAGCTTAGGTACCTACTTAGTATTTCAAGCTCGAGTAATCTTGGCAGTCGCATCGCGGTTATTAATGTTCTTATGATGATAAGTAGATGTAACTACGAGCGAAACAGTGGAATTTGTGTTGAGCCATATGGGCGGCCGGCAAGCCTGACCATCCAATGTAGCTTAGAACAATAACTCCATCAATTTATGAGCCCTGCAGATGATGTGTTTTTGTTTAACGTCTAGTTGTTTTACATAAAATTATAAATCTTGCTGCTAAACACATAAAATGCAGGAATAATAGTCCTTTCTCAACGTTGCATGCAGTTTACAAACAGTGTAAGATGCGGACAGGCGCGCTGTTGAACAAATAAATTGAAATAACGCGGCATAATTTACGCCGTTCATAATCAGTTGAAGAAATCTTGTACTGGCAGCCGAATTGCGAAACTGTTTCCATACTCGTACACAGTGATTCGAATAGAATTGCGAAAATTGGATGAAAACTAATGAAGCACTTTTTAAAGCTGATGATCTTTGAGAATATATCTTTAATAAACCAACAAACACTTTTTCTCACCTTTTCATTCAATTAAGCTACAGAACCATTCATATAAGTACCGTAAATAACAGAATAGCCAGTGTTATAAGAGCTTATTCACAATATAATGTAGCTCCTTGCATTGCGGTCACATCCAGCCGCCTCCCGTGCTCGCCTCGGCGCCACAAGAACAATGCGTCTGTCGCCGAACACCCGTAGTCTTCATTTTTATTTATTTTTCACCAACGATGCTTTATTTAATTCTTGCTGTATTTGTTACATTGGGTTTTGTTTCTATAGCATCTATTCTGGTTCTTGAAATCGCACCTTGTCACGTTTTTGATCGGTCAATTCAAGCAAGGATCAAGACAGATTGATTTTAATTTGGTGCCCAAATTATGAATTTCCTATGACGCATATTGGGTGCCTTTCCAAGGAAAGAGATGAAAAAATAAAGCCGTATTTATGCTCAGCTAGATGATGATTTGATGGACATATGTGTCCTACCCATAAAGTAATCAGTAGCGGGAAAAGGCGCACGTGTCTCGCAGTCATAAAAAAGAACTAGAATTTTTACTGTACTGCCTCAAAACAGCTGCGGTTTATCGCACAGCTCTTAGAGTTCTGTACGAAATAGTTTACAGATTTCGGTCTAATGTTGTGTAGCTGTTTTAGTTTTTTGACTGTATCTCTGTGCATAGAAGTCATTTTATACTTTAATTTCCTGATGGATTACGAAGAATTCCTAATGAAATTCTATAGAACGAAAACAAAAGACTCAATCGAACTATGACCCAATGAGATAGAAGGATAAATAAACTTTTATGGTCAGCTAGACTTTTTAGATTGACAACGGAACCCCAGGCAGCGTATGGGTCGGCACGAACACTGCCGGTTTTCACATAAAAAGTTAATCTAATCGAGAAAAACGTTTTCCTGCATAAAAAAACTGACCACTCCGACCGGTGACGACATTTACCGGCGCGGCGCTACCAGGCTATCATAAATTACAAGCTAGCGGCATTGCACTAGCGGGCGGTAATTACGATTCTGCAAACTTATGTAACAGTCGAGCGCGCTAAATTGAACTTTATTGCTGTGTTACTAAGGGTGTTAGTACCAGCATAGTGACGTGTCAAAGACTACGGGCCAGTCTCGGTCGCCGCATGCAGGCGCGGCGACACTGATGACGCGTAATTAGAACACGGCACGGTGGGATTCTGAAACTATCGAATTTCGGAATCGAGTGGAGTCGGTACACATTGAATCAGATTTCGATTGTCTTGAAAATGTATTACTGTGCTCCTTTTAGCGTTAGTTTCTCATGATAGAACCTGATCCCTTTTAAGTACAAGACTTACTTAGAGTTAGAAGTATCTATCGATTTTTTCAAGCAATATCTCTACAAGATGCATTGCCGCATTCTCGAAAACATAATTTTGTCCTACATAGTTCTGCAGCCTTAGTACACAACGGCCTATATCAGTAGCTTCATCCCGCGTTGTTTTGTACATTAATTACATTACGAAGTCGATGTGTTTGCCAGCTAACGACGGGCGCCTAAAATCTCGCCCACACACATTATCCGGGCCGCCCGCGCCCCATCGCGCCTTAATTATTATCAACTTGCCTCTAATTATAGCGAGCGATCCTCTACCATACCTCGCCTCGGGGCCCATCTTGCCTCGCTTCGTAAATTCCTTCCAAACGCCAGTTCAATCCTTTAAAAATAACAGCCCATAACATTTGGGGTAAAATGGTAAAAGTCAGCGTGAAATTCCATCCAGATTAGATATGTCATTTGGCATTGAAAAGCAGCATTTTAGTGCGCCCGTGTTAAGTCACAAAAGACACAACAATAAATTACTTCTTTCGTCCCTTATCATTTACGAAAACATTATCATAAAATTGTCGGACCAATAACGGCGTACTTTAACAGGACCATAAGATAAAACCATGGCGTTTGCAGACCACGGTATCAGCCATAAAGCCGTAACAATTCACCATCGTAAACCAACCACATCACCAGACCGCCATACTCATAAATAACACGCGTAAAGATGTTTTCAACAGATGGATTTTTGGGGCGTTCGTAAACAAAACTCGTTTTTTTTTGCATTTTAAACCGAAAAATATAGTTTTTAGAAGGTCAGATAAGGTTTCCTACTTTCAAATGACGTTTGTAAAAATAAATAAGGTGGGAAATGATTTTCAACTTTCATATCGATATACGGTACCTACATAATGAACATTTTCACATGTTTCGCGACTGCTAGTCATAATGTAAGGATTAACTGAATGTGCAATAAACCCTGCTGAGTACATAATTGACCTGTTTTGAACAAAACGGAAAACAGGTCAACAGAGAATGATTAACTTTGTAAATTGTATTCGATTACAATTTTGAAAGAATTTTATTGAATCGAATTGAATGAAGTGCAATCGGAGATGTAATTTTTTTAGATAGAAATAGACACTGATGTTTACTTCTGTAGGTTTAGTGCAAATTTTTGAAGATACTAAACCTAGAATATATGCGAATATTGATTACCACTATAATTAAGTTCCCGTTATCAGTCCCAGTATCCGGGAAACTCCGGGCAACGTCACACATCGAACTCCAAATGACTAGGGTCGCAGAGTTGATAACAAGCTAAACTGAACACTTATCGTTACGGGCCGTGCGAATGAATCAATCAATCAACGCGGAGGGAAAGTGGCGCGCGTAATGAGAGGGGCGAGACGAGAGATGGCGTACGTTGAGCGCCATTATGGCGTAAGGTTGGTAGCTTTGAGAAGCGTAGCGGGTAGCGGGAATGCTTATGAACTTTTGTAAAGCTAGTTTAGGCAGGAGGATCTATCTATAAGTACTGTACTTCTTTGTGTAGGTAACTTATTTCTATGTGAAATCCATTGTGGGAGGAAAGTTATGAGGTTGGTGGAAATTAGATGGGACTTCGGTCATGCTTGTAGGAAACTTTTGGTGGTAAGATGCACATGTAGGTATTTACTTATATAGAGCATGTGTTTAAATGGAAGATTCATGTATTGAATGTAGCTTACCTATAGCAAGACATACCTACCCTACAAAACTTATGTGTTTTGTTTCACAACTTGTATTTTTTTAACATAACCAGAGTCAACTCGCTCTCGCCCTCGCTCCGCTCTCCACAGTGCTCTCACCCTCTCGGCAGGCGGACGAAAACGCGGAAATCCGCCGAGTGTCTCAACAATAAGGCTAGCCGTAATAATTTGCTCGCCTGCTCACCTCCCAGCCAGTAAACAGCGTGAAATTTTTCAAAATATCACCGTCGAGTCTTGCATGCCGTATTATCATTAATTTATGATGAAAAGTCTATTTTGTTTAGATTTTCGGAGTTCATTTCACTATGGATCTATGGTCTATCATGGAAAGAGCAACATTTATTATCTTTACACACATTCCTTTTCCAATGCACCGAAGTCACCCTACAAAAAAGTAACTCCACATGTTATAAAGCGTTTGACTTTGAAGTTTTCTGTCTGTATCACTAATGGAACTTTACGGAACAACTACCCATAAAAACAAGTTAATCCCCCGACTTCCCTTTACTGCGCTCTGAGCTCGCAATATTTAAGTACACATAGTACCAAAAACAAAAGTACCTAAGTCATGTTGAGTGTCCGTTCACTGAGGGATGAACGGGGGACCAAGAGCCCGGAAAAATACGGAGGGGAGGTATCACGGAGCGATGTCGGCGATTAAACTGTTTAGGAGTACCTACCACTTGTTATGTCCCAGTTCCCCGCTACAATCGATAAAGTTTCACTCGATTTTCTGACTCGCTACGACATCGACAGTATGTTGGGACTTGGAGCGTGGAACATCACTATTTTATTTCTCATTTAATAGAATGCCGTTTTTGAATATGGAATGAAATAGGTATTCATATTTAATTCGGGAATGTTCTTTTATATCGCATATTATTTCGCTAGCTACAGTTTCCGACAAAAGCTTACGTTGTTCGGATCAATCAATTTGAACTGGCTGTCAAGTAATTATTATTCCGCTTACCAAGTTCGCGTGGCACCGCGGTTGATTGCCGCCTCACCCGAGGCGTCCGCGCCTACAATATTGCAGAACTCGCTCCGCGCATTTTTACCGAAAGCCGTGACTTTGTCACGCCGGGTGTCGTGGCGTGATCAGCTGACAGATGTCTACTTAAGCACGTCTGTACGAGACGCTGGATATTTCGAAAGCTTTTTTCTTAGTAAATTGCGGGGGAGATAAGAAGAGCCTGTTCTGGTGGCGGGCTTGGATGCTTATCGGCATAATCTTGAGGTGGAAAAGGAAGAGTAATGTAAACCTGAATTAAAACAACTTAACAGTTATTCATTTTAACTTGAAGTCGACAGAAAAAAACAAAAGTTCCTGAAAATTCGTTGAATAGCCACACCTTCCATAATCATAACGCAATCGACACCCAAACAACCTACATACCTAACCAAAGTACGTTTATTATAATATATTTGATCGTAACGTACATATAGTTACTAGGTATGTAGCAACGTGCCGAAGTTATATCGCGCGGATTCACACGAGCCGCGACGCGACGCCGACGTAGTAGTCGGCACCTAATGGCCCGGGAGGTAACGACGAGCCGTCATTATAACTAAATTATGTAGGTGCCGCCTTGCTAATGCGACACAGCTCGGCGCGCCGGCCACCGCTCTTTGTTTCTGTGCCCCTGGTATTTCAGTCACATTCGGAATGGAGGTTACTTTGCCCCGTTGCACTATTATTTGTGGAATTTTGTCGGTACGTTTCATTATCTGTATACACCTACCCATTTAACCACGTTCATTAATTAAGATCACTTAACTAATGGCCGGGTTTTATTTAATTAACCTCGCCTTTTTGGTTTCTTATTAAAAATATTTTTTTACTTTTTTTATCTTACAAATAATTATTTTTTGACTTACCACGCTCATATAGTTTTATTTTCCGATATTCACATACGTCTTTTTACACTAGTAATTTACAACAAATACTAGGGCGACATACTTGGTAGGCGTCATTGGAGTGTCATCGTCATCATCGCGTCACGCGCTGAACTGCGGTTTCCACTGTTGGCGCGGATTTTTGGTTACAGTTCGTACTTTATTTATGGGGGGAACAAAACCACCTTGTTATACTGTTAACAAAATCAACCGCAATAATTTAGAGCTGTGTTTTCTTTCACAACGTCAAAGAAAGAGCTTTTTAGAACCAAACAAAGACCAAATAAAATCCAGGTTTTTATTTACACACGCCTTTACCCACTCTGCCTCTCCCTAATATTGCATGCGACAGCTAGATAAGTCTTACACGGTAAATTTACAACAAGTACCAGGATATCAGAGCTTGGAGGTTGTTAGGTTCGTGCTCTCGGCAATATCCGCGAATCAAATCCGCCGGCAGGTTTGGCGCCGAAGATATATGAGATTAATCGTGCGCGAGCGAACGCTCTCAGACGCTCGTAGATTGACTCGACTCGACTCGGGATTTTTTGTCACCTCTAGTAATCGCTAGGGTGGCTCCTTGTGAAGATTAATCGTAATCGAATCGGTCACGGTCACGCAATACACATATGACATTGAGGGGTGGTGCAAGCCGAGCGCAAGGATCAATATTTTCATAGAAACAACACGCTTCTATCGCATGGAAGCCTAGTACACCTAAAATAATACAACCAGAATTTCGCAAGTTATCTTTGATTATTGACTGAAAAACGGAAAATAATGGACTTTATTTTTATTGTTTGTTTTATAGTTTTGGAAATGGCCGTCAATTTCACAGTAAAAAAACTCTACTTTCGTCAGAATAGCTCCCATAATCTCCTAAACTGGTAGAAACTCATTTGCACATAGTATTCTATTGGGTAACTTCTTTGCTCGCATGCAATAGTATCGGAAAGCTATTAGCTTACGAGGTAGACTGCATACTGCATCCAACTTGCATCGCACGCGTAAGTATTTAGTGTTAGTCGTAGATTTACTTATCACTGGAAGCGAAGAGCCAAATGTACCTATATGAAAAACTGTCTGTTTCATGCTCTTCCACCCGGCCGGGTCCTGAGGAAACTGCTCCCCAAACCGGAAAGCATTGGTTAAAGAATTTCCAGTATCAGTTCAGTAGGTCCAGAGATAACAACGTCACAAACACAACTACATATTTATGGTATTATTTCAAATAAACCTTCAAAATCAAAATCCTTATTGTACATACCTTCCACTGCACTTTCTGACTACTAAACACATTTCAATCTACGCTAAGTATATTTAAAACATCCGTCTCTTTCCGCCATTGGCACTTGACAATGACAGAACGATATTTTAATCATGTTTAGTAAGCACCGATGCATATGGGCCTAACTTCAGATTATGTACTTAGATTCGTTGCTTGAATGGTCTTCAAATGATGAATCCTTTCTTCAAACAATCAGATTTTTTTTCGAATTTAGCAAGCGCGGAGCATTATTAGTGACAAGAAAACGACTCTATTTCGCATCCTGTGATTACAATATCCAAGGATTTTCTGATCCGAACTACTGCGAACTGACCAGACAAAAGCTTTATGCATCGTTTACCTATACTAACATGGATTAGACAGCAGGAAAGTTAAGGCAAGCTTCTGAACTTTCAATAATAGCTATGAAAAAGCTGAGCTAAGCTGAATCTGAGTTAATGTTCTCATAACATTATTTTCTTACGGGGATCTCGATTTCAGCTCGTATAAGTAACAGTGTTTTTGAATGACTGGACACTCTTTTCAAATATTCTTGTTCAAAACGAATCAATCACCAATACTGCGTAATAGCTGCATACAAAAACCGCGAAGTGCCAACGTCCGCACAATTATTGCATTATCTGACACGTAGTGTACGAAGTTTCTATAGCAAATATAGGTACGTACATGATTAATAAAGAAACTGAATAGCAAAGCTTTCCTCTTTGCCAGCACACGTATCTTATAGTTCAGACCTTTATATATGTGTGTGTGTGTGTGTGTATGTTTTGATCAAACACGCCAACACGACAAAACATAAGTCTCCGTCACACAGCCAATATTTTTCCTTCACCAATCATTGGCCGCCGACAGTTTGATCAAACGTTGGCGCCACGCCAGCGAGCATGACACGGGATCACTTCGACTACGGGCCGTACTGCGAATGACCGCACTTGATACTTTGGGAATTTTATATCGCGTTTCAAGTGAATTTGAGATGGTTTTATTAGTTGTGAGATAGTGGTGGTGAAATGAGATGGTAGAAATGAAATTAGATGCTGAGTAATAAAAAATGAATTGTAATAAGATTGTAATACCGAAGCGATATAAGTATTGCAACTTGTAATTGAGATTTTTGGCACGAAATTATGAATTATTTCCTCTAATTGGGCTTGTAAGAGTCCTGTTAGAAATGTATCGGTGTTTATAAGTAAGAAAGCGTGATAGAAACTACTTTTTAATTTTAAAACTTTTTGAAGATATAAAGAGTAAAATATGCTCATAAATAAGGTGTTATTTATTCAATGCATTCAAAATAAACACAGTTTTAATGCATTTCATGTCATTGATACACACGCGATTATATATTTCACAGGATTCAGGAGACTTCAAACATTAAAATACATATGTAATAATTTGCGAATGTAAAATATAAAAGTGAGATATTCACTGCAGCGGATTCGATTCGTCGCGCTTTTGGGCCGGCCCACCGCGCTGCGTAACGAGTGACGATATATCATACTACATCACTGTATGACCATAAAAAAGGTTGCTGCATCTGTCTGTTTGTTCAAAAATACTGAACAAATTTCAGGCAGATTTAAGTCATAAGTAGATTCGTGAGGAAGGTTTAGATTTATATAATTCTTAGATGTATTTTTGCGTAGAACGCAACAAAGTACACATTTCACAGTCTTTACGTTTGGATCTTTTAAACTACGGAGCCGTGTTTGGCTTTCACCTATAGTTAGGAATTCAAGAGTAATATCATTATACCCTAACTAGCTGTTTCTTCCCGTTTAAATAGCATCTCTGTATAACTTATGAAATTCAGAAATAACGAAGCTTTTTTATGAAAGAGAAAGACTTTTTAAAGATTAATCCTCGACCACCTCACAACTACGTCCTTATAATATAAGTATAGATGGATAATCCAGTAGAACACACCCGCACAAAGCCAGACCCGATCGCTAGTTCAAAAAACCCCACACAGACCCGGGGCGGGAGGCAAGCGAAGTATAAGTTTATCATCAGTATGCACGGGCCGCGGCCCGAGTAGACACATATTTATTGGGTAAATATTCAGCTTTGGAGCAGTAGCTATTGTCAATATTTGCAGTCAGGCACTGCTCACAGACTTTATACCGGTGGGTATTGTATTACAAAGTGAATGTGTGGATGACGATGCTTCTGTCGTGTATAATCTTGGTAATAAGACTAGTTGGGTGAGTATCGGTCATATAGATTCTAGGTATATCTATGTAGTTTGTATATGTGTAGGTAAATATCGATTTTAGGTATACGTTTTTGCTGAAACGCGTCAACTGTCAATGAATGTTTGCTACGTGTACAAAAAAAGTTGAAAAAAACTATGTTGATTTTTTATTTCAGACTTTTATTATTGGATTGTTCTGTGCAGTAAATAAGAGTACAGTAGTTAGGACAGAATTTTTCAATAATAAAAAACAATGGAAAACTTTTCTAAACATTCAACGAATACTTAGGTATTGCGGATTCGAAATGATTAGAGAGTAAAGTTATTGTGCGTGATTTGATCAGAACGGCTGACCGCCAAAAGTATGACCAGTCTAGGGAGCGAGCTCCTAGAGAAAGAGATAAAAATCTAAAATATTCACAAGTTATAAAATAACTTGTCACACGAGTAGCGTCTAAAATATATAAATCAACGGGATCAATAAGCGGCCAGAAGTAAACAGCTACTTGGGTCTACTATTTTACAGACAAACCCATGTACAAAGCTAATGTTAACTATAAGTAATATAACGAAGTCTTGTCACCAGACAGAAGCAATCATTTTAGCGGCAGTGATCAGTAGCAGGCGCGCAAATGCGGCTCCATTTCGGCCCGCGGCGTTTGAGTAGTGCTGACAACATGTTTTGATACTTGACGGATAATAATATATTTAACTTTATTTTAGGCCTGTTTTAATTCTGGATGAGCAGTTATTTCCTATATGTAGATTATTTTCTATTCGTTAGTCTGTTATCTGAGTGATAAAACTGGACATTACTTCAATTACGTTGATATTTCACACACCACTTTAAATACTTTTTGTAGAGAATCAATTTCCCTAAAGATTATTTATGAATGAAGCAACGAATTGGACGATAGTAAAGCAATACTTTAAGGCTTATCAAAATATCATTCAAAGTCAACAATACACAGAAGGTGTAATACAGACAGTATCAACCCAACTAATATTCTCACAGTTAAGATCAAATAATAGTTTATAATTAATGATAGTATTCAATCAATTAGCGTACATACAAATTAAGGCGCAAATATTTCAAATACACAATATGTAGATCCATTACTAGTCAACGAACAGTGAGATTTCATTCATAAAAGTTCTAGATAACTTTAGTGTTTTATATTGTATTACTTACATTATAACCTAATACGTTATTCGCTGTACATAATATTTTTATGCAGCGTCTGAAATGACAAGCAGTAAACTCGAAACTAGATTATTTTCTGCTAGTCGCACTCACGTCCCACGGTGTTCACCTCTCAAAGCACTCTTAACGTCTGGATCTTTATAAAAGTAGCGTCAAACGTGACGTTGAATCGCAATCGCTTCATTTTATACGTTATACGTCATATAAATAATGTTCCTCCCAGTAATAACGCCTCCTGTAATATACAGTGACGTATGTATGTATTATTAAAGCTCAGAGACCCTTACGGAGCGTCTGATAAAGCTTGTTAGAAGTGCTATAATAAATGTGGTGTAAGTGCCCGGTCTGGAGATGGCAAGTGCCATCCGCGGGTAAAAGGAGAAAGGAATTTGAAGATATTTTCGCCACCTCAGTTATATATTGTGGGCTCATTAGGAACATTCGCCATCTCTTCACTAAACTGTTACCACTATATTTTATGGTATGGCTGTGCAGGTTATTCACAAGTACACAAAGAAAAATCCGGCAGCTTAAGTTGCCAGCTCATAATCTGACTAAGCCGTCAAAGAGGTGCTAAATTAAATCTTTTTAATTATACCTCGCGATTTGTCAACGTCGCAACTCGTAAACACGAGAAGAACGAGAATATAAAACTCGCAGGTACAATAAAGGCGAAGCGTAGCCAGCCGTGCGGTAATCCACCGAAAGTACCAGGCATCCATAACACGTATAGATACTCAAATATTGAACGAGGCAGGCGGGCGAGCATCACGACCAGGGTTGCCAAGATTCCACGACATGGAAACTTATCGATATTACCCACCGCGTGCTCCCCCAGTGAGCCTGTCGAATTCATAAATGGAATATTTTATGAAATTAAGTATGAATCTGGAATATATGGAGAAATTTCCGCATTTTCTTTTTATTTGTACGAGATTCTTCTTTGCAGTCTAAAGGAATGTTAGTTTCTTCAGATTATGAAACCTCACAATCAGATCTTAGTTTTTCATACAAAAGTCAACGTTCACTACGTATACTATACATACAAGTCGTCAAACACACAACTAACACAAACTCTCAATTTAACCCACTACAAGTAACCAATAAAACTCGCAGTAGGAGCAATAAAATTGCCAATAAGAGGTTTCTTTCACCCGACGGCAGCCCTACGCGGCACGACACAGGATACGGGCCGCGTTATCGCGCCCCCGCGGCGGCCGCACGTCACCTTGTCACCGAGCCGGTTTAATGGGCTGCCGTGTACGCCGCCTGCTCCAGCTTGATGCTTTGATTTATGAGCCCCTAGTACCTATACGTATACGTGCCGTGATAAATGTGTTTATTAGTTCCTAATTATTTATTAGAAACTTCCAAAAAGGAGGCAAATGTTTTGTGCTCCTGTTTAGAAATTATAACAATGGAAATTATTCATTTCGACATTCCATTTCTAAATAATGCACTATGTTCTAGCGAATCCTTTGTTGGCAAAATATTAACATGAGCTTTATTACTGATTGCAATACTCGTTTTAGCCAGTCTATCACGAAATTAATCCACAGGAAGCTCAAAAGCATGCGTATAAAATGGAGCATCGTTTTAAAACAGTTAAAATATAATTCTTCAAAGCGTGAAATGCATGTTCTGTAGGAGCGGTGTACGTGGGTAGCATAGCAACGTACAGTTAAGCCTGTGGCCGGCGGCGAGCGCACGCCGCGTCGTCGGCAGTGGGCCGCACCCACCGTGCCCACCGCGTCGACCCGACACGGCTTCCATGCGGGGTGTGCGAGCGACACTCTTTGTTTTTTTAGGCCACTTGTACCACGCAAGACGATAACTTATGCTTGCAGTTCTTTTTTATTCATTGGAAATACAAAGAGCGATGTTTAAAATACGGGTAAGGCACCCAGAGAAGAAACTCAACTTAAATCCTGTCAATTTTAGATGAATTAGGTTGTCGTTGAATCTAATTTTGATATACTAGGTATAGTAACTCAATCACTGTTAGAAGCACTCTGGTAATTTGATGTAAGTCACTTGAACTCATTTGCGCATTAATGAAACTGATGACTAGAGTAGACCACCCATCATACCACTAATTAGACACGGCGCTGCATTATTACTTGCTAATGTATTCGAGCATTAACTCCCAAGGTGGCGAATATATTTCGCTTTATAGACTGCGTATTCCCCACAATCAACGCCTTCTGAGAGCCTAAATTTTGACAAAAGACGATCAGTCATTTCCATACGTGTCTTTGGATGATAAAGTAATTTCTTTCTGATGCGAATCTCTATCCGTTTCTGTATTTGCGCGTATATTGTCTGTATCTTTGCAATGTTTCTCCAATATGCCCATTTCGGTAACATCTAACACCGGCGCCGACGCCACCTTAATGGCTATTTGATCGTCATGTCCAAACATAGCACATTTTTTGCATTCTCGGAATCCGTGTTTGCTTGTCCATAACCACAAAAGCTCGTACCAAAGAGGTATGGCGCTCGAATGGTTATTTAAATCTTGCATCTATATCAGTTGGCGGCAAGCGGCAACATGTTCGTGTCGAAAAAAACGTTGGCGTTGTGGATTGCATAAAAAATGTCTGGCTGGCGGCGAGCGTCGGCGCGGGTCGCTAACGCCGCCTCTAATGACGGCGCGCCCGGCTCGCTCGCTTTGTCGCTAGGGCTGCGGGACTCCTTTATTAAATGCATTATATGTCGCTTGAAATATTTTTTTTGTTATACCAGTTCTGAGGGTAAGTTTTGCTCAGGGTATCTTGTGCCACTGGGCATTAATTTTGATGTGCATGTTTATTTGAAAGCGTACAATACGTTCATTATCAATTTATCCGGTCTCTGTGTTTTATTTGCATTTTTTTGGAGCGCAATCCTAGTATTTTTAATAAATATTTTTGTTGTGTTTCGCATAGGAGTTCATTGTTTGATGTTCTCATAGTAGTGAATTCAAATAAATTCTTCGTATCGCACACATTCTGTCATTCCTGTTAATTCATTATTTACTCTCACATTTGTCTATCATGTTTTATTCGCAGAAACTTCCGATGGGTATTGTACTATTTTATGCACATCACAGGAAATAAAACTGAAACACTGTAAACTTTGCCATCGTTCACAAACAGGCTCTCAACTAACGAAATTATATTTCAAAAAGAATTTCCACAAACGCTCATAAATAAGTTATAAACGTGCACAAATTAAAAACGAGTCGTCGGCAGCCCTGGGAGCGTGGGTGCGAGTTGCCTCCTACATATTTAATTTGCCCGGACTGGTTTCTGTCCGAGCCGCCGCTACGCTTTGTGTTTCGTTATGGCTCTATCGCTCCCACTGTAGGGCTGCCTGATGAGGAATCGCTACTTTATTGGCGAGTACCCGCTCTGAATACGGAGCCCGGAATTTATGTTTTAGCGAATAGTTCCCGGCGTTTTGTCGACGCCAATAAAATACTCAAACGTTGCGCTGTTCTCGGTTTATTAAATACAATATTACGACTGCAAATACGCGTTCAAAAACTCATTTTCAAACACAAATACCTAAGCGAGTTTTTTAGCTTGTCGGTCTTATCTTGAGATATTGTGACGCTGACGAGAACGTAAGCCGAATAATGTAATCCCGGTCACGAACTTCGAGGAACTTACACAAGAAAATTCGTGGAAAACAAAACAATAGTAAAGTTTGTCATCTCATTTAACATTTAAACTATTGAAGGGTCAAATGTTTCGGAAGTTTTTTAACCTACTGGAAGTCCTTCAGAAACTGGAAGTTCTAAGAGAAGCAGTACGAGAGGCTTTCAGAACAGTGTTAAAAGTTGTACTGGTTATATAAAAAGAACCTATGCAGTCAAGAAGATAGCACATTCCCTCGAAATACTACATATCATAAATGAAACGCCTAACAAGCCAACAAAGACTTTCCTCAACATAAATTTACGCGTTTCATCACACTTTTTAACGTTAAGTACAAAACACTTTACCCAACGTAACGTGTAAAGCAAACTGTCATAACAACAAACTTTGTAAGCGAAACGTCTCTTCCGCAGACCTTCTAAGAAAAGCGTAAAACGCCTGCTTAAAGCGAACTAGCTCATATCTTAATTCATAATTCAATATTCACTTCGCTCCACTTTCTGTGGCAAAGTGCAAGCGCGCGGGAAAAAAGCCAGCAGGGCAAACGAGGAGGGAGGCGAAGCTAGGGGGGGGTGGGGGTGTTGGCAAGGGGGAGCCGTAATCCCTTATCGCGGACGCCGACCGCGCATCGACAATTATTATAAAGAGCCCGATGTAAACTAGTGTAAGTACGTACGGTGTGAGCCGTGAATACGAGGGTCTGATTTATGAAGTGTGTTAGCCATTTGTGACAGTTGTTAAATATTTCCTTTTGGGATGTATTCTTGGGTAATGTTGTAGTCGGGATGGGAGATATGGAGTGCCATAAGTATAATATAAAGCGAGGCATACAAAAGCTTGTAACTGAATAACACTGCTGTGTCTGACTGGGTTGTTTCAGTCATAAAGTCATAAGGAGAAAACGCCGGAGGCGTAAAGTCCGCCATTGTACATAATTGTGCATAAAGTATGTATAATTCCTGTTAAAGAAACTTTACGTGTGTATAATATAATAAATCCTTCTTTTTCATCATTCATTCAGTTTTGTCATATGAACTAACAAAATGATTAAGCGCTGCTCATCCGTCTCATATTCTTATCACACTTAATAAAACCACCTGAAACCAATCACAGCTTCTAGGTCAAGTTTCCACACAAAAAACAATATACCAAGTATCAAAACCATTGGCACTTACTATTCGACACCGCGGTCGTAAGCTACCGGCCACCGCACGGGCCGACGGACCCGGGTCCCACAATACTATCGCTCTCTCCCTCTCGCCCGCACTTCTCGCTCTCTCACTAGGGAAGGAACACGACGGAATCACGCCTTGCCGAAAACTTCGGCGAAATAATCGGATTTGTTTTAGCCGAGGACGAGGCAGGTCGCGTGTTTGGGCTTGTTATGTTAGCGGTTACGATCCTGTGATGGGGATGTGATAGCTTACGTGCAGCTGTGATGTGAGATGCACTGAAGTTTGTGGGACACGTTGGGGGCAATGAAAAAAATTAGGTAGGGACCTCTTACTCCTTAAAAAATCCTATATGTATCCTCAAAGTATACATTTATTTTTTTTGTTTCTGTACTATAGGACTAAATATTTTTAGCTGATAGTTGATCCTATTACGATCACGATATGGTCCACTAGTCCACTATGATAAAATATGACGCGCCGTTTGCAATTTTCGTATTTTTTTTTTTTGCGAATGAGTTTCACAACAAAAAGTCACTCAGACCCACAAATATAAGAGCTTACTATCAATATAAACAATTAATAAATTCACCTACTTCTAAATATTGGCCAAATACTCCTCTCATTTAAGACTACCGAATATCAGACCACTCTCCGTTTCTCATAGAGCCAAGTACAACACAGGGTGTGTCGAAGTCGCAATAAGAATTTAATAAACACCGCGCATACCGTATATTTGACGCCTCGCCTGTCGCCATCTAATCTAAGAAATTACAAGCGTTGGTCAAATAAAACGCGACTTAATGAAAGCACTTTGGAAATGGTAAGATGTCTGCGTAATATTGCAAATATATAGGTACGTTTAATAAATTCCCCACGGTTTTTCCTGCGTCCTGAGAGAACTGCTTTCGGCAGATGGATAAAAAAAGTAGCTTTTACCAAGAGCTATCTTGCTTTTGTTTGAGTGTACATATTTCATCCTGCTACGAGAAGGTTCGAAAGAAGGCTATCCGCAGGACGCGGGTAAAGTCACGGGAATCGGCCAGTAGACTACAGACAAGTTTCATCAAAATCTGTTAGTCGTTTGCGCAAGAAACACAACAGGGAACTTGGTGGAACCGCGGAAAATCTAGCGTCTTCAAAAAACAAGTAAACAATTTATAATTTCATTATTTATGATAAATTCAATTCCTTTTAAGTATATAGTTTAGTAAGTATACTGCATATCCTTCAAGTTCAGTCAAACTGCTTTTGAAGGCAGGGGGGCGGTGACATTGCCTCATTGGGAGGCACTTGAGGAATTTCAATATTCGACTTTGGTTGCATTGCCGCGACGTACAACGCAATAGTGATGCAGTAGAGTTACCTACTTATGTATATGCAATTATGTATAAACTGGCTTCTGCCAGCGGTTTCACCCGCGTCAAGTCTAAGTAAAAAATTGCCTTCCTTGAGATGCGACATGGTTGAATCATGTACCCATAGGTTAAAATGTTGTAAAGCAAAAACATCAAAATGCTTAAAATTACTTGACTTTGAAAAAACTAACATAAAACATCACGCACCTACTTTATCATCATTTACTTTAGAACGCCTCAAAACGTTCCACTTTTAAAACTTACACAATAAAGCTACGTCTACACTGCCGACACAAACACAGCTTTACAAAAGCTACGTGAAGCTACCATTCGGCACGACACACCGTGTTGGGCGCATTATCATAATAACGCGCTCACGCGGCGTCGATCGCGCCGAATAATAATAAACGCTAATGGGCCGAGACGCGAATGCAATCTGTGTGTGCTACCCCTTACATTCGAATCCCTATGGACTTGAATTATTGAGTGCGATCTTTTTGTTACCTACTTGATTTAAGGATTATTTTTTTACAACTTATCTATACATACTTCTATAATAAAAAGATATTTTTTTTTTTCTTTGTACCCAAAGGCTTCGATGCTAGATGCTACTGAATCGATATGAAAAATTCTTTCACTGTTGGGAACGCAGAATGAGAGTAGCCCTAATTAAGTAACGTAGGCTTTAATTCTGTCCGTGTACTAGAAGTAGTTCCCTCAGGAAACAGTTAGTCTTCAAAATTATATGACTTCAACACAGATAAGTGATAATTTGAGAAAATTTCTTCATAGCGTCCACTTCATTTTCATCGTGCATAATAAATAGGAAGCCACTTTGGTCATTCATACATAATTTACAGTTCGAAAGATATGTGGTTTGTTGCCGGATCGATATTTCACGGTTTTGACTAATGCATGAACTATTTGACATTGAGTTAAAAGTCACTTCATCAACTGCCCGGCTTTTCCGTACTAAGTTGGGGTCGGATTCAAGTCTATCCAGCTGCAGTTAAGGATCAATGATCACATGGAGCGACTGCCTATCTGACCTCCGTAACCCAGTTCCCGGGCCCGATACCCCTTAGTAAGACTGGTCGTCAGAATTTTTCGCTTCTACTACCCGTAACGATTGCCAAAGATGTTCCAATGACCAACAAGTCACATTTTTAACATAAAGCTATCCTACTAAATTCTTCACTTTTCAATTCACCACTTCCAATAAATTAGAAGCTATGTATTTTGTAAACCAGCTATCAGCTCTCCAAGCAAGCGGCCATTTGTTTTGTATATCAAAAGGCTTCGTTTGTAAATTCAACGAGTTTGCGTCACTATTTTCCCGCGATCACTCGGCGCCATTTTGAAACTTTCGCGCCGTTTTTGGCTGTCAAATGACGCGCGCTGTCAAACGCAAAGTCGAGCGAACAAGACGAGAATTTGGTTTAGAATAGCAGAGAATTAATTTAGGGAGTAATGATTGAGCTTTTGCAGTCTGCTTGTACATATTTATGATGTTTGAGTAATGTGTATAGCACTCGTACTCATATTTCTTCCTAAAACAGTATTTGTTAATTCGAATCGTAATCATAATGACCTTTAATGATAGGTAAGTTACTAAGCTTTAACTTATTTTAAGATATTTAACCAAACATAAATCCATCCTAGTCTGCATTAGTGCATTCCCCTTAATTACATAAACCGTCCTAATGAATAACCAAAGCAACTATTTCTACAAAAAAAAAAAACAAATAAATAAAAATATAGTCAGGTGAGAATTCTTGATACTTTTTTATCAACAAACGCTCATTACCGCGTTGACGGGTGGCACTGGCAGGCTAGTGGCAGTGCTTGGCATGCCAAACCAACTGGCAATCAATAACTACTGTCGACGGGATTACGCGGGAATTAATACTGGCAGCATGGGCGGCTCACTCTTTATTTATTTAAATACTCTTCATTCGAATTTGGAATTGAATGTTCGATGCTAGATGAAGTTCGATTTTTGAATTTTGTTGCTCTCTTTTGTTAAAGTTAGATGGATCAATGTTTTTGATACTTTATACTCTTGCTAATATATTTTTATGCACAAATGTGTGCACCATTACCTAAGAAGAATATGGAAATGAAACTTAGGCGTATTATGACATTTATAAAATATTTATTTCTCAATAAATCACAATCTGTATACAATCTAATTGTGGCACATAGAACAACAGATAATATATAATATTCCAAATTATGATTCGTACTAACATGTACTGACACTATTTGAGGTATTTAATTTCATATTATCATGAAATGCTTACTGCAATTATTCTAGGGATGTATTCATCAGACCAGTACCTGAATAACCCAGGTAATTTGGACTATACCTGCGTACCAAGAGATGGTAAACCTTTCTCTATGTCTCTGAAATTGCCCGGGTAATTCTTGCAGTGGACGAGGAACCCCAAGTTATATATTAATCACATTTATAACACAGATATCTACTTTTTTTTGTAAACCTATCACAATTAAAATAAATTCGTATTGTTGGCAACTTTATCAATTCGAGATTGCTTGCTATTAACTCAAAAAAGTGAATACTAAACTATGGTAACATTTTTTTTTTTGTAAAAATAAAATAACACAGCCGAAACATCGAGATCTACATTACACCGAAATACCAATGACTAGTTTTTGAAAAATACTACTTTAGATTTTTCCCCATTTATAAAATTTTCGTATTTTTTTACTACAAGTAAATCGACCACATCAATATCCCATCTAAAACACATACATATAAATATGACAATTATTATTTAACCTGAATCACCAGATCAGGATCAAGGTGACTCCATTGTGCGTCGTACGCTTTACAAAGGTATATAATGAGCAAAATTCTCAAATTTATCTCAACAGAGAATTATGAGGTACTTATAGGTTGTCTGAGCAAAAACAGGTTTCAAACGGCTCCTGGAATCTTAATCTTCGGCTTCGGAACCTAAAGAATATTCAATAGTCTTTAAGTCCCTGTTCATTTCATCAGGAGAATCATTTTCCAAGCTCAGAGTTCGTGATGTGAAAGAGCTTTGAGTCGCCATGCCCGCCAGAATCCCGTTTGACAAAGCCTGTACCGACAAGGCCTCCTGCGACGGGCCCGCATAACTGTACTGCTGATAAACAGCTTGTATCCTTGCCGCATTTACTAACGTCTGTATTTTTAACTGCGTGTCCAGTGCCAAGCTGAGAGGCAGTTTCCGCAACTGGCTCGCAATTAACTTCCCAAACATCTCAAACTCGTTCTCATTACCATTCTCGGAATGTTGACTCAGATCTTGCGGCAAGTCCGTGTGATCGCCGCTGTCTGAATTACTTTTCTTTTGTTTTGTAGGCACCGGGTAGATAGTTGCGAGCGAGGTAGTCAGCGGCGTGGCGATCCCGACGGGGGGATTGAGAAAAGGCGCGGACGTAACCGGCGGGAGGATGCCAAACGTCCCCTGACTTAAGCCGAACGGAGTGCCGGGCCGAGGGGACGGCGTGTTCAACACGTACGGTGTCGACGAGCGCGTCGAACTGCGACGCTTTCGCGGACTTTTCTTTTCCGGAGATTTCCGCTCGCTGAGGTCCTGCACCACGTCGCTGTCGTCGCTCGCCGGGATCTCCACCAAACTGTTGTCCACCTATCAACAAACATACAACCGCTTAGCGTCAGAGCGCATGTGTAAACATGACGTCGTAAACAACAAAAAAATAGACTCACAGAGCTCGGTGTGACGATCGCCCGCAGAAACCTGTCTGCATGTTCGAACCACGTGACGCTCGGCCTGTACGCATGCGCGCCAGCCTTCCTCGCCGCGCGAATCTTCTTCAACTCGACGCTGTACGACGATCGTATGTTTTTTATTTTATTTTTCAATTCTTTAACTGTGACATCGACCAAATTCAGTGCATTTATTATCTCTATGTATCCTTGCTCCCTTATTTTCTTATTCTTGTAGTGTTCCGAGACAGGGTTCCAAAGGTATTCGCGCTTCTCGTATTCGATAATCATCTGGATGGTGAGATCCTCGCTCCACTTGGGGTTGGCCAGGATAGCGACCATTTTGTTTTAAAGCATGCTATTTTGAACACAGTTAATATTTTTTATTTAGTGATTTGTTATTTATTTAATTCGCGAGTTTAGCGTTGTTAGTACCAGGAGCGCAGAAGGGTGCGGGCGGTTCGCATGCGCGCAGCATACTAAAAGCACGTCGATGGGCCGGCACCCCGCGCGGGGGGTCTATTTCGGGAGTAGCCGGCATCACGCAGTCGCGTGCTTTGGAGCGTGCTGTTTCCTCTTCTCACCGCTCGGAGGCTGGGCAACGAGTGAAACGGAAGATTTGTGGCCGCCGGACGGCCGACTGTTCGTACTTACAGCGGCGACCGCCCGCCAATTGTCATATTTCAATCGGAGCACTTAGGACCTTTGGCGATATTGAATTTTGGATTTTCTTTCGCGGTTAAGATTTATAGTGCTTAATCGAATTATGTCTGCATATATGCGACTTTTACATTTTGATATGCGAATTCTGTATGCCAAGATTACTTTTGATTTTAAAGTTATATAAAGTTAATCTTTTTCTATCATCGTTATCGATTAGGTATAGTTTTTATGTAAGTTATTCGCGCATAATGACTTACGTATCTACAAGTTAAATGATTCGAAATATAAATAATGAAATTACATAATCCGGTCACCTTAACTTGAGAACACAATCTGATCATACTTTTTTATCCAATAAATAATGCAATCTGCATCACTGTCAAGTATCAAGTCTATTTATTTTTATTTTCGCTCTATACTTGGAAAAAAAAATTCTTCATTAAAAAAATCGAAATACATATTCGAATATCGAATACGCTTAGTACGAACAGCACTCGTGTGGTCGTCTGTGACCGTTCGGTGCACCATCGCTATGGAACTTGTCGCGAGGTGCCGAGCGGGCCATTTGCTCGCGCCGTTTGCCGTCGCCCGCCCGTCGCCCTAACGTCTGCACATGTTTGCCCACCAGCCGATAACCTCGCAGTGACCCTGCGCATAATTGTCGACGCAATTTGCAAAATTGGGTACAATTTTTCGATGCAAAATAGATACGGCCTTAATTGGACTTTCTCTTGTTACCGCAACTAACTTACAAGGTGTACCTTTAAATAAACAATGTATTTTTTTTCATACGAAAAAAAAACTGCCGGTTTTTTCTTTTCTTTCAATTCACTTAACTTATTCGATTATAAAAAGATTAAATTGTACTTTTGCATGTTAAAAAGATTTTTTTATTTTCCTGGAAAATTATTTATTTCATGTTCAGTGACTTGAATGTAACTTTCGACAAAGTTACGAATTTATTCCTTCGGCCACGCTTCTGTTAAGCGATAAGGAATTTTGAGACGACATGAAATATAATAAATTGTGATGATTTTCCTTGTAATTGTATTAATTGAGCAGTTAGGGGCACGGGTCACGTAGCAGAAATGTCGATTAATAGTGAAATAGCACCTCATGCAGATAACGAGACTGGAGTCAAAGCAATTTGAATGCAAGTGCAGTTGAAGAGATAAAACATTAATTTGAACAGTTTGCGTCACCGTTTCCTTATATAATAACTATAATATTGATATAAATTCTTTAAACATAAGTTCATATTCGCTACTATTTGATGGATTTTCTAAAACAATTCGCATTTGCAAACATCAAATCAAAGAAGACAGCAAGCCCAACAAGCAATATTAATTTGAATAAATATATCTCAAGAATCTTGATACTCTGTTTAATTTAATTTAAATAAAATATTAATAATGTTGGGCTTACTCCGTATTAATAAATAATTCTGCTCAATTAGCATTCCTTCTCGTCACTTCTGAATTGCGAAGGTTTCGGAGCGGAATCACATTCCTTCCATGGGGTTCGTGTCATATTTGTTCGCACAACACCGAGATATTTTGCTCCTTGTAATAATATTTGAGGTGGTGGCGTTTAACGCGGTATTTACGTTATTTTTAGCATTACATTTTATAACGGGATATCATTTTTATGCTCATGTTTAATTATTCTACAAAGCAACGTGCACAAATCAGCCTAAAACTCCAACATTTTAAGCCGTAGCCATTTTAATTAAGTAAAACTATTACTAAAACAATTGCAGCGCTATAATAAAACCAAAGTGGCAATATTCGTACGTCGTCGCATCTGACAGCGCACGTCACGGGATGGGAACGACATAGCCTCTCAGATAAGATGCCGAGCGAGACGGGACCGGAAAATCTCGGCGGTACCAACTGAGCCCGTGAAATATGTCCGGGAAATGTGTGCCGCACTACGCTTAAATATTGCTCCGGGTTCCGCGTTATGAGATCAGAAGTGGAGGATTGTTGTCATATTGCAGTGTTGTCTGTTCTTGTTTTAGATCGTTTTAAATTCATTTCGGGTTTGCTCGCAGTGAGATTTACTTGATAATATTTTAATAGTAAGCATTAATGTTATAGCGATGCTACAGACATACATGCTATTGTTTCTGCTCAATGAATGTGCAAAGACAGATTAGCACGACCAAGTAACAAATGAAAGATGACACTAACAATTCCTATCTGAGATCTAACCTCTGTCCCAGTATAAAGGCCAAGTGACTGCTAAATGTAAGTGAGTATACCACACACATTCAGCACGCATAATACACAAAACATCATTATATATAGATGTCAAGCGGTCCCGCGTTGCGTCACTGCACGCGAGCACATCTATCTACGGTGCTATAGTTCCACATACTTGTACAGGCGATCCTGCTGATGGAAAATGGGCTTTAAGTCTAGTGGATAAAGGTGTTGGTGATAGTAAATCAGTGTGTGCGCCACTCGAGTTGATAGGTGCCGGTGCCGGCGAGGCCAAGAGACAGATAAATATCGCTTTATACTCATCGCATCGCTTTGAAGCCGTGCGGTCAGTAATTTTCTCGCTCTCACTGCCGTGGCGTTAGCAGTCTCGTGTATATTTATCACAGTGATATACTAACGCGTTCTGGCGACGGCTTTTACGATTATTGTTCTTGCTTTTGTTTGTAGGCTCGTATTAAGCTTATGGAAGTTTTTCTCGTTCGTTTAAGCGAGAACTTACACGCTTTTATGTGGCAGTTAGTTCCACAAAATGTGCAGAAAACATAGCTTTGAGTTGCTCAGATATTACATTCATTTTTAGCCAACGCTGGTATAAAGCATATTATTTTATCAATTAATTAATTACATAGAATATACTGAATCCCAGTTCCAATAGAATCATACTCTTAGCTAACAAGGTAACGTCAATATTGAAAGACTTATTTATCAGCGACAAAAGAGCAAACGCTAGCAGACATTTCAGTAACTGTATCCGCGACCGGAGACGATTCACCGTCCATATCTATATTGGTTATACGACACGTTCAAAGAGCGACAAATACTTCTAGACTTCCTTAGAAAGGTGTTCTACAATACTGAAAAGATCCCAGACAGACAAAATAAGTTATCTCTCACGTTATTCCCATTCATACGCTTAACTCGTGGAAATAAAAGCCAAATTGTTATTAACGTACACAATAGGTTAAACGCTCGCTGCTTCGCATCGTGTAATAGGACTAATTACCTCGGATTCAGAGAGAACTAAAGTTGTAATAACTATATAACAAGCACCAGCTTTACCTGGAGTTACACTTAGCAAATAGAGAAATAAGGTTAACAAATAACGACGTATACTGGAGAAAATGCTGCAGAGTAATTTCAGGTCTGCAGCCAGCAAAGTTAATGCCCCACGGGAATAAAGGCAAGAAGCTAAGAAATCACTACCATTAGCCGCTCCACCCGCAGTTGACCAACACGAAAAACGCAAACTGTATCGAAAGCGCAACTTCTATTGACGATAGGCGCTCTATAATTTTCCAAAGTTACGTAAAACGTAACGCTACAAATGAACAGTGTTGTAAATTGACAAGTCTGCGTCGCATTACCACGGGGCAAAGCGCTATTTTGCAAAATGTATCCTCACGCGGTAACATAATGAGGGTGACAGGCGCGTGGGAGGGTAACCGGCTGCGAGGCGAGCCCCCTGGCCCTTTGACGAGCCACCGCCGCGCGGAATGGGCTGGTCGTTAGCGGCACGGTGAAATATTTCTTCGTACTTTTTGTTGAGTGCAGATACGGAACGAAATGTTGATGAATAAGGCATAATGTGCATAATTTGGTGAGAGTTCATGGTGCTTTTTATTGGTGACTGAATTTTTGTGAGTTGGTTTAGTAAAAAAATATGAAGTACCTATGCCTATTTCTTATCTACCGATAGAAAGAAAACTTCTGTCTTTTGTCCATAGGAAGGCGTAAATACATGTTTCTGAATTGTAATATTTTTGTACCTAGCCGAAGGCACGTATATAAAATTCTAAATTAAAATTGTCCAATAACTTTTCACCTATTAGAATCGTGACAATATTTCCATATCAAAACCTAAATAAAAACCCCCACAAAAAAACATAAAAAACTAAATAAAATATTCAAGTATCAAAACCATTTGAGCCGCGTAAAGCCCGTCAGCCGGCAGTCGACAGAGCGAGGCGCGGCCCGGGGCGCGGAGCTACACCTACCGTGTCATGCTAGTGCCGTACCTATGTCGATAAGACACCGTACTAGCGACCCGCCGCGGCTTCGTCGTAACAGTATTTCCCCACTATTTAATGTATACTAGCTTCTGTAAGCGGTTTCACCCGCATCCCGTGCCTCCCCGTGCCGAACCTCTGCACGAACCCGGATAAAAAGTAGCCTATAGCCTTCCTCGATAAATGGGCTATCTAACACCGAAAGAATTGTTCAAATCGGACCAGCAGTTCCTGAGATTAGCGCGTTCAAACAAACTCTTCAGCTTTATAATATTAGTATAGTAGAGATATAAACATTCATCTTTAATCACTCTATCTATTAGAATAAAACGCATGAAAATAGGATGCGTGGTTTTGACGATTTAAGCGTACAAAGGTACAACGGGACAGAAAAAGCGACTTTGTTTTATACTACCTATATGTAGTGATACTGTACCGTACTGTACTAAAGTGACACGGAATTGCGTAAGAACGTTTTTAAAGTTGTAACTGATAGTGTTTTGACTGTGATTGATTCGGTAATGGGTTGTTGTCGATAGATTGAGTTTGTAAGTTATTTATTACAGCTCTAAAAGGTGTTTTGGTGTAAAGCTTGTATGGCCAAACGCCTACCCAATTGCGTCATGTGTTGAGGAGATCAGACAGGTAGTCGCTCCTTGTAAAACACTGTTACTCAGCTGCATCCAGTTAGACGAATGAAGCCGACCCCAACATAGTTGGGAAAAGGCTCGGCAAACGATGGTAGAGACAGCGTCAAATAGTAGACTATCATTTCAAAGCCACTATGATCTGCATTTCTACATAGATGCAGTACATATTTATAATTTCTTTTAATTAACTACATAGATAATATTCCCGTAATGAGCCCTAGTCCTGTTATTTAATATCTAATGAGATTTTCTTCTCTTACAGCCAGTTACGCGAGCCTATCGCAGTTTTACAGTGTAATACCATCAGGCTTTGATGTGTGTGCGATGCCGCCTTGTTTACGAGTGTTCGCAAGGGATGGCCAATTTTATCGATAATATTTTGTTTCTTTTGAAGTTTATCGTAATTTTTTTTGGAAATTACCCAATGCTGGACATCCCAAGAAGTAGGTATATCTATAGGCTTGATTTCCTATATCAATGTCTTGTAATTGACTAATGTTAGTTTGACTGGGATCCTAGATAACCAAATGGCACTCGAAAAACAGTCTTCTTAACCTACAAGCTTCGAACAATTTGTAAGCACTGATTATGTAAATAAACCGAGAGGATTAGTAACTAATCTGTTTGTTTTAATGTTAACCGCATGAAACTTGTCGCTAATACTGCTTTAGAATTTTGGTTCTAAGTTCCCGAAGCCTAGTTAATCGAACGTTTAAGTTACAAAGTGAAAATAAGTATAGCTGTTTTCGCATATTCGTCTAACAATACTGTTTTTCAGCTTTCAGGTCGAAAACAACACAGCAGAAAGCTCACAAGACTGAAAATAATAAGTGCCCGTGTACAAAAAACTGCGAAGAAAAAAAAATCTCGCTCGAGGAGCAGAGGCTAACGAGCGGTAGGTACCAGGGAGGCATGACATTATAGAGGCACGCGCCATTAGACGAGCGCCGGGCGGTGGCGGAACGGGCCCTATTTCCGGAAGGAAGCGCGCCCGGAAGCCGCGCCGCGTCCGCCTCGCCTGTCACTAAGTTACTTCGCCTCCTACTGAGTTATAGTCGCCTGGTGTCTGCACTAGATTTTGATACGATGCTAGCCTAGTCTCGGCATAATTTAAAGTAAAAGTTTGATATTTTCGGGAAGTATACTTACGTCGGCTAAATTGACGTTACACGGGAAGTGTGAAATTGAAGCTTACCTGTAAAGTAAAAGAAAAACATGTTAGTAACGTATTCAATATTTACTCTGCACAGAAAACAACAACTAAACTAAAAGTACAGCCAGTGCCTTGCTTAGTTAATCGGTTCAGATGTTTTAACTCTAGATTATCTCACACTATCTTCCTTCGTAGTAATTCAGTGCAGATCTTAACAAAATGAAGCTATGTATTTCTAAATCAGACGCCCGAACTTAAATACCAAAAATCCAAAAACACATTCGTGCAAAAATACAGAACACACGAGCTTGTCATACGCACGGCCAGTGTAATTTAGTATTAGGGCTGCGCACACAGTTCCCGGGATCCCGGGACACCGCGGTCAGAGATGGCATTAATCAAAATTAAAAGTGGATTACGACAGGGTTGGCGCGGCCCCGCTCGTAAATGAGCGACCAGCTCAGTTTTCTGTCATAATTTAAAACGAGACTGATTTTTGAAGGCTTTATTTTTACTTATTTTAACGGATGCTGCATGTGTTATTAACGTCTGTGTTGTCTTTGGATAATTATGTGGTACAGAACACACAAGAACTGTGTTGGTGATTTTATGTTTGCTTTAATTTCCTTTTTTAAAGCATTGATGAAAAGGTTTCACTTACAAATAAAGGTTAGCTAATCAGTAATTTTATGTTTCTAAGGTTTATTTCAAAATGGCGGCCATTATGCATCTCGACAATAAGACATCTTTACTTCCACATACAGCACTACAATATGGACTCGTCTCTTGTTTTTTTCAGTCTATCTATATCAACGAGTACCAACGATTTCAAGTAGCACTAAAGCAGTCATCATTTATTCCTCACTTCATACATAGACATAGCGATTATTTACGTAGCAACAAATGCGAACGTAAGTCGGTCTGTCCGACCAGATTTTACGTCAAAACTACTGAACCGATAAGAAAGGGCGTCGAGTAGGTACTTTTGATCTCCCTCTGCACGCTGAGGACAGTTAGTATTAGATATATAAATAACAGGCCACCAACCTAATACACACATACACTAACATAACACTGCGCAAATTAAAATTCCAAACCAACACTCACACCAAATAAATAAGATCGCTTAATTTAAGATACGGAACACATATACATCGATAAAACACTAAGGATGGGCCCGCCCGAACCCAAACCCGACATATGGCGGCACAGAGCAATTGATAACTTGATAACCGGGATCCCACAATCCCGTGACCCGGGAACCCGCAATCCTGGCCCCGGGCTTATCCGGGGAAGAAACAGATATGCTTTTTAGTGAGACTTGGTTTGTTATTTTTATGCAAATTGTAATTCGTCTGGATGGAATGATAACATGAGTGCGGCTTTTGTACTTTAGTGTTGGGCTTATCATAACTGAGGTAGAATGTGTCATGTCATGTTATACCTGTATGTATGTCATATGTAACTAAATCTTGATTTCTGTCTCGTCTTTTGGGAATTGTGTACAAATCACTACATGACCACTGGTTTGAAATTGCTACTAATTAATTGATTTGGTATATTTTATTATAGTGTTGTAATTTTGTACAATAAATTACTAATGTTTGGTAAAAAAAACTTATTTAATTTTATTTCTTTGAAAAATGATAGCGCGATGAATTTCTGGAGGCGCATGTCTACATAATAATTTTTTTCACAATTCGTATTGATTTTCACACAAATATGTGGTTCAAAAAAAGTAGTAAGTTCCTAAAAGTGAAATACTGAAATTAGGTCTCTGAAAAAGAGAGCAAAAAAACTTCTCTTTACAATAAAGTTGTCAGTTCAACAGTTAGCTAAGTGGTTTCCGACAAATGTTTTGGAAACTTTTTTTAGGCGATTTCTTCGAGATACTTACTTACCTATTTTTATCTTAAGTGGTTCATATTTAAGTATGTAATAATGCTAATAATTAATACTCTTGATATATCACTGGTTATGTGTTGAGTTAAATGGCCGAAAATCGATATACTGCTGTCTCTAGTTAAGTCTGAGTAAAAACTCTTACTTTATTTTTGCGAAAAAATCTTGTGTCTTTAGTAATCAAGTGTATTAGACCCTGGAATATCTACGACAAATATCCCTTTGAAATAAATGAAACTCTTTTTGCCTTCCACAATTACTACATAGTCTGAAATCTCCTGAAAACCCCGCTAAATCCTATTGATTTGTTCAACTAATTGTACCAGGAGACCAGATCAGGTGAGGACATAATTTTACAGCTGTAATATCTCATTAAGCTGGCGGCGACCCGGGAAAGGGGATCGGGAATGGAATTAAATGCCGCCGGGACCGCCCGCCCGGGGAATAGGCGCCCCGGGATTGTTAGATACGTTGCGTAGAGTCACTAAATGTGACATTTAAGATATTGTTCGTAGGAGTTAATATTCGCCTTATCTGATTTTGAGATTTTGTGTGGGGTCAAAACATTTATGTAGACAGGTACTGGTTGTTTTAACTTTGACTTTCACTAAATATTAGCAGGAATATCTCAAGGTTAAAAGTCAAGGACAAAATTAAAAATGAACTGTCATGGTGTCCTTGATATTATATTTTTTACTTTTATCTCTACCGGTCACCCAAAAAGACCAGAAGCATAAACTTGATACCTCAGAGAGGTCTAAAAGTACAAGTTTCTCAAATAAAAAGGCCTTAAAACCTCAAAACGAGGCTACACAACTGTGCCTGAAAGTGCTGTTACACAGTTTACTTCACAACGGATCCCGACGCAGCGAGATCGACTCGTGCGCATGTCTCAACTTATGTTTGTGAGACAACAATGGGCCGTTTGCCACCTTCACGGGAAAGGTTCGACGGTATTATTACTTTTTCGTTGAATTTTAGGTAGGTTCTTGTGAAATAATGTGAAAATAAATTATCCTAACCTATGTATCTCATTCTTTAGTTTTCATTGTTCTCTAGGCACTGAAGAAAAGGATATACGACCAGAAACTACTCGATTTTGGTCATAATACACGTATCTTATTCGCAGTGATGTCCTCCTAGCCGATTATCGGTTACGGCGGCTGTCCTCATGTAAGGAGATCAGCCAACTGCACAGGACATATTATAGTGCATAAGCATTTGCGCAGACACGGGTGCACTCACTATTCCTTCACTCTCATAGCCCGGCCCAATTATTCGCAACACCACGCTCACCATTCAAAAAAATTCTTCAAATAAAATAAAGGCCATTTCCAGCGGCTACCTTACATCTAGGGTCCAAGGGTCCAAGCGTAGCCCGCTCGCAAGTTCGATCAGACACTAATTGTTGGAATGGGTGTGAATTTGCCTGCGGGCCCCTCCGTCACGTCTCGGTCGAAGGGATCTCTAAAAGTTGCATGATTTAGTGTTGTACCTATTGCGTCTTCGAAAGGGAACTCGAAGGCAGCGTTTGAAGTTTGAAATTTTAAAATGTCATTGGCGCGTGTTTTGTTTTTTTAAGATGGCGTTAGAGTTTAGGGGCTTTTGTTTTTGAGTAGATGCCGTTTAAGAAGACATAGGCACGTATTAATATTAGACTGGAAGCCGACCCCAACATAGTTGAGAAAAAGGCTCAGAGGATGAAGATGAGATGCACATATTATAATACGAACCTATGGGCAAATATGAGATTTTTGGTAAAGCATAAGTTTTTGTGTAGATCGTAAGGGATCAGTGGGGACAGTTAAATTGTTGAAAATTAAATAGTTCTTGTAGGTACTACACCCACTTATTGTTAAGTAGTAACTTTATACCTAATTTCTCTATAATTTCAAGGCACAGGTTGGTACCTATTCCTTTAACTAAAAAACTCATACGGTATCAACTGCGATCTCAAACAAAAAAAAAAGAATATCGCATCAATTTTCAAACATTCTTCCAGTTCCAACTTCAAATTCAAATATAGAACGTGTGCGGGCCGGTTGGCGGCACGTTCGCCATTTTACGTAGCGTTTTTACGATGTACCCGATAACGTTTACGAGTCGCGCTGAGTGGCGTCGCCGCGGCTCGCCCCGACTGATTGCATGCAGGCATCGAGACCTAGGCGCGTGCCAAGTTAGGTATTTTAATATCGATAGCAGATTTTAGAGAATAGATCTATTTTTCTTCGGGCGGTGGGATGATGATCATTGTATTTTTTCACTACGACTTAGGTTTGGAGTGGGATAGAAAGTGAAAATTCGACTAATGAGTCCTGACAAAAAGACGAAGCTAAAGCTTATGAACACACGTTTGTCCTCAAATAAATTAATTTTTTATTTTTATGTAAAAAAACTAGTCTAAGTATATTTTAATTTTAACACTACAATAGAGTCACGTTACATCACTAAAGACCCAACAAAAAAATCCCCAGAGAATTTTCCCAAAAAATAAATCTAAGTCTATCGATATCGGCGTTCCGAATGCTACCTCACATCCCTACCCGGGTCGTGTATCCGTGACACATCGGTGTAGTGTAGCCGACGACATCGCGCGGCGTATTTTATGCGCCCCGCCGCGCCGCGAACGCTCCCGACAACACCCGAGCGATCCCGAAGGGCTACCAACTATAGAGTTTATATATTTTAGAATATCTAACGTATATCTATGTATACTTTTATACATATCTAAGTACAGTAATATGATAAAGAGGATACATTCTTTTGTTTGTTTGTAAAGTCACCGAAACTATAGGGCCGATTGCAAAAATTCTTTCACTGATTGAAAGCTACACTATTCCCTTAATTCCCTATAAACATATACTTTATGACCGCCAGAATCGCTGTCACTCCTCATAGATCCTATCGAAATACATATAGAGACTTGCTACCTAATTGCTACCAGCTAACATTAGTTGCTACCAATTGCTACCCTCGTAGTTTTGAAGATTACGGGAAGAAGTTCCACGGGACACGGGTAAAAGCACGGAAAAACAGCTAGTAATGCATATTTATACAACTTTTTGTGCACATTCTTTTGTTGCTACTAAGCAGAAAGTGTTTAGAAATTCATAGAAATGATCGGTGTTGTCATAGAGTGACGTATTTATGGTATAGAGTCTAATTTATGTGCTTCGTCGCGCTTTAGCGCGCTGCTAGGTTAGGGTTGAGTTGGGGAACCATTTATTAGACTGCATTTTGCTGTAAGTTCATTATTTTTATTGCTTATGGTTGTTCCTTGTATAATCTACAACAAATACAGGTGTACGTTAGGAAATAATTTTGCAGCAATATTTTTACGTACGTTTTCAAAAAAAAATTGGTACCTACAGTAGTAGTTGCAAGCAATTGAATCACGAATGTGGTAAATATTTACATCCTAAATTAATGCCACTTGAACAAAGATGGCATTTATTCTAAGCGTAAAGTGTTGTGTTCACTAACTAAAGATTTTACCTAAAGGCGCATTAACTGTGATTGTATTAAAAAATCTCTTTTATATAATATGTAATTTGCAGTAGACAACCCTATTTTAAGTACGCCCTGCCTGCGAGGCGAGTGCGCGGCGCGGCGACTAATGACCGAAAAGCGCCTGCCCTACGAATTACATAAGAACGAAGGTTTTGTTCAACAAACTGCTAATTGATGATCAAAATTAAGCTAAATAGTTAATACAACTTAAAAGTAACTAGGGTCAACTGGTCAAGACGGAAAAAATACACCCAGATTAAATTATTAGTTGTTATTGAAGAGACTCTATGGTTTTCGATATTCCCATACATTTTAAGTATCTGCAAGAAACTGTAACATTACTATTTGAATTGTTTTCTGAGACTAAGTTTGTCACTTATGCACCATGCCGTTTTGTTCTTCGATATCAAATGCACCAATCTTGCAGAGCTGCAGCCTTATACCGAATATTGAGACACCTACATGAGCATATCGAAGGACTCTTTCCTTTGATACTACGATAGATTCATCTAACTACTGACGCCAGTAAGTCAACCTACCCGAATTTCAAAAATTTTACCAATGGGACATTATGTTTCCACTACTGTGATTAGAAAGACAGATTGGTTAATGTGCTGTCGTCAAGTGACAAACGAACATATATGGGTACTATTAGTATTTCTGTGTCTACAGAAACCGTTGTATTCAGGACTCGGACCAAAACTAAACGCCCAAGTACGCCAGAAGTTTTACTATCAAAGGTTTAAAACCAGCGAATTACCAACAAAAACTGAATAAACCACTCCAGCAGAAAGCGCTTTATATTTTGCTTCCGCTTGATTTGAGCTCACTATAACTTGTTTACCTTTGATGGTAGCGTTAAAAAACCAGCCAAGTGCGAGTCAGACTCGCCCACGAACGGTTCCGTACCATTACTTATAAACCGCATTTACCTGTTGCCGTTATCGATATCGAGCAATATAAATTAGCAAAAAAATCGCGTTTGTTGTATGGGAGCCCCCCAAAATAATTATTGTATTCTAGTTTTCAGTATTTTTTGTTATAGCGGCAACAGAAATACATCATCTGTGAAAATTTCAACTCTCTAACTATCACGGTTCATGAGATACAGCCTGGTGACAGACGGACGAATGAACAGCGAAAACAATAGGGTCCCGTTTTACCCTTTGGTTACGGAACCCTAAAAACTAAGGTGCGGTGTGCACATAATGTTCTGATTTACGACACCATAACATGGTTTATGTTTATACGTAGCCACCACGGCTTCCCATAGTTAATGGTCAGCTGGTTACGGGATGAATATAGTAGTTACTTCACAATTTGCATCATGATAAAGTTTCACTTAATCATTTCGCGTAAAGATGTTTCTAATCGGAAGAGTTTCTAGTAATAAGTCTTTTTCTTATTTAGTAGCTACTATTTCTTCGCCCTTAAGGGTCCAAAGTGTGTACACAAACAATTCTGATCTCTAAATTTCGATACTGGTTTTCACCAACCCAGTATTTGACACATCAATGATACAATACATCTTGAAAGACTGTACCAACAAAAACTCTTTAAGAAGCTGTCCTCATCTAAAATGTATCTATTCTGAACAGGGGGAACCAGGAAATGGCATCATCTTCACTAATTTCAGTGCGCCAGTCGACGTGGCAAGTCTGAGATTTATGGAAATCTCAGAAACGGTAAATCTGTCAGTACCAACGAGGTACACTCTCATATGGGACTGTTTCCGTAACGAGATGGATACATTCCTTTGTTATTTCAGATTTTAAGACCAAAAAAAGGGTCTGCCATTAAAATCATTAATGGCAGACCCCAAAAGCACGCCTGTTATGACAATATCCAAGTAATTATAATGAATACAAGCAATGTTGTAGTAAAAATTAATATGCGTCGTCCAGATTTTACAATAATGGACACGCTCAGAGACATTTAATGGTTACTTAAGCCGTTCCTTAGTGCAGAGTTTCTATGAGAATCTATCATGAATGAGTGACTCAAGTAATCATTAAATGTCTTTGAGTGCGGGGGTAAGACCTCGAAAGCCTAGATTGACTAACTTTTGACACGAAATATGTACCAAGTCTGCGCTAAATCTAAACGAGACGCTATTCTGAACTATGATCTAATTCTCAGACGTGCAGATTGAAATCCTAGTCTTAATTAATCCGTCACAGGTGGTTACCCTACCTCCTAAATCTAAAATTTAATATTAGTAACGATAAGCAGCTGATACTTCCTCCTTATTCTCTTAATCCCGTATTATCTTGCGAGCGTGTTAAAGATTAGCTAAAAGATTAAACTTTATTCAGTCGGATGGGAGTCGAAAAGTTTTCAACTACTTAAGATACTGTTTTCAGTAGCTCCCCCTTTATTTCGTGTCGTAGTTCTCGGCCCGAGGTTGATGGGGAATATTTGTACTATATTTTGCTGGCATAATGGGTTTCGTCATAATCATTATCTGCATTTTCAAAGTAGCCAGCGTTAATTCAGTTAAAAACTCCTTCCGAAACTTGGAAGCTCTAAATTCAATCGTATCAAACGGTTTCGGGTGCTAAGATCCCGAACTCCGATACCACATTTACGTCAATCTCTCTCAATATTCACGTTATACCTCAATCGTAATAAAATATACGACGTGAGAACCTCTAAAGCTTTGGTTTCCTAGGAAAGCGGTGCCGTCATATAGCGACCGTAATACAGCGGTGAAAGACATCACCAGAACGTTGTCTATGTAAACAAAATGGGGCGGTTTCCTAGAGAGCGGTAACTGACGCCGTAACTTCAAAAAGCGGTGCCGCCATTTGCATGACGGCCGTCTTGACGGTGTCAGATAGTTTGGTGAACGTTTTATTGAAAGCGGTGAAGCTTTTTTAATTCGTATTTGTGTTTTTTTTTCGGAACAACGTCAAAAATTTGTAACAACTCTTGGAGCAGCGAGGACGACGAAATTTTAATATATTCGTTCGAAACCACGAAGGCAATATCTAACATAAAAAGTAAAGATTATAGAAAAGTCAACTAAAACAGAATTGGTGTTGTGAAATTTGAGAAATATTAAATAAAACAGGTTAGTAAGTATGATACAACTAACAAAAAGTTCATGACGGTGTGTTAAAACGGCCGTGGAACTTTCCACATGTAATCACCGTAAAGACGACCGTCTATTTGCGTCCGTAATAAGACGGCCGCTATATGACGGCACCGCTTTCCTAGGAAACCCAAGCTTAACAGTGTAATAAAGGGAACTTTGGCGCAAAACGTTAACTTTTCAGTGGAGAGAGTAGGTGCCGACATAGCACTCGATAGCTAGAGTACTAGGTATGCATGTGTTGTGCGGAGGTGTGCGCGCTCGTGGCGGGCGGTAGCGCCGTCGGTCGGATGTATAAAGTGGCGCGCCGGTGGCCACATGACATACCTATAACTCGGCGGTAGCATGACAAACAGCCGCCCGGAGTGCTATGGAGTCGACAAGTTTTCCTACTTACGGGAATATTTCTTTTGTTAGAGGAACATTTCTTGTCGTGGAGATTTTTGTTGTATTACTTTTTATGCTGATTTGAGAATTATGTACCGCATTTATTAACAAAATCCTAACGTTTTAGAGGACATGGGTCCATGATTGATCAACGAATGTTAGCTTATCCAAAATTTTTACCATGTATAAATATGGGCAACGAGGACGGTTAACTTTAGTTATTTGATTAGGTAAATGACTAGTGACATAATTTCAAGATAAGCCTTTAAATCTCCGCAACACCAAAATTCTAAACAAGCAAAAATACAGCCAATATCTATGAAGTATCACAAACATTCTGTTTAACAAATACCCGTTATTATCCTCATGAAACAGAAAACATAACATCCATCCTAATTTGAAAATATCTTATAACCAGAACGGGCATACAAAAAAATAAAAAGACAAAAAAATCTAGAGCTAACACGACTCCACGGGCGCAGAATGCGCGCCCGACACCGGAGGGCGCCCGTCGCTAAAGCGCGATACTACGGGCTCGCCTCGGGCGGCGCGAACCAATTACCCGCCGCCGCCGCGCGGGCATTTACCCCCTCCCTCCGACCGCCCGCCCGGCCCCCGACCGAGCACAGAATTACTTATCTCCTCGCGCCGCTGCGATCCTGGTACTCTGCCGCCAGACGTACGCCCGCAATGCGAATGCGTCGCAACTTTTTGTCGCGCGTCATGCCGCATGCGTGTCCTTTTTGCATTTCCCGGAACAAAAAAATATGTCACGCGAGTGTTGCGTGCGTTCTGATACAGTACTGAATTATCATGGAGTCGCCGTTTGAATAATTAAAAGGATATTTTCACGATATCTGCTTGTTTGTCGTTAATAAACGCTGTGCTCATTTACATAGGCCAATTTACACGTTTCTATCACATGTGCTATTTATTTACAATTAGAACACTACAATAATTCAATTCGAACTTTATTTTATTGGGAAAATGCGAGAAATTATCGATATCGATATTACAGCTAACACAATGTCGCATCCCTTCTTACAAGTTGTCTACAATGAAGATTGGCGAAAATACGAACTACATATCTATTTCTATTTTACAACTAGGTAACTTTTCATTCATAATTATTCTGAAGTGATATAGTGATAGATACTTAAGGTACTTAGATAAATTAGGTGCATATTGCTATGAGCGATATGACAACTTGCAGACATAACCTACCTCAAGAATCTAATATGGGTAACGATAGGCGTAAAAAACATAGATTTTGTGAAAAATAACTTATTATTTCTTCCATATTTGTGATCTTGCTACGGATGCGGCGGACGCTGAGCAGCGTACAAAGACTGACTTACAAAACATTCAGTCATCCAGCTAGCACTTTATCTAAAAAACATAATCTATTTACCTCAATACAATCGTCAGATTATCTCGAAACTTCTCACATAACATATTGCTCATTTTCAATACATTTCAACCCCTTACATCCCCCACCTGTAGAACACTTTGAAGTTTTTATCCGATACAAAAGTTATCCCTTGCACATAAGTACAAAACAACTGTTACTGGGTACAGGATCATAGATAAACGTCTTTTGAATTTGGGAGGAAAACTGATATTATATCCTACTCATACTAAAAACGCAAAAGTTAATATGTAGGTATAGATATTTGTTCCTCGGTGTGTATGGATGTTTGTTCCTCTTTCACGTAAAAACTATTGAACGGATTTTGATGAAACTTGGCAGTAATACAGCTCAATGTCAGCATAAGAGATAAGCTACTTTTTATCCACATTCGGGGAGTAGCTCTCTCGGGACGTAGGTGGGACCGTGGGCAAAAGCTAGTCAGGAATGTTTAGATTTTTTTGTTGAGGAAATGTTTTAAATAATGTGTCTAGCTTTTCCTTAATAATGCTCAGGTCTGCCAGTCTAATAGGATGCAGCTACCTTTATGCAGAATATCTGTATGTACATACTCCATGGAGCGACTGCCTATCTGACCTCCATAACCCAATTACTGGGTAAGACGACACTCTCCGATAAGGCTTCTGACTGGTAGGAATTACAGATCTTAAATGACAGACGAATGCTTTCTGAAGATCAGACGAAACTTTGGCCGAAAATATTAAAGAGAGTTTGTTTCTTTGCCTGCTTGAAAGCGCCAATCTCAGGAAATACTGACCTTAAACATCTTAGTTCATTTTTCAAGGAAAGTTATTGATTGCTTTGTTCAAGGAGGAAGGGATTTTGTTCTGCATACTTACTAAGTATGTTTTTTTCCGGGTCTGCAAAGTAGTTCCCTTCTAGACACGGGTGAAAAAGCTATCGCTGATAGAAGCTAGTCCTGGTATAAAGTCCATAGGTCCACTAGCTTATTAATGGAAGACAATGTAAATAATTGAAGTTCCAATCAACCATTCATTGACACTTCACAGTGCACGTAAACCTACCGTAGGCTAAACTATTGTATTTAGAAATGAGTGAATGAATGATTGAACGAAATGGTCTCGTTAATCATTCACTGTGTTTATTTGCGTTCACTTAGATTTCAGCTGATGATGGAAATCTGAAATGTGGTTTTAGCTTAATTTTGATCTAAGAATAGTAGCTTTTTGACATTACGAAAATTTTGATGAAAATTAAAGAAAAGCTTAATGTAATATTAGTCTGTAAATACATTACAAATACAATTTTCAGGGTTGAAAATTCAAAACTATGGAATTTAGTTTTTTCCAAGAAGCATTCTTGTGAACAGCGAACAGCAGTTTTTCTAAGAAATATTGATACAGGTATTCAGCTGAATTAAAAGACTGGGACCCGGGCCCCTTGTAACAAAGGTTAAGCGAAATAGTTTAGACTTTTATCATGATTTTTTGTCCTACGTACTCTAGCTTCCTGAGGGAACTACCACCCGCACTCAAATAAAAGTAGCCTATATGTTATTTTGATGCTAATTACTGTTAAGCTATATTAATGCGAAGTTTCATCAAAATGCATTCACTAGTTCTAGCGTGAAATAGTAACAAACATCCATACAATATTACTAGGATATCTACCTACCACCACAGCTGTGCTCAACATATAGGTACCAGGACCACAGAACTATATAGGTAACTATATGATATTTTCGGCGCGCCTCTCTGAAGTCGCTCCCGACCTCGCGCCTTGGCATAGGGCTGCTACATCCGAGTTCCGACAAATTGATTTATTTGAGGCTCGTATTTTAGAGGTAACAATATATTTGGATTACGGAAGGTCCCGGGAAGTGTCAACTGGGTTTGTGGCGCCTTGTGAGATTAGTAACGTGATGGACAGATGTAATGGTATTACATAGTTGTGCTGTCAGAAGTGGTTTGACAACAATTATGATATAATGTGTGGAATTGACGAAAAAGTATTTTTTGCAGGGTCTAGTTAAACTTTAAATTACTTAACTACACTGTTTTGAACTGAACTCTTCTACAAAATAATCTACACTAATAATTTCAAAATGCAACAAAGAAAACAACCCTCATCAAAATTAATTCTAACCTTCAAATTCTCGATCTAGGCAGAAAAGGGTACAAAAAATGTACCACAGTAGCCGTTACACTGTCGTGCAGAAAACCCGGGCGCTCGGGCCAGCCCTGTGGATAATTTACGAGGCGAGTCGCGGCGGGCCCGTCGACGGCACTGGCCCGATGTGCCCGATTTATGGTGTAATTTTTACAATGGCCCGACTCGAGCGGGATTATACAGTTCTCGGGTTTTGACCACCGGTTCGTAAGTAGAGGTTTTGGTGTGGTTTGGTGCTACTGAATTGGTACAGTGAGGCATATTGTAATCCCGAAGTGCAATGTTTAAAGGGAAACCTTTTCCCAACTATGTTGGGGTCGGCTTCCAGTCTTGCCCGATGCATTTGGGTGCCAGTGTTTTACAATGAGCTACTGCCTATCTGACCTTCTCAACCGAGTTACCCTACTTGACATACAAATACAGAATAACGTAGGCTTTCTGCGATAAAACTACAATTTAAAAGTTCGTAGGCGTAGCAAAGCTAGCTACGGTGTAGCCAGTTGCGTAGCATAGACATGATGCTTGAACATAAAGAATATTACAATATGTATGTAGTTTTTATTTCAGTTTATACAAGTAGAGTAAACATCGTAATTTTTTATTGTTTTTGCAAAGAATAAGGTCGAAATTAAAACTTATTTTAAAGAAGTTTGTTTGTACTTTTAAGTGATGCAAAAGCAACGATATGATTATCAAATACAGTTTTGAAATTACCTAATATACAATTACCTACGTATCCACGAAGTTTAATGTTATTTTAAATAAAATCACATGATGTATGCTATCGTTATTTACAAAAGCTTTGTCTATAGGTATTCGACGGAGCAACCTCCAAAACAGAAGGCCAACTCCAAACATATTTGACATAAGCTAAAAACTTATACATACACGGCCAGCCAATTAACGCGTAAATTGCAGTAACAGACACATCCTGCGATCTCTGTTGCCCTGCGGGCCTAGCATGGCGATTCTATCTCTATTCTACCAAGAAACGACAAAGCTCTTTCTTTCCCACTCGACATGTCTTCTACCCGAGCATGGCGCGAGCTGTAGACTCGCGTTTCTATCAAGAGAAAGACTTTCCATAGCAACGGATAAGTAGCTAGTGATGGGTCGCTCTACGATGAATTTACGTTTAGTTAGCCAAAAAAATGTGTCAATGCACTATTTTTCACGCATGAACCTATACATAAACTCACGTAACTCAAAGTAACAACAAAACGTATTCATCGAACTTATTTTTATCTGTGGAACTAAAATGGTTCATGTTTGTTTGTTTACAAAAAACGATTTTTGTTGTTGATTTTACTTATATAAATATTGGTGATTACTGCGTGCGGCAAGGAAAAAGTAAGTAGATTTTGTGATTAAATAAATAAAGTACTGATTATTCCAATAGTTGTGTGTAATTAATCCAAACGAACATAATAATTATCCATACATACGATGAAAAGAACAAAGGAAAATAACATAATAATCTCAATAAATGGTGATTGGAGGCATTGTCTGATGAAAACTTTGCCATGCACAGTTCAATGCGTTCCTCACTGTTATCTTGCTTCCCTATATTATTGTCCGAAGTGTTTTTACTTTCGTCGTTACAAAACCTGTTTATTTACAGCGTACGAAGTCCCATCCAATAAACAGAGAAGATAGTATCGCGATCCATTGGGAAAAGAAGGCCACGATAAAGAAGAATAGGTCCGTATTCAAAAGCTGCTGAAAAAATATGGAAAAGAACGAGTTCTTGGCATACAATGCTGACACGAGAAACATTCTATTAGTAAGTGTCTTTAAATAATATTCATTTACTAGTAATAGTTCTCCAGACTTGTTGGTTTCATTCTAGCAAAACTCTCATGGTTTGTTTTCAAAGTATAATTATGGCAATAATAATTATAGTACCTACCTATTTGTTGCTTGTGTGATATAAGCAACAACTCTTAAGATAAAAAATAAAATGAGACAATCATTTACACAGAGGTAAAGGTTTATTTACATAAAATTAAGGCTACAGATAAAGTCATTTATTCAAAATAGGCTGAAAATCAGCAGCAGAAGCGGTGGACCAAACTCTCCAGCAACTCAATTCTGTCTGTATGGTTTGAAGAACTGTTGATATACAAAGATATTCATAATAGTTGCTCTTCTGTGAGTTGCAGCTTGTAGTAAGCTACCGCTAAGGTCATTAGTGTGTCTCTCTCTCTGCCTTTCTTCGGGAAGAGTTGTAGCATAGGCACCCTGCAAAAAGAAATAACTGTTTGGTAAAGAGTTTTTACAAGAATTATTTTACAGTATAATAAAAGAATAACATACTGATAGTGACACATTATCAGCATTCTTATTGATGTAATGAGTCAAGACCCTAACGCATGACTCCCCTGAAAATGTCTTCTACCCGAGCATGGCGCGAGCTGTAGACTCGCGTTTCTATCAAGAGAAAGACTTTCCATAGCAACGGATAAGTAGCTAGTGATGGGTCGCTCTACGATGAATTTACGTTTAGTTAGCCAAAAAAATGTGTCAATGCACTATTTTTCACGCATGAACCTATACATAAACTCACGTAACTCAAAGTAACAACAAAACGTATTCATCGAACTTATTTTTATCTGTGGAACTAAAATGGTTCATGTTTGTTTGTTTACAAAAAACGATTTTTGTTGTTGATTTTACTTATATAAATATTGGTGATTACTGCGTGCGGCAAGGAAAAAGTAAGTAGATTTTGTGATTAAATAAATAAAGTACTGATTATTCCAATAGTTGTGTGTAATTAATCCAAACGAACATAATAATTATCCATACATACGATGAAAAGAACAAAGGAAAATAACATAATAATCTCAATAAATGGTGATTGGAGGCATTGTCTGATGAAAACTTTGCCATGCACAGTTCAATGCGTTCCTCACTGTTATCTTGCTTCCCTATATTATTGTCCGAAGTGTTTTTACTTTCGTCGTTACAAAACCTGTTTATTTACAGCGTACGAAGTCCCATCCAATAAACAGAGAAGATAGTATCGCGATCCATTGGGAAAAGAAGGCCACGATAAAGAAGAATAGGTCCGTATTCAAAAGCTGCTGAAAAAATATGGAAAAGAACGAGTTCTTGGCATACAATGCTGACACGAGAAACATTCTATTAGTAAGTGTCTTTAAATAATATTCATTTACTAGTAATAGTTCTCCAGACTTGTTGGTTTCATTCTAGCAAAACTCTCATGGTTTGTTTTCAAAGTATAATTATGGCAATAATAATTATAGTACCTACCTATTTGTTGCTTGTGTGATATAAGCAACAACTCTTAAGATAAAAATAAAATGAGACAATCATTTACACAGAGGTAAAGGTTTATTTACATAAAATTAAGGCTACAGATAAAGTCATTTATTCAAAATAGGCTGAAAATCAGCAGCAGAAGCGGTGGACCAAACTCTCCAGCAACTCAATTCTGTCTGTATGGTTTGAAGAACTGTTGATATACAAAGATATTCATAATAGTTGCTCTTCTGTGAGTTGCAGCTTGTAGTAAGCTACCGCTAAGGTCATTAGTGTGTCTCTCTCTCTGCCTTTCTTCGGGAAGAGTTGTAGCATAGGCACCCTGCAAAAAGAAATAACTGTTTGGTAAAGAGTTTTTACAAGAATTATTTTACAGTATAATAAAAGAATAACATACTGATAGTGACACATTATCAGCATTCTTATTGATGTAATGAGTCAAGACCCTAACGCATGACTCCCCTGAAAATGAATGTTAATTTAATTTTGTGTTCTTGTTTCAGATTACAAAAAAAGGATGCTGAATGACAACTGGGTCGTCAGTTTACAAATTATAAATTATTGAAATGATATCATTTAATAAAGAATGTGAATATTAAAATCATAATGGTTGTTTATTTAAAATGTCATTTTTTTCTTAGCAGATAAAACTGTCCAATTCAAGAGTCATATAGCCTGCGCAGTTTGTTCTTAATGAGAGAACTATTGAAAATTGATTGTTTATGAACTCTGTCAGGATAATTGGCATTTATGTTCAGTATTTTGCACTCAGTATCTACAATCTGAAATAGAGGTTATATCTAATATTAGGTATCATCATCATCATCTCAGCCATAGGACATCCACTGCTGAACATAGGCCTCCCCCTTTGATCTCCACAGATACCTGTTGGAATATATTAGGTATACTAACCTTGTATTCACTGCAAAAACAAATTGCTTAAAAAATTTGCTAACAGTGGTTAGTAATGTTGTTAATGACCTAAGCAGGACCCGAACAAAGAACCTGCAACAATTAAGCTTTGTTAAATATTTCTCTTCTGTTTAATTATTTTCTTGCAATGAAGGGCAATACCTACATAATAGACAAAATAATCTTAGAACGAAAAATAAATGAATAGATCTTTCTATATTTAACTTATTTATAAGGACGAAAACTTTGTCATATTTTTGGTTGGAAAGCACAACGAAATAAAATAGACTGTAGGTACTTACATTGATATGAACAGGCAGACCCTAAAATATCCTAGGAGACAGATTCCGCACAAATACTGCACCATCTCTGCACATTTACGTTTTCAATGTCGAGAGGCTTAACACTCGTATAGCTCGTTCTTTGAGCTTTACACTGATTCTTCTCAGCATAAAAACTGACCACATGACGACGGTAGGACCCCGACATACTTTGTAAATGCTTTTTGAGATCTTAAAATTATAATAATATTCTTGTCTACTCTTGTCTAGGTCCGATGAGATGTAGAGTATTTGACATTTCATATAGAAAGTTATATCTACTCCCAAATGTCAAAAGTAGAGAAAATATAGTCGTCATGCTCGCCGCGATAGACACATGTCGACGAAGAAAAGAAACATTTCTTTTCTCGATGTCAAACATCGCCATGCTCGGATCGATAGAAATCTTTCTTCAATCTGTCATTTTGTCGATTCTTCGGTAGACAAAAGCTGTTTCTATGGCGGTCATGCTAGGCCCGCTGGTCATTTCCAGTACTGTTGGTCAGTTGTTCACCAAGTTTTAAACAAAACAAAACTAGTTTAAATAATTTTCGCACTTATTATAATGTTTTGGCTTACTGCAGAATTTTAGAATATTTAGAGTATCAACACACTGCAAACTTTTAGTCGGCCGATAGCTTGTTTGGGCTCATAAATCAGTATGAAGATGAATGGTAGTACGCACGTTACAAAGATCAGGTATTAAGCCGGTATCAGACCGACTGTAGAGATTGGAATCAAGCTTTCTTAAAAAAAAAATAGCCAACACAGAACCAACTGTAGGCCGACTGTTTAGTCTTCTGTGTGCAGGTACTGTGAATTTCCTATAGTGTACTCAAAGGAGTACAGTCTATGTAAGGAGATGGTAACGTGGTAACAGTCTTGTTCCCATATGAGTACGTGGCCGTGGTTAGATGACATTTGTTCCGAAATGCTGAGTTGCATCGCTAGATGTGTTTTGTACTTGTATTTTTGAATTTGGAATATTTGGCATTTCAGTAAAATACATTTGTGTTCCATAAACAAAAGACAAAAATTGTGTGTACTACAAATAAATACTTTTCGTGTGTGATTTTCTTTACAGAACACTAGCCTTTTACTGCAGTTTCATCCGCATCCCGGGGCAACTAATGCCCCGAAGCACGAGACTACTCGGGAAGAGTGGAGCATTTAAGGCCCAAAAAAAGAACCAAAACAAAATCTCTTAATTGAAAACTTCACTTAACGCACACTTCTTTATCAGCATATTTTTAACTTAAAAGCCCGCCATTACCAAACTACGCACACGAGCTTTCAAATCTGACATTCGACCAAAGACTCATCCGTCTTTTTTTTTTTGTAATGCAAAGGTAAGCGTTTCGCATGTGCCAGCCTAACCCCCGGTCGCGTCGAGTGTGATGATGCGGAATAATTTAATTGCTCCACACCACGCCGTCATAGCTTGACGCCAGATTTTTTTACCGACATCACGGCATGTGGAGAGAAGAGAGATATTTCGAGATGAAAAATCTCAGTTTTATATATATTTTAGAAGAGGATTCTAGGCACAAAAAATGTTTTCTAGATATTCATGTAGCTACGCATAATAAACCGCAGAGATACAAGCTTAACCTTATTAGCAAAAGGATTAGGAAAGCCATAAATTATAGGAATTTAAAAGGTCCCCATTCCTGCTTACTAATAAGCGTTTAATACCGCGCAGGTAAAAACGAGGTGAGCCCAGGGTTGGTTCAGCTAGCATTCATTTTAATCAAGTGTGTCAAACCATTGCCTGATGAATTATATGAACAGACCTGCTTTGTTTTATTAAGCCTGGCAATACACAGCTTCCATTTTAAAATTTTACAAAAAAAAACAACAGACTTTCGGTATTCGAATTTTGAATTGGCAGAATGCGCTTTCCTTGCAAAAAAAAATTATTTTTCGCCATTATTGTCGTTTCTTAAAAGAAAATGCCCGCTAAATGCTATCTGCACTGTTTTCAGTTTTTCAGAGCAAACGAAGTTTAGTAAGTACGTACTTACGGTACTTACCTACTTATTGTGTTTTGGAGACAACAAAAGTTTGTAATCTGCAAAACTCAGTGAACACTGATATTGTATAAATTGAAAATGAAATGATACACTTTTGCGAGCAAAGAGCAATGCTTACTCGTGTATTCTGGCAGGCGTTTTTAATTTGCACTGTGTGTAAGTATCAATTACAGTGCATTGCTAACAGGCTTAAAACCTGTTTTTATTTACACATTTTGTGTCGAAATATAATTTTATGTTTCCAAATATTTTTGAACCGGTACCTACCTTACCTGAAAATTGAAAGCATTTTGGACTTTCGAACGAAACGAAAACAAAAAAAATATCGATAAAAGACGTTGGGACACGACATCAAAGAGATGTCATCGTGGCAATCGCAACAATTCATCGATTCATTCGATACGAATGATCAAGGCGACATAACGTGACAGGAGGTTCATGCGATCAAGTCGAACAAGCAGAAATGAATCGATCGCTGTTATCGCCACATATCGGCCGCTGCCTGCTATGTGTGGTCGGCCACAGGCATTGTTCTCCGCGTTTTTGCTAAACCATGCGCCCGAAGCGCCTGGCGAATATAAATTGAATGCGAACGTTTGTTTAAAATTTCACACCGCGTCCACATTGTCATGCGCGCATAGATATCGGCGAAATGTCCCACAACCCGCCGGTTTTGCATAGGCTCCTATTGAAACTGTGCATACAGAGAGAAAATGCCTCGTAAAACTCGATACGTAATGCCTAAGTTACTGCACTCTGACGCTGCCTTATAATTTTAATTGCGTTCCGTGAGTAGTTTCCAGACTTAGTTTTAGCTCGTAATAACAAGATTCGAAGGAAATATTAATAATAAGCGGATCTGTGGGCCGCAGTGAGTTCAGGTGAGACCAGGCTCGCGGGATAGCTGACTCTTTAATAAACATGAGGCGCAGGCTGGGCCGCTAATAATAAATGAGCGAGCGCGGCCCGCCCGGCACGTCTGAACACCCGGCGCGCAAGGGAAACTAGGAGTTGCGTATAACTGTGCTATAACTACACCTTATAACTAATGTACTTGTTATTTGATGAAATCCTGGTGCATGCAGTCAGGGTAGACTTGTTTGAATGAAAGAATGATTGACGCTCTTTGTATGTTAACAAAGTCGGTGAATAATATCAATTTTCTATTATCAATGCCTAGATAGTGTATGTGACGTTTCACCATACCAACCCCATCGACCACCATCATCATCCGACGAATCATTTTTGCTTTCAATCCCGGTTAAGTTACTCCTAAAACAACCCCCAAGCCTGACGATGATAAAGTAAAAAATATTGTAAATAGGGTTTTTTTGTCATAGTATGAAAACTGATTTAGCACGTGTGTGTGTTGTATTGTTTGCTTATGCTTTGTAAGTTACGAAATTCACATGTAATCGGATACGTTGCAAAGTTCTTCCGTATTTCTTTCAGACTAAATACTCGAACTAGCCAGTTAGGCGCGATTCTCGCAAGCTGTGCACGGGGTCCCGTCCCGGGTTCGATTCTTAGGTCGGGCCGAAATCGGTTTGTGGGTTTGAGAAACTTTCGTAAAGTAGCCTGGAGTCTGCAAGTAGTTACATAGCCGTCCTTGGGAGGGTGCGTAAATTCGGCTTTCCTCAAATGCTACTCAGTAGGAATCATTGTTACAATTCCACGTCATAGGCCGTCAGGCAGAGTTCATCATCATCATCCTCCTGCCCTTATGCCAATTTTATTTGGGGTTAGCGCAGCATGTTTTCTCCTTCCATACTCTTCTATCCGCCGTCATCTCACAAGTAACATTCTTTCTTACCATATCTCCTTTCACACAATTTATCGTTTCTTTGGTCTTCCTCTTCCCCTATATCCGTCCACATTCATACTCATCATCTTAATCACAACATGATTCGCCGTCAGGCAGAGTTATAAAACTGAAACTAGAGTTCTTTTCGAAAATCTCAAGTTGTTATTTTTAATTACACCATACGTACAAGTAAAGTTCATTTAAAGCAGTTCCATTGTACACGAGCTCGTTTATGATAAGCAGAAATTGATTGGGTTCTTGATTAAGAATGTCAGTGTTAATTATTGAGTCACATAGCTATGGTCGTAGTTTAATAACTTGGGTTTTTTTTTTTTAATTTCTTGTTATGGCACGTCCCATTAGTCATGAAAAGTGTTATATCTGCATGGGTACTAGGTATGCTACTTTACTCTGGGCCTATTTCTCAATACTATATTTCCCAAAATTGCTGGAGCATAATTAACAAAAATTGCTGAAATAGTCACGGATTCGAACCCCCGGGCGTACGCAATGTAACGATGCTAAGACTTTTGATAAAAAATAAAAAAATATCTAATTTTCAAGTTCATCATAATCTACAAAACACACTCACAAGCTTTTGTCTTTATAGTAGTATAATCTAATCTCACGACTTAATGAACTTAAAGAAACGCGATGCGCTTAAAAAGTCAAGTACCAAGTCTGGTTCAAAAGTCCCAAAAATATGACAAAGTGATTGACAGCCCCCCATAAATGTCAGTGTCAGAATTGCGGGGTTGAAAGAGATCTTTCCTCCCGTGGTCCAGGATCTAAGAACATTCGGAGAAAAACAAATTGAATTTACTCAGTGAAAGATTTAAATGGAAACGTTTACTACTTATTCCCTCACTCGGAGCGATAGGATGGAGATTTTCCCCATTGATCATTAAAATATGTATCGGCAAAAAATAATGATCCTATCTACTTGGCTAATTGAGATATATCACGGCAATGCAACAGTGATCGACCTTTCCATACGCTAACAGTCATGTGACAAAGTTCTTAAACTTTTAGAAGCGAAGCATTCAGTTAGTATGAAATCTTGATTTGTCTCATTTTATGTATTTTCTGTATGGTGACATCAATATCTTCATAACTATGTGGACGGCACACTATCACCTGTTGTATTAATTGCATCAAAGAAATCCACGCGTCTTGTCTAGTCTCGCCTCAATAATGAATGAGTTGTGCATTACTTCGCAATAAAACCTCTTACAAACTTATGCGAACCTAGTACAGAGGTAGCACAAATCACCTGTTCTTTGATCTTGCTTGTTCTACTTTTCCCAGCATCCGATGATCCTCGTCTTCTCTTATCATGAATGGTGTTGAGGTTAATGACTGAAGTTTATTTATAATATAGAATTACAAGATTAGATAATAAAAGAAGAGCATCGCTATTATCAAACTTATTTCGTTTGAGTGCAAAAAAATTTACTGCCGATACCGCGCGCGCGGCGCAACTGTAAGATAAAGTTGCTTGTAACTTATGATTCCTTAGTACATTAGAAGCGAAAATCACCTGTTCTTGTTGTTATGAATCAACAATCAGGTGGGGTCGGTTTGTTGTGGAAATTGCGGTGCTATTTGTTATTGTTAGTATAAATAATTGAAACGAATTCGAACGAATTGAAGAATTCTCGCAAAACCTAGCGCCCAGTAGTATTATTCTGTAACTTACTTGAAATAAATAAGCACAAGCACGTTACGGTACTGATTAAGACACCTTATCTATCAGTATGCTATGTATTATAGAGCTATAAATAGTTTCAGCATATAAACACCAGACGTGTTGACCCTAAAATGAATGTGGAGTCTCTTACCTTAACTGGTGGGGTCGGTATATACAGCGGTGGGTCATTCTGGGAGCCGCTAAACACATCCTGTCCCTCAACGCCGCCGGCGCATCTCTCCGCATCTAGCACGCTATATCTGCACACGATGCCGTCGGCAGGCTTCGCGTCATACCCCGGCGGCTTGCCCACGTGGAAACCCTTCGCCTTTACCCAGAAACGGAACTTAGAACTATCGGAACTGTTGCATTCCTCCCCCCGCAACGTACGCAGAATCCGACCGTACTTCTTCAAAGTAATCGTCTTAGTTTTAGCTAAATCCCCGTACGTCTGTATAACCCACGGCTGATATGTGGAGAACAGGTCTAATTTCGGATCCCCAGTGTGCACTTTCGCTCTCTTGTTATTGTTTTGCTCGTTTTTCTTATCGGCCTTCGAACTGCTCGCGGTCGATTTACGCTTTGAAGGTTTTCGCGGAGTTTTCTCCGGAATCGCCTCCTGCGTCAACTTTTTACGAAGTCCTCGATCACTTATCATTGCTGCTGCCATATTGGATCGCTTCTAATTAACACTACACTATAAAGTTCATGTTGTTCATTGTTTCAATCACAGTTTATTTTATCTTAGATCGCTACACACGTTGTTACAAATTATCGTCTTTTTACGCGGTACCGTTTTCCATTAGGACAGAACGCAAGTTAAAACGTTTCCAGAAACAGTTGGGGAATTGTTTTCATGGAGAGTTGTACAACTGAAAAGTTCCCGAGACTCGTGCGTATAACTTTGCGAACGCGAACTTTTGACTGCGAAGTTCGCATCGACCTATAAGGACTTTGTATAGAGGAAAAGTTTTCCCGACGGGCGGCGATCGGACCGCGGAAGGATGTCGCTCGCCCTTTTACTATCGCTGATTACAACGGTGTCGACTTTCGTTGATTGCTCTTCAGGAAGATAAGACGATGTTATCCTGCTATTATATGCATTGCTTTGTTATTTTTTATTTATCCCTGAATGGGGTGAAATAAATTTTCAAAGTTCAAAATTGTCTATTGATATTATTATTTGTTAACAATTCTAAGTCCATGCAACAGGTGTCAGTCCAGAAGTTGCAAGGAAAAAAATTGGGGATCGAAAAAAGTATCGTTTTGGTGCCGTCGGGCGAGCGCGTCCCGTGCGTAGTTCGCGGCGTGCAGAGAGGCGAGCGACACGGAGCCACAGTGGCGGCCGCTCGCGGACAGCGCGCGCGGAGTACTGGCGCGGGCCGGGCCGGGAGCGGCACGTGCGGGACGAACGGCCCGACGCTAATTGCCCGCAAAACAATCGGGCCGATCGTCGGCCGCAGGGCGCCCGCGGTAATGCTCGCACTTGGCCGTCCTTCGCGAGATAACGCGGCGCGGCTATTGTTCGATAGATAACTTGTACTCTTCAACGCGATAAAACGGCCCGTCGCGGTCGCGCTCTCTACTACGTACCTACGTACCTATATAGCGTGGGTTGTCAGTTCTATGCAGACGCATCTCGCACAGTTTATTGTTTGGCGCGACACAATATGATTACAGCGAGTTCCTGTAAATTGGTAAATGCACTAATAGGGAAGTGATGCTGAATACGCGATGTATGCACAATGCTAACAGGAGCCTTCTGCAGAATAGTACGAATAATAAATAGACTAAGCTGACTTATACATAAAATTATACCTAGGTAAACTAGTTTGGTAATCAGCTTGATAATATTAAGTAGCTATGGATTATTTTAATCATATTTTTTTTTAACAATAAGTCTTCTTGAGAATTAAAGAAGAATCTTTCGTTTTACGTATTTATAAATTGTTTAACTTATTTGGGATCAACTCGATCGAAATTCTCTATTTATCCGGAAGTCTTGGAATGGGGAACAAAAAGTCTTGTCTCCAATATGGCTGCGAGTGTACAGGACAACTGAACAACTAGGATGGAAGCTTTATAAATATGTAGTTGAATGTAACAAGAACCTATATCAGTTATCTAGCCCATCCATACAGTACAGCCTTCCTATTTATTTATTTACTTCGTAAACTATGTGTACTTAAAAAAATTAAATAACTACCTACGAATAAAAAAATAGCCAAGTTATCCATGTAAAGAAAGTGTTAATTATTTTTTTACTTATTTTTATGTTTTTTAATTCCATGTATGCCTTTTAAATTAATTTATTTTCAAGTCAACAAATAGTAAAACAATATTTTGTGAATCATAATTTAACTAATTGAAGTTGTCAGTTGGCACGTCAAACGCTGTCGTCCAGCCTGACACCCGCGGCTCGAAAGAACACGCCCGCCGACTGAGCAAGCGCAAGCCCGACCAAGCGCACGCGCATGGATAGCACAACCAAACACACTGATAAACATTTCTTACACCAAACACTCATAGGAATTTAAACCTTAGCACTATAGAAATAGTGCTCAATTTTTTATAACCGTAACTAAGACTTACAATTCTCTAAAAAGCGTGCCCGCCACCGGTTGCGCGCGCATCGCGCACAAATCCGGTGCGCACGAGTCCGTACTCTTGCGCGAAATGTGCGCATGTTACTAGGCGAGCATGAAGTAAAAAGAGTTGTGAGGCGGCGAGCCCACCAGCTGCGCGCGCGGCGATCGACGAGACGGTAGCGTGGTGAGAGCACAACGTCAATTTCCTAAATTCAAATAACGCTACAAACAAAAGTGAACCTTAATCTTCACGAGTTACGTTCTATAATAGAATGAGGCGTTCCCTCATTGCCAAAATTCTTTACGCCGCTTTGGGCTCAAGATAAATTCTTTGATTCTATGCTGCCCTGTGAACTTGATGAACACGTTAGCCATGATTTTTGATCATTATTTTTTTTTATAATCGAATTAGAATCGGCTGATCAGTCGATTGTTAGTTATTAGTTCGCTAGTCGATAGGTGCGATTTAGGTGCGCTTACTATCTAGTAATAAAATTCTAATTAAAATTGTATGATCCCTTGCTGGACCCTACAATACTTTAGATGATGGTGGAAAGGAATAAAAGATTGTTAAGTACTGAACACTACTGTATTAACCGAAACGTACTAAAGGTAAAGATGAGCTTAATGGACTATGAGTGAATGAAATGAGTGACGCAGCCCTTGTTGGCTGTAACGAGAACGCTTGACCAACTTGGTAGCTCAACGCGAACTGAACATATATTATGAATTAAAATGTAAGTGGCGTAAAATGCTGATGTGCGGAATGTGCGGTTGCACCGTACATGCTCCCGAGCGGGAAGATGAGTATGAGATGAACATGATAAGATGAGTAACAAGGTGATGCCAATTGGTCCTTATACTTGATGATTAACAAGGTGATTCCAATTGGTCCTTATTTAATGCTTAGAGTCTCTACTTGAACTCCGTTTTACGTGATATAGGCACTGTACACTTGTCTAACTTATGCACCTTTGGAATTTCTCTGTAATCTGACACACACGGAATTTCACACTGATTACGCGCACTAGCACTATATTCCACAGTGGATGATGACAGAGAGGCCCCAGCCTCTGCCCGTGCCGGGGTCACGTGTTGCGTTGCCTGTAGACTTGCCAATGCGGCCCTTGCCACCTCGAGAGAAGCGGTCCGCCTGTTGTGCAGCCGACGCCGTACCATGAAGCCTGCTCCAACCACCAACACAACTCCGATCATCACATAAAATGCTGTGTAGTGATGGATATCGTGATAGGAAAGTTGATTTGGTAACTTTTCACTTGCTTTAAGTATGCGGAGTTGTTTCTTGATTTCGTCGAACTCCTCGTTACTCGAGAGTAGTGTATTGTTTTGTATCAGTGGTGTCGAGATGCCTGCGTTTATGATATGATTAATTGGTTCTATCTCAGGTAGCTTTAACGATGGTTTTATGTTTAAAGTGCTAAAAGCTTCATTGCGTGAGTAAACGGTAAAACTTTCAGTTTTAATTAGACAGTCGTGTTCGACTCCCAATATGCCTGCTTTTATTATCTGCCCCGGCGACACATTATCGCCGCATAGAACTCTTATTTCACACTGACTACAGCAGAAAAATGCGTAATTGTTTATTTTGCTAAGAGCTGTCCATTGGTTCGAACAAGTCGTAATGCTGATCTTGCATTTGCTTGAGTCTGGTTCTAGTTCACAAAATTTTCATTATTCTTGAGATGATAAATTGGCTTCTCTATATGACATAGATAATTGTCCACATTGTCACTTAGACATACCTGAACGTCGGATATGGACATTGGTAAATACGAGTCCTTCTTTAAATTGATTGCAACATGTTCAGCAATCGGAGTTAATGTAGCCATCCTTGAATTACCTACAGATTGAGGTATTGGGATAATTTTCATGATGGAAAATGTATCTCTAGACACCAGAGGTACTTTCAATTCGAAGATTAAAACTCTTCAGTCATTCTTGCTTTGACTGTCAATAAATGATAAATGTTTTTAAAGTTGATTTGTAAGTTATTGATCGGTAACGTAAGATCTTTTGAAAGATGACTCGATATTGTATTCAGCGTGTTCTTCAGTTGTTCTGGTGACAATAAATGAATATTGAGTCTTCCGTGGTAAACATCTGTTACGGTATCTAATAAACTTGTTTGGATTGTTTTAGCTGTCTGAGAACATTGCTTGTAGCGATTGCTCCCGTACTGAAATCGTTCATGATTCGATTTCTCTCTGATTCGTTCAATAAAACGTTTTCTATTCTATCTAGCTTGATTGATAATGTATTAAGCATCTTGTGTTGCTTATTAATTGCTTGCCCGTTTCTTTTCAAAATGTTGTATTCTGCTTCAATTACCGTTGTTTGTTGTTTCAACAGCGAGATTAAATGATCTTCATTGTCACGTATGGATTGAATATCTTGTTTATATTGTTCTGCGAATCTCTCATCAAGTACACCGAATAAATTGTTTGCAAGATACCCTACACCGTTGATAAGGCCTCGCTTGCGGCGGCGCAGGTCTCGTGCGCGGCGCGTGCCGGTATGCTGACTCAGCAGCAGGTGGTTATAGTACTCGAGTTCTGAGAATTCATGCTTTAGTTGAACTTGAATTACGTCACAATGTGATGTTTCTTTAAACTTATTGCATAGCTGTTCTAAGTAGCCGAGGTATTTACTGCATGCTTCGGTACCTTGCCAAAGTGAATTCATGTCATAGTATGTGACTATCTTCCATTCATCTCTGATTAGTTGCATGTTTGCAATTTTGTCCAAATAAAAACCTTGATTGTCTTTTAATTGTGTTACATTGTATGAACCGTATGCTGTGGTCAAAATGCTCATGAGAGACAAGAGTAACATTACCAGCGAAAAAAAGCTGTAGTTTACTCTTTTGATTTGATATGGCTTGCCATCCTTTACTTCCTTGGAACGCAACTCTTGTTTGTTGATTCTATCGTTCACAGGAGAATAGACAGTTTGATAATAGGCCTCTTGATCAGCCCATTCTTTGTTTTCAATGTGACCACCCTGATGTGGCCATCGGCCCCGGGATGCAGCTGGACGACTCGACCAACTGCCCATTTCCCAGGAGGTAAGTTTGCATCGTTAATTGTGACGATGTCATTTAGTTGAATGTCTGGTTGAGAATGTCTCCACTTGCTTCTTGCTGACAGCTGTGTGAGATATTCTGCATGCCAACGTTTCCAAATATCTTGTACTATTTTTGAGTTAAATGCCATCTTGTCCGCATATCAGTTTCTGTTTCTAATATAGTCATATCTTGATTTAGATTGATAAAGCTTGACGGAGAGGAAATCTAGATCGTTGGGGTCTTCAGTAAGAGGACACAATGGCCTTGAGTTAAGTACTGCTTCTAACTGGGCCAGAACTGTGCTGAACTCTTCAAAAGTGAGCTTTTGCTCTCCAACGACTCTTCTTAAATGATATTTTAAACTTTTAACTGCAGCCTCCCACAGCCCTCCTGCTGTGGGCCATGAGGGTGCGTTAAAATGCCATTCAATCTCCAGGCTAGTAATTTCTTTGATGAAATCTTGATCAAATGTTTTTTGTATTTGTTCCAATTCTTCCTGTAAAATTTTGTTAGCACCAACAAAGTTTGTACCATTGTCGCTATACAAGTGTTTCGGCGAGCCTTTTCTTCCAGCCATTCGTCGCAATGCAGCTAGGAATGCTGATGATGTGAGGTCCGAGACTAAATCTAGATGAACAAGCTTGGTTGCCATACAGACAAATACCACTACGTAGCCCTTTGTAGTCTTAATTCCTCGGCCCTTGTTGGCCTTTATGAGCACGTGTCCGGTAAAATCGACGCCTGTATGTTCAAAAGGCTTTGCAATGTTACATCTCTGCGTAGGTAAATCACCCATCAACTGTGTCATCTTGCTTGGATTGTGTTTACGACAGGTAACGCAGGTACGTATACGTTTTTTGACGGCTCGATTACCGCCTATGATCCAATAATTCTTGCGAATGAATGCTGATGTCACCCGTGCTCCTCCATGGAAGGTAAGTTCATGTGCTTGATCTATAATTAAGTTTGTTAAATGTCCTTCGTGAGCTATGATAATCGGATGCATCATGTCTGGATTGATATTGGCCTTGCTTAGTCTTCCTTTGACTCTGAGAAGTCCCTCGTTGTCAAGGAATGGATTTAATTGCAATAACTTGTTTTTTGCTGATAGCGGCTTATTTTCTTTTAAATAATGTACTTCCTGAGCAAATTCTCTCTGCTGTACATGTAATATTATTTTATGCTTAGCATTTTTTAATTCATGTAATGTTAAATAAGTTTGCATGCGATTTTTCTTGTATCTCGCTTGCTTGATAAATCTTAATATCCATGCTAAAACTCTTGTTAGTTTAGCGAGTGTACTATATCTTACTAATAATTCATCCAAAATATTATCGCTTTCTTGCTGCGATATGTGATTAATAAGTTTCTTGGCTTTTCGTGCTTCTTCGTCTGTGGTAAACACTGCTTGCTCAGTTTCATGGTCAGGGTCGTATTTTCGGAGCCACGACGGTCCTTCCCACCACAGCGAATGATTTTCCAATTGATCGATACTCAATCCGCGGCTTGCACAGTCCGCTGGATTTTCTGCTGACTTGACGTAACGCCAGCAATCTATCGGTATTATGCTTGATATTTGTCGCACCCTGTTGGCGACAAAGGCTTCCAACGTCCTGGCTCTTTTTGTAACCAGGCTAGGACTACCATTGAGTCTGTCCAAGTATATATCTTGATATTATGACTGATAAAGCATTGTTTAATTTTAGCCAACAATTTTGACAATAATAAAGCACCACTCAACTCTAATTTTGGTAATGATATTGATTTGTTTACTGGAGCTAATCTTGCTTTTCCTGCCACCAAAGAAATCTTTGTTACTCCGTTGTTTTCAGTCTTGCAATAAACAACGCATGCGTAGGCTTTATTAGACGAATCGCAGAATCCATGTAATTCTAGCGTGTTGTTTTCTCCTGTACCCAGCCAACGCTCCAACTTGAATTGATTGATTTTGTGCATGTCATCTTTAATGTTTAGCCATTCTTTGCTAATTTGATCGGGTAACTTGTCATCCCATTGACTACTTGACATCCAAACTTGCTGAAATAGTAGTTTTAGCTTTGTTGATAACGGTGACAGCCAACCAAGAGGGTCAAACAACTTTGATATGTCTGATAACATGGATCTTTTAGTTGGTGTTTTGTTTGATGGTTCCATTTTTGATTGAAATGTAAATAAGTCTTGTTTTGAATTCCAACGTAATCCCAATGTTTTGATGTCTCCATTTCCTTAAAATCGAAATTTTCTTGCTCTCTATTCGCACTGATTGCATCGTCTTGTAAGACTGATACGTTGGACGACCACTTTCTTAAATTAAACCCCTGATTTTAGCAATGTGATTAAATCTTGCTTTAGTTTTACTGCTAACTCGACAGAATGCGACCCATGAAGGACGTCATCCATGTAGAATGACTGCTCCAAGGCCTTGATTGCAACACTGTCGAAATTTTGTCTCTCATCTTCAGCCAGTTGTTTTAAAGTCATCATAGCTAAAATGGTGCGGCCTTGGTGCCGTATGTAACCGTGCATAGTTGGTATACCTGATGACGCATGTCAGTAGTATCCCTCCATATGATTTTTGGAATTTTGATCCTGTTCATTTAGCCAAATAAAACGGAACATTTTTTCGATATCTGCCGTAAAAGCAACGCGATATTGTCTCCACCTTAATAGTAAAGATTGGAGATCTTGCTGTAGATTTGGGCCTTTTAACATGACGTCATTTAAGCTAGTTCCTGTTGTTGTTTTGATGAAGCGTTGAAAACTACGCGAAGTGCTGTCGTAGTGGAATCGTTTCGCAATACACAATGGTGCGGTAAATAATAATCCGGTTGCATGTTACCGGACGCCGGTATCATATGTCCTAACGTTTTATATTCTTGAATAAATAATTTATATTGTTTTGCTAATTCTTCATTATTGTGAAATTTCCTTTCCAACTGTTGAAATTGCGCCATTGCTTTATTTTTAGACAATCCCAACTGTACCTCAAAGTTTTCTTGAAAAGGCAATCTTACTTCATACATGCCATTATCATGCCTTCTTGTGGTTTTCTTGTAATACTCAATGCATTGTAGATCTTCTGCAGATAAATTGGATGATTCCGAGATGTCTTCAATCTCCCAAAATCTTTGTACTTCGTCCACTTGATTCAGGACTACGCTACAATGAAAAGTGTTTAAGTTTCCGCATAAGATCCATCCCAGTCGTGTCTGTTGCGCGACCGGTAATGATAGATCCACCCTGATAATGCCCTCTAAAATGATATGGGAATACACATCGGCTCCCAATAAGATGTCGATAGGACGGCTGACATTGTATTCTGGATCGGCTAGTTGCACGCCAGCTAGATGTGCCCATGTTGGCTTGGTAAATGTACATCTTGGTAACTGATTAATCAGCGTGTCCATGATTACTACATCTGTTTTAAATGTAAAGTCATTGAAATGCGAACAACATGTTATGTTCGTAACGCCCTTGCTACTGCTCTCCTTTTCTCCTATCCCGCAGATGACGGCCTTGCAATACTTTCTTGATAAAGCTAGCTGTTGTGTCGCTCTCGCTGTGATAAGAGAGGCTTGAGAGCCTTGATCTATTAGCGCACGCATTTTGTGGTATGATCCGTCACTTGCTTGAACTTTGATCATTGCGGTTGCTAATAATGTTTCGATCATGTTATTGCCTTGTTGCGCAACGTGATTTTCTTGAGATTCTTGATTTTGCGTTGCAAGGACCACTGGTGTTTTATTCTCAGTAATTGTGTTACATGAAGACTTATTGTTGAACGCTTCATGTAAAAGTGTATTATGTCTACCGCTACATTCGCGGCACCGTTTTTCGGACGTACATTCCTTATCCCCATGCGAATAAAGACAATTTTTGCACAGACGTAATCGTGTTATAGCTTGTCGCTTCGAACTTGGCGTCATAGTTAAAAACTTATTACAATAGTATATTCCATGTGACTCTTTGCATAATGGACATGTTAATTCGATATTATTTACCGAAGTCTTACTTGCTGAATATTTATTCTTGAAGAATGATGACGATGTTTTATTTTGCTTGCTTGTTGATGGTTTGGAATTTTCGTTTTTCTTGCGTGAAGATTCCAATGCGGTGAATCTGCTCTCTAAGAAGCTTAGAAACTCCGTCAATTTTGGTAGATCTCTGGGTTTCTTCAGAGATTCCAAATAATGATCATGCGTGTCCGCATCCAATTTCAGCAATAAAATACGCACGATGAATGGATCCCAGCTGTCTATGTTAACGCCTAGGTTCCTTATTGAGTTTAAACACTCTAGAGTGGTATCGTGAATTTTCTTGATCTGAAAAACATTTGCTTGTTGAACTACTGGAAGATTCAGTACGAGATCTAGATGAGATGTAAAAATCAACCATTTGTTGTTGTACCTATTGTTCAATATCTCCCAGCAGACATTGTAATTGTCAGAACTGATTTGTAAATGCTGTATCAAACGTTCAGCTTCTCCTCGCACCTTGCTTTTAAGAAACTGCATCTTGTGGGCGTTTGATAAGGAGATGTTACTGTGGATAGCTTCAGTAAACAAGTCCTTGAAAGACACCCAATTTTGATAATTGCCACTGAAGAACGGGATGTCGATTTTTGGCGTCCAATTCTCTTTGTGAACTACTGACCCTAGTTTTCTATTAATTGCATTTTTTAATTCATTGTAAATAGTTTCTTGCTTCGTATAAGACACCTCATATTCTTGATTCGTACCCTCTAATTCGCTGTCTAGTTCCCAATGTAAGGAATCTATAATAGACCATCGAGACTGTAGAATACGCAAGGCATCTTTCAACTCCCACTTTTCGGACATAAAATCCAAATTTATCCCTGCCACAGTGCGCTGCAGCGCCCTGAAGTTGCTTGCTTGTTTCTTCAATAGTTCATCAAGCTTGCTAGATGAACCTCTGGAGCATGTCTCGACAGGCGGCGATTGTTGTCCCACCGGATCTTCTTGCTCAGACCATGCAGGACCCTGTTCTTCCTGTGTAGAATCTCCTTGTTGAGTTTCTTTCATCTTCATCAACAAAACTTGATATTGTTGATTGATAAGTTCCTTAGTCGAGATATATAGCTCTTTTGTTTTTTCGTATTTACGGCCAATGAAATAGGGATGAGTCTTACTTTCTTCCATGAGAAGACGTTCGTGATGGTACTGGTAATCAGACCAATATTGATTTAAAGTATCTAAACGTCGCTTGAAATAGTCAGCAGTCTTACGATCCGCTGAGTCTTTTTTGATATTTGTAGCCAACTTTAGGATGGCTGTGTAAAGTTCGTCCTGATTTGCATGTAAGGCCTCCATGACGAGGATTTAATTATAGTAAGAAATAAATGGAAAGATCTTACTTGACTGTTTTGATAACTGCTTACGAATCCTTGGTGATCCGCTGAGACACCTGTTAGCCTCAGATTTTGATGATGAAGCGCTTCTTGAGACACCTGTTAGTCTCGAGTCTGTTGCACTGAACTCCTTATAGTTCGCGGGTCCTTGATGACCCTGGGTCACTTGTTAGTCCCAAAGTTTTGTAGTCACTCAACACAATTCACACAAGTTTTGAGTCACTGGTTAGCTAACCGCTGCACTGTCCACGCGCGCGATATGGACTATGCAGCGTGCAATGTTCACAACCGAAGGACCATAAATATGTATGATCCCTTGCTGGACCCTACAATACTTTAGATGATGGTGGAAAGGAATAAAAGATTGTTAAGTACTGAACACTACTGTATTAACCGAAACGTACTAAAGGTAAAGATGAGCTTAATGGACTATGAGTGAATGAAATGAGTGACGCAGCCCTTGTTGGCTGTAACGAGAACGCTTGACCAACTTGGTAGCTCAACGCGAACTGAACATATATTATGAATTAAAATGTAAGTGGCGTAAAATGCTGATGTGCGGAATGTGCGGTTGCACCGTACAAAAATAATAATTGTAAATACCGATTTATGTATCACTGTTTAAATTTTTGTGTTTAGCGACCTTAATTAATTGAACAGGTAAAAATTGCGCACTCCTAAAATCGAATTAAAATTATATTGATCACCTCGATTGAGTAAGAAGAATCGATGTTGCTTCATTGAACGAATTTATACCAGGATACCATGAAACGATGGAATTAGTTTGAAATATTTTTTAAAACTTACAATAGATGGAGAGATCTGTGGTGGGAGTCGATAGATCAAACTGGCATCACTGTAGTTCATGCATAAAGTAATAGATGGCGTTAAAAGTAGAAAACAACAAGATTTTTAATGTAAGTTTATCCTCCAGAAAAGTGGAATTGTAAATTGTAATCAATAAAGATTATGTTTCTAGTAAACAACGGATACTAGCCGATCACAACACACATAGTTACGAAAGGCCTAGGCAGATGAATAAAATAGCGAATACCAATAAATTCATTGTCAAATACGGTTTACATTTATTTGGTGACGACAGCTGAATGGACTTAGCTGGTTTTGATTTTACTTCTTTTAATTGTTACTAGGAAACCATGATCAATAAGAGCAATACATACATTACCCCTACCCAAACAAACACTTGCAATATTTTTTTTTTTATAAGAAGCCATTTTGCAGGCTCGTGTTATTTACATTTTACGAAGACTCAATGCGAGTTACGCGGTTTTGATTTTACTTCGTTGAATGGGTACCAGGCAAACATAATGAAAGAAGAGGTGTTGCCATTTTTTTCCTGCGCGCTCGCAGCCGCTTGGCGCGCATGACTTTTGTTTACAGTACACTGCAGTCTATGATATCCTAGTACAACTGTTCCTAAAGAAACTCGAAAACGCGTATGCGCGTTTCCATGAAATACAAAGCTTTCTTGCAAACACACCACCACCACCAAATGACGCTTCATCTTTGCTGAATTCTGATTCTATTACATACTCTGTCCTTTTTAATACCATTGAAAAAACAGAGTAAGAAGTATGTTCAAAACTAGGAAATTACCTCTCTCAGTTTCGGTGACATATTGCGAGTTGTTTAGTAGCCCGATTTACTAGGACAACATATTATAAAAGAAGAAATTGTACACCTCCTGTATGAAGCTGCCAATACAATGAGATGAAATTGTACTAGATACACATAGAAGAAGGAAGCTATGCGATGGATTTATTTATATGTCATAAAATTTTGCAAATGAAAATTTATGAAAAACCTACTACCTATTTACTTACAACAGCGATAATGGGTAAGTTCTTACTTGGAATGTATTTCCGAATAATTTAGGAATTATTACCACTACAAACAAATGTAAAATCGAGTAATTCAGAATGCTGTGCATTTTCCAACATTTTCACTATGACGATTTTCTTATTGCATCAATGCCAATGGTACGTCACTGCGGTGAAGCATTTCATGCTTTTCCTAATAGATGGCGCTACCGCTCGTAGCTAAAAGAATTTATTTTGATTCCCTTTTAATTTCATGTTATCCTGGTACACTGGCGATGCAACAATTGCAGAACAAAGTAACTGGAATAAAATTATTGGGCGTCCGCCGTCTTGCTTGATGAAAAAAATACTAATGTTATTATGACCGACGATCAATGAAGGTATTTTTCAAATTATCTCTGCTATTACAGCATTTTTAACAAAGAGGAAACGTTTTTTCTTATTTATTGTAGAGGCTACGAAACTACTGGACCGATTTTGCGAAGCTACATTAACCCTGCTGGTTGGTGGGTGTGGCATAGGAAAACACTAGCTTTTTATTGAGTAATATCCGTTCATGAAATAAAATAGTCCTTCCTTGAATAAGAAGTATTATAATAGTCGCAGTTTTTTAGGGTTCCGTGCCCAAAGGGTAAAACGGGACCCAACTATTAAGATTTTGCTGTCAATTTGTTAGTCGATCAGTCACCAGCTGTATTACTTACTAGAACGGTGGAAATTTGAAATTAATTGGCAAAATATTCTTATTTCTGTCCCCGCATCAGAACAAATAAAACTTTGGGGTCATACAAAAACATATGTTTTCTCGATTATATGTACTTCGGAAGAGACGATGATTTGTAGGTCTCGGCACTCTCGGCTGTCATTTGAACATCTTTGTCAGTCGTTATGGGTGGGTGGGTAGTCAGTAGCCACTAGCCAGTACGTCTCACAACCAGTCTTACCTAGGGTTATTGGGTGGCCCAGGTAGCTGGGTTGAGAAGATCAGATAGACAGTCGCTCCTTGTAAAACACTGGCACTCAGCTGCATGCGGTTAAACTGGAATTAAGCCAACATAGTTGAGAAAAGGCTAAGCAGATGATTCTGCCTATGTTTACTAGCTGTCGCAAGCGCGACTGCTGAGCACGCGGTCTCGTGTTCGATTCGGGCCGAAATCGCTTTAAGGTTTTTAGAAACTTTCACAAAGAAACCCGAAACCTCGAAGTTGGTAATTGATTGATACACCATATGACCATACATGCATTGGAGAGCACGTAAATGTCGGTCCTGCTTCTGATCTCCCTCCGGTCGTGGCGGATTGCCGTCCCATCAGGCTCTGAGAGTGAATGCACCTGTGTCTGTGCAAATGCTTGTGCTTGGCTTATGTCCTTACATAAGAACAACTGCCGTAACCAATAATCTGCTACGAGGTCATCATCATCATATTTTGTCTTTTAACTTGGCAATTTTCTGCCTGTATGTGCCGACAGACAGACACGCACGGTGACTGATATCACATTTAGTACCGGGGCGACAGGACGCAGATGGTGTAGATCATGTAGATACAATCGGCGTGTTGCTAACGCGGCCTTTCGTAGTGCCGCGCCCGCCTCGCATCGTTGCGCAGACAACATCTGGAGATGGGCCTGTGTCGATATACAGTGAATATTTATTAATAGTGTTAGATTTAGGATCAGCATGACACGGCTTACGGCAGGGGTTAACTGGAAGGAAGGAAGGGTGCTTTAAGTCTTCACTCCATGCTTTTAGGTATGATTGCCTTAATCTACCATCCGGATTGTAGCAGACAAACTTTTTTTTTGTGTTTGTAATTTTTTATTTTAGTTTACGAAGCAATTCGCCAACATTGGCATGCGCCATGTCAGATACCAGTCAGTTAAAAAGGTACACTTTCCATAGGTACGAAAAAAAACTACAATATTCGACTAACTCAACAGCTAACAGACACACCGTATCTTGTATCACATCCGCACATAAAAGATTTTTCTCACAAAACTGAGACTATCGATAACTGAAATATTTCCCAAAAGTACCCCATCCCTTCCGACACCTACTTAACTGGCCGAGCCAGGCAGTGCCGCGGTTTGATCGCTACTGCCCCCCCTTCCACCGGCCTCCCACAACCCACCCCCACATGCCCGCGGCTTATCTGACGCGGAAGCCCGACGACCAGATATATTTCATCTCGCCACTCGACAGTTTTTCTGTGCTCACTGAGTTCACTACTCCCAGCTCTGAGCCCAGTCTGGTTGCCTGGTATTTGATCATAATTTTGTTAAGTAACTTGGTTGCATCTCAAATTAATTATGTCTTTTTTTTGGCGGGGAGACCCGCATTTGGATATTGTTGTGTAAATAATGCAGATGAAATATTTTTAGGAATGGCTTTCGCGGCTTTATTAGTTAGAAAGAATGCTGGTCGTAGTTTGAAAAAAATTATATGTTTACCCAGGCAGGTTCATCAAAATCCTACTTATATCAAGTGTGTGCAATGAATCCTAATCACGTGTTATCCTTTATTAGACTATAGACATCATTGTGACATGCGATTTGCAAACTAATTTAAGGACTCATTCCCAAAATACATACTTCGCCTTATTTAAAAACTACGCAGGTATAATTATACCTACCTACCTGCATATAAACGTCCATAATAATACGGGATATGATATAAATATAACGCTCAGAGCTCGATAAAAATGATTCCGTCCGACATCCTTTGACCTAAATCCCGCCCACACCCTGCGGCTTGCTATAAGCGTTTAATTAAAAAATTCACGCCTACAAACTCACCTAATTAGTGTCTGCGGGACTTAGCTTTGACTCTTTATTTTTATGATGTCTTAGTAAGTTAGGTAAGAAGGCTTACGTAGGTAGAAAGGCAGTTTAAAGTTTTAAGCACTGTGTCTAACTAAATTGAGAATTCTGACATAACATTGGCAAAAAAATCGATATTAATAAATACCGATTTTTATAAGTGATCGATTTACTTACCTCAATCAGTAGAACAAAATTATTATTTTTTACTTTATTTCTTGGCCATTTGATAAATAATACGGAACCCTTCGCATGCGATCCCGAAACGCTCGCTAATCGCTAATTATTTATTCTTTTTTATAAGTTTGTTTGTCCGTTTCCGTCTCTACTACTTATTTATTTGTTGCTAGGTAACCACAAGGCTTATATGACAATATATCTTACAACAAGTGTAACTTCACAATATCGCTGAAATTCTGAAAACGATATCGACGACCATTGTTAGGAGAAAAATGCAAATTGGATACAACTTGCTGCAGTTTGACTTACATTGTGAAAATATTCGGGTACACTTACATCTGAATATTTTTGAAGGGAAAATTAATAAAATTATATGTATACATACCATTATAAGAATTAGCATCGCAAATCACAATACAAAAGATTAAAGACTAATGCCCGTCTTACCGGCACTGATAAAGTCTCTGATATCCTATCAGGAAGTTACCTACATTTACAAAGATACTATAACTTTTGGCTTCACATGTCTCGGTTAGCAGATATCCGACAGAAATTATAAGCAGAACTTATCTGGCAGATAGTATTAACTATCAGATAGCTAATGGACCCTTTATCGGCCATCAGCGAAACCCTAATTATGTGTGAAAATCATTCATCCGATTGTCGAAAGTTGACATGATCATTTGCGGAAGTTTTCAAGTTTATGTCTAACAAAGTTGCCAAGCGTTCTTCTTATCAATTCTGTTCTCCTGGTACATAGTAGAAGACGAACCGAAATTTTCCGTGGAAAAAAGACGCAACTGCGCTGGCCTTCATCGGCGCCCGAGTTGATCTGAGTACGATTCGACTCTTCTCTTTTATGATGCCTTGGTAATACGAAGGAGGCAGGTCGACATTTTCCGTGTAAAACGGTCCAACTGCGAATGGGCTCTGCGTGAGAGATGGCCATACCTGAGTGCTTAGTGCGAGTTTTCGTGAATTTTTTTACGGACTCACATATGAGCGCGTATACTAAGATTTGTATGGAACAAAAACAGCTCCATCTAGTGTCAAAAATTGGAACCTAAAGTAGCGAGTGCCAGTTTACAAATTTTTGAAATCGAGTCGCCCGCACTCTCAAGTGAACGTGACAGGCACGGGATTGGTTTATTTCTGCCGTGATGCGAGTGCGAGATACAGATTTTGACAGATCGAGTAGTAAATAAATACATACGAGATCGAATTTAGACAAATAGTTCTCACGAAGATTTTTGTGGTGACAGTGAAGTGAGGTGATATTCATATACAATAATTCAGTTTTTATTTATTGAAAATAATAACAAAGATATGGCAGGACGCTTTTTCTTCGCCTGGAGGATGTTTGCGGCCGCAAAGGCCCGCGATGAACGCAATAAAAGCGCCAGAATTGGGGCAAGGGCTCGCGCGTCTTTTAATCCTTTAGTCCACCTCACAGAGACGCAATTTAGGCGCAGATACAGATTGCCCAAAAATATTTTTAAATTGTTGTGCAGTGAGCTAAAACAAAGCACAAACCTAAGATCCACTCAACGTGTTTCCTTGGAACATAAGGTATTTATCAATTCATGTTAGTTACAATGTCCATTTCCAAAACAAAACTATGTATATGATTGAAGAAACGTTCTCCTTCTTTTATTTGCAGGTGCTCACCGCTTTATTCTTTTATGCCTCGGGTTCTTATCAAAGGCCAGTTGGTGTAGCAAAACATGTGTCACAAAAAATGTGCAGTGTGTACATAGAAGAAGTAACCGAGGCTCTGAATCATCGCAATATATTAATGAAGTATATAAGATTCCCTAGCACTCCAGGTGCTAGACAAGAACTTAGTCAACGGTATTATTATTATCTTTAATATGTTTTTGGGCAAAATAAATTAATAATTGATATACTAACAAAATTTTTACTCAGTTTTTACAGAAACTATGGATTCCCTGGAGTGGTTGGGTGTATTGATGGGAGCCATTTTAAAATAGTGGTACCAAAAAAAAGTGAAGAACATTGGTATTATAGTCGCAAACACTACCATTCCCTCAATGTACAAATGGTAAATAAATAAAAAAGACTATATTATTTTTGGGTTAAAATGGACATTTATTCAAACTAAATGTTTTCTTTGCAGGTTTGTGATGATCAATATAGAATTTTAAATGTTAATTCTAAGTTTGGAGGTGCAAATCATGATTCTTTTATATGGGAAAATAGTGATTTGAATGCATATATTCAGTCTTTGCACAGAAATGGAGAAATGGTCTGGCTTTTAGGTAAAGTAATATTTTGGTCTTTATTTTAATTTAGCTGCCTGCATCAAATAATAATACAAATATTTATACTCTAGGAGACTCTGGTTACCCCCAACGCCCATGGCTAATGACGCCGATTGCTAATGCTGCTCCTGATACTCCAGAAGCCAATTATAATGAAAAACATATGAGAGCTAGAGTAGTCATTGAAAATACGTTCTCAAGGCTTAAGAATCGATGGCGTTGTCTTCACAAAGATAGAGTACTACATTATAAGCCACTGAAATGCTCTCGCATTATTCTGGCATGCTCAGTGCTGCATAATATAATGATTGATTTTGGAGTAGAAGACAGAGAGGAAGACATTCTGGGTTGGTATTATTATTTAACTTTAATGTTTAACTTTAATGTTTTGTGTCATCTGATAATAATTTTACTTTAAATTATTTCTAGGTCTGGAATTACCAGGGACAAGTGGTGGTGAATCTAGTCAAAACAACTACGTAGAAAGAGAGGCCACGACGGATCTAATTAGAGGTCGAATACTAAGAGACCAAATAATAAGAAGATTGCAATAGTTTATAGTTATTTATTTTTGTAACTTTTTTTGTTTTAACTTATCTTGCTTATCAGTGATACTGTAATTTCATCTCAACTTTAATACATATTGTGTCCACTATATTATACCTACTTATAGTTAATTGTGAACCAGTTACTTTTCTTTTTCTCTTAGTACTTAAATGGAAACAATTTGTTTATTTTGTATTGCTTAATGTAAGTAATTGTTAGACCTAAGTAAATAAATAAACCAATATGATTAAATATTTTTTATTACTGTCGCCATAAATGATTTACTAACAACATAACATTGTCCATTTAAGGGTTAATCTAAACTTATATTATAAATGCGAAAGTAACTCGTGTCTGTCTGTCTGTCTTTTCTTCACGCCTAAACTACTGAACCGATTTGTGTGAAATTTGGTACAGACATAGTTTGAAACTTGAGAAAGGACATAGGATAGTTTTTATTACAAAAAATAAATAAAAATAAAATTATTCCGGACATATAGCGCCATCTATTGGTCAAATCAAAAATAAAAAATATGTAGGTACGGTATGTATTTGTAAACAGGCTTAAGTAGGTACTGTTTTTCCATTTATTTATTAACTTGTCGAGATATAGTACTTATTATTTTTCATTTATTTATTTTCTAACATATGATTTACATTTTTAAATATTAAATATAAAAATAAAAAACATTTAAAAATATAAAAAATAGGTTGCCACCGATATCGGGCACAGGGTCCAAGGTACCGGTGGTTAGGGTCCCAGAGACAGAAACCTCCTCACAATACGTGCCGTATCAAGGAGTACTGCCTTCTGAATCAGTCCCTTGATCCAGCCGCCCAACGAGAGCCTCCTGAGGTGTTCGTCGAGGCTCTTGGCTATTAAACCATTGGCCGTAACGACAATCGGCACAACAACAGCCGTGTCGACACTCCACATGGCGACAACCTCGTGCGCTAAGTCGAGATACTTTATTTGTTTCTCTTTCTCAGCTTTCACAAGGTTCTCGTCATGCGGAACGGCGACATCGACTATCATCGCGCGGCGCGCTAATCGATCTATCACCACAATATCAGGCTTATTGGCTACAATAGTCCTGTCAGTGATGATAGATCGATCCCAGTACAACGTGATATGGTCCTTTTCGAGAACTGGGTCGGGCGCATACCTGTAGTACGGTACCTCAAGGTCTACAAGGTTGTATTGCAGAGCAAGCTGCTGGTGGATAATCTTGGCCACTTGGTTATGTCTGTGCAAATATTCACCATTAGCCAAACGAGAACAACCAGATATAATATGTCTGATAGACTCACCCGGATGGTGACATGCCCGACATATGTCAACCGTCCCGTCTTTCACGATATATCTCCGGTAGTTATTCGTAAGGATAACTTCGTCCATAATTGCACATACAAACCCTTCGGTTTCTCCAAACAAGTCACCGAAGCGTAGCCAAGATACGGACGCATTGAAGTCTACATCGGGGCCATGAAGAGCCCCGAAGAAGCGTCCGTGTAGCTGTTTGCTCTGCCATACTTCCTTGCGATCATGGGTAGTTAGTACCACAGGTCTGCGCCAGTTCTCATTTGCCAACGATAGCGGGTGAGTCCTTTGTCCACTGCTACCATATCACGATGCATACCCACGTCGCTTTTGAGAAGATATTCTCTGAGACTGCACACCTCGCGGTTGTGGAGCGTCTTTGCATTTAAAAGCCTCGGCCTCCACATTTCCGTGGGATGTACAGTCTCATCACCGACGATCGTGGGTGATGCATTCGTTCTGCGGTCAGCAGTGTGCGGACTCTCCTATCCAAGGCATCCAATTCAGTTTGAGTCCATTTGAGTATGCCGAAGGAGTACATCAGGACTGGCATGACCCAACCATTATAGGCGCGAACCTTGTTGCCGCCTGATAAGGAACTTTTTAGGACCTTATTCAGGCGGCCAAAGAAACGCTCCCGCAATGACTGTTTCATGACAGCCACATTGATGCCTAACCCCTCCGCCATACCCAAGTATTTATATGTATCGTTTGCGGAGAGTGATCTCAGATTTATGGAATCTGAGAGTTGTACTCCCTCAGATTCCACAATTCCCCCTCGCTTTACATGCATGACTGCACATTTGTCCACACCGAACTCCATCCTGATGCAACTACTGAAATTTTCAGTGATCTTCAGTAGCTTCATCAGCTGCAGTTCTGTAGTGGCAAACAGTTTCAGATCATCCATATAAAGCAAATGGGATATAACCTGACCCCTCTCCGCAAAGGATAGCCCAGCCCCGAACCCTCTAGCAATGTGCTCAAAGGGTTCAAGGCCAGGCAAAACCAAAGTGGACTCAAACTGTCACCCTGGAATATTCCCCGCTCGATCTTAATAGGATCGCCGGTCCCTTCAATTTGTCTACATCCTGGATAGTGAAGAACCGTTCTCCATTGCTCCATACATGACGTAAGAAAGGCGCGTAGAGTTGTATTTATTTTATACAACTCCAGTACCCTCCTAAGCCATGTATGGGGGACCGAGTCGTAGGCCTTCTTATAGTCTATCCAACATGTCGACAAATTCTTTCGGGATCGTCGAACCTGTTGGCTGATGACCATATCAGTGAGGAGTAGCTCCTTAGTAGCACGGGACCCCTTCTTACATCCATTTTGAGAAACTGACATAATTGAATATTTTTCAATATGTTGGTTTATTTTTAGTCTCAAAATAGATGTAAGAAGTTTATAGACCGTCGGTAAACAAGTGATCGGTCTATAATTTTTAGGTTCCGCGGTACTGCCTGATTTATGGAGCAGATGGGTAACTCCTGTTGTTAGAAACTGTGGGAGCGACCCGGCTTCTAAGGATGACTGAAACTGCGATGCTAAACAGGGGTGTGAACTTTGCAGCCACTTTAACCAGAAATTGTGCAGTCCATCCGGTCCTGGTGATTTCCAGTTTTGCATCGGACGAACTGCACAGGCTATGTCGGAGGAGGTAATATTGACCTCCTCCATTTCTGGTATTTGTTCACACTCCCGTTCAACATCACGTGTCCAGTCACCCTCCTCGTGAAATACGGGCGTCGACCAGAGGTTGCGCCAAAACATGTTTGTGGCACCATCATCCGGCCGGCTCCCGTCCATCACGTATTGCTCAGGTCGCTCCCAAGTTCTATATACCCATCTTTGATCACTCTGGAACATACGATTCTGGGTGTAACGTTCTACCCGTCGTTTATACCTTCGAATACGGCTAGCCCATGCACAGACTTTTTGCTTCAGGAAGTCGATGCGCTCCGCGATACGCGGCATATATTCATGAGGACTGAGTCCAGTCCCCATGAATGCACGTCTCACAAAGCGCATCACCCGTGGTCGGGTATTACCCTCCCTGAAGCAATATAGTTTGCCGATGAGTACTCTGGCCCCCTCGATACGACGCTCAATCCTGCACTGCCAAGCTGGTACCGCTGATTTTGGTCGTGTAGCTCTGTTACTGTCAGGGAATTTGACATTAGCTACACGACATGCAGCAACAGCCGCGCAATACATAATTGAGTGGGTATCAAGGAGGTCTTCGCTGTTTTCAAAATATTTTTCCAACAGCGAATCCAGAGCACACACCAACGCCCTATTCTGTCTGTGCATAGGCAAGCGAGGTAGTCGCGGTCGGTTTTCGACGGGTGAGTACCTAAACTCCTGAATCGCATCCTCCAGAGCACTCCTCACACGTTCGTTGCACTGAGTACTTACCGTTACAGCCCTATTGTCCTCATCCCCATCAACGAGATTGGACCGCGGCGTGACTCCGCCTGAAGGTGGCGGTGGCACCGCGGCCTGTGACGAGGTGGTGACCATAGGGCTGCTCAGCATCTCTAAGCGCAGCCGATCAAGTGCGGCGTCGTCCAGTCTGTGATTGCGCTGGATAACCCGCACCTGATCCGACAGTCGTTGGGTCGATACGTTGACGGCTGGCTCAAGCACCTGGAACAGAGACAGCATCCTATCACGGTACGCAGTGAGGTTAGTTCCTCCTCTGTGGACCCGTAGTATGCGCGCATGACGTTCTCATTCATTTTCTGAGTCCATCTCATGCGCTGCACACAACCACCGGTAGCGGGGACCCTGCTAGGGACCTGATGGTCCCCCGATCCCAAGCCCGTCGGTGGCCGGCGTCTCCCCTGCCGACGTACAGGTGGTGGCGACGTCGGCGGAGAGAAGTACTCGTCGCTCGAGCTCGACGCAGCTGCAGCCGCCGGTATCACTGGTGGTCCGGGGTCCGGCGGCGGCGAGGCGGAGCTGAGCGACGATCCCGGAGGTGGTACTCGTGCGCGTAGGCGGGCCGCTCTCGTCAACATGATTTGTTTTCTCTCACATAGTGTTGCTTGTCGTCTTTCTCGTATTTCATTTTTGTCGTCTTACTATTTTGCTTTTTTTTTTGGGTATTTCAATACATTATGTATAAAATATATATGTAAATTATTAATTTTTATTGAAAAGATTTGGAGAGAAAAAAATGTGACAGTGACGTTGACGTTGCGTTTCGTTATATTATTATTATTATATTAATGTATGTCTCTTTCTGACCTCGGAACTACAGAGTCCCGGATTTTTGGGAGGCGAACGTGGGGCCGAAGCCAACACGCTGAAGCCCTTTTGAGACAACTTTAATGAAGTGGCGACACAAAACCGACGATTATCCCTGTATACACTATAGAAATGTACCCAAGGACAATCCCCGGTTCTGTGCTAAACTATTGCTAACTGTGGATGAAAACTACTTGGGCTATTGTGATGGGATGCTAATGGACTAGGAATGGGGAAACTACGGGAACTATGGCACCTGCCGATGACAATGTATTAAATACATGTTAAAATGGCAGGTGGAGACTCGCCAACTCACTTACTGGGCCCTCGGGAATCAGTCACTGAAAAGCAACAAGAGGGCAACAGGGACATGAGCGGCTGAGAAGGGTGAGGATACCTCGGCGGACTTTAAACGCAGATCACGCGCTCCCTGTGGGTCCAGCATCACCGGCCCACTCGCCACTTACCACGAGGCACCTACCCTCCGAGCAGGACTAACCTTGCTCTAGCGACTCCACTCTGACCGGCCGATGAAGGCAAGCCAAGAGGCGGGAGACCTATCCCCCGTCATGCTTCACTCCGGCAAGCCGGAGATGGGGGACAGTATACTCTCCCTGGAGCACTCGGATATTATTATTATTATTAAAACAAATGAAAGGAACTTTGGCTTAAACACAAAAAGAAAATAATTCCAATAAACATACAAATAAACTACTAACTAATTAATCTTTACAAAACTTATCTACTAATTTATTTATTGCATCTAAAGCTCTTAATCCTACAGCTTGCCACTCGCTATGAATTTTAAGTTCCATTTCTCTTATTCTATTCTGCTCTCTCTTCAACTCCATGTAGTCCCTGTGTTGCTCCATTTTGAAATTTCTCCAGTACTCTTCAGCTTGGAGAAATTGTTGAGCTGCCTCCTCTGTCCGTGGTGGCCTCACAGGTCTGCGGGGTGAGCCTCGGAGTCTCCGTTGCCTTGAATGGCGTGGTGTTGTGGGTCCAGCTTGTGAAGGCTCTGCCTGGACTACATGGACTTGAGAAGAGGGTCTTGTTGGAGAGAGCATACCCGTATTGTCTGTAATGTAAATATGAATTATAAAAGTTTTTTCTATACTTAGTCATCTTCAGTACCACCATAAGACTACAAGACCTATATTTTTTGTTATTTTAAGAACAAAGTAATTAAGGAATCTTTATCATACCTTCCAATCGTGCCTGCACATATGATGGTATGATGGTAATAGGTGTTGCCTGAGATGTCCTTTGAGCAACATATGAGGTTGATGGCCCAGGCTCGTTCCAAGGTTGGGTATCTAAAATATAAAATAAGAATATGTAATTGAAGATAGGCTTATGCCTACTTGTAAGAATAGTCAAATTAATATGATTATTTCAATTGGTATGAAAAAAATCTTACTTTGTATCTCTTCCTCAACAAACATAAGAGGCGGGGAAGATAAAGCCCTTGTTAAAGTTGGTAGCGGTGAGCCTGCTGGTGCCGGTATTGGTGAGGTTGCTGGTGCTGGCTCATTACTATCTTGTGGAACTGAATTTTAATATAAAAAAATATCATTGTAACAATTATTATATTATTAGTAACAATATGTTGAAAGCTCACAATAGCAGCTTACCTTCTTCACATTGAACTTGTGGTGGAATGTGAACCCCCTGGAAGAGAATTAAAAATAAGTTGCAATAAACTCAAATTATGATAAAAGCAGTTGAGTATGTATTATAGGCAAGTTAATAAGTTAAAACCTGTGCCAACCCAGCCTCTGCCACCGCTAAGCCCGTTGCTACTTGCGCACCAATCATATTGAGAACTCTGAGTTCTAAGTCTGATAGCTTGATGTGCATGGCAGGACCACCACCAGTACCGCTAGCTGCTCTATGCAAGCGGGCTGCTTTTTTCTTTGTGTTATTTTTATAATCACTCCAAACCTTAAATCATGCAATGAAGAATATTGTTTTATAAAGTTCGCTAACCACATTGTAAGCAAATTAGGTAGATGGTAATCATTACTAACCTTCTTCCATTTGTCAACAGTTTTAGAGTCACCGCTACCGTCACTATTGAGCAATTGTGCTAGTTCTTCCCAATAACCCAAACAGGCTATTTTACCTCTTGCATGGGAGGATGGTTTGCTTATGTCTCCATGCCTAAAAAAACATTGAACTACTTGATTACAAGTTCACAGACATGAGTACACTAGCCACCAAATAATTAAAATTCCACTTACTGCTCCATAAATGTCACCAACATATCAAACTGGGATGAACTTGTCTTCATTTTAAATTAATTTTAATGAATTCAAAACAACTACAAATTTTCGGGCGTCGCGCCGGTTCAAACATAAACAAAACGTCAAACAATAACCCCAAAAATGTTGAAAGACAGTCGTCCCATACGATTACATGCTAAAATGACGTCTTTCTAAATTTGGTAGGTTTATCCCACCAAGCGAACGGAACACCAACCTAACAAAAATGATCATCGCTATTCGCCGTGAGGAAACGTGATGCGAGTAGTTTGCGAGATGGCAACTCGCACTCGCTTAAATATTGCATTCGGTTCGTTTGAAGTTGACTCGCTAAACTCGACAGTGAAGTCATTCGCAAAATTTTGTTCAACTCGCACTAGGCACTCTGAGTGCTTAGTGCGAGTTTTCGTGAATTTATTTACGGACTCACATGAGAGCGCGTATACTAAGATTTGTATGGAACAGAAACAGCTCCGCCTAGTGTCAAAAATTGGAACCTAAAGTAGCGAGTGCCAGTTTACAAATTTTCGAAATCGAATCGCTCGGACTCTCAAGTGAACGTGACAGGCACGGGATTGGTTTATTTCTGCCGTGATGCGAGTGCGAGATTCAGATTTTGACAGATCGAATAGTAAATAAATACAAACGCGATCGAATTTAACCAAAAAGTTCTCACGAAGATTTTTGTGGTGAAAGTGAAGTGAGGAGATATTCGTATATCAACAATTAAGTTTTTATTTAGTGAAAATAATACCAAAAATATGGCAAGACGCTTTTTCTTTGCTCGGAGGATGTTTGCGGCCGCAAAGGCCCAAGATGAACGCAACAAAAGCGCCAGAATTGGGGCAAGGGCTTGCGCATTTTTTAATTCGTTAGTTCACCTCACGGAGACGCAATTTAGACATAGATATAGATTGTCCAAGAAGATTTTTAAGTTCTTGTGCAGTTAACTAAGACAAAGCACAAATCTAAAATCCACTCTACGTGTTTCCTTGGAACATAAGGTACCTATTTATCAATTCATGTAAGTTACAATATCAATTTCCAAAACAAAACTAGGTATGTATATGATTGAAGAAACTTTCTCCTTCTTTTATTTGCAGGTGCTTACCGCTTTATTCTTTTTTGCCACTGGATCCTATCAAAGGCCAATTAGAGAAGCAAAGCACGTATCCCAAAAAAGTGTGTATTTAGAACAAGTAACTGAGGTTCTGACTCATAGAAATATATAAGCTTCCCTAGCACTCCAGGTGCTAGACAAGAACTTGTCTTCATTTTAAATTAATTAATTTAAAACAACTAAAAACTTTTTTCGGGCGTCGCGTCAAACATAAACAAAACATCCAAACGATAACCCCAAAAATTTTGAAAGACAGTCGTCCCATACGATTACATGCTAAAATGACGTCTTTCTAAATTTGGTAGGTTTATCCCACCAAGCGAACGGAACACCAACCTAACAAAAATGATCATCGCTATTCGCCGTGAGGAAACGTGATGCGACTTATTTGCGAGATGGCAACTCGCACTCGCTTAAATATTGCATTCGGTTCGTTTGAAGTTGACTCACTAAACTCGACAGTGAAGTCATTCGCAAAATTTTGTTCAACTCGCACTAGGCACTCTGTTATTCGAATGTCGAACGATATGTGTGGATTTTGGATTTTTAAATATAACTAGTTCGATAAAGAATAATGAGAAGCACAAACTTTATTTATTAAAAGGTCAAATTTTTATTATTAGCACGAAAATCCAAAAAATCTAAGAATGTTAAATTCAACGCCATCTAACTGAAAATGTCATGAACAGACCGTATAATTAGTTCACGCGAATGATTTAACTAACGTAAATAAATTTTATCAACAAATCTCAAGTATGGATGGATGGATGGATCAGCGGGAGAAGCTGTGTGAATCCCAAATGAAATTGGGATTAGTGCACGATTGACTGCAGAAGAGATGACTGCGTTTTATATATTTGTTAGAAACAAAAACCCTTCCAAAAATCGCCAAGATTTTAACGGATTCAAACCTAGGCCAGGGTCCGCCAAACCCCCAACCTGCAAAGTCAGAACTTTCGACAGAAACCGCAAGGTTTTCCCGCAGCGAATGCAAGAAAGCGAGCGCTGTCGTGTCGCGTGTACTAGGGTGGCAGAACGCGGCAGGAGTAAATTAGGCGGCGGACACTCGGCTCGGCGCGAGTCGACGCGCGCACTCAGCGATATTGTTATCGGCCCGCCCCGGTTGCGGTAGGGCTGGCAAACATATTTTTAAACATTTATTTATTTTTTCATTTATTGTATTGTATGCAATATTAAAATAACTTTTATTCTTTAATAACAGGGGTTTTACCAACTAGTCTTTATCTTCTATTTATAGCTTCTATCTGACCTAGCATCTTGATTTTTAACCCGCTTATGTTAGCTTCACTTGTAACTATGCATGTAAAAAATCTTAGAATCGTAATTTGAGCTACTTCCCAGTCTTCGATTAGGATGAAATTTTGCACACGTTGTGAGGTCTGATGACAATACATGATAAGCGTGTTTTAGTGAACGATATTTTTTTACATATAATAATTTAATTTGAATAAATAATCATTGTTTGTGGCAGCCCTGTGATGTCGGCGTAGCGGGGCGGAGCGCGGCGCAGCCCGGGAACAAAGCAGCGCCAGCGCCACTCGCCGCGACCGTAGCTACCGACACGTCTTGATACTTTGTGCTTATTTACATTTGCGTTACTTATGGTGTGACTAGAAATTAGTGAGCGATATTTAAACACGTGATTGTGCACATGATTACTACACCTAGGTACCATAATATCTCTGCATATCACCCTAAGGTTGACTGGCGAGAATGCCTGTGGCATTCAGTCGGCCTGCGTATAATATGTTGCATAAAGTTAAATAATTAAATTACAAGCAACTTTCCCAAAGTTGTTTTTATACTCATTATTACTTTAATTAGAATAATGTAACAGCTGTTTCTAACTTTGAACCCTACCTACAATAAAAATTATTCATAACACATCTTCAGTACCAAAAAACGGTACAAAATAATGTTGCGTAATTTAAATGATCGTCTCATAATTTTAATCATGAGACGATCGACTTCCTTTGGCTCGATTACCGGGCAAAAGTTACTTCGGGCAGCGCGTAAAACTGCGGGTGGAGACTAGTCTACAACATTAAATTCATCTGGAGCAAAACCTGACAGTGATCGTACATGATAACGTATCTACTTACTGTAGTCAATAACAGAAGTATAGTATACATACACATATACGTGATATATCTACAGTTTACATGCGATACGGAGCGCGGCCTGCCCGGGAACAAAGCAGTCGAGCGCTTGTGCCACTCACCTTGTGTAAACTGCGACTGTGTCTACTTGATACTTTTGCAAGATTTTTTCATTGATAATATAAAATGCTTGGTTGTTATTACAGTTATTTTAATACTTCTGGGTTAAACGATGTCATAAAAAAAGTAATTTGAATTATAATATTATAATTAATACTTATTTATTTAAATCAGGCCTGTAAGGGCCACAGAAAATACAATACATAAATATTATGTATAACATTAAATCATACGCTAATACATATTTTATAAAAATAATTCCATTTTTAGCAATGATAACTGTGTAAATAGATATCAATCTTTCCTAGAGTTCCCTAACAGCTCTCGAAAGATATTCAATAAAAAAATGAATGCATAAATTCCACTTACACTTGCAAGTTATACTTACGAAATTAACTTACGATTAAAAATGTAAAACCCCTTCGTAAGTCGCTTAGGTAGGTACAGCAATTTTTCAGAACAACTTACAGAATCTTCGTAAGAATTAGCGACATAAAAATGCGACACTTCTATCAACAGCTCATCCATGTCCTTCCAATTTCAAGGATCAAGATGATTCGTTCGCAGTATCGGTACATTACCCAATGATTCACCGGAGGCGCGGCGGCGGGCCCGCCACTGCGCGCTTCGACAGCGTCCCGTCTATCGTACCTACCTAACTCTATGTACGTAACTATCTATATGTTTGACTATCTATGTATTTGTGCCGCATCGCACCCACACATGTTTACAATACTTTCATGCAACAAATAGGTAAGTATGTAGTAGGTATGTATATGTGTCACCTGTGAACGAAATGTAAACAAGCGTTGATTGCGTCTTGTTGGTACCTACCTACATGATCTGCCTAGCCGTTTCTTAGCGTGCTCGAATTCAAAACGAGATTGAGCTGTCACAGTCCTTGTAAAGCACTGGTAGGTACTCAGCTACATCCGGTTAGACTGGAAGCCGACCCCAACATAGTTGGGAAAAAAGGCTCGGAGGATGATGGAGCTGTCACAGTCCTCAAGTATCATAATTAACATTGAGATCGGAAGTGAATTTTATCCCAACTGATTTCACTGATTCACCCAAAGACCCCAGTGCACAATGGCCCATGCCACAGAGATCGGAACGGAATTTTATCCCAATTGATTCACTGATTCACCCAAAGACCCCACTGCACAATGGCCCATGCCACAGATTACCCATGCCCAGGCCATCGCCTTTTGTATACAGGGGGTACCTAATGGTAAATGATGGCAGACCCAGACAATTGCCAATCGTGGCTTGCAATTGGGGAGTTGTCGGTTTTTTGGGCACACTACAAAGGAATCGTGGCGTAGCGTGGCCTGTGGTGTTTACACAATCGGCCATTGTTTAGTTCGTCACCGGCTGCTGATCAGGATAGTACACTTTTGTCTTGCGTGTAAAAATAAATATAGTGGTGAGAATCGCATTGCAGACTCCCTGAAAATTCCTGTTTCAGAACTTTAAAAAAAAAGAAATTTTGGATGCATTAAAAAAAAAAAAAAACAAGATTCGATCCGATCTGGTGTGGGAGAAAAACTTTATAAGCCAATTTGGATTTTTTGTGACGTTACGGAGGCATTTTTGAAAGGAAATAGGTATACATGCAAAAGTATTATATCGACAGATGAACAAAGAGTAGGTAAGTAAAACAACTAAATAGTTTCCAATATTTTTTATTAATTAGCAAGTACGTATTTACTCATTTAAATTTCTAATTAAATTATGCATTATCACATTCCCTACCACTGGATAGTCTACTTTGATAGATGTAATTCATAAAATTTGATCTTATTTGCGTAGCACTACTAGGAGCCCGATGAGGTACAGATTGTAATGGTAAAAGATTTTCTTTATGGTTTACTCTCAAACCTACATGGACCAATTCACCATTTCTATCATAGCTGTCAACACTGCCTGGTGGAGTATAAATATCGCGAGATGAATCACTCTTTCTCAAAAAATTATGCAGTAATAAACAGCTCTGGGTTATAGCAGAAGTTTTAACGACATCTAATGGAATAGGTTTTTGAAAAACTCTAAAAACTGACGATAATATCCCGAAAGTGTTCTCTACGACCGCACGAGAACGTGATAATTGTTGATTAAACACTCTTTCTGGGGTACCTGACAGAAAACGTCCAGAAAACGGCCTCATAATATGAGTACTAAGAGCAAAACCGCCATCACCCAGAAAAACATAAGGCATATTAGTATTACTTCCAGGAAGTGGGCTACTAGGTGGTAAATTAAGGGTCCCATCGCATATTTTTTTCCACAAATTGCTTTGTTTTAAAATACCTGCATCACTGATTCTGCCCTTGCTTCCTATATCAGCAAACGAAAAACAGTAATCACTATCAACAAGGGATAGTAAAACAATGCTGAAACTTCCTTTGTAATTCAAGTATTCAGGTCCGGCATGAGCTGATGCTAAGGTAATATGCTTCCCATCAATCGCGCCGAGGCAATGTGGAAAACTGAATCCTTCCGTTTTGGTCAGCCATTCTTCAGGACTTGTGGGAATCTGAAAAAATAAATATATTTTTTTCAGGCATTCATTGGAGAACAGACACCAATTCCACTATTTACTGTTACAGCCATTTTATCGTCCCACTGCTGGGCTGCGGCCTCATCTCACGCGGAGAAGGATTGAGCATTAATCACCACGCTTGCTCAATGCGGATTGGTGATTATGAAATTCCACTTTTCTATATCTATACTAATATTATAAAGCTGAAGAGTTTGTTTGTTTGTTTGAACGCGCTAATCTCAGAAACTACTGGTCCGATTTGAATATTTCTTTCAGTGTTAGATAGCCCATTTATCGAGGAAGGCTATAGGCAACTTTTTATCCCGATACGGGAAGTAGTTCCCACGGGATGCGGGTGAAACCGCTGGCAGAAGCTAGTTTTTGACAAAAAAAAAATTATGTACGTATATACAAATACGTATATACTAACTCACCTTAATCATGTCCTTTAACACTTGGTTCAGAGCCAAACAGACTTCAGGAATAATTCTAGATATGAGTGTACTTGATATTTTAAATTGGTTGTGCAGGGTCCTATAACTGTCTCCAGTAGCAAGAAATCGCAATGTTAATGCCAATCTTATTTTTGGAGGTATCGCTTCTCGCCAATATGTATCCTTTTTTGCAATAATTGGCGATATTTTTTGCAATATATATTCGAAATCAGTTGATGACATACGAACAAAGTGACCGACCCCTGATGGTTCTTCAACAAGGTCGCTTATGAGATTGTCCATGAATTCCCTGAAAATGGTAAAAAAACATAGTCATGCTACGTTAAAGTACACAATGGCCTGTGATTATCCACGCTTTGCAATGCACAATTTATTGTAGGCCACGATCACTTGGGTGTTCACACAATTGCGCATGGGTCATTGCTGCCGTGCAAACCACTTGCGATGGACGTCGAAGTAGTTACGGTTATTTGTATACTATACTACTATATTTATAATATATTATACTACACTACTATATTTATTTGTACACGCAACACAAAAGTGTACTATCCTCAGCGGCCGGTGACGAACTAAACATTGGCCCATTGTGTAATCACCACAGGCCACGGCTACGCCACGATCCTTTTGAAGTGTGCCCAAAAAACTGACAACTTCATCAACAACGCCATCATATACCATTACCCCCTGTACACAATGGCGATGGCCTTAACATTCTAATTCTAAATATTAATATCATAACCTCCAAATTAAAAAATCAACGTACCTTGTCCTGTTTCGATGAATGTTCAGCATCCAGCATCGCCTTTTTCGCAATTTCTTTTTAATAACTTTGTGACGGTACACACTTCTGTAATACTTGTAAACGTTATACAAATATATAGACGCAGCCGTAACTACTTGGACGTCCATCGCGAGTGGTTTCCCAGGCAGCAATGAGCCAGCCATGCGCGGTGCGCCAATGTGTAAACACCCAATCGTGATCGTGGCCTACAATTTGTGCATTGCCAGTACACATTGGCCTGTGATTGGCTTATTTTGTGGTTCAGACGCCCTCTAGTGGTGAATAGCGAACTATTTAACCAAGCTACTGAAAGATAGCGTACTTCCATTTTGTGTGGTTTCACCTGTTATTAACTAGATGTCGCTGACGTCGCCGCGGCTGTCTACGACGCAGCCGACACGTTCATATCAATGACAAGTTGATTTACCTTCATAATTAGTCAAAACATACACAAATTATAGCAGATATACTAATAAGCCTAGAAAAATAAACTAATGTAGTATGCAGAATGTCGAACAGGTTCTTACGTTTGTCAATAGATGCCGCTGACTCCCAGCTCCGTTGTATGAACTTGAACCTCCTTCTTACTCATGGTCGCCTAGTACTCACTGTTTCCATGCGCGAATATGACGGGGCAAAACGGATCGCTACGTCACTGAACGTGCCAAACTCGCAGCAGAATGGCGTTGAAATGTGGGATATTTCGATTTATTCTGAAGATTATTAATACGTGCGGGGGCTTTTTAAAACGATAAGCTTTAAAATTTATTGAATTATTTATGTAAAAAAAGATTTTCTTTATAAATAATGTGCTAGAAAATAAATATTGCACACGAGTTTGTAGTTGCCTTATCGGGAATTACATGTTTGAGCCGTTTGGGGTTGAAACTCTCGGGCCGTGGGGTCCGAGTGCTCACGCGCTTGCGAAGGAAATTTCTAAACGCCTTGTTGACACTTCTCGTGACCCAAGGGCTGGCTTTTATTTCGCACAGAGGTTGAGCATTGCCATCCAACGTGGCAATGCTGCCAGCCTTCTGGGTACATTACCCGGTGACAGCGATGAGGAGCAATTTTTTGATGCAATGTATTAGTTTTAAGTTGTACATATAAGTTTATTTTTAATTTTTAAAATTAATGTAAATATTATGTAAATAAAATTCATATTTAATTTTGTAACCTTCTTTCTCCATTTGAGTAGACGCTTAAGTAAAGGTTTAACATTTTTTTTACATTATAAAATAACATGCGGCTAAAAAAACAATATACCTAACTACTTATTATTTTGAGCCGTAGTTTATTAGACTATCAAGATAGGTTAGGTAACCTTTAGTTAAGCGCCAAATTATGGAGAATAATAGGTAGTGCATGTAAGTAACTGTTATTAAAAATCAAAGATCTAATATTTGGTCATCTGTGATGTATACCTACTAATTGAAAATTAATGAAAAGCTGCGCATCATTACCAATCGAAAAACCCAAAGAAAAAAATATTAGTATTGTTTTCTTACAACCAGCGCATCACGAGGCTCCTCGGAACTTATGCGTCCCTGGTACTTCATAAAGTAGCGGTGGGGTAAATTCGGACGGCCGAGTGTGACGACGAGAAATTTTTGCGCCAATGATCTCAATATTTCTCAGTAAATACAAAACGGATCAAAATTACAACTTGGTTACCTGAAAGTTCATGACAAAAACCTTATTTTGTTAGTTTTCAAAACATGATTAGGTAACTTTTTTAACAGAGAAAAATATATCAAACATACCTCTTTTTAAAAAGAGATTCACATATTCTGGGCAAACGGGACCGATTTAAGCCTCTTAACTTTTTTCGTAGTTGAGTATATACATACTCTTTAAAATTGTAGAAGGAATTTTTATCAAATTATCATTTCTAAATAATAAAATTACAAAACCATTTTGTCGCTTACGACGTTTAGTTATAAGCTAGCGCGCGTATTGTATCCTCGCCCCGCTCAGACGCTCCGTCCCCTCTTGGCCTCTTAGGTGCGCGTGCCCGGTTATGGAATTATTGTTTACTGTTTGAATTTCTGCACTTTTTTTAATTTAAGGTAATTTTAATCAATTGAATAGATAAATACATAATAATAAATTAACCAGGATGGTTGGAGTTGCTTGGGACAGCAATTGGCTGATATGATGATGATAATGAAGAAGAAATACCTAAGTCCCAATCCCAAGTTCCGTAATAAATAACATTTACTTAGTAAGTGGAGCTACATGTATTTTAGTAAGTACCCAAACACTCTCCAATATCTAAGTGACCACACCACGCGCAGTTAGGCAGCTACCTATGTATGTACCTATTTATTTACTCATAATACCTAAACTAAATCAACAGCATGTATAAATATGTAAGAAGTAATAAATATTACCTATAGAGGATTTTTTTGATTGAAGCTTCACCCTATCCCCACAGCCCATAATCGTCATCCTCCGAGCCTTTTGCCCAACTATGTTGGGGTCGGCTTCCAGTCTAACCGGATGTAGCTGTGTACCAGTGCTTTACAAGGAGCAACTGCCCTATCTGACCACCCTATCCCCATAATATAAGTACATACTTACGTAATATATTCATAGTAACTAGCTTCTGTCTGCCTGCGGTTTAACCCGCGTTTCGAGATTACTGCTTCCCTTCCCGTAGCCGGATGGAGGCAAAAACTAGCCTATGTCCTTCTCCCGGGTCTAAGCTATCTGTATGTTACAGCTTAAACGGTTCAGGTGGAAGATTTGTGATCTATACTAATTGAAAATTAATGAAAAGCTACATCATTACTAACCCAAAAATGCCAAAGAACTCCGTACTAATATTTCATACAACCAGCGCCATCCCGAGTCTCCTCGGAACTTATGTGTCCCTGGTACTTCACAAAGTAGCGGTGGGGTAAATTCGGCCGGCCGAGTGTGACGACGGGAAATTTTGGCGCCAATGATCTCAATTTTTCTCAGTAAATACGAAACGGATCAAAACACAACTTGGTTACCTGAAAGTTCATGATAAAAACCTTATTTTGTTAGTTTTAAAAACATGATTAGGTAACTTTTTTAACAGAGAAAAATATATCAAACATACCTCTTTTTAAAAAGAGATTCACATATTATGGGCAAACGGGACCGATTTAAGCCTCTTAACTTTTTTCGTAGTTGAGTATATACATACTCTTTAAAATTGTAGAAGGAATTTTTATCAAATTATCATTTCTAAATAATAAAATTACAAAACCATTTTGTCGCTTACGACGTTTAGTTATAAGCTAGCGCGCGTATTGTAACCTCGCCCCGCTCAGACGCTCCGTCCCCTCGTGGCCCCTTAGGTGCGCGTGCCCGGTTATGGAATTATTGTTTACTGTTTGAATTTCTGCACTTTTTTAATTTTAGGTAGGTAATTATAATCAATTGAATAGATAAGTACATAATAATAAATTAACCTGGATGGTTGGAGTTCCTTGAGACAGCAATTGGCTGGTACGATGATGATGATGAAGAAATAAGTTCCAATCCCAAATTCCACAATAAATAACATGTGCTTAATAAGCGGAGCTACATGTATTTTAGTACTTACCAATTCTCCAATCTCCAAGTGCCCACAGTCCACACCACGCGCATTTAGGCACCTACCTATGTTTTATCTACTCATAATACCTAAAAATAGGAACTATTAAGTAATCTCTGCCTAAATCAACAGCATATTTATGTAAGTAGGTAGGAACTAATAAATATTATACCTCTAGATCTAGAGGATTTTTTGATTAAAGGTACTCATCATCCTCCGAGCCTTTTTCCCAAACTATGTTGGGGTCGGCTTCCAGTCTAACCGGATGTAGCTGAGTACCAGTGCTTTACAAGGAGCGACTGCCCTGCCTGACCTCCTCAACCCAGTTACCCGGGCAACCCAATACCCCTTGGTTAGACTGGTGTCAGACTTACTGGCTTCTGACTACCCGTAACGACTGCCAAGGATGTTCAATGACAGCCGGGACCTACAGTTTAACGTGCCATCCGAAACACAGTCATTGGTGTCTAAGATATACTTAGAAAGTACATACAAACTTAGAAAAGTTGCATTGGTACTTGCCTGACCTGGAATCGAACCCGCGCCCTCATACTCGAGAGGTTGGTTCTTTGCCCACTAGGCCACCACGATTAAAGGTACTACCACAGATTATATAATAGTTACTAAGTACTAGATAATAATTTTATAAACATCTTTCACTGTTGAAAAGCTTTCACCCTATCCCCATAATATAAGTACATATAGGTACTTAATTAAATCCTTGTGATATATTCATAGTAACTAGCTTCTGCGTGCGGTTTGACCCGCGTTCGATCATTATCAACCGAAAAACCCAAAGACAACATCCATGCTACGGTAAAGATATGGCCATGCGCCATCGCGAGTTTCCTCGGAACTTATGCGTCCCTGGTACTTCATAAAGCAGCGGTGGGGTAAATTCGGACGGTCGACTGTGACGGAGACATTCACAGAACGACTTGTTTATTAAGATTTCTACTATACTTAAATATTTCTGTACTTAGGTAATTATTGTAATGTATTGTTATTGGAATTGAATAACGACGTGTTAAGTACTACATAATAATAGATTACCCGGGATGCTTGGCGTTCCTTGGGAGGCCTACTTTCAGCGCTGGACGACAATGACGATGATATGGAGTAAATAAGTCTCAAGTTTTAAAAAACTGGTTCAAATGAACCTTCAATAAATAACATACCTAGCCTAAGTAAAATTTTCTAATAAAAAAAACAATAATAAGTGCATAGTCAATCTCCGAGTGACCACTAGTAAAGCTAGTATTTTATTTACAAAAAATATTTAAGTAGGTACTATAAATACTTAGACAATTTTAAAATATGATCTTATAGGTTCATTTTGGAGAGGAATTAAAACAGATTTTGCAAAAATAAATATGAATTTATTAACAACGTCCATGTCAATCAATACACATTCATAATCACACGTTTACTAAATCTAAAATTATCACAATCATTATATTATGTTAACAGATTTCGGGGTAAGAAACCTTGTTGAGATCTTTCCGCACTATAAGTAGCGTAGGTACTTGTATCTTCATCTTAATTATCCATTATTTTCGAACTTAATGTTTCTTCGTAAGGTTTCAGTAATTCATATATTTGTTTCTTAATATCCCTAGCTCTACTTTCATTTGAATCGATGTCCTGTAATATGTTTAACCCGTTTTTAATACCAGTGAGCGCCTCCGACAAATTTTCGACAGTCATGTTTGACGTTGTGTGTCCTAATGTTTCTGAGGTTTCGTGTTCTTCCAATACACTTTGAGCTCGTAATTCTATAAACTCATCTGGTGTGAGTTCTGTAGAGTGAGAATATAACAGCGCCTCAATATCTCTGTCACTGACATTTAATTTAAGCTCATGTGCAAGTTGCTCAATATTTTCAATTATTTGTGAAACTCGACTGTGCTTATCGGTCGATTCATCACTCTCATCAGCTCCATTACTTGTCAGAAATATCTTCTCCCAGGCCGAGATCCAGTCTTCTTGATCCAAACCTTCCCATGAATCCATGAAAATTCTTATTGCGTGTAGAATATTAAACTTCTGCCAAGCCATTAAACCTGCTACCATGAAGAGTCTGGCCGAGGCAGCTGGCTCCACAGTAGATTTGATGTACTCCAATAACCGGAGCGTGTAATCTGCTTTCAGTATTGAGATCACGTCCGTCATTGGTTGCGAATATGCTTCATCTTGAGATAGGAAAAGTATCTTCACGCGATGGTCAAAGTCAAGCAAAGTGCTAGGCAAATGTTCTGGGGCGCTGGCAATAATCAGCATGACTTTGAATGGTATTCCATTTGAAGTGCAGTAGTTTTGTACCGAAGGAATGAAATGGTTGCCAAACCAGTCCTCGAAGAGAGAAGGCAACATACACGCCCTCGGGTTGGACTTCCAAATGACGGGCAGCCCACCTTTAGACTTACCATGTAAAGCTTTTGGGTTTTCAGTACGGTACACCATAAGAGGTTTCAACTTGAAATCTCCTGCTGCATTTCCACCAACCATGATTGTTAATGGGTCCTTAGATTTTTTGAAACCTGTTTCAGATGCTTGCTCTGCGCGTGCGATTTCACAAGCATCAGGCAATTTCTTCCAAAATAACGACGTGTAGCAAACATTGAATACAGTCTGTGGCGAATAGCCCCCATTGTCTATGGCCTGTTTTATTCTTTCAACATTTAACTCAGGTTTAGATGCAGTTTCCTGTGTCCCTGCAGCCTTGTACCAGCCACAGCGACGTTTGAAATCAATATACCAGTAATCGTTTGCATCAAATGTTTCGTCACTATATTCGCTATGTTGTGATTTCAATGACTCAAATAATTCCATGGCTTGTTCACATACGCTTTCTTTTGTTAGCTCAATATTGTCCCTAGCTTGGTCAGAGCACCATAACATTAAAATCGATTCTGTTTCAGTTAAAAGCCAGGTTTTTTTAGGTTTACTGCCTTTAATTCTAGCGTATTCCTCTAAAATACTTTCCCTATTTTCCAAAATTTTGCTCACCGTACTTCTATGTAGCTCGAGTTCCTTAGAAATTCCGTACATCGTCTTTCCGTTTTCATATTCATTTATGACGAGTATCTTGGTTTCTAAACTAATTATTTTATTCTTTTTTTTTTTGGGAACAATATCTCCATTTTGCGGTGTATTCCTTTTCATAATGATATTTTGAAACACAGATTTTCAATTACTCAAATCCTGTCGGTACGCGTATTTGTATGGGTACGTGTACTCAAGAAGGTTGTTTGATAACAAATGGGGACGTCAACACTTTACCACAATAAACTGAAGGCGAACGAAAGGGAAACGCGGACGTATACGTGTGACGCGCTAGCGGGGCGCGGGGGAACTGGCAATGTACTCTGTGGAGACTGGTCGCGAGATTGTCGACGTCGACTGACAGGCGGCCCGCTAAGTTCATCCACACATCAATAGATGTCGCTACAGCACAATTTAAATTTAATTGACTCATTTTCGTATTTTAAACGACTATATTTAGCTAAACAAAAGATAAATTAAAAAAAAACATGATTTTGATCGATTGATGGCTACTGGTAATAAGGCGAGCATAGTACAATAATTAACTTAGTCTGAACGGGAGTTTTCTTTAATGAATAAGATAAGAGATCTATTAGAGAATGAATAAGAGATCTATGTACTTCGTAATAACGCCATTTTTTATTTATATGATGTAACTAATCATTAACATTTCTTATCATGAACGATAATTTTGTATTCTCATTCGCCAACGTCCATACCACGTTGAATACACCGGTTCTCGTCCGATCACCGAAGTTAAGCAACATCGGGCGCGGTCAGTACTTGGATGGGTGACCGCCTGGGAACACCGCGTGACGTTGGCTTTTTGCCTTTTTTATTTTACTTTTAAAATAAAAATTGTAGTTGCTGGGTCTATGAACTGCAATTTTTTCGAAAAACGACTGCAATTTGGAACCTTCATCTTGTAGGCGCAAGGCGCTTCCTGCTAAGATCAGCGATTTTATTTTGTACCTATGAATGAAGCGGACACCCTGAATTATATGTAGGCTGCTTTATATCCCGATGCCAAAATTAGTTTCCTCGGGAGAATAGATACCTTTTTACACAAAGGTTAGCTCATTTCTTTTAAATACTAGGTATGTTTTTTCCTTCACCTAATTAAAGGAGGATTCAACAGTAATATCATGGGTTAGGTAAGGATTTTTACTATAAAATAAACAAGAAAGAACCATATTGATATTTTTTTTTTATTCTTTGACAATATTCCTTGGATTACAACAAAATGCAACAGGAGTATTCATATCACCGAATTAGCCGCCTTCAGTGGCACATTGGATCACTTTGTACAAAAAAAAAAAAAACAAAACTGTTCAAGTTACAATGCTATAAACTTGTAAGGATCGGCGGTTACAATATTAAGGATTTTTTTAAATGAGCATATACCCATCGAAATCATCAAATTATGTACATAGTCAAACAAAACTATATATAACATTTATACACGACACTACTTATACATACTAAAATCAGTTTGACTGCAAAGGCACTAAATTCTTAGTGTTATTGCTATAGAGTTACCAAAACAGCAAAAAGAAAAAAAAATGTGTAGTATTACATATTTCCGCTGTCTGTAAAAAAGCATGCATAGATATTCCTCAATAGCCTTTTTTCGGGGAAGGCTTAAAAGATTATTCCACCTGAAAATGTAACAATAAAATATTGCAATACTTCATACTTCTTGCTACAGCTACATCCGGTTAGACTGGAGGCCGACCCCAACATACTTGGGAAAAGGGCTCGGAGGATGATGACTTCATACTCCTCTTGTATAGAGATAGTCAATACTTTTTTTAAGTTAAGCCTTCTCCAAAAATAGGCTGAGCTTCAGTTCATTATATCCATATTTTATTGTGTTTTTTATTCACCACTTCAGTGTCCACGATGCAGACACAAAAGTTAAACAATAATGGCCTTACTTATAAACGTCTGTTGGACACTTGTCTAAAAAAATGACAGATTTTGACGTTGACGTAAGGTTCATTTTGCAACCACAATTCTTTTAGACAAGTGTAAAACAGGTGTTAAAGTTTTTGTAGTCACGCCATATGTGTCTACCAATTATGACTCATTGGACAGGCAAGTTATTAGTTATAAAAATTAATTTATTGACAAAAGTCTGTGAGTGACATCACAATATTGAAAAAAAAAAAAAAACTAGTCATAGTTTTCTTGGTGTTGCTACCTAATGGAAGCTGTTTTGGTAACACCTTTCAACATGTAACCGCCAATTTTTACGATGCTATAACATCTTACAAACAACACAAACCTATTTACACATTAAATAATTACACTTAGTTCCATCTGATAAATTAAAGTAGCTTATTATAAGTTTTCTTGTCGAAATCATTTCATGAATCTTTATGTACAAATGTGTTATGGATTCTAATGTTTTACATTAGAATTAACTGACCTTAATTTGGTATAAAATAAAGTAATATTTTTACTCAGTGCTCATGAGAATGTGACTTCGCTTCATAGAAATTATGTCAAATCAATCATAAAAACAAAGGATGCATCCGTTATTGATATCTGCAGTTAATAGCATATTGGGTAAAACAAGTGATAACATTGTCAGTATTTTGTGATAAAGGTAGCTAATATACTTTTTTCTCCAATTGAAAACTAAACAACTTTGGCATTTTGTAAACCTTGAATATTTTTTTTTATACTCATTGCAAATTATCAATTTTCCTAGCTAAACTGTACAAGGTAAGATATACAATATATTGTACACAGTTCATGCTTTGTAAATGTTTTTAAGCTTACATGTTGAACTATAATAGTAATTGAACACATAGTATGTGAATTTACATTGAATTGTGACAAATTAAAATTACAAATTCTTTCTTTTATGAATAAGTGTACAAAAGCTGGTTGCTTTTAGAATCAGTATGATAAAGTATGGTAATCCATTTACTACACACAAGAACTAAAAAAAACATGTCCAAATTGCCTGAAAACTGTATTATTACTTCATAAACTTAACGCAATTTGTACAAATGTATAATTTTGCCTCATCACTGCATATCATGTTATACTAATATGTATACATTTTGAGATCCAAATAAAAGCAAGACTATTTTCTCAGTGGTGATTAATTTTGATAATGAATTACATACATATTTGAAGGTGATATATTTTTGTATGAAAACGTTTGAACACAGAATTTGGCACGTTCTGGGTATAGCTTAGTGTATGTTTGATATTATATTATGCCAGAAAGGATGAGTGAAATATAACAAAACCAAAGATGACAGAAAACTTTATCAAGTTTAAAATAAGTCAGAAGCTGGCGACAAAATCAAATACTGGGATTATAGATCAAAAAGGTGATTATTTACTTAACAGAAAATAAAGTAGTTTAGGCTAATCTTGGTTGTTAATGTAAAACACAACTATATGATTTCAGTTGAGACAACAAGAGAAAAGTACCAGTCAGACAATTTGAGCTAATAATTAAAAATAAATACATAATATGTATAAAAACAAAAACTAAACAATACAACTAATAGAATAATTTACACTAGAATCACAGTTCCTAGTACTGATTCCAGGGCAAATTGTCTATAGCATGCTTCTTTAGTTTATGCTTTTTCAAATATTTCGAGTCTATGAAAGCTTCACCGCAAATGGAGCAGACATATGGCCTTTCACCCGTGTGTGTACGTAAATGAACCACCAAATTACCTTTAAGAGCAAAGAACTTCATACAAACTGAACATCCAAACTTCTTTTCCCTTGTATGAGTCAGTTGATGTGTCCGTAAATGTGTCTTTGTCTTGAAACGTAAAGAGCACAGCTGACATGGGAACGGTCGCTCATTGGTATGCACCCGTTCATGCATCAGCAACATAGCCTGGCTGGAACACCCTTTACCACAAATATTGCATTCAAACCTCTTTGCATTTTTCACTTTCAGGTTCTTGTGTGTTAGTATGTGTGTTTGCATGTCCTTCTTAGATGGTAGCACTTCACCACATTCGGAACATAGCAGTTCCGTTGGATCCACTATGTGTGTACTTTCAATATGCTGCTCCAAAGCAGACTCCACAGAAAACATCTTCTTACATAACGAGCAAGCATAACCAAGCAGTTTCCCTAAATTTGTAGTTATTTCCTGTTTCACAGTCTTCATTAATTCCTCTTTAACCTTTATTACTTTTGATCTCGTACAGTCTTCGGACTCTTTATGATCGGACAAAGCAGTCTTAGTCTCAAATGTTTTGTCGCACTGGTTGCAAGAAAACGGGTTCATATGTGTTAGTCTATGAGTTTGCATAGTAATTTTCTGGTGGAATCTCTTGAAGCATATGTCACACTCAAACTCTCTGATTCCACTATGTATCATCATGTGACGCTTCAAGTTGTTCGGATTAGCAAACGTTTTTAAACAGACATTGCAGCGAGGTTTAAAGTTGTTGTGACCATATTTGATATGTTGCGTCAAAGAATTGCGTCTGATAAGCTGGTTGCAGAACGGACAAGTGATGAGGAGGCCTGTACTGCTGTGGAGTAGCATGTGTCCCGTCAGTATCTCTGCAGACTCAAACCCTTTACCGCATAAGCTGCAAAGATGTTCCCCGGCAGGGTTGTGCTTGTATTGATGCTTCTCATAATCAGCTAGGTCCTCAAATTGCTCTCCGCAATCACACAAGAATGTCCCATCTTCTTGTTGTAAGACAGTTGCTATTTGACCATCATCTGCATACTCTATAACCAGCTCTGAGCCATCATACTTCAGTATTTGGAACTGAGAGGTGTCATCACCTTCACAGAATATTACTTCTTGAGACAAACCATCTCCATCTTCATCTTCATTTGTGACTAATTGTGTAAAATCGTTACTTTTCAAGAGTATAGTGCCATCGGACTCTGTGGTGGTCAATATTTTGATGAAGTTTTTCGAATTTGGAATATCTTTGATGACATCTGTAGAAATAGTTTCTATTATTTCATTTTCTTGTGCCTGTTCTATTTGTGCTAAACTCTGTTCGTGAGTCATTGTGTCCTCAGTTTCGTCAATATTCATAGCTCCTTCTAAGTCATCATTCTCTTGGCTTTCCTCCTCATTTTCTAGGATAGTAGCGGGTACGTTAGCAGGAACTTTAGTGTTGGACATAAGAAATGACTCAATTGAATCTTCAAACTGACTCTGTGTACTTTGAGTTTGTTCATGTATGTATGTAGTAGTATCTTCAGTTGCAGGATCATCAAATTGTTCTTCTTTGATGGGTACTACAGTAGGTTGGACTTTTGTTTTGTCCTTAGGGTCATCTATCACTAAAACATAATAGCAGTCATCGTCACTATCAGCAGGTTCTTGTTTGATAATAGCTTCAAGCTGTTTAACGGGATCATTTCCAATGTCTTCATCGTCCCCACTATGGTCATACTTAGAGAGATTGTCACTTTTAGATATGTCTAGTACAGCGTTCAGCTGTAGGCGTAGTTCATTGTCCATTTTGATGCACTGTTTGCGAAATTGGTATGCAGAGTTCATGATTGAGTAACAGTCCGAGCACAGCTTCTGTGGCAAACCATCATCTTCTTTCACCTGGAATTCATAGATAAACATTTAAGAACCTGGACATGTTAGTCTTTTTTGTTGTCATATACTGTGGCAACTATGTATATTCTATTTGGATAGGCACTTAAGATATCTTGATGTAACTTTTTACTTTTTTAAATCATAATGCATCCGATAATCAATTTACATGTAATACAATATTAGCAATAATGCAGGTGCAGGTATCTGTGGAGATCTAAGGGGGAGGCCTATGTTCAGCAGTGGACATCTTATGGCTGAGATGATGATGAATAGCAATTATTTTGTAAGTTGACTTCTTCAATACGTATTTGTGTAAAAAATCTTATCTAGATTTCTAGAAAACTTTTCAAAATGGTTTCAGCACATATACATATGTAGAGATTATCCAGTACAACCTTTACCTCTTATTATGAACAAACTATTTACCTGCAGTTTCAGCAACATGCTGTCGGAACTACTTCCCGTACTGGGATAAAATATGTATAGCTTTTCTTAGAAATAGTGTGATTTACCAACAGTGAAACAATTTGTCAAATGGATTCAGTAGTTTTGGAGCTTTAAGGGGATAAACAAAACAAAAAAATGTGTCCTGTTTATTATATTAAGAGATGATGAATGAATATGTTGCTTGCATAAGTTGTCATTTATGGGTTAAATATAAAATTTTACAAGCATATGCTCAATGATTCTGTTCAATGCATAAGTCTGTTTACTTATCATTGGGGTCTTAGCAGGTACATGGTATCATAATGAAGATATATTAAAACCAGATGAGCTTATTTCCCAACCATGTTGGGGTCGGCTTCCAGTAAAACTGAATGTGGCTGAGTACCAGTGTTTTGCACGAAGAGACTGCCTATCTGACCTCCTCAACCCGGTACCCATATGTAAGAAGGTAATAACCTAATGATGCAATAGACAGGATGAAATAGTTACTGCGAGTTCATAGGGACTATGAAATAAAAAGTAAGTTCTAAGCCAACTGTTCCGATTCAAAAGTAACACGGTTCCTCTCAATTATCGTCTCTAAACACCCCATTCAATCATGTTAATGTATACAATTTAAAAGACGGATTTTGATGAAATCTAACTCTCATAGAATCTAAGGAACAAGATCAATGTATCAGAAATTTTGATGGTTTGAGTATAGCTATTATTAAGTTTTACTCAAATATATGTTGTGTATTCATTACACTAACGAAAAATATGATAGTATCATATCCAAGCTTTTGTTTAACCTAAATAAAATAGAGCATCCGTGACAACGCTTTGCCGCCTTTTTTAGATACTCCATCTTCCAAACTATTCGCAGCAAATTCGACCTTATGATGTCTTATTGCACGTACAATAATGTCAAAAATCCTTTGCAATCAACTCATTTTCGCGGCCATTCTAAACTATACCAGAGGTTAGGATTCATGTCAATAATTAAATATCTGACATACTTACATGACATTTTAGCGATAATAACGCGGATTTTACATTTTCAACACGTAATAAAGCATGGAAATAGGATAAACGTACCTCAATCGTAGTAACTTCAAGGAATTTCTCAGTTACATTCTGTTCAGTATCTAGGAGTGACACTTCAGAATTGGCAGACAAACAACAGCGGCAAAGATCGGACCACGTATCCATTTTAATAGACGCGCATTATTATCCAACCAGTAACACCTGGAAAAATTAATATAAACACTGTGAGAATGCATTGTTTTGACAGTTAGTAATCAAAGACCACAATATAAGGTATCCAAAGAGAAAAATTATCTACGGACCATGCCCATAAAGACGATCTATTCGAAATTATAGACAAGAGACGAGCGTCCAAAATGGAGGCAGCAGCACAACGGAAGTTACGTCACGATAGATAATTTTTAGCTGTCATGGTGGCACAACTGACAGGAGAAAATGTGCGTTCCAGTCATCACAATTTTTTTAGTATTGTTTTTTAGTAAATACTTGTGCTTTTAAATGAATTCGCAACTCTTCATTAAATTGTGATTATTTTTTGTATTAAGTATATGTTAAATACCTAGTTCTTTATTACAATATGTTAAATAGTTCTGTTCATTTTCCGCGTAAATTGTTTATGGTTTTCACACGAGTTTCATTGACGCTCAATAAACTAAAATGTTCAACTAAAATAATGTTGTGATGATTCTTTGACTAGTATATAATAATGGTTAGTTTTCCGTCTTAATTCACATAATACTAAATCAGTTTCCTATCGTTATTCATCCAGATGAGGCATCGTTATAAAAAAGCGCCACCATTCCATAGACAATTCCAAAAAGGCGGCTGTCAAATCTTGAAGAACGGAATTGCCAGTTTAGAAAATTTGTATTTTTGTATCATGGGCATGGGATATGTTTGATTTATAATATTATTATTTTGCAATATTAGAACATATTATATGAAAATTATACTTTGATTTGATGTATATGGAAAAAATGCTTGTTTCTTAATTGGTAAGCCATTTATTTGATTTGAAAGAAATGAGTACTCTCATCGATATGATTATGTGCAACTGGCTGTTTTTTAGCGGTTTCACCCGTATTTCAGTAAGTACCTAAGTATAGATATAGAAGTATAGATGGCGTGTAGCCAAGCGGTCAGCTAAAATCGCGACGTTAAGCAGCCTCCACACCACTTACGAAGTTCCTCGGCAGGGTTTTCGCTAAAGTTGATCGGAGCTAATGAGCGCAGGGTAGTGTGGCGAATTTAGTCGAAGTAAGCCGAAGTGCCACTGTGCTCTCTTCGTAACGTGTGAAATTATTTTCATTTCTATAAATTAACGTACTTAATGAACAAACTACATAATATTCAATTATGTTTATTCAAGATTTTATGTGAAGGTACAGTTGATGACACAAGAACAACAACGTACGAAGGCACTGCTTATTTCTTATGAAATCTCTTCCAGCTTGACATTAAAATTTACATCAGCAAATAGTGACAGGTAACATCAAGTTGAATGTAAAACATTATTGATCCAGTCGAGGTAGGGGCTGACCGGTGCAAAGGCAACGATTGAAGCAAAAGGATTTTGATCACCAAAAGACATTACACCAATGATTCTATCGTCAAAGAATAAAGGCCCACCCGAGTCTCCTTTAGCTCCAGTATCCTGGCGAGATGAACACTTAGGACCAACACAGACTAATATGTTAGCTAGTTCCTTATAAATCGCAGGACATGCAACAATTGCCCCTTCTCCAACTTGTAGCTGCCTCGTATCGTCATCACCGACCTTCTTCGTCAGCCCGCCCCCTATATATTTCACAGGCAGTCCCATCATTGTCAAATGATCTACCGCGGACAATCTTCCATAACGTGGAAGGATTATATCACTGAAGCGCACCAGAGCTATGTCGTTGCCAGTTAATCCACCTGCGACGAGAAACGAAGGATGTACAATAAATTCTGAAACTGCAGTGTATGCTCCGGTTTCCAGAGGAGATACCGTATGGTTTCCGTACCACACGTAATGCTGGTACCTTTGTCTCCGTGAGCAATGTGCAGCTGTAAGACCATAGTTCTTCATTATGATGGAGATGGTACATGTCCTTATATGACGATTAGATGTTCTCAGTCTCATTATTACTGCAACATACGGGTATTCATGGGTTGCGACGTCTTGACCATGGAACACTCTAGGTTTTGGTGTCTTATTTGGTGCCCACTGTTCACTCGCGTTGGCATTAGCTGGTGGTGTTTTGTGAAATGACAAAAATAATAGCGTATGTAACATGAACATTTTCTGTGTGTGCGTTCTATCGAATTAATGTTCGAATGGCTGCTGAGTGCGGTAAGTATACCGAAGCGTCGTAAAAAAAAAATTGAATTTTGATAAAACGTGGCGTATATTATGTATGTATGTATTGTAATGTTTATAAGTAATTTTGTATTGTATTTTTATAGGCGTTAGTTGCCTGAAAAAAGGAATAAATAAAAAAAGTATAGGTTTAATACCTGCTTGTTTCTTTATTCGTTAATTTAGCTTCTACAGTAGAATAACTATAGCTATAATATAACTACTATAATATAACTACAGTAGTATAGGGTGTAAGGGGTCCCAAACAATATCTTTCGGGATCCAAGCCAACCTCTCCTGCTCGTGGTACACCCTGCTAAACAACAAACGAGGCTCTGGCGACCCACCCACCAACCGTGCACTGGACCAGCATGGTGGGACTCGGTCCAAACCCCCATGAGTAACACACCCACAGTTCGGCCCCAAGTGCCCGGCGGCCCCAGTGGCCGAGCTGTCTCTGACGGAAGCCAGCCCGGCGCTGGGACCCGGGGCGTATACAATCTCCGGGCGAGATCGATACCCCGTCAAACAACCGCGGCTAACGTTCTACTGGATACTGATAAGCTTAACGTATTAACCTATAATGTCCGAACATTGCTAAAAGACGAGCGCCTAGTAGAGTTGGAAAACTCTCTTAAAGACATCCGTTGGGACATTGTAGGTCTTTCAGAAGTGAGGAGGGAAGGAGAAGCAACAGAAGAGAGGGACGATAACATATTCTTTCACATTGGCACTGGCAGCGGTCTCCATGGAGTGGGTTTTCTGGTTGATAAAAAGTGGAAAAATAATATCATTGAATTCAGAGGCTACTCGGAGAGGATTGCTATTCTTAAGTTCAGATTAACTCACACCAAAACCTTAACACTTGTCCAGACGTATGCACCAACATCTGCCTACTCTGATGACGATGTTGAAGACTACTACGACCTACTTAACAAGGCTTGCGAGGACAACAGAGGCACGTTTAATATTGTCCTAGGCGACTTCAATGCCAAGATTGGAGTTCGACAAGATCAGGATGATGACAAAATCATCGGCCCACATGGCTTAGGAACACGCAATGAAAGGGGCAGTCGTCTTCTTCAGTTCGCTTTCGGACAAATGTTGAGCATTAGCAACACTTTCTTTACAAAAAAGCCTCAGCGCAGATGGACATGGATGTCTCCAGATGGTAGAACAAAAAACGAGATTGATTTTATACTATCTTCCTGTAAGCACGCAATAAAAGATGTTGGGATTATAAACCAAATTAAATTTTCTTCCGACCACCGACCTCTTAGAGCAAGACTAGTATTTGATTTTAAAATTCACAGGCAACAATTATTTCGTAAACAAATAAAACCTTTGAATAAACAAATTCTACTTGGTAACTGGGAAAACTTTGAGTTAGAACTCAAAAATAGTTTTGATTTATTAGAAAATAGTACAAATGACCCACAAACACAATATGATACAATCAAAGAATGCATTAAAACAGCAACGAACAAAATTAAAACCACTCGACCAAAAACCAATAAACTAACCAATAACACAATATCACTAATTAACAAAAGAACAAACACAATTTGGCAAACGGTAGAATACAGAGAATTAGACAGGAAAGTAAAAAGGAATATCCGGAAAGATCTCAGAAATTATAGCACAAACTTAATCAAACATGCTCTAGAGCGAGGAGGATCACTTAAATCGGCAAAAAATGGCATCTCTAGAACCAAAACATGGCTGACGTGTCTGCGCGACAAAAATGGGGTAAAACAACATAGTAGAGACACAATAACACACATATGTACTGACTTTTACAAAAACTTATACACAGATTCGTCAAGACCTTCTGACCCTATCGAATACCTCTGTGCTGACACTATCTCTCCCATTACTGGTGGCGAAATTGATATAGCTTTAAAAAGCTTAAAGTACAATAAGAGCCCTGGAGATGATGGCATCAGTACCGAGATACTGAAATTATTCAAAACCACTTTAACACCACATATCATCAATCTTTTTAATTCCATTTTATATTCTGGCCAGATACCGAAACAGTTTACCCATTCCAATATTATTCTCCTCCATAAAAAAGGCGACAAGTCCGACATCAACAACTATCGACCCATAAGCCTAATCTCCCACCTTTATAAACTGTTTATAAAAATTATACATAACCGCATAAGAGGCCAATTAGACAAACATCAACCAGTCGAGCAAGCCGGATTTCGCCCTTCCTTCTCCACAACCGACCATCTGTTTACACTCAACCAAATAGTAGAAAAATACAACGAGTATCATAAACCATTATACCTGGCTTTTGTGGATTATTCTAAGGCTTTCGATAGTCTCAATCACACAGCGATTTTTACATCTTTACGCTCTCAAGAAGTAAATGAGACCTATGTAAAGCTTCTGGAATTAATCTACAGGGCCAGCACAGCATCAATAAAACTACTTTCCCCAGGTCCATCATTTTCCATAGAAAAAGGCGTGAAACAGGGTGACCCGCTTTCTCCAAATCTTTTCACCTGCACATTGGAGGAGGTATTCAAGAAACTTAGTGTGCCGTGGACGTCTAAGGGTATCGTCATCGGGAGCGAAAGGCTGACCAATCTGCGGTTTGCTGACGATATCGTTCTTTTTGCGTCTACATCAGCAGAGCTCCAAGAAATGCTCCAAGACCTGAGCAAGGCAAGCCGAGAGGTTGGACTTCAAATGAACATGAGCAAGACACACACAATGACCAATAGCACGAAACGTAGGGTAGAGGTAGATGGGCAAGCTCTACACTATGTCGACGAGTACATATACTTGGGCCAGTTAGTTTCTTTTGACAACAGGCAGGAAAAGGAGATCGACCGCCGCATAGAGAACGCCTGGAAGAGCTACTGGTCCATGAAGCAGTACATGAAAGGGGACCTTCCCCTTTCACTCAAGCGAAAATTAGTCGACATGTGCATCTTGCCCGTCCTAACCTACGGTGCGCAAACATGGTCTCTTACCGAGTGTCAGAAGTCCAAACTCAAGGTTTGCCAAAGAGCAATGGAACGAAGCCTTTTAGGCATTAAACGGACGGATCGCATCCGGAATACCGTTATACGTTCCAGAACAGGAGTTGCTGATGTAGGCCGAAAGGCGGCAACATTGAAGTGGAACTGGGCCGGACACGTTAGCCGTATGCATCCGGAAAGATGGGCCACTATTGTCACCCAGTGGACACCCCAGGATGGACACCGCAGGCGAGGTAGGCCCCGGAAGAGATGGCGTGATGAACTGGACGCCTACTGTCGAGACTGGTGGACTCGGTCGAAGGATCGGGAAGTGTGGAAGCGAGATGGGGAGGCCTTTGCCCAGCAGTGGGACATTATAGGCTAGTAATAATAATAATAATAGTAGAATAACCATATACCTAGGCTACAATTTATCGGGGTACGGGAAGTACCTGATTCCTATGAGACTTAGGGGAAACCACTGGTGGACGCGTGAGTAAGATCCCACGAGTTAGATGATGGGGAGATTGTGGCAGCTTGCAATTTAGTACATAAATAATTTAATTCACATTTTACATCCTTCTAAAATGTACTTGAAAGAAAATGTAATTTACACCGGTAAGGTATATCTACAGCAGTAGGTATTTACTTTCTTTTCCTTCCGTGGTATTTACCTAAGTGATAGTGAGTGGAAATCTTTATAAGTTGTTACGATTCATGCTAAGGGTGTGTCCTCCTGAAATTAACACGATACTGCGAATCGCAACGGATTCGCAGCGGATTGGATTTAGCGGATTTCATAGAAGTAAATAAATGCGCTTTCACATCAGCGAATTTTTTGCTTGATTTTTTTACGCGCGATATATTCCGAACGACAAAAAACCTGTCGCCCGATTTTACGTATCATCGTTTAGCTGTGTGTGAATTCCCTTGTTAATACAAGGAACCATTTTTTATTGTTTCTCAAACATTTTTAAAAATTCTAATGAACTGACTTTTATACGATACTTTAGGTGTTTCGAATTCAAGTGCAATTTAATTATGAACCTAAATAATATTTTGTAAATAACAGGATTCATTTGAAAATATTTAAGAACATTATCTATGAACGCAGCCCAAGACCCGAGAACAAATGGCGCGGAAAGTGCGATCCACAATTCCCGCCAGAACTTAGAAATGAAAATGGCGCTCGAATTCGCGATCCTCGATAGCGGCCACAATACGGCCTGAGATTGATTGATCAGCCGTCTGTTTGCGATTGATTCGCTATACAACTGATTGCTTCGGAATTTTCTGTGCACTGGATTAAAAGCAAACAAGAGATTCGGGTGGTCCTGTACTATTGAGAATTGTTGATTTTGGTAGGTTATAGTTAAGTTATTTCATGATTCCTGTTCACGCCTTTCTCAATAGATTAGGTAGATCGGTCTGTAGGAAAAGATCTAATCTGTAGGGTTTAAACCACATATTTCACACACCTCGTCCCCACCTTAGTTTAGGCCAGGCAAAAAAAAACTTACTAATTTTTGTTTTCCTGGATATTCAATAGTTAAAAGGGAATTAAAATTCTAAATAACTCCCAATCTTCACCTCATGGCTACCAGGAAAGAGGTAAAGGCAATAAACAAAATAGGTACGTTAAAATAAACTGCTTCTTAAATTAATGGACCCAATTTTCGCCCGTTAAATATTCAATCAGTACGCAGGTTTTATTTACGGGATAAAAAGGGATGTTTATAACATTAATACAGAATAACGGCTGAATAAACTCTCTACTCTGATATTTGGATGATGGATGGACTTTGAGGGGACTATTCAATCAAGCACTGGGAAATGCCCTCTCATGCTCAAATCTTGCCCCTACTATCGGTACTACCACAGATTACTAAACTTAATAGTTACTTCGTAAGTACTAGAGGGATTGATTCATTTCATTCTTGATACCAACCGATCCTCTATGCGTAGACACAGTTTATATATAATGTGTTTGTGTAGATGACAAAATCTGCCCGAATCCTATTTATATCTATCATAATTTCTTTATTAATTTGAGAACATCTAATCACGAAAGAAAAGACCGTGTTTTGGAGAGCACGATGAACTGCAGGTCCCGGCTGTTGAACATCTTTGGCAGCAGTAACGCGTAGTCCGAAGCCAGTAAGTCTGGGTAACTGGGTTGAGGAGGTTAGGTAGGCAGTCAGTCCTTGTAAAAACACTGGTACTCAGCTGTATGCGGTTAGACTGGAAGCCGATCCCAACATGGTTGGACAAAGACTATGATGATGAACTCGAAATACAGATGCGTTACATAAACTCTTTGGTTGGGGAAAATGGAAATAGATTTAAATGAAAACGTTTGGTACATTCGTTCCGCATAAAATCCTTCTGTTATAACATTTATACGACCAGGTTTTAGTATTTATACTGGTCTTTATATTCCGGTGGAAAATCTGAGATTTGGCATCAAACTCGCAATTTGCAGTAAAGGTGGTGTGGAGTATTACAGAGAAGCTTAGGTCTTCATGATGAAAATAGTAATACATGGGTAAATCCAGTTCAGCAGGCGTAATAAAAATTGAAAATCTTATTTCAAAAGCAGTTTTCAAAAATCGCTGATACCTAAAAGTACCTATTACTTATAGAGGTCCACCTAGTATGCCTCAAAGTCCGTTTAAGTGTAAACATCAATTAATTATTACTGATTTTGTAAAATAATAACAAATTGGAGATTTGGTTGTCTGATCAACTGACTAGATTCTACATAATTTCTTTGGGTTTCCTTTAAAGAATAATACGCAAATACAAATTTTATATTGCTCTATGGATGTTTTAGAAATTTTTGTAATGTCAATAATAAGTCGAACCACAATAACAAAAAACTTCTCAAACTGTTCTACACCAAAACAAAATTATATAAATAGTTTAACTATATAAATAGTTTTGTTTACCATCTAAAATATAGTTGTTAAAATATTTACGAGAACGCTCACGTTTTCACACGTTCATAAGTAACATTGTTATCGCTCTTACGTTGGATGTTCCATATTTTTGTCTTCGAGTCTACGTGTAGGAGAATTTATTGTTTCTTGTAATTAATGAGGAAACGTTGACGTCTCTATGGCGTGACGAAAGCTGCGGAAGACCAGTGTTTTCGTCATGATTAAGGTACGTTTTCAATTCTTGCCGGCCGCGTCTTCTGACCGCTCAAACGCGATTACATCAAGTCAGCCTCAGCAGCACTACTGTTTTGTATGTATTTACATGAAACCGTTTTGGATCGAAGCAGCAGCAGCACGTACAGTTGCTATCAGCTATCTGACATCTGAGATCGATGTCAGACAGTTAAGTCTGATGCAGCCAGCAGATGCGGTAGCATGAATGCAAAACGTAGGTACCTAACGCATACATCGAATGGGCCAAATACATCACACAACCGATTTCCAAAATTAGCCTTAATATAAACTCAAAAACCATTTATTCCAACTTAGCTACAAAACAGCACTTTTGACTTTTTGAAAGTCTAAATATACAAAAGACAGCCCCCAAATCGCCCACCCTTCACCATGTGTTTTTGCTAGGAAGAAGAAGTGGCGCAACAAACTCCCCAGCAATGAAATAAAATATGGTGATCGTCATCATTCGGCTAGACTCGAAAAAAAGTCAACGGAAATCAAATATCCCATCAAGATGCTTAAATTCCTACTGCTTTTGCTAAAATGTTGCAGTTACTGTTACTGTTACAGCCTTTTTATCGTCCCACGGCTGGGCTGCGGCCTCCTCTCACACGGATAAGGATTGAGCATTATTCACGCCACGCTTGCTCAATGTGGGTTGGTGTTTTAGACTTAATAGTCCAGGTTTCCAATGTTGCAGTAAAAAAATAACATTAATAACACATATTTACACTCTTTGTAATTAGATTTACGTCAGCATTATGTTAAGGTATCAACTACATAGATTAATATGCCTAAAGTTCATGTTTGGATACACAAGAAGAAATATAAATTGTATAAATGTAATGTAACGAGACAAAAATAACCGTAGATTTTTATTGCGATTTATTTCATGTGTTTTAATAGGAGCAGTTACTTAACACATTTTTTTTACCATTTACGTGCTTTACATCTAGACATTTTTGAGCAATTGACTTTCTTTCCTTCTACAACTTTTGCAGGGGTGTCTGCATTTTCACCAGTTGCTGGAGGTGGTATTACTTGTTCAATTTCTTTATTTTTGTCGTTTAACATCGATACACACGTGTTAGGCCTCGTTGGCTTACAACCTCTTTTCAACCTCATTACTTTAGCAGAAGCACAGTCACACATACTACCCGGTTCACCAAAGTCAATGAGCTGAATATCATACAAACCTTGATTATAATCAGCATTTGTTCTCAATAGAACTTTTCTTAATTTTATAGGAAGTAATAGTTCATTTCTATCTAACATAGACACGCGGAGTAACTGCCTCAGATGGGCGTTTCTGCAGAGATTTTTACAAAGTTCTGAATTGTCGAGCTGGGTGTTAGACGACTGTACAAGAATCGGAAGAAACAGCATGATGAAACAGCAAATTACTGCAAGAAATAATGGATGTGAGTAGAAATTTCAATTTCTGTATGTAATATTATGAAGAGTTTATTTGTTTGAATTTGCTGAATTCTGTAAATACATAGACCGATTTGAAGAATTCTTTCAGCGGTTCAGATGGGAGCGTGGAGTAGTTTCTATGGGGGTTAAATACCTACCTAACCGCGGAACCTAGTGTAACATAAATATAATATGAATAAGAGCTGATCATTATCATCGTTAGCTTTTTCATCATTCCACTGCTGGGCACAGGCCTCTCTCACAGAGAAGAATTGAGGGTTAATCTGCTGAAAAGCTTATCATATTTTTTCTTAAAAATTAATTGTACCTGAATTAGTTTCCATTCTGCATAACGTTCTCATGACGGTATTTTGAGTGACTAAAGTATATTAGAATGGATTAGTAGGTTCTTAACTTTCAATTACTTTTCGATGTAGTTTTACTGATTAATTTCATAATATTTCGTTTACTTGTTCAATTTGGTCGCTATAATTAGTTTTTTTTTGCAATTTTTCTGACTACGTACCGAAATAATTTCCACATTATGGTTAACTAATTCATCATCTCTCGAGCCTTTTACTATGTGGGGTCGGCTTCCAGTCTTAACAGATGCAGCTGAGTACCAGTGTTTTACATGGAGCGACTGCCTATCTGATTTCCTCAACCCTAGCCATGTTGTTAAACTTTCTGGCGAGCCGTAGCGCTTGGTAAGGTTGCGCTTATGACAGCCGGGACCATCAATTTAATGTGCCTTTTGAAATACGCAGGAAATCATTGTGACAAGATAGTCATAGACAGACCGACTGTGCTAAAAAAATAAGAAATTTTATTTCCAAAAAAGTACATGTTCCTTATGTACAGTCTATGTACTGCCCTATGTATTTCCTTATGTACACTTTATGAACTCCCCTATGTTTTTCCTTATGTACACTTTATGAACTCCCCTATGTTTTTCCTTATGTACACTTTATGAACTCCCCTATGTATTTCTTTATGTTCACTTTATGGACTCCCCTATGTTTTTCCTTATGTTCACTTTATGGACTCCCCTATGTATTTCCTTATGTACACTTTATGAACTCCCCTATGTTTTTCCTTATGTACACTTTATGAACTCCCCTATGTATTTCTTTATGTTCACTTTATGGACTCCCCTATGTTTTTCCTTATGTTCACTTTATGGACTCCCCTATGTATTTCCTTATGTACACTTTATGAACTCCCCTATGTTTTTCCTTATGTACACTTTATGAACTCCCCTATGTATTTCTTTATGTTCACTTTATGGACTCCCCTATGTTTTTCCTTATGTTCACTTTATGGACTCCCCTATGTATGTATTTCACAAATTGAAAGTATGCTCTAAGGCCTATAAGCGGACGGACGGCGAATAAAAATCATTATTAATGAAATATTTATTTATTTTAAAGTTTTTAGTGGCCCGAATAAAGTCCACTATTTTGTTACAAAAAATGTGATAAATGAAGAACCGCTCTACCGATTTTGTGCAAACTTCTCATAAACTATCTACTAAATAGTCAGAATAAAGCCTAAACATTTAGTTTGGATAGGTGAGCCCGTTCTTCAGTTATAAAAATTATTAAAATTACAACGAAAAGTGGCATTTTATATACATACATTATATACATTATTATATACATTTACTTGTATGTCTCTACCAGACCTCGGGACTATAGAGTCCCGGATTTTTGGGAGGCGAACGTGGGGCCGAAGCCAATACGCTGAAGCTCTTTTGAGACAACTTTAATGAAATGGTGACACAAAACCGACGATTATCCCTGTATACACTATAGAAATGTACCCAAGAACAATCCCCGGTTCTGTGCTAACCATGAACCATAAACTATTGCTAACCATGGATGAAAACTACTTGGGCTATTGTGATGGGATGCTAATTTATATACATTATTATTATTAGATCGAGAGCCAGCGACCATAGACCTACGTTATTTTATAAAGGCTGAAAATTATTGTGTGCATCTACCTAGGGCTATATAAATATATAGATAGGATAGTGACTTAGGTAATTGGATGCTTAAGTTTTTAGTCTTTCCTCCTGGACTCCATATGTACGGTAGACTGCACATCAGTGGTAACTGTCATGCACCTGAACTCTATAGTAATAAGTACGATTTTTCTATAAAACTGTTACCACCTGAAGTTGACTGTATGTGCTTTATTTCTTATTGTGTATCTTTGTTGTCTTTCTCTTTTTGCTGAATAAATGTTCTATCTATCTATCTATCTCTATTGGGGCATTAAATACCTCGTGATAATGTTGTAGATCTGACTTGTTTAAGTCTGATAAGTCCGGACGCTCTGGTTTAAAATTGTCCTCGTAATCATATTCTTTCTCTGATAGTTCTGACTCTGATGAAGATGATGATGATTTTATTGGTTTTGGTCGCAGTGTCTTTGGTTCTGGTCGCCGTTTCGTTGAGTTTGGTCGCCGTTTCTTTGATTTTGGTCGTCGTTCCTTTGATTTATGTCGGTGTTTCTTTGGTTTTGGTCGGTGTGTCGTTGATTTTCGACGTCGTTTTGTTGCCTTTTGACGTCGTTTCGTTGATTTTGGTCGGCGTTTTGTTGCCTTTTGACGTCGTTTTGTTGCCTTTTGACGTCGTTTTGTTGCCTTTTGACGTCGTTTCGTTGCCTTTTGACGTCGTTTTGTTGCCTTTTGACGTCGTTTTGTTGCCTTTTGACGTCGTTTCGTTGCCTTTTGACGTCGTTTTGTTGACTTTGGATGGCGTTTCGTTGACTTTGGTCGGCGTTTCATTGATGTAGTGGATTTTGGCCGGCGTTTTGGATGGAATGGAGTGGACTTTGGTGGTGGGTTCGTTGATGAAAGAGTTGATTCTGGTGGTGGGTTCGTTGATGATAGAGTTGATTCTGGTTGTGGGTTTGTTGATATAGTTGGTTCTGGTCGGTGGTTCGGTGATATAGTTGGTTCTGGTCGGTGGTTCGGTGACATAGTTGGTTCTGGTCGGTGGTTCGGTGACATAGTTGGTTCTGATAGGTGGTTCAGTGATATAGTTGGTTCTGGTCGGTGGTTCGGTGATATAGTTGGTTCTGATCGGTGGTTCAGTGATATAGTTGGTTCTGGTCGATGGTGGTTCGGTGATATAGTTGGTTCTGGTCGATGGTGGTTCGGTAACTTAGTTTTTATTGGTCGGTGGTGCTTCGGTGATATAGTTGGTTCTGGTCGGTGGTTCGGTGATATTGTTGGTTCTGATCGGTGGTTCAGTGATATAGTTGGTTCTGGTCGGTGGTTCGGTGATATTGTTGGTTCTGATCGGTGATTCAGTGATATAGTTGGTTCTGGTCGGTGGTTCGGTGATATAGTTGGTTCTGGTCGATGGTGGTTCGGTAACTTAGTTTTTATTGGTCGGTGGTGCTTCGGTGATATAGTTGGTTCTGGTCGGTGGTTCGGTGATATTGTTGGTTCTGATCGGTGATTCAGTGATATTGTTGGTTCTGATCGGTGGTTCAGTGATATAGTTGGTTCTGATCGGTGGTTCAGTGATATAGTTGGTTCTGGTCGGTCGTTCGTTGATATAGTTGGTTCTGATCGGTGGTTCAGTGATATAGTTGTTTCTGGTCGATGGTAGTTCGGTGATATAGTTGGTTTTGGTCGGTGGTTCGGTGTTGTAGTTGGTTCTGGTCGGTAGTAATTCGGTGATATAGTTGGTTTTGTCCGGTGGTTCGGTGTTGTAGTTGGTTCTGGTCGGTGGTTCGGTGTTATAGTTGGTTCTGGTCGGTGGTAGTTCGGTGATATAGTTGGTTTTGTCCGGTGGTTCGGTGTTGTAGTTGGTTCTGGTCGGTGGTAGTTCGGTGATATAGTTGGTTTTGGTCGGTGGTTCGGTGTTGTAGTTGATTCTGGTCGATGGTGGTTCGGTAACATAGTTTTTATTGGTCGGTGGTGGTTCAGTAACATAGTTGGTTCTGGTCGGTGGTTCGGTGATGTAGATGGTTCTGGTCGGTGGTGGTTCGGTGATATAGTTGGTTTTGAAGTTGTAGCTCGTCCTAAATCGGGAATCATAAAATACCAATCAAGGAGATCATAATAATTCATGAAGTAATCGGCATCCTGCAACCCGGTCCACCATGGCTGCCATGCCACGTTGTGTTTTTTATTCCGAGAAATTGTGTACAAGGGTCGTCTCTTACGGAGTAGTTTTTCAGAGTTAGACGTACGCAGTGCATGCAGTAGTTCAGGGTTCTGTCCCTGTACTCGATGAGATGGTGCTGAAACAAAGACTAAGCTTCAATTTTTCAAATAAAATACCTAAAATGTGACTGTAACAGCTTTCGACACTAGCGGATTTTCGCCACAGTTTTTCTACGTATGAGACAAACAAATATAATATTGTGTTCATATTATTGAGACGGCTCGCAGGAGCTGGATGCGAGCAGCCGAAAATCGATCTCAGTGGCGTGCACTTGGAGAGGCCTATGTCCAGCAGTGGTCTGCGATAGGCTGATGATGTGATGTGATGATTATTATCTTGTCTTTGTGTGTCTGTTTTATAAGAGATGGGCTGAGAGGTCCGCAAGACAGGCAGCATTGATCTGGACTCTTCGATATTAAAAAAAACTTGTCTGGGTTTTGCGAATATTCTCACATTTAATAAATTTGTGGTTCTTATGCTCATTGTTCTTCGTCCACGAATGTATGGGTAGCTGCAGTATTAACAGGCAGCAAATAACTGAAACACCAATGGTAATGTAAGCTATATAAGACAAGAGATTTCAATAGTTTTTGCGTGAAAGAGTAACAAACTTACACCCATGCATCCTTATAAACTGCTGCATTCCTTAAATAGGATTCTGGCAAAGAAATAATACAAATAAATAAGTGCCTCAGAAGGCAGGTTAGTTAAAAAAATATCTCTAACTTACATGAGTAAGTTTTTATAGTAACCTTATAGGCAACTACATGTATGAGCCGTTTGGGGTTGAAACTCTTGGGCCGTCTGGTCCGAGCGCCCGCCTTCTTGCCAAAGATATTTCCTAGCGCCTAGTTGACACTTCTCGTGGCTGGCTTTTATTTCGCACAGAGGTTGAGCATTGCCATCCAACGTGGCAATGCTGCCAGCCCTTTGGGTACATTACCCAGTGACAGCGACGAGGAGCAATTTTTTGATGCAATATATTAGTTTTAAGTTGTTTATATATTATAAGTTTATTTTATCTTTTAAAACTTACATGAGTATTCCATACTTCTGATCTTATTCCTTCATCCTTCAGAATCAAATAAAAAAAAAATGGCACGAGTTGAATATTTTTTTAGGTGCATGTTGTTTCAATTATGTACTATGTCCGCGCTAATTGCATATTATCATTGCTTCGATTATTTAATTATAAATCCATGCCTTAATCTTCTGATAAGCCGTTTTAATATTCACGAGTATAGTATTACTAGCCGTTTTCCCGTGGATTCACTCGCGTCCTGTGGAGACTACTGCCCGTCTCGGATAAAATGTAGCCTACTCAATACTCAATAACTTTATTGCATACCATAATGTGTACAGGTTGGTGGGTAAAATTAAAAGAAACAATTATGGACCCTGTCGGGCACAGCAAAGTTAATTTTTAGAGGAGAGGACGAAGAGCGCTTTTTAAACATAATAATATTGAAATAAAGGTAGAAAATATTGCATTCAGATACTTAAGTAGGTATTATTTCTGTGTAGATTTATTTACATTTTACTTATTTATTGGCCCGTGATACATGCTTCGCTACAAAACGAAAACCGCTCTACCAATTTTGTGCAAACTTCACATAAACCATCTACTAAATAGTCCAAACAAAGTCTAAATATTTGGTTTGGATAGGTGAGCCCGTTCTTGAATTATACCTAAGATTACAACGAAATGTTTCAATATTTTTTATATATGTAAATAGATTTAGGAAATTATAGTGTAGTAAGTGCAGAAGAAGAACTCGTGACTAAGCCAAAGCGAATCGATGGATCATAAGCTTGGCACGGTCGATCCGTGGATGGGTGACCATCTTGTCATAACGAGTTCTTGTTTCGAAAGGCACGATAATCTATAGGTCCCAGCTGTCATTTGAACATCTTTGGCAGTCATTACGGGTAGACAGAAGCCAGAAACTCTGATGCTAGTCTAACTAAGGGGTTGCCCGGGTAACTGGGTTGAGGAGGTCAAATAGGCAGTCGCTCCTTATAAAAAACGGCTTCTCAGTACTCAGCTGCATCTGGGTAGACTGGAAGCCGAACTCAGAATAGTCGGGAAAAGGTTAGGCAGATGATGACTGTAGTACGTAGAAAAGAAGTTGTTAAATCATCATCAGCCCTTTTATCGTCTCTCATACTGGATCGAGCGTTAATCACAATGCTTGATCAATGCGGTTTGGTGATTTCAGACTCTGTAATTTAAGGTTCCTACAGATGTTTCTCTTCACCTTTAACAAACTTGGAAAAGTTGCATTGGTAGTTGCCTGACCTCATAGGAGCCCACGCACTCATATATGACAGCTTTAAAGCTGGTAAATAAATTAAGAATATTCCTATATTTATCATCCGACTAGCCTTATCTAAGTATCATGGAGTGGAGTTGGCGTATTCGTATTTTATTGATACGTTTTTGAGGTACTTTACTTACTGGATACTCTAAAATACCGGAAAAAGCGGTTAAATTGCATTGTGAAATGTTCCCGAACTTGGAACCACGAGTTTTGGTGGAGTTTTGCCTAAGAAATATTATTTTGCCAAAAAAAGCAAAAAAATAAAACTGACTTCAATATCTCAAACTTTCTGCTATGTGTGACAAATACAATGTTTAAAACCGCATCAAAATCGGTTCAATCAAACGTTCACATATACTTTCATAAAGGTCAAACTGAGCATTTCCTATTTTTGGTTAAAAAGGGATTCGCCCAATATTACCAAACATAATTGCCTTACACAATAATGTTCTCATAAATCAAGTTATTACACTTCATTTGTTTAACAATTTCAAGCGAGCGAGCAGGACGCATATACGAGTATAGTACGAGAGTAACAGTGACGGAAAACAATGGAGTATTGTAGGCATGTTGCAAGCAGTTTGTAGATCGCACAAAGGATTCGGGGTCACGAGGCAATCTGGGAAGAATTTCCCTGAATTGCGGGTAATTTTGTACAATTTACGGATTAAAGATTTTTTTTATTCTGTGAGATAATACTGGATTTCTAAAATAACACACTGAATACCTAAGTGGTTTACAGAGCTAGAGAGCGTGTGGTAATTGTCTAGTGACTCGATATATTTATTTTTGATATCGTATGTATAATGTCTACATTTATGATCAGATCATAAAATGTCTTTTCTGAAGAAAATCTACAGCAAGAACGAATAAAAAAGTGTTATCAACCCATTGCAAACCTCTAGAGAAGTCTACATACCTTAAGTTAGAGTTTCGTTAAATAAAGTCCTTTAATAAAGTTGTTTTATTTATAGCAAAATTAAATCTATAAAATATTATGTTAAACAAATGGCCTTTATCATCAATATCTCAAGAAAAAAAAATACACGACTAAATAATGGCAAATAATTTTCCCACTACTGGTAACATTGGCCTGAAAATCTACCGGGAATGGGGAGCCTGGCCGAGCGCGTTTCAGTCGGTCGCGGGCGCTCGGCTACGCCACTCGGGCCCGAGCCATCGATTGCCACAAACGAAACAATCGGATTAAAATCGAACACCAAATTCACAATAACCTCACAGAACATCTATAAAATAACATTGTATCTTCAAATAGAATAACAGTTGTTAGATCAAAGCGTTAATTCTTTATGAAATGTAGGTTGTGTCAGTGAAAAGGACGCATAAGCCAAACAGGGGATATTAACAGAAATAGGCTGATTTCACACCGTTGTTGCGGGTAAAACCAGGTGAGCTCTCATTTAATATTTATAGAAGCATTTTCTTTTTTATACGAGCGAATTATAGACCGACCCTTTATGAACGCACCTTACATCTTTACAAAAAGGTGGTCTACTTATCTATGATATTGTAAAATTGCTTACATTTATTTATTTAAACATTCTGTACGATAAACATGATCCAAAATGTTGTAATGGCGTATACTAAGTACTTCATTATTGTATAAAATTACCTAATGTCAAATATAAGGTTAAAACACTCCCCATTACTATTCTTTTTACTCAGTCTGAAGTGGCGTGGTAGGTTATTTTCACAGTCTATACTTGTACTATAAGAAAGTGGGTTAAAAAGCTTATACGGAGCAACATATTTTATTTATTTTGTATCATCATCTCGCGAGCCTTTTCCCAACTATGTTGGGGTCGGCTTCCAGTCTCACCGGATGCAGCTGAGTACCAGTGTTTTATTTATTTTGTATCTATGTATTTTTGGTTTTGCAACATATTTTTATATTTATTTGGTATGTTGGTGACGAATTAAATGAAAAACTACTGGACATGTTTTCAGCTGAGTACCAATGTTTTATTTTGTATCTATATTTCATCTTGCGACATAATTTATTTTGTATTTTTGAAACGAATTTTACTGAAAAACCACTGGATATGATTTAAATTGTAGTTTGAGAATGCTGCATTATTTCTGGGTAATGTTAACCAGGAAACACAAAGAAGTTCCTTAGGGACGCGGGTGCTTTCGTGGGAAAAATTATACATACCTACTTACTAATATGAAAATGCCAATGCTTTATATTCAGAAAATCATTCTAATTCACCAAAATACCGAACAATAAAATATCTGTCTATACTAATATAATATTATAAAACTGAAGAACTGTGTTTTTGGTTTGCTTGAACGTGCTCAGCTCAGGAACTATTGGACCGACAACTTTATTTTAACAAAATACGAACATCGAAATTGAGAACCTCCTCTTTTTGGGAAGTTGGTTAAGAAAGCGCTCTAGCCGTAATGACGTGTTCGCCTCCTAAAAAGCATAGCTTGAAGTTAGTTCGTAAAAAGAAACAGAAGTACCAGGGTGGCAGAAATTATGAGATCTCAAAGCTCAAAGCGTGCTCGTGTACGGCATGCGAGCGTAATTGCTTCCTGTGGGGAAACTCGGCGTGTGAAGAACGACTCTCGCCACCCTGTTGCTACCAGGCTGCTATAAATTTGAAGGAGATGTAATTAAGCCAGCTGTACTCAAACGTCATCGGACTTGAAACGTTTTCTTTGCGTTCCATTCTTGATTTGATTATGTCGTTAAATTCGGTCAGGTACTTTTTATTTTGAAGTTGTGAATGTTTTTTATAGACGTTGCGTGAGTTGTTAACTAGTTACTACTTTTATACATTTCTGAAAATGTTCACGAAAGTAGGTAGTAAATAAATAAATAATTGTCCCTTACACTAAGATAATAACAAGACAAGCGTAAGCTATATTTTTATTACATTCATTTCGGAGCCAGCACTTAAACGGTATTTCTTTTTCATGGTCCATTGGATTGCAGGCTGTAAATGTTATATTTAATTTGACCACAAGCTGTCGGTACTTAATAGTAATTTATTGTTCTGGCTTTCTTATGTTGTTTTCAATGCTGAACGAGCCTTCCGAAACACTGAGGAACTCATTATTACATAGATGGTCACCCATCCACAGATCAACCGCGCCAAGAGTTGCTTAACCTTATGATCCTTCTGTGTAGCTATTATTTAGCCATGGGCTCCTCTGAATCCACTCATGCATGTACTTCAATTTTATCTGAAAGCTTTACCAAGAATACCAACATCATCATCATCTCCCGAGCCTTTTCCCACCTATGTTTTGGTCGGCTTCCAGCCAAACCAGATACAGCTGAGTACCAGTGTTTTACAGAAGCGACTGCCTATCTGATCTCCTCTGCCCAGTTATCCGTGCAACCCTATACCCCTTGGTTAGACCCATGTCAGACTTACTGGCTTCTGACTACCCGTAACGACTGCCAAGGATGTTCAATGACAGCCGGGACCTACAGTTTAACGTGCCGTCCGAAACACAGTCATCGGTAAAACACCAACGTGTTTTTAGAAAATAAATACGTACATCTTGGTACATGATACAAAAGTATAAACAAGCATCTATATTCTATATTTCATAGTTCATTTAAAAGTCTTCGCAGTTGGGTAAACACGAATGCAAAACGACATATGAATTTTGAAATATACCTATCTTAAGAAACTTTGAAAGCAACTACGTTTGCCAACGTTATTTTCTGGTACCATTACTTTGTATTTGTATCTTGTTATTTTATAAGGCAACCTGTTTTGTTTATATGTTGTGATAATAAGACCTCCAATTGAAACCATATACTTAGGGTCAGGTGGCCAACAGTGAACCAGTGGGACACAGTGACCCACCACTCATATCTCGTAAACGCGACGTTGCCATTCCGTGCTACGAACATGATTAAACCTGTTTGTAGCCACGATAGTTATTCCCCAGTCGACGGCGCGCTTCCGCCAAAAAACAGTCGCGCTGTGAGGTGTTTTGTGTTTTGCGCCAAAAAAAGTTGAAAGGTATGCAAGTACATTTTTTTTTTCTAGATCATTCTCGTTGTTGTTTTGAATTTACTACTTAATACACACTTGCAAAGGAACTATTTATGCAACGTTTAGACATACTGATATTATTTTGTATTGAACCGATTACTTAAAAATATAACCTTAAAAGTATAAAAACGTAAGTAGTACACAGTGGACCAAAACGGGCAGGTACACAGTGAACCATGGTTCACTGTGTACCTACGCGAGGTTCACTGTGTACCTATGCTATTGAAGTATTTTTGGTTGCTAATTACCTTTACTTTGTTTCAGAATGGGTCGAACAAAGAAGCTAGAAAGAAAAATTGGGGGACATAGTGCACAAGATATGCAGAAAGCTATCCAACTTGTAAAAGATATTGATTAAAATAATTGAAGACTGTTTAAAATTAAGTTTATTTTACGATGGATCTCATAGAGTAAGTTTTATAATAATTATTAAAACTTGCTCAAGTCTAAAAAACTCGTTGATTGTTAAAGTTTATTTGATATTGTTATAAATAAAACTAATGTTGACTACAAAAATCTAAATAAGAAGAAGTAAATAAAAATATGACTCTTTATACTTTTATAACGCCTACTTTGTATACATTTATAGTATTAGACACTTTGGTGAATAAAGTTCATTTCATATTGTCAATTTTTATTATTTTTTTAAACATCAAAATACAACTTATATGCGGTGGTTCACTGTATACCCTATGGTTCACTGTAGACCTACCCCCTGGTTTAGTGTGTACTTAGGATTGTACACAGTGAACCATTTCTCGAATTTAAAAAAAATATGAATTCTCGCTATTCTAATAAGTTTAATGCTCAATTTGATATACAGATTTAAAGTATATTTGACACAAAGTAATCTATCAAAAAAGATCTTTGTTACAGTCACATAGAATGGATTTCTGAGCGTCTAAACTTTTAGTGGTTCACTGTTGGCCACCTTACCCTACTTACTATTTGGGAGCATAAACAAGCATTGTAACCACCGACTTCGGAAACAGGATCCAAGCTATCAGGGCTCTAGAGACAGAAAATCCTTATAACATGCTCCGTATCAACTTCTGAATAAGTCCCTTGAACCGCCTAACGAGAGCCTCATCAGATGTTGGTCGAGGCTCTTGGCTATTGAGGGACTTGGGGGATTTCCCGCCCCCTACCTACCCAATGGACACTAGGCGCGCGTGGGTGTCTTCGCGTGCCCCTGAGGCGATGCACGGGGTAGGTGTACACCTCACTACCCCGAGAGATGAGGCCTGAGCAAGGGCCAGCACTAGTCTGGGGCTGCGGAATAATTTGGATTCCCGCGGCCACGCGCCCAGGTGTAAGCAGTCCATAAGGTTGTCTGGATCGCTCTTAGCGATAAGACCGCCCATTATGTTACCTACTTTAAGTATCTAATAAAGTATATCTATCTATCTATTTCTTTACTTATTCTATCCTTTTCAATTTAAAAAATTGATTATGTCTAAATTATACACGAAATTCAATCAGTTTATCTAATACAAACCTTTTCAAATCCTATCCATTTGATAATCAATCAACAACACTGTTAGGGGTAGACTAGACTGTTTATCAAGATCTACGATTCTACGCATGTATGTACTACATAACTACTTGGTTTTGCCTGATATCTAGTCTGACAGTGTAGATCGGGCTTATAGATTGAGTGTAGGTAGGATTATGTAGCCACGCGTTGGTAAAGAAAGATCTGTTTATTAAGTTATCTTTATTGGTACACCAATAGCACACAAAGTATATTAAAATTATCTTTTTACCAACTTCCACTCACGGTTTCACCTGTGAGTCGAGGGAACTCCTTCCTGTACACCGAAAAAGGAGCCTATATGTTTTTATCCCATTGAACAGCTTAAAGCTGTTCATATTGAGTAGTAGTGGTATATTTGTATAATATACATATTGAGCGATGTTATACAGTTTACTATAATTTCATACATACTTATTCACTTTTTCGACTACATCTAATCGACGATATGTTATGCCTTATATGGATAGACGCTGACATTCGGCGGCTGACAGTCAGTTTGGCTTGAACGTACCCTAAACAAGTAAAGAATGTGTTGAAAGGAGATGGCCAAATTTTCATAGTAAGAAAACCCAGAATCGACAGCAACGAAATGGGTACCAATGGGTGCATTATGATAGACCTTTGATGGTGCCAAAAAATCCAGCCTGAAATCCATGGGGTATAGGAGCTATATCATATTTTCACAAAATAGGTTATGTTGAATTTATGTCGATTTTTAAGATTATTTACATCAAGGCACATAAAAAACAAGGTATACTAACATTATACAAGCCAATTGTAATATCCCCATAGTTACAGAGTTTTCCTGGAGATTAAAAGATCTTGATTTTGACCCCTACCCATTGCACTATTGACATGAACCACTCCAGAATCGATTAAACACCAACCTTATCTACTTGGAGAGGTTTCCCATAATAAAAAACTAATATTAGGTGCCCGATGCACCTAATATTAGTTTTTTCCCAGAAGTCAGTGTTTTTATAAAAAGTTTTTATTATTTTAATTTTAAGTTTTATTATTTTTGGCTCTTTAGTGACAAGTATAGTTGTCACTATCCGCATTAGTGGAAAGTTCTCGTCAATACGAATAATATAAGCCCAAACACGAGGTAGTTTACATATTCAGTCATCGAGTTCCCTCGATCTTCTCTGCTCTCCATCATCATGTCAACTTTAAACCTCCACTCTTGTATAGTGCTAATAGACATACAGCTGAGTGTCAAGTTTTTACCCTATGCACGCCTACAACTTTCGTAAGTTGCCCTCGATTTCTCAGGGTTTCCATCATCAGATCCTGACCTGATGACTATGGGAACAACTGGGAAGTATTCCCTATCAAAAAAAAAAAAAATTTTAAATCCCAAACGTCTAAAGAACAGCAAATAGTGAAGGCAAACTTTTTCATAACCTAAATTCTTGATCGGAAAACCGTTATAAAAAGAGAACCCCATGGTTTTCGGATGATATGAAATACTTTTTTTAATCCACACATTATACTGAATCCATTGATATATGTGAAGTTTCTGTCGACTCTGGGTTTTTTTTTGGCCATCTCCTTTTCAGCACTGCACGAGAAGGAGACAGGATAATGCCAGTATTAAGGTTAAAAAGGGACACTGCATGAATAATAATAATTCATACATTGCGATTCGGTGCAGAGTTGTCGTGGATATTTCTTCAAATGTTTTATTCAATAACTTGCTGAAAGTTAAACAAAACGTTTTTATTTACTGAATTTTATGTTGTTTAGGGAATTGCACACTTTAACTCGGCCGATAGTTCGTTTGGGCTCATAAGTCAGTATGAAGATGAATTACACCTATTTCAAGTTAACTTATCTACATGTTGGCCAAATAATTATGTAAGCCTGTTAATACATAACACATGCATACTCATGGATATGTATAGATTATCTACCCAACGATATATTGAGTCACAGAGTACGTAATAAAGGGAGTGCGAATATTGTGGCTTACACATGGTAACGAATCCGTCAACTGGGAAATAATATCCTAGTACAGAGTCAGCTTGCAAAGGTAAGTAGAATAGGCAGTCATTTCTACGATTTTTTATTTAAAACCTTTTTAAACATGTACTTATAAAACTTTTGAGTTTCATAACACCATGTCTATAAGCCAAATATTGAAACGCCACTAGTTTTAAAGATGATTCAAACATCTATATCTGTTAAACTTACTTTAATTCATCGATATATATGTACTACGTACTAGATAGAACGTTCCGAACAAAAAGCTTACCACACTGAACTGCACTGCAGACTATGCAGTGCCCAAAATGGCAAATCAGAGCGATTTTGACACCTGCGTCAGATGGATGTCTATGAAACGACAATTATAAAATAGAAAATACATATCAAGGTATAAACTTACACATATAAACTATTCGAGAATCAAGTTAGTAAAATTACACGCTGTTCATGCTATTACAACGCTTGTATATCATACTGTTCATTTATAATTCAACTTTACAAATATGCATTAATTTGTTCCCGCCCGCCATCTTAAATTATGGATTAAGAAAATCGTGCAGAAACAGATGTGCCATAAAACTGGCAGTAGGTAAAATATCAATGAAAACAGACTTCACTTTGTCATGGTATGTTCTTACTTACAAGAAAAAATAATTAAATTCGCGAAAATTTGTGATAAGCCCTCTTAAGAAAAAAAACATCGTAATTAATATTAAAAACTCTAAAAATAAGTTCCTGGTTTTAATATATTACATGATTTTGCATTCAATTAGATATAAATAAACTTTTTGATATATTACATGATTTTGAATTCACTTAGATATAAACTTTTTGAGTAATGAAAAATGTAGGCAAAATACGAGCGACACTTCAGCAATTAACATCAATGAGGATGACTACATGTCACAATACGTCAACGAGATATCAACAGACGACATAAGCGGGTAAATTATTTGTATGGATGTTCTTGTCTATCGCTAGAATATTATGTCAATGCTTTAATTGCTGGAACATAAAAAAAATATTTTTAAATCAAATCACTCTTAAAAAGTAACGTCAAGTATTTTGAGGTACATATATTGCTTCAGGATTGTTCGAAAGGGTACATAGAGGGCTTAAGAAGCAACATGGTGGGTTTTAGTCAGAATATTGTCACATTTGGAACTCCATACATTACATACTCAGTGTCTTCGTTAAATCTGCTTTGCATACGTAAAAGATTAAATTAATTCAAGTCATGCATGTTCCCTGGGTACAAGGGTTTACATGTTGCAATGGCTCATCAAATTGATTAGCTCATTCACTCGCTGGGTTCTCATTGTTTTATTATGGGAGTCGGTTTGACTACGATAGGCTGGTTTTGGTAAAGAGTAAGTTTGTAGAGAGTAATTTTCAGAGGTATGGGGTTTTACAGCTATCTGCTTTAATGTGCTATGAAACTGGTAAGGGAACATCTTGAAAATTATAGAAGTTGCTTAATCTGATTGTAGTTTTAGGTAATTTTGAATTGATCATGCGTCCCGGTAATGCTTCTAATACACGGATGAAATATAGCATATGCAATCCTGGGAAAGTGTAGATTCTCAACAATGCAAGAATTTTTCAAATCGGTTCAGTAATTTCGGAGTCTTTAGAGTACAAACTGAATTATTATACTAATGTTTACTATTGGTATAGATTTATACCTATACCCATGTAAACCTTTCCTCAAGTATACTGATATAATTTATGAATTCAAAATTAAAACGGCGTTTTTGTAAGAAATTCAGTGAAATTGTTAAACACATAAGCTTTTTACATGATGTATTTGTTCTAAAGCCGGTTAGGGCAGGGTTTGTGAAAACAGAGCTAGTCTTGTTTGCATAGGTTTGCATTATGAAATGTAGTGGAAACACTCGGATGAACAGTTGGAACGATACTGAGGCGATTTTTATTGTTTTTCATAATTTAAACAAGCGTAGGGTATAATATACCTACTTTACTTATTTTACTAGTCTGTGCTCTTATTACAGTCAGTATGTTCAGCTAAGATGTGATGTAAGCGAAGGGTTAGATTATTTGTTAACTTACAGACTTTTTATATTAAAAGTAGCCAAATAGATTTGAACGGAAAATTGGCAGAAAAACACATTAAAAAATTGATCCTCATCGCTGTCACTCGGTAATGTACGCAAAAGGCTGGCAACTATTAATAATTTGGATTAACAAGTAGGACTCTTTTATTAACTATCACTATTGTTAGACCGTCTCGCCAAAATCCAAAAGGTCAAATCGGTCAAAAAATCTGCAAAATACATCACAACTGTGTATTTCATTGAATCGACCATTATTATACTAAATGGGTTTCCATCATAAATTGTTCCACAAAACCATTAAGAGTACCCGTAAACTGCAAACTAAATAGTCGGCCGACTGTTGACCCGATGGTTGTAAAAAAAAAAACTGAAGGAAATCTTGATGCCAATCAAACTTTTCAACATCAGCTAAATACCAGATCTTTGTAATGTGCGTACTACCATTCATAATCATCATCACCTCCCGAGCCTTTTCCCAACTCTGTTGGGGTTGGCGGGTCAGCACCAGTGTTTTACAAGGAGCGACTGCCTATTTGACCTCCTCAACCCAGTTACCCAGGCAACTCAATACCCCTTGGTTAGACTGGCTTCTGACTACCCGTAACGACTGCCAAGGATGTTCAATGACAGCCGGAACCTATAGTTTAACGTGCCATCCGAAACACATGTCATTGGTGTCCAAGATATACTATAAGAAAGTTTTCAGTCGTTCTGATACCGGCTAAGTACCTGATCTTTGTAATGTGCGTACTACCATTCATCTAAACTATCGGCTGACTAAAAGTTTGCAGTGTGTTAGTACTCAAAGTTGGTTGGAAAAATGTTTTTCTATTACTTTCCGAATAATTCAGACGTTTTTAATTTGACAGACTGTTTGGATGACGGCTGAATTTATTTATGTTATAGTTAGTAATAGCTCTTTAAATAGAATTGAAAAGCATCGCGTTGTGATCAAATTGTGTTTTTCTTGTAAAATGTTTTGTTTGGTTCTATTTATGTAAAAACGATTATGTCAGTGTTTATTTTGAAATTTTGTGCGAGTTTAGATTAATGGTTTGTGGTTATACGAGATCGTTAGCACGTTATTTTGCAAATTTAATCAATAAGACATGCCTAAACTTGTAATAAACACTACGTTTCATATTTTTATAAGGTCTTCTGTTGAGTCGCATATTTTTGCATAATTATTATCTACTAGCTTTTACTACTACTTTACTAGCCCGCGGTTTCACCCGCGTCCCGTAGCCGGATGGTGACAAAAACTATCCTTAAACCTTTTCCTGGGTTTAAGTTACCTCCAGCCAAATCGGTCAAGCCATTTTCATGTTATGTCGTGACAACGGAAAGCGGGTTTCATTTTATATACATATATAGATTATTTATCGTTTTGATTAAATCAAAATGTTATGGAAGAGTTTGGTGTACATTGAAGTGAAAACAATTTTATTGGCAGAAATTAAATGCTATGTTTTTATTATGATACTATATGATTTTTAGCAGCCAGCGTGCACTTGTCAATTACAGTCCCGTAAGTTTTCTCAGTTGGTATTCTAGTAACATAATACTGAGCTATTGAATAGGGTTTCTCTAGTGGAATACATTTAATATTCTCTTTGTAGTAATCGCGGTATCAGAGTGAATGTAGGCCTCAGTTACAAATGTACCTATGACTAAATGAATGTACGTGGTGGTAGAATTAAGACTTTTTTTATTGTGAAAGAATTAATATATGTAGGATCAGGATGAGAGCCGAGCGGTACACCATCAGGGTTTGGAGTCCCCATTTTATTGGGATAGATAAGGCTTTAATACAAAATAACAATGTTTAATTACACAAAATAATAATCCACAGTATACACAGTTTAAAACAATAAATTAGGTAGACCACGAACAGACCTTACGGTCACAGTTCGTACAGTGGCATAGGCCACCCACATACACAGTATGTTAGTAAATAATATGGCGACACGAACAGACTTTACAGTCACAGTTCGTACAGCGGCGTAAGCCACCCACATACAAAGTATGTTTGTAAATAATATGGCGAAACGAACAGACCCTAGACTAGGGTCACAGTCCGTACAGCGGCGTAAGCCACCCAAGTACAAAGTGTATCGTATGCCAATACAGCTATGTGAATATACAGCGAGGCTGTACCAAGGAAACCGACAGTTCTGTCGGGAGCAGGAGCTCTATAATGAGTCTAATCCGAAGATAGACTCATTTCGTCATCAAATGCATGGCCTTTTATAGGACGTTCGAACAATGACCCCTCTCCGCAACAACTCTGTCCAAAGCGCGCGAAAGCGCGCCAAGCGTTTACTTGATACAACATTATTAAGATTTAGCTCAATCTAACTAGATTCTTACAAGACTTTTACATTGCAAAGTTATTAAATTATCCAAGAATGCTTATTGTAATTAGACAATCGCATTTAAACGTTAAAATAATCAAAATAACATGTTATTGTTGATATTGACAAAATCCATTTAGTTTCTGTTATTATAATAAGTACCTAGTCAAAAATTCAATTCACATGTTTACAGAGTACTTTATAAATCTAGTTTAGATTTATTAGACAAGAAATTGGCAAGATTACTTAATAATAATCGGTAATAAAAGAATCAAAACATTCATTTGGATATTACTATTGTTCACGCACCGGGGCGCGAACCATTTTTAATCTATGGTCATACATTGTTGTTTTTTTTTATTTTCGTTTGGATACAGACAACGGTGATTGACATTGACATCTATCTGTCACATTTTTGTTCGGATATCCACAGTGGTAATTGATCTATCTCCGACACGGCCAGAACTGACATTCTACACGACCTCGTGTGATTATGTAACAATAGAATTTTCTAAGTGTATATCGTTCGGCCTTTCTGACAAACAAAAGTCAAACAAAGTCCTTAACACTGGGTAAATTAAGAAAAATCCTGAATTGGTCATAAAAAAATCTTCACAGAAATTGATTCGACAATCATTCGTATTAACTATTCTGTTACTGACCATACAAAAGCTCAACAAAAGTAGGGACATAGTCCCCCAGCCGAAATCACATTCGACAAGTAATTTGGAATCAAATAGACAACACGCACAGGCGTCAACATAGACAGCCCGCATGCGTCAAGATCGATATCCAAATCCAGGAGTCAACATAGACATCCAACCAGGCGTCAACATAGACAACCAAAACACAGGAGTCAACATAGACATCCAACCAGGCGTCAACATAGACAACCCAAACAAGAGTCAACATAGACATCTTGCAAACTCGGCTATTGTATGTCGGTAGCAGTCAAATTAACGTCAATATCATCATTAAAAGTAACTGGACATTCAGGCATTTTTCGCAACCTATCGTGTGCGTATTTGTAAGTTCTATTGCAATTCAAAGATTAACAAATATCACCATCTAATAAAGTTAAGATCTAATTGCTAGTCAGACTTTCAACTTGTAAATTACAGTAACCATTACAACTACGGTTGTCATTCACAACAACGCCTTTTTGCTCGACAGGCTTTGCATCATTAGTGTGTCCCATGCCAGAGAGCAATCAGCCCATCCTGGCCTTCCAGGGTACACAACCACAATTCTCAGTGACATGACACCAACAGTACCGCAGACTTTACACAGGTCTCTTCCTGGTCACCCCGATACCATAACATAGGTCAACGGGTCTTTTCCAAGTCACCCCGATACCCATCATTAGTACTGCTTAACATAACGAAATAATCAAGTAGGCATAACACCTTACCACCAAATTTATAGTCTGACTCACAATTGAAATCATACCAACAATAAAGTAGGTAAACTATCAACAATAACAACATAAAACTGGATTGATCTCACCAGATCTATCATTCATGCTTCTCATAATGTCTCTGTACGCAAGCAAACACAGCATCGCGACTTATGTAGTTCACGCTGCAAACCGGGCCGCAGTAGAAGCCAGGCGTCACGTCGCGCTCGCGGACGCCACAGCGACGAACTAGCAGTGGCTGCTTCCACTCGAAGCAGGAGAGGCTCACGGGATTATCACATGCAAAAGCAATCGGAAATCGGTTAATGTTATCACAACACCAATCATCAGACAGAGTTGTAATATCAACACGTTTCTGCTCTACTTTGTAAATTATTCGTGGATGAAATAAAAGCAAGAAAGAAAGGGGGTATTACATAATGTCAAAACCATAAGCCCACGTATGTAGGTACTCGAGGAGTAAAATTTAATGGATTTTACAAGATGCTACAACAGTAAATTATTATCTTTGCAAGTAAAGATGAAATGTTTGACGGCATTAGCTACGGCCAAAGTTTAATTCATAGGAATGATATTTACTTTCAGTTGCAGTTCTGTTACAAGGCCTACGCAACTTAATATCAAACTTTTTGAAAAAGAATGGCACCGCAAACAGCTGCACTAGCGTCAGTATGTAATTCCATAGGATATACATACAGAGTTGTATCATTTAATTAAAACTACCAAACTAATTGTCTCCCGTTTATCTGTCGTGACTCGAGTACATAGTCATAAACAAACTCAGGCAACAAAGTCATGAGAGTTTTTTTTGAAGGAGTACAATCAACTGACTCTTTTACTAAGGTGGAATATCAGTATCAATATCATCAGCTCAGGAATAGAGCATTGATCAATATTCTTAACCTTTGTGATGGTAAGACTATTTTCGGTTAACATGACCGAAACAGCAAAACCAATTTTATTATCTCATTATCTATCATGATATTACGACTTAAACAGGCATTAGGTATTACATGAAAGAGTAACCATGGTAGCTGTCTATTTTTTTACTTCACTCAGAATTTATTCGGTACATAATGTACTACAATTTCCTATTCCCATTATATTGACAACACAGCCAATATGCAGGCCAGGGATTTTTTTAGCAAAAGTTTTAGCAAGTAGAGAACATTTAACCACAGAGTCATAACAGAATGAATACGTCTCACCAGATTGACGTAGAACACCAGTGATAGGTCGTACTTCGCATGCTTCAACTCGCTTCGTGGATGAAGCCTGACTCTCGGCACCTTCGCTTGAACCTCCCGGCCGCTTTCCGGTTGTCTTTGGGCAGCGTGGCGCGGCGTGTCCCGCCTCGCCACAGCGGTAGCAGACGACATTCTTTGCAAGCGATGACGTAGCTGGTAGGATGTTTGGTTTTGTCGGCCTTCTTCCGACAGTTGATAGCTCTATGCTATGCTACAGTAGTGACAAACTATTGTACTTGGCTTAAACCTTTTAGGTTCAGCAGAGACATGGTCAGTGGAGAACTGAGGTTGCCTCTTAAGATATGACAAGACACTTAGTTACTGTTGAAGTTAAATTGAAGTAATGAGAGCATGATGAGCACGAACATCAAATTTAGAAACATGGGCCAGTATAGTGGATACAACTGTGTTCGGCATATGAGGCTAAAGATTCACCTTCTTTTGGTTGACTTGTTATGAAGGTTAATAGGGGGTAGGAACGATAGTTTCTGACACATCGTAACGGGAAGAAACTTTTAAAGTCTGGCTAGGTAATGCATGCACGGCATACGATACTTGGGAAAGTCATACGGAAGCACTGCCTTTCAAGGCTTGACTAAGGGCAATAATAAGTGGAGGCCTAAAGGGTTTTAACATCAACAGTTGTACTCCAAGATCGAGCATTGGAATCGGGATCAAAATCGGGCAAGCGAATTGCATTAGACGGTGTGGTGGGGGGTTTTCATTGCATCAATTAGCTGAGCCATATTACGGCCCTGAAGTTCTAGCATTGCTCGCCATGGATCACCAACCCCTTCCGATTCCCGGGCTTCACCTAATCCCACTTCTGATGTAGGATCAGGATGAGAGCCGAGCGGTACACCATCAGGGTTTGGAGTCCCCATTTTATTGGGATAGATAAGGCTTTAATACAAAATAACAATGTTTAATTACACAAAATAATAATCCACAGTATACACAGTTTAAAACAATAAATTAGGTAGACCACGAACAGACCTTACGGTCACAGTTCGTACAGTGGCATAGGCCACCCACATACACAGTATGTTAGTAAATAATATGGCGACACGAACAGACTTTACAGTCACAGTTCGTACAGCGGCGTAAGCCACCCACATACAAAGTATGTTTGTAAATAATATGGCGAAACGAACAGACCCTAGACTAGGGTCACAGTCCGTACAGCGGCGTAAGCCACCCAAGTACAAAGTGTATCGTATGCCAATACAGCTATGTGAATATACAGCGAGGCTGTACCAAGGAAACCGACAGTTCTGTCGGGAGCAGGAGCTCTATAATGAGTCTAATCCGAAGATAGACTCATTTCGTCATCAAATGCATGGCCTTTTATAGGACGTTCGAACAATGACCCCTCTCCGCAACAACTCTGTCCAAAGCGCGCGCCAAGCGTTTACTTGATACAACATTATTAAGATTTAGCTCAATCTAACTAGATTCTTACAAGACTTTTACATTGCAAAGTTATTAAATTATCCAAGAATGCTTATTGTAATTAGACAATCGCATTTAAACGTTAAAATAATCAAAATAACATGTTATTGTTGATATTGACAAAATCCATTTAGTTTCTGTTATTATAATAAGTACCTAGTCAAAAATTCAATTCACATGTTTACAGAGTACTTTATAAATCTAGTTTAGATTTATTAGACAAGAAATTGGCAAGATTACTTAATAATAATCGGTAATAAAAGAATCAAAACATTCATTTGGATATTACTATTGTTCACGCACCGGGGCGCGAACCATTTTTAATCTATGGTCATACATTGTTGTTTTTTTTTATTTTCGTTTGGATACAGACAACGGTGATTGACATTGACATCTATCTGTCACATTTTTGTTCGGATATCCACAGTGGTAATTGATCTATCTCCGACATATAGATAAATGTACTATTACATATGTAGGTATATTGAATGCGCTTTGCATTTGATTCGACAGGATGCACCCCCGAGCGATCCCTTGCAGACAAGAATATTTTTTACTAGCCGTTTTCCCACAGTTGTGCAAGCGTCGCGTAGGAATTACTGCCTGTACCGGGATTAAATATAATTTATGTTACTAGGAGATAATGTAGCTGTTTTGAGAAGTCGGTTAAAAGTAGAAATAATTATATAAGTAAATCAGGTATGTTTCTTTGCCACGTTAAGCAATTTTGTTACAAAAATATTTCACACGCACTTCGTGTGTACAATCTTAGATTTTGAACAAAAACTCTTAGTCACGCATTATTATTGTGATTTTAACTAAAACCTTGTTGGTACGGTTTTGTAACCTACTTATAAACTTTTTATGTAATCCTTTTTGTATTTACAAAACTGATTATAACTTAGTTACTTTAACTTAACTTTTTAGAAGTTATGTAAAAGGTAAGGAAACTGGTTCATTTAAGAATTTTTGACTTTTGTTTAAATAACACAACCGAGTATTAATAACAGCAAGGGTTCTAAGCTACGAATTCGTAGCGCGCGTAGCTTACTTGCTACGCCGTAGCGACAAGGCCTACGTATATTTTTATCTTAACTCGTCCGCAGCTATAATCTATACTTCTATACTAATATAACTATGAGAATATGATTATAATTTTATACTAAAATATTTATAATTTTCCTTCTTGTCTTTGCAAAGCAAATTACTTTACATAAATATTTTTAACTTCCCTACTGACAAATATTCCCCATAACTTAATTTCATAGTTTTGCATTTTCCTTTAATATATTCAAAATCTTGGTGATCTATCGACTTGAGCGCTGGATTATGTAAAGTGGGTTCCGTAGCAAATATTTATGATTTGTGCGAGACCCAATCCCGGGTAATAATATAGATGTCTCGGATAACAAAATGACTAGCGGAGGTGCCGTAACGGAAAATCTCCTAAGAATGCAGCGTGCCAAAATGCGGGTGTTCGGGGGACGAGGAACGTTACTGTCTCCATTCTTATGCGCTTTTTTGGAAATCGCTTTTTGGTAATACCGTTGACAAATAACTCAAAGAACCGAATATCTCATTAGTTCACTAGTAAATGATCGTTTTTTCATGCCCGCTGTACTCATTTGACCTAGTACAAGGCCGACCTACCTGCATTATGGTATCTCCGCTATCTTTCCTTACTCCATGATAGGTAGGTATATTGACGAAATTCTCTTCATAACAGCTATATATAGAGTTATATATGGACCAGATGGAAGTATTGGAATATTATATGATATGTACATTTGTGGTTTATTTGGAGGCTGAAATCGTGATCAAATAGGATATTAAGTCAGTGGTGCGTGGATACTGTGCTATATTTTTGAAATCCTAACTAATATTCTAAATGTGAGTTTTATTTAAGTACTAGCTTTCGCCCGCGGCTTTGCCCGCATGGAGTTCGGTTATAACGCGTTTCCAAGAGAACTCTTCAAAAGCCCAGACTTTTAGATTTTATAGAAACTATCCTATGTTATTTCTCAAGGTCAACTCTATCTCTGTACCAAATTTTATTAAAATCAGTTCAGTGGTTTAGACGTGAAAGCGTAACAGACAGACAGAAAGACAGACAGACAGTTTCTTTCGCATTTATAATATTAGTAGGGATATTACAAATATTGGTTTGCTATACTCTCGTGGTATGTATTTATTTAGACTTTAATTAGGTTGGTAACAGTGCGAACTATTGCTGTAATATTATAAAGGGACATTGTCTGGAAGAGATCGCTCTTAGCGATAAGTCCGCCCTTTATGGCACCTACTTTAACTAGATTAAGATCAAAAATGTAAAATTAGTGTACATAATACAGAATATCTATCAATTCGGAAAAAAAATAGTTATAAAAATGAAACTATTTATTTTTTAACTATATAATGGCATTTTGTGTCTGCGTAAATGCCTATAACATGTACTGCACAGCTGGCTGCATGCTGGGTGCTCACCAGTCACCAATCAGGTAGGACACCATTATCATTATTTATCAAAGCAGCCCGTAGTCTGAAAGTTGGTGATTGATTCACCCATGCATCGGATAGCACGTAAATGTCGGTCCTGTGCCTAATCTCTTTCCTTTCGTGCCGTATTGTAGTCCCATCGGGTTATGAGAGTAAAAGAATAGGGAGTGCACCTGTGTCTGCGTAAATGCTTGTGCGCTATAACATGTCCTGCACAGCTGGCTGATCTCTTTTTTAATGAGAACAGCCGCCGTGAACGACAATCGCCTAGGATGCCATCATCATTATTTTGTACAGAATTTGCATATCATATTATGTTTAATGGTCAAATCGTCAGTTTATTTAGGCACAGTCCATTTGTCTAAACAAATGACGGTATCGTTCGATTTCCTACGGATTGCGGCTTAATTATTAAAAAACAATGGATTGGAACACGCAATGCTGGCGGAAACTAATTGTATCTCGACGGTTTTAATGTAATGTAGGTTTTTTTGTGTTGGACCCAAATGTTGGTGGTAATTCTGGATTATAATGATATTTTCATTAAGTATAGTAGAATGGTACTTAATTCCAGAATGTAAGGTCTTATATGGGATATTTTGAAATGTGTGCCTCTAGCATTTTTTTTGATATCCACTAAAATACTGACAGGGCTCATCTTAATTCAAAGCCAAAGTCATTTTTTTTTGTTTCAAATAGGCCTATGAAAGCTCTTTAATTTTCAATTTAGAGCTCGTAATGTTTTGTTTTAGGACAAAGGGATAGACTAAAAAACTCAATTATTTTAAACCACTTCTTATTTCTCTATAAGACGTGTTTGCCTGTTAGTCAAATTGTGATTTTTGCAGCGTTTTCATGATGGCAGATTTTTCGTAAAACTGAACGTAAAAGTTTTAGAGCAAATACTATACCAGAAAGTCTAGTTTCCAAACGAATACAAAGACATCATTGTTAGAATAACTTCGAGAACAAGATGGAAGATAGGCTGGCTGCCAATACAATATTTTGTTACGATATGTAGTGAAAAGGTAGGCATTTTGTGTTTTTCGAAATAAACCTTATTTTTCAGGTCTTATTTACTGTCAATAACATCAAATAACTAAACTTTTGAGAACAAAGAGTAAACAATGATTCGTCATCATCATCAGCCTTTATATCATCCCACTGCTGGGCACACGGAGAAGGATTGAGCGTTAATCATCACGATTGGTCAATGCGGGTTTGCTGATTTTAGACTTAATAGTCCAGGTTTCCGCGAAATGTTTTCCTTCACCTATAAGTACGTGTGTGTTTTCATATGGCTGACCTGAACTCGAACCCACATAACGATACTTGAGAGGTTGATGCTTTACCCGCTAGGCTCCCAAGACTTATTATCATAGATTATTAAATTGTAACTAATTATTAGTGTCCGACCGAAACTGGTTTTCCGGCCGAAACCGAAACCGAAACCGAATGTTCGGCCGTGGCTTCAGTTTCGGCCGAAACCGAAACCGAAACCGAAACTCACATGGTCAAGTATAAAATTTCTTAAAATACTGAAATTTGGTGTTTTTTACCCCCAAGTAGCATTCGGGGTTCTATATAAGATGTCTAGTCGTTCACATGTACTCTACAAGCTGTGTATGTCAGCTGTGTACGAGCTGTATAGCTTGCTATAATGCTTTTATTGAACCAGTTTGGGCACAAATTAGACAGCCTTAAGTTCACTATGGCTGTACATTAGAAGTATAATAGCATTATAATAGCAGTTTAAGTAGTAACATCGGACTTAAGGCTGACTTACGGCACTATATGGAACGCAGTGGGAACCATACAACGTACATGAGTGTAATAAAGAGTAATAAGTGGCTAAATACACAGCCTTCACAGTTAAAATCGGACAAAAGTACTCCAGTATGCTACCTTAAATTCACTTGTGTCCTAAATTATTTCTACATTTTAATATATTTATTTGACAATTGTACGGAGTGCACGAATTCGGAGCAAACTAACTTCGACGGATTATTATTATAATATAACACGCGGTAGTACCTGTTTTATGTACTATAGCATGTTAATGCCATGGGAATGCAACTTTATCGTGAAATGTATACATATTGACAACTAAAATTTTCACGCGCCTCTGTAAAAACGCTTTATTCATTTTGAAATATTTAAAACTGGCTGAGAGGAAAATTTTCATTTTCAGTTTTTGATATTTTATTGGCATTATAATTATACTACGGCAATTAATTTTAACATGAGACCAAAACTAATTCGCTATATCTGCGTATTTTGTGATAAATCTGCATTAATCTTGTAGATTATTTGGTAAATATTTTAGGTTACGTAGTACAAAATGGTGGAAATGAAATACGGCTATGTGAACTGTTATATAGTCCTTCTAACAGCCTACAGTTCACATGTGAATCATTTAAACACTTCTGTACAGATAGTAAAAAAGGCTATTTTAAGTATCACAAACAAGTCCTCATACAGCTACTGGCTGTATAACAGTCTAAAACAAGTAAACATAACAGCCTTTGGCTTTATAAATGACCAGAAGTGTTCTATTAAAATGCTAGCTCTATAACATCGAACAGGTAGGCCGTTAAACAGCGGTTGCCGTATCTCTACCCTCCTATAATGCTCTTAGTCAGAAAGCTGACTAATGGATAGTTGTTAGAGTATTGTAACACCCATAACCGTATAAAAGTATTACTCTACACTCCTGTAAGTCCCTTAGACAGGTATAGGTGTAATTAATTGCAATAATGCAGCTAATACATCACGAGTGAACTGTAGTAATGCTTTAAGTTCACGTTGGAACTAAATGTGTACTCTTAAATGGAACAAAATGCTACTTGGGCCATTATTTTGCATTAATTAGGGCATGAAGTGGAAACACAGTATATTAATTCAGTTTGTTGTATTGTAATCATTTATTTAATACAATATAAAAAAATCTTTTAGTAAATATTATAGTTTTGTCAATCCTTTTTGTAATTTCATGATCATCAGGCCATAGTGCAACTTTAGGTTTAGAAGTCAAACTTAAGATAGTTGTCTGAACAAGAGTTGACTGATCTGCGCTCGATTTTTTCAACGATGCACTCGAGTCTGTTCGCTTCAATTTTGCTTCACTTTTGAAATCATTCAATTCTGAGACACGTTTTTGTACTTGCCTGTATTCCTGGTCATGAAATTTTGATAAATGCAACTACAGTCCATATGATGTTTGTTTTTTTGCTTCGTGGCTTCCTAATGAACTAGCACGTGTTACATATCTTGCAAACAGCTTTTGATGTATCACTGATACTTACTGATACATCAAAGTACTGACAAATCGGACGTTTTTTTCTCGTTGTGACATTTTACTTTGAAACAATTAAAAATTAAACCGTAACAATAACAATCGGACAATAGGTCATCGGAATGAAAAACAAATCTCGAATAAGATTACCGTTATAAAACGTAATTTATGAAATTAAACACTTCACATTTTTTATTTACTTACAATTTCTTTTTAACATGTGACTTCATTTGTTAATAACAACAAAACAGTTATTGACTCAATATTTAATTAACTATATAAATCATTCGAAGTACAGAAACAAAACAAAAACTTACATGTTATCAGTTCCATCAAAACATAACCTCCAAATGCGTTTCCGTCGGACGCACACGCACTGACTAAGTTTTATTGCATTACTACGGAGCTATCCGAATGGCACACGATGATTCCCGAACAGAGCCGACGGCTTACGACACAGCTTTGCCGCGGAAAAGAAGTTAGGCGAACGTGCGTGACCTTGCGAGATAAGTTTCGGTTTCGGCAAAAGTTTCGGCCGATTTTGGCCGAAACCGAAACTGCAGCCGAAACTTGATTTTTGGCCGAAACTCGGCCGAAACCGAAACCGAAACCGAAAGTTCGGTCGGACATTACTAATTATGTATATCGTTAAAGTTATTTCAACTAGGTTCTTAGATTCACTAAACAAACGTTGGCCAAAATATTGGCACAAACATCACCAACTTAACATAGCCAGCTTTTTCCTCCGTCGACGAAACCAAATTATTAATTAGCTTGCTTTTATGCGACCCTGGTAACTTGTCGCAAACAAAATTGGACTCTATACCGTTAACTTAAAGTTTATTTTGCTTAGTTTTGTTATTTTACTTAGATGTGGGAACGCAGGTGGCAACACGACTAATGAGAAGTTTTAATATAATTAATTGCGTTTTTTATAGACATGGAATATTTCATGCTAAATGTAGGTTAGGTTTAGCATGATTTCGGCTAGTTTTAATGTCTGGGCTAGGTTTCGTGTTCGTTTTTGATAAGGTTATTTCATAATTTTTGGGTTTGAAACATGAAACACCATTATAACACTATACGTATTTATTTTGGTTGATAATGAATGATACATAAATAATGTACATTATATGTATGCTCTGAATTCAGCCGTTGTATGAAACGTCAAAAGGCAGTGTCGATTTTGATCATACATTTTTCAATCATCAGTAGCCACTAGTTTGATTCAGGGTACCTGAATTTATTTGACCAGTGCTATAATTACATGTACTGATATTTATCTCTAACATAATAAAGCGGAAACGTTTGTCTGTTCAAATGCTCCGAAGCTACCGATTTAAAAAAGTATGTATTTCAGCAGAAAGCTACTCTATCCCCGAGTAACATAGGCTACATTACAGGCTGCCGAATCCGTGGAACACCGTCTAGTTATGTACCTAAGTATAAATAGATATATAGATTAGTATAGATATTTAACCATGTCTTACAAGTACAACATTAAATGTAAGCCAAACCGTCTAGTTATCTGGAAATGAGTACAATACAAACGAATGAATATGTGTTGGGGCGTTACACAACTTTATCTGTTATATTCTGCTTCGGTTAACATAAGAGTTTAGGTATTAGAAATACAATCCTAACTAATGTTACAAATACGAAAGTAACTATGTCTGTTTGTCGTTCTTTCACGTCAATACTATCATCATCATCATCTCCCGATCCTTTTCTCAAATATGTTGGAGTCGGCTTCCAGTCTAACCGGATGTAGCTGAGTACCAGTGTTTTACAAGGAGCGACTGCCTATCTGACCTCCTCATCCCAGTTACTCGGGCAACCCATGCCCTTGGTAACTCAGTACCCAGTAGGCCAATACTACTCAACCTATCCAATAGGTAGATAGATATTCTAGAGCCCGAGACGGGCTGCTTTTTTTTCGGGCGTGGCCGTGGGTAGTGGTCCCCTCGGTACGCGGGTGGAACCCCGGGACATAGCTAGTATAGTGAGGTCTAAGATATAATTTAAATATATTAGAAAGTACATACAAACGTAGAAAAATTGCATTGGTACTTGCCTGATCTGGAATCGAACCCACACACTCATACATGAGAGCGACATACATAGAGCTTTACCCACTAGGCCACCACGACTTAATTAAACATAAATAATATTTCATATCATGGTTTGCTAGAAAGCAATTAAATAGATATCATAATAAATGTTATATTCTATCTGAGTTGTAACAAAAGACGGTAAGCAAGCCATTACTATTGTATGACAAGCATTGTTTCAATGATCAGAGTTTCTATGTCTTTGTTTGTTAGCTTTTCATTGTATATTGAAGAAAAATCATGATATTATGTAATAAGTATATTAAGTTCCGATGTGACATGTAACCCCACCAACCCGCATTGAGCAGGCGTGGTGATTAATGCTCAATTCTTCTCCGTGTGAGAGGAGGCCGCAGCCCAGCAGTGGGACGATAAAAAAAGGCTGTAACAGTAACAGATGTGACATAGTTTTAAGCATTTGACAGCATTAGAAGCTTCTGTGAGAAGGTGGACTTTCTTGACTTAAGTTTTACCCCAGTACTGGAAATGGTCCGGGTCTAGCCCTTCCACAAACTCATCAATAACTATACTAAAATTCATGTAGACTATGCTGTTACTTAAACAAACACAATATTATAACTACTTAGTCATTTTTAATCTGTGGGTGTTTTCCTTGGCACGTGGCGCGGGCATCCTCGTGTCTTACATTAATCATTCTTAAGGGCTGTAACTTACTAGTGTTTCGTGAGCGGCAGGAAGGCGGAGCGAATGCGTCGCGAATACACCACAGCCGTAGTGAAAACAGCGGACACACGGACACACGAGTGTACAGTTGGTGAAACTCAATATTTGTAGGCACTTTTACCATTTCGTCAACTGGGAACGTCATTTCCATACGTGTCAAGTAAGTGAAACTCTTGACGTGTCGAGTTGACGAAATGTTAAATGTACAAATTTTGACTTTCTCCAACTGAACACAAATGTGTCCACTCCAGTTGACGAATAACCAAAACAGCGGACGCGTGACGAATTCGCACTGTTTTCGTCACGTATTTGTAGCATGACGTACTAAACCAAATCGCTGCACACCCGTTACGTACCTACATAATTCGTTGCGCTTTTAAGACGGTCGCCAACCAAATCCACTAATATGAGCCGGCCCTAACTCTGCATATGGCCCGCGTTGGTTTAACTTTCTGTGTAATAAAGTGGCGCCACTAGAGATAATAGATTTTTTTAAAGTAAAAAATGTCACGTAAGGCAGGAAGATTTTTCATGTGCTATTATGATAAGATCTTCTTCCTGCCCTCATCCTTATTTATCGGTCTGCAATATGTTTCATTCCTTTCTGTCACAGGGACTAACATTCACTCCTTACTTATTCATGAAATTATGATCATGATATCTTGCAGCCAGCTAAGTCTATACTTCGTAAAATAAAGAAGATTTTTGTTTGTTTGTTCGGTCGCTAAAGGATGCCAAAACACTGAACCGATTTGAAAAATTCCACTGTTGGCTTACTCTTCCCGAGTGACACAGGGTATATTTTATCCCGGTACGGGCAATAGTTCCCACGGAACGCGGGTGAAACTGTGGGGAACAGCTAGTATAATACATATATCCAAAGATTCTGAAATCCGTTCGAGTGTGTAAACTAAAATGAGAGTGGATTTGAACCCGTTCTTCGTGAATAATGTGACAGGGGTTCTGTTCAAGTGTAGGCCGAACTACTCATATATACTCTATATCATCATATTATATTATAAATGCGAAAGTAACTGTCTGTCTGTTTGTTTTTCACACCAAAGACTACTGAACCGATTAAAATTTGATTTAGTACCTACAGTTTAGAGCCTGAGAAAGGACTGTCAACTATTTCTTATCCGGGTGCAGGAATTAGTTGCCTAGGGCCACGGTCGGAACCACGGGGTATGGGTACACCTATTGATATAAAACTGTCAGTCCATTAGTCCAAATATATAAAACTCAAAGGTGACTGACTGACTGACTGACTGACTGACATAGTGATCTATCAACGCACAGCTGAAACCACTGGACGGATCGGGCTGAAATTTGGCATGGAGGTAGATGTTATGACGTAGGCATCCGCTAAGAAAGGATTTTGATCAATTCTACCCCCAAGGGGATAAAATAGGGGATGAAAGTTTGTATGAAACTTTGTCAATTTTAAACCGATCGGACTGAGACTTTGCATGCATAAAGCTACTATGGCGTAGGCAACCCTTAAGAAAGGATTTTGATAAATTCCATCCCTAAGGGGATAAAATAGGGGATGAAAGTTTGTATACATCTTCTTAGATTTGTACACGCTAATCTTCCGAACTACTGAACGGATTTCAATGATTTTTTCTTTGTTGTATCAGTATTAAGCCTGGTCAACATATAGGCTATAATTTATCTTCGAAACTTGAAGACCTGATGCAGAACTCCTACAGACCAACAAAACTATTAGAGATACAAAATGGTGCCATGGCAAAATTGTTTCATGTGATGAGCATTTTCAGCTGAGATAATAAATTTTAAGATCTGGAACACCTGATGTGGAACCCCAAGAGCCCAGCTTCTCTATACCATATACAGGTATGACGTTTTAGCAAAAGTTGTTCAATTTGATAAGCACTTTCTATTGACTTACACAAATTGAAGATCTAAAACACCTGATGTGGAACTCCAGGGGCCCAGCTAGACTATAGCTTAAAGAGGTATGACGTTTTAGCAAAAGTTGTTCAATCTGATAAGCACTCTCTGTTGACTTATAAAAATTGAACCACACCTACACCTGATGTGGAACTCCAGGAGCCCAGCTAGATTATAGCATATGAAGATATGACGTTTTAGCAAAAGTGGTTCAATCTGATGCACTCTCTATTGACGTATAAACATCGAAAATCTGGAACACCTGATGTGGAACTTCAGGAGCAATACTACACTTGAAATGTATAGAAATGAATGTTATGAAATAGGTATGGTGAATCAAAAAAGTAATTAGTCCGTCTTTTAGACACGTATTTTTCTTTTCTCTCTCTCACAAACAAATAATAACAAAGATACAACAGCGCTTGAATTCACTGCTTAGTACAAATTTTACATACCTAGACGTGGCGTCACGAGCCCCCACTCTCCGACTTTGTTGCGTTATATCTCATTATTATATTGTATGTCTCTTCCAGACCTCGGGACTATAGAATGCCAAGAATGTTCAATGACAGCCGGAACCTACAGTTTAACATCCCCTCCAAATGACGGTCATTGGTATCCAAAATATACGCAGAAAGTACATATGAACTTAGAAAAGTTGCATTGGCAGGCACTTGCCAGACCTGGAATCAAAGACGCACGCTCATACTTGAGAGATTGGTTCTCTACCCACTAAACCACCACGACTTCCACTAAGTCACCACGACTTTGTCATCTATTTAATGTTTTTTTACGTAATAATACTTGTGTAATATTTTTGCCACACACAAATGCGGACTAATTAGAATCACTACTTTTATCCCTATGGTCACGTCTATTGCGGTTCAGTTCTCAGCGTTTTGTTTAGTCTGCTGTGCTTTTGCTGTTAAAGTACAAAAATTAAGTATATAGAACGTTTCTCTTCGGTCCCTTAAAATTCAATATCAGACTATTTAGATCTTTGATTTTGCTGACCCCGTAGTCGCTGGCATAAGCGACAGGATCCGCGTACGAAGTCGCGGGCAACAGCTAGTTTGAAGATATTTGTCAAACTTTTTATTTTGTCGATACCTGATCGATTTAATACCAATATGGTTCTAATTCTTGATCCTAAAATATGTTAGATTCCACAAATAATATCGGATATAAAATCTTCAGAAACAATAGGTACCACTTATATAATTTGTCATACAAAATCCAAAATCTATTACAAAATTTTATTAAAATGAAGTCGTAAAACTCCGCTCTATATATCAAAAACAAGTTCCGACTCAATAGAGGTTAAGTTAACGATCACATCATACTTGAGCGCAGTTTAAAACTTGGTAAACTTGCTGCCAAGATAACTGCACCCATTCCGGCCACTAAGTAGCAAGGTGGTCTATTTATTTGCATGCTAGTGTATTAACATACTCGTGTCTGGTATTAAAAAATAATTTGCGTTTTTGATGGCATGTGGTTTTAACTTTCTGTAATTAGTGCAGAGGAGGTCATGATGAATTTTGCAATTATGCTATGAGCGACAAAAACCCGCCAGTGTAAGCCCAAAGTGAGTGAGTGTGTCCAAAGCTGGGAAAAGGCTAGGCAGATGACTAGGTTTCTAATTCTAAGCACTCACACTAAAGAAACCTATCCTAGAGTATGTTTTTTTTACTGTCTTTTCATATATTTTTTTTTGCAAAAAGAAGTATTTGGCATTCAAAAATTAATCCAAGCAGATAAAACGCAGAGAAACACTATCAAAAGTACAAAACACGTAAAAATCTTCAAGAAATCCTCAAATAAAAGTTAGAGACCCATTAAAGAACGGGTAGTTAACTAACAACCATTCGTTCGTTCCTTCGACTATCGCAGTCGTATTTCAGCAAACTGCTGTTTAATGGTTTAAGTGGTAAAGCGATGTTGATTGTTTTGACAATTCGGCTTACAATAGACCGCCTGATAGATGGTATAAACTATTTTGAACCTGTTTACAAATACTACAAATACGTTGCTTTGCTACCGCGTGAACGGTTGCCGGGGTATTATAGCGAGGTTGATCTATACTATAGATCGAGATAAATAATATTTCGCAGTTCTGAAGTCAGACATTTGTTGCCTTGTTCTAGTGGGGCTTATCAGGTCCAAAGCCAACGTTGCGGGGTTGTTTGAAAGAGTTACCGCGGCCCTAGTAGGTACATAAAGGGCTGAAGAAGGAACATGGAGGGTTTAAGTCAGTAAGAGTCTGACACCCTCACGCTAAACCCACAGCGGGAAGGGTCATTTAATAATATCCCATTAAAGAAGACGATTATTGCCTTGCACATGCGCATAGTATTTTATTACACACTAGCTTCTGCCCGCGACTTCGTACGCGGATCCTGTCCCTTATGCCAGCGACTACGGGGTCAGCAAAATCAAAGATCTGAATAGTCTGATATTGAATTTTAAGGGCCCGTTGACTTGAAAACAACGAAATACGCATAACCATTAGAAACGTTCCATATGTTTAATTTTTGTAGTTTAACGGCAAAAGCACAGCAGACTAAACAAAACGCTGAGAACTGAACCGCAATAGACGTGACCATAGGGATAAAAGTAGTGATTCTAATTAGTCCGCATTTAAGTTGTGTGTGACAAAAATATAACATGTATTATTACGTAAAAAAACATTAAATAGATGACAAAGTCGTGGTAACTTAGTGGAAGTCCTGGTGGTTTAGTGGGTAGAGAACCAATCTCTCAAGTATGAGCGTGCGTCTTTGATTCCAGGTTTGGCAAATACCTGCCAATGCAACTTTTCTAAGTTCGTATGTACTTTCTACGTATATTTTGGATACCAATGACCGTTATTTGGAGGGGAAGTTAAACTGTAGGTTCCGGCTGACATTGAACATTCTTGGCAGTCGTTATGGGTAGTCAGAAGCCAGTAAGTCTGACCAGTTTTACCAAGGGGTGTTGGGTTGAGCGGGTAACCGGGTTGTGGAGGTCAGCTGGGCAGTCGCTCCTTGTAAAACACTGGTACTCAGTTGCATCGTGACTGGAAGTCGACTCTAACATAATTGGGACAAAGGCTCTTGAGATAATAACGACAATAATAATGAGATATAAGCACCGCAGGACATCTGAGGCTGATGACGGGGAGTAGCGACCCCGCGTTGCTATATATACTGAGTTCTCCAGGGAGAACTAATTACTTTTTTTGATTCACCATACCTATTTCATAACATTCATTTCTATAAATTTCAAGTGTAGTATTGCTCTTGAAGTTCCACATCAGGTGTTCCAGATCTTCGATGTTTGTACTTTAATAGAGAGTGCTTATCAGATTGAACCACTTTTGCTAGAACCCCATATCTTCATATGTTATAGTCTAGCTGGGCTCCTGGAGTTCCACATCAGGTGTTTTACATCTTAAATTTTTATAAGTCAACAGAGAGTGCTTATCAGATTGAACAACTTTTGCTAAAACGTCATACCTCTATATGCTATAGTCTAGCTGGGCCCCTGGAGTTCCACATCAAGTGTTTTAGATCTTCAATTTGTATAAGTCAATAGAAAGTGCTTATCAAATTGAACAACTTTTGCTAAAACGTCATACCTGTATATGGTACAGAGAAGCTGGGCTCTTGGGGTTCCACATCAGGTGTTCCAGATCTTAAAATTTATTATCTCAGCTGAAAATGCTCATCACATGAAACAATTTTTGCCATGGCACCATTTTTGTATCTCTTATAGTTTTGTTGGTCTGTTGGAGTTCTGCATCAGGTCTTCAAGTTTCGAAGATAAATTATAGCCTATATGTTGACCAGGCTTAATACCGATACAACAAAGAAAAAATCATTGAAATCCGTTCAGTAGTTCCGAAGATTAGCGTGTACAAACAAACAGACATACAGACATACAGACATACAGACAAACAGACAGAATTTTTTTTTTGGATTTGTGTTCCATTACTGTTTCTAAACCCCACCCAATTATTATTTTTTTAATATATTCAATGTACAGACACAGTTTTTTTACAGATTTATTATATGTATAGATGTTAGATTTAGATAGAAACTAACTACTTGTACCAGGAGTACATAAACAGTAGACAGTTTCATGGTATCTCCTCTTCCATAATAATAATCAATCATTGCCAACTAAAAATTCCTTCATTACGTAAAACGCGATCAAGGTTATAAGGAGGAGGCCTCGATTTTTATTAAAAAGTACAGACAGCTCCGTTTTCGCGAACGTCGTGATGGATTGGTTACCATTAATTATTTCCAGCTTATCATTCATCTTTTAGTTCATCGTTCAATTTTAGCAATTCATCGCTTTGTGATTATGAGAGCCTAGTACTTTCCTATTTGCATGAGCTATGTATGTTATTTTGCTATGTAACCCCGTATTATGCCATAAAATATGGTATTTCTTTTCTTCATGCCATATAAAACAGTTTTGTAGAATATATTAATTACTACACTAATAGCCGCGTACCCACCTAGCGCACAGGCTCGCGCGGCAGCCTCGCGAGCCAAATGCCTCGGCTGGTGTGGACGTGCCTCGGCCTGCCTCGGGCGCGCGTTTGCTCGACCGAGCACGGCTCGGCCCCGAGCCATCTGTTGTCGGTAAACTTGACGCGCTCAAAGGTGCCTCAGTGAGCGCTGTGCGTTAGGTGGGGACGGATGTGTTTTGGCTCGCGCGCGAAGCTGCTTCAAGTTTTGTCTCTTGCCGTGTTTGTCTTCTGTTATTTTGATATCATGGGCAGTCAGGAGGAGTCCATTCGCTTAATACAACTGTACAGCACGTACAATGCGCTTTGGGACCCCAAAGATCCATTTTGTCCATTCCAGACTGTCCATTACGAATACTCTCGGACTTATGATGGCTCAGCCTGCCTCGCGAGGCGGCCTCGTGTAAATTGAACAAAACTACTGAGGCTGCCGAGGGAGCCATCGCTCGCGATCCGGACACCGAGGCTGCCGCGCGAGCCTGTGCGCTAGGTGGGTACGCGGCTAGTGATGAAAATTCTTATTTCTCAATTTCCTTGGTATGTTTTCTCCTGCTCATTGTAATCGGCAAACAATTACTGCCTAATGTTCCATGCCCCATGCATTTACCATTAGCCGCGTACCCACCTAGCGCACAGGCTCGCGCGGCAGCCTCGCGAGCCAAATGCCTCGGCTGGTGTGGACGTGCCTCGGCCTGCCTCGGGCGCGCGTTTGCTCGACCGAGCACGGCTCGGCCCCGAGCCATCTGTTGTCGGTAAACTTGACGCGCTCAAAGGTGCCTCAGTGAGCGCTGTGCGTTAGGTGGGGACGGATGTGTTTTGGCTCGCGCGCGAAGCTGCTTCAAGTTTTGTCTCTTGCCGTGTTTGTCTTCTGTCAATGGACTCATCTGGCACTTCATCATCAGCATCACATACCGCTACGTCTTCTCATGCCATTACACCATCACCAGATGCCAATGTTGGATTCGAAACTATCACTGAATTGTAATTAAAATAAACAATTGAATTTTAAATTTGTCAAATTATTTTTATTTACCTTTACATAATCACTTAAGGCTTCAATAATAGCGTCACAAACTTCTGGAACTATTCTTGAGATACTCTGCTTCGATACTCGAAATAAATATTGCAAGCTGCTATAAGAATCTCCGGTTGCTAAAAATCTTAAAGTTATTAAAACTCGTTCCTTCACAGTGATTGCTTCTCTGTATTTTGTATCGCACTTTTTGGTTTTATCAGAGTAAAAGTAAAGTAAAGTAAAGTAATCTTTATTGTGTTGATTGTGTTGGTTACAGGTGTTAGATATAATGATATACATACAGTACAACAATCAGCCCGTTTGGGCATACAATAATTAAGGCCCATTCGGGCAGGTACATTATTATTTATTACAAAATTATATAAATTACAAACTAATTACTTATTTTCTAAAAAATCCTTAATAGTATAATAACATTTTTGTGCCAACCATTGCTTCATTTTTACTTTAAATAATCTTAATGGAAGTTCTCTAATAGTTCGGGGTATTTTATTATATATTTTTACACACATGAACATACAATTTCTGTGGTACAGAGTAGTTCTGCATTTAGGTACAAGAATCTTACTAGGATCTCTTTTGCTGAATATACTGTTTTCTGAGACTTTTTGAAATAATTGTGGGTGCTTTCTAACGAAGAGACCAATCTCGATAATATATAGGGAAAAAATTGTAAGTATTTTAGTTTCCTGAAATAGGGGTTTACACGAATCAAGGGGACCAGCATTACATATTGCTCTTAAGCAACGTTTCTGTGCCAAGAAAACTTCGTTTATTAAAGTTGAATTGCCCCATAATAATAAACCATATCGCAAAACTGATCCTACATAACCATGGTAAGCAGCAATAGCTGTGGATTGTGTAGCAGTTTTGTTAAGCTGTCTTAGTGCGTAAACGAATTTGTTTATTTTGAACATACGTAATTAATATGTGATTTCCAATTGCAGTAATTGTCTACGGTTATACCTAAGAATTTAATGTCAGTAGTTGGACTGATTACTGTATTATTATATTGCACGGTAATTTTTTTGGTCACGGTTTGATAGTTAGAAAATTGTATATATTTAGTTTTAGTTAAGTTAGCCTGTAAGTCGTTGTGTGTTAGCCATTGTATTACATGTCCTAGGGTTTTATTAACCTCTTCTTGGTGGTGGTTGTTAGCTCGGTCAGTGTTAGGGATAATAATACATATGTCATCTGCAAATAAGATACATTGGTGGGGTGTTATATTGGGAATGTCATTTATGTATAATAAGAATAAAAGCGGTCCCATAACACTACCTTGTGGAACTCCTGATCTGTTATGCCGGTAAGTGGATTTACAAGGTACGGATACTAGATTAGTGTTGAGGTGGTTTATTTCAACACATTGGGTTCTGTCTGAGAGGTAACTTTGTATCCAGTCCAGGGCAGGTCCTCTTATACCATAGCGTTGACATTTGTTTAATAGGACTGAATGGTTAACATAATCAAATGCCTTCGACATGTCTAGAAATAGTACTGTAACTGGAATTTTATTATCAATATTTTCTGTTATGGTCTTCATTAAAGAAAATCCGGCAAGTGTAGTCGACTTGTTTTTTTGGAAACCATTCTGTTCTTCCTTGATGACCTTAAATTTATTTAAAAATGCAGTAATACGGTTATGCATAAGCTTTTCATATATCTTGGAGAAAACAGGTATTAGAGTTATTGGTCTATAATTGGTTAATTCAGACAACAATGAGCACAAATTTTCGAACTCTCGTACGGACATTCGTGTAAAATTATGTACAGTCTGATCATATACTAAATCTCCAAGTACCTAATCTATTTCCATATTGGTGGCGACGCTCATAAATTTTTCTAATCCAGAAGCGTCTAGGTTTTTTCTTGATACGTGACTGTTTTCGTTTCTTTAAACAATAAGCAGCTAGGAAAATAGCTGCAGCTGAAAATACACGACTGTCCATTACGAATACTCTCGGACTTATGATGGCTCAGCCTGCCTCGCGAGGCGGCCTCGTGTAAATTGAACAAAACTACTGAGGCTGCCGAGGGAGCCATCGCTCGCGATCCGGACACCGAGGCTGCCGCGCGAGCCTGTGCGCTAGGTGGGTACGCGGCTATTAACGCCCCATATAGCTAACGTGGCTTCATCAGATTATAGTTAAGTAACATAAATACGTTGTTAGATGTTGGAAAGTTACGATAGCATTTGTGGGTAGATAAATCAAGAAAATAAGAAGTACCAATAAATAGTTCGTGTAGACGTGGTCAAAGAATACGGACCTAAAAGTATACAATCCCCAGCAAAAGTATAAGGCCTATACTCTGCAGAGGGGCAATAAAAAGGCTGATGATGTAGAATTGTAGATGAATAGTTGGTTATGAAATAGTTACTCATTGTCTGCAGCCTCCGTAAAGAGAAACCGTCATTGGCTTGTTAACTTGTCTTAATAATTAATTCCTGGTATTTTGAACAATACGCCAAAAGTTCACGACTTACAATATGACTATGTTTGTTCAGCATACAATGACAATGTCCTCATTTCGTCGTTACCTGCACCAAATGTTACGGTCTTACAAACTAAACTTTTTAATTGTTTACGCACCGCCCAACTTCAGAAACTTGCCCAGTCCTGTTCCGAAGTCTCGAACAATGTCGTTCGTATAATGAGGGCAGCAGAAGTTCAAGTCCATTGTGATCGGGTACCAAGTTTGCAGCACCAAACTCGTCTGATGAGGGAAATTCATTTCGTGACTGTCTTTTGTCTAGTCCGCGCATTGTTAAGGGTTTGTACAGATGTGTTCGATATCTGGGTCTTGTTCTCTTTGGTTTTATGTTTGCCTGGTACCTGGATGTTGACCGGTTAGCTTTATCTAGGTTGTTATTTAGGTTGACTTTCTGTGTGACTAGATTTGTTTGTTTAGATCAGTCAGCATACCGATAACACACTGTTAACGGTTTTAAAGTTTTGGTTTTCAGGGTCTCTGTAACATTCAACCAATGTCCTATTTCATGAGGATCAACTCATTGAACGCACGGCTCTTATAATGTAAACAAAGATTTTATTGACTGACTTTGCAAAACTACGTCAATAACAATTTTTTCAGCTACTTTCTTCTTCTAATGCCGTGTGAATTTCAGTTCATCAATCCGTTTTATTTGTGATTCTTTTCATCTCAGATCAGAAACAACATCGCGTTTGATCGTGAGGACTCAAATGACACGTTGGCTCAGTTCCAAGTTTACAAACGCAGTGTTCCGGGCTCGATTCCCGTTTGGGAACAATTGTGTGTTTCGAATCTGGCCGAGGGCACGTGTTTATTACCGCAACGTTTGTTAATGGCTTATTAGTTTACTTATGACGGTTTTAATACGCGCACTGCTGACTTTGTGCTCAATTTCGCATGCACTAATATTAGACATGAGAAAGTAGCTGAGAAAGTCTGTCACGCTGAAACTACTGGTCCTATTGATATGCCATTTAGTACATAGATAGCTTAGAGCCCGAGAAAGGACATGAGCTACTTTTTATCCGTCTGCGGAAAATAGTTCTTTCTTGAAACGGGTGGTATCACGATGAACTAAAATAATAAAGAGAAAATATTTTATGCTTGACTGTTAGTTTGTACCCTAAAAGCTCCAAAACTACTGAATCGATTTTAAAAATTCTTTCACTCTTGGAAAGCTACACTATTTCCGAGTAACATAGGCAATATACAGGTTCGTTAAGCATTTATTTCTTGAAGCTGTTAATACCACTTTGAACAGCTATTGTGCACTCATATCATATAGGTACTCTTGTTTTCTAACTTGCTAACACATACTCCCATTATTATGTGCTAGAAGTAAATTATACAAACGTGCACTACACCAGCTGTTGCAAAGTTTCTCTCGAAGTTATTACGAGTTTGCAACTCTGGGCTGTTAACCGTAGTTCTGCACGTTGTAAATCATTTGTGTATATTGAAGAAAAATGGGCCTAGCACTGCCTAAGGCAAACACGTTTTCAGTAAAGCTATAATTATATGTAAGTTAATAATTATTATAAAGCTGAAATGAGTTTGTTTGCTTGCTTAGACGTGCTAAACTCATCATCCTCCGAGCCTTTTCCTAACCATGTTGGGGTCGGCTTCCAGTCTAACCGGATTCAGCTGAGTACCAGTGCTTTTCAAGAAGCGACTGCCTATCTGACCTCCTCAACCCAGTTACTCGGGCAACCCGATACCCCTTGGTTAGACTGGTGTCAGACTTACTGGCTTCTGACTACCCGTAACGACTGCCAAGGATGTTCAATGACAGCCGGGACCTACAGTTTAACGTGCCACCCGAAACACAGTCAATGGTGTCTAAGATATGCTAAGAAAGTACATATAAACTTTGAAAACTTGCCTGACCTGGGATCGAACCCGCGCCCTCGTACTTGAGAGTCTAAAACGACTAAAATGTACCCTATGAGGTCCTGTGTATCAAATTACCATTTAAATCGGTTCAGTAGTTTTGGCATTAAAGCGAGTTAGATAGATGCTTCAGAATTAATAATTTGGAAGGATATAGATAGCAAGAACAAGTTTTCTGACTATTATTCCAAAAAAGTTTATTCTAGCAGAGCTTTTAATTTATATTCTTCATATTCTACTCAAAAACGAGTAACATTATATCCAGCACGACATTTAGTCGTACAATCTCAGAACTTAATATAACTTGGAAAAAACTTGTTTCCAAAGATATTAAACCTTTTCCTGCTTTACGAGTAACAGTCCTATAGATACAAACGTCTATAGATAGATTTATTTTTATGAGTCGGAAGCAACAAATCGAAATATGAGAAATTATCGAAGTTTTGATAGTTTTCCTGTTTGGGCACGCATGATTTAATTGGCAAAGAATGGATTTCAAATGCAGTTTTGGCATGGTAACTTTTAGTTTTGATTTGGTCTCGTTCAAAATTAATTCCCTCTTCATCTTCTATTATATGACACAAACTGCAATTCCGCCATTAAACTTTTAGATTCTTTAATATTCATAAAAAAAACTTCAAAAGCACTAAAAAGACTGAACCGATATTATTTCATAAACTTGGCACGTAATTTGCTGTACTTGGTGCAAGCTAAATTGGAATCTATCGCTCAGATAATAGAGTCTATAAAGAGTGCTGGTAGAAACTTAGTATAATCCAAGTTTCCCGCAAGCTAATAGTTTTCCAACTAGCATCCGTGTTCGTAGATGGTATCTTATATCGAGATAGCGAGGAATTGAATTGACTTTACGCTTTGAGGGTAGTTGAAAGAACGGAATATTCGAGAGAAGTTATCAATAAGGCGACAGTTTTGAATTTGGAATAGCTTTGTGTGGAACTATATAGAGCGGCTTTTGTGCAGGTTCAACCATTTTGGAGTAGGAAATTATTTCGTACCAGCTCGTTATCATGATAAAAAAATAACACATTATTTTTTATTTTTGCATCGTTGAACAAAAATGTAAGTAATCCTAGATGATCGTCGCCTCTCGGCACCAGGGCATCAGAAGTGCAAAGCACTAAAGGCCGTGTTGTTGACTGTGAAGAATGAATGGCCTCGGAGCCTGTATTGAAAGCCTGTCAAGCCGTCAAGTGCGTGATGAATAGCACTAAACTTCCTCTGTACGTGAAGTTGTGAGCCGCTCAACTTGACCAAATGTTTTATTTGCAAACTCTGTTAGTGTCATTCTAGTTTTGCTCAGAAATTGTTCGTGTTTAGACATTACGCTTTTACAGTAGAATGGTAGATTAAGATGCGTGGGTTTCCAAAGAGACATTTAATAGCTTGCCTATTATTTATTAGGGTGCTTGATGTAGTTTCTAAAAGGATACTGAAGTTTTTATAAATAAAATAAATGTAGTGTGAACAAACGTGTATAATTAATATATCAATGTAATTTAATTTGCTTATTTGGCAATTATTTTAAGGAACGTTTTTTTTCAAGCCACATAGGTACTAGGACGCCATCTCCCGTAGGAGTACCTACTTAAAAACGCGCGGCTTTATGCACTGCCATTTTTTTTCACAATTAAGGCTCGAGCAGACCGGATGCGTATGCGTAACCACGCGCGTAGTCACGCGCGTAGTTACGGCGTAACCATGAGTTGTAATGTATGGATATGTATGAGACAGGCCACACCGCTTGCGTAACGACGCGCGTGTCTACGTTACGCAAGCGGTGTGGCCTGTTCCATACATTACAACTCGCGTTACGCGCGTGGTTACGCATACGCATCCGGTCTGCTCGAGCCTTTAATATAATCACATTTCTATGAAACTCATTATTATAATACTATACTAAAACTCTGTAAAACGATTGATCAATTAAAGTCCACCGCTAATTCAAGCATTACAATCAGCAGTTATTATTTGATTGATCCAGTAATTTGCAATCAAGTGATTCACAATCAATTGATTGGTTGTCAGTCGTGATTGCTCCGATGGGTCACAACTGACTGTGAGTTTGCTGTCACTTTAGTGCCAATTTCGGACAATGTCGCCCGTTTGAATGTAATAAACTCAATTGCGGTCTTTTTGTAAATTGAATGGCGTTTTTATTTATGCAATGTTGTGTTATTTTTTAACCAATATAATTATGATCAGTTAAGGGTTGATGATGTTTAAGGAGTGATGATGTGTATAAACTGATATATACAATCCCAAGTTATTGATATGATGTTTGTAGTCAGTATTTTTAACCCTAAAAAATTCTAGATAGAACTTCTCCGCTTAATTAACTTACTTTTGTATCAAGTCATATCATTTATTTCTTTCATTCTAATTACTGTGCATGTATAAATATGTAATGAAGGGATTTTTTGCTTCATCGTTTTTCCACACAAACAAACTGTAACTATCATGGAAACACCGAAAAATTACGACTTTTGCCAGATAATGCGTTTACTTCTCACTACTTCTACACCACAACACAAAAGTATACTTACTCGGAAAAAATACAAAAAAAAAATACAAATTATGCTCAAAGTACAGCCAGGCCCATAAATAAGTATACACCCGCTTTACAAGGGGCACAACTGGCGTCCTTAATGATAGGTATTCTTAAGTCTTTTTAATTAAATTTCTCCGTACATAATCCTCAGCTTTGAGCAAACTCTTAAATTTATTTTGTCTTGGTTTGCTTAAGGTCTGGAAATCGTTCTGATTGGGTTGAGAAGTTTATTTTTGGGTTATATTTGAATTGTTATTTTTTTGACTCTGTTCGCGTGGAGCAATCATTCATCATCCTTCTGCCTTTTATCTCAATTTTATTTGGAACAAACGATGTCACTCTTATGAAATATGCCTGTTCTCAAAGGAATATTCATGTAAAAATTGTGTTGTGTGAACTTCCAAAGATTTTGCAAAAGTGTGTTTATTACCCTTATTTATAAGTTCGACAACACCCGTAAAATTTGCGCGGTGGAAAAAAGGTGCGTGGAAAATCCGCTAGTCTGCAAGTGCTGCAATAAATAAAAAAGTACCTATTAATAGATAAGCAATAGGATTTAAGTCGCGTATCTTATATAAAGCTATATTTTACAAATTCTGTTTAACAAATTAGTCGACATTTACATCTCTAAGCTTTTAATTTACAAACGATGTCAGGAGTTAAAAGAAGACCACTTAGACAGTACCGGCTTTCCTTTGATATCATTTAAACCCTTTCGTTAATGTCTTAATCTTTTACTAATTGTTTTTCGTATTCATAATCGGATTACCAAGTAAATATACTTTTTGCAAAAAGATTAACTTTTTCATAAAAATGTAGGTGAAAACTGAAAAATGAAATATTTTAATTCTTTGTTCTGAGCTTTTACGGATGAAATATTTTAGTATTTAAATACAACATATGAAGATTTTTTTCATCATAAAAGTTATTAGGCATTTAGTTAAAATGAAAAGAAAAATGTGACTAAGTATAGGTATATTTACATACTAATTTGTTTTCAAATTAAATGTTCCAAAAGCAACTTCATTTTGTTGTACATAATATAAAATGTATCCTTGTTTTGAAGAGGTAAATGATTTACAAAATAAGAGCAGAATATGTAGCTATATTTTTTATCTGCTCAAGAATGTTACATTAAGTATCTTTTCTAAAGCACGTAATAAGGTATTTTGTGCTTTTTTGGTTAAAACTAATGTGAAATGAAAGGAAACCCTAATTTAAAGATATTATATCGGGTGTGTCGTGCACTAAGTTTCGTAAGAAAGCACCTTCTGAAAAAATCACTTATGGACTGAAAAATAGTACTAACATCTAATTTTCTTTGTTACAGAATCAAAGTGCGGTGATAACAATGATCCCTTCCGTGTGACGTAAGTTCGGTGCGTGTGCGCAGTGTTGTGTCGTAGTGAGTGATAGTTCAGCAAGATGGCCGACCCGGACGCGTTTGATGATGAGGTATGACAACTTCTAACTATGTTTATATGTTTGTGTGTTTTTTAGTTAATTAATTTATAAAATTGTATATAAAATTCGTAGTAAATATTGGTTTTAGGAAAATCGACGATTGTGTTGATGGTGTACTTTGTCCTAAATCAAGTAATGAATGACAATGTACTATTTATAACAAAAATAAGTATTATAAAGCTGAAGAATTTGTTTGTTTGCTTCAACGGGTTAATTTCAGGAAATACCGAAGTAATTTTTGCAAGTGTCGGATAACCCATATATATGTACCTTGTTCTTAAACTTGCACTGGTGGTAGTTTATGTAAAATAAAGTTCAGTAGAAATAAACCTAGATACCTACTAACCTAAGGTATATTTATCAAGATAAATATCAAGATGCTGTTTTTCAAAGGTTCAATATGAAAAGGTGTAGCCAATGTATTAAAGCCACACTATTATAAACTAGCAATTACCATTTTAAACGATTTTCTCAACACCTGGACACGTTTTTAGTTTCTCAAACTTTTAACCACCTGTATTTCGTGCGGTGCATTTATATTAAGTGCATACTGCGCAAACACTGCAGCTCAGTTATTTTAACTTAGATTAGCCCGTCAACTAGTTGTATGTGTTATGTGGTTTAACTTTAACTTTGAACCGTACCATATAACTCCATCGCGGTTTATTGGGCACTTTTCCAATTTTGTAATGTTTTTTTTGGAGTTCCGTACTCGAAGTGTAAAAGAGGATTCCATTACTAAGACTGCTGTCCGTCTGTCACCAGGCTGTATCTCAAGGACCGTGTTAGCTAGGAAGTTTAAATTTTCACAGATGATGTAATATTGTTCCCGTTATATAACAAATACTGAAATCAATAAATATTAATTTCAGATGGCTCCCATACCACGATTTTTTTACCTTTTTGGTAAATACCAAGACGGTCGAAAAAAATTATTAGGGCACGGAACCTTTCGTGCGCGAGTCCAACTCGTACTTGACCGTTTTTTTTGTTCAAATTCAGAAATAGTTACAAAGCATAAGAAACAAGGAATGTTCTAGAACTATGAATAGCGATGCGGGTTCATTATTTTTCGTAAATATAGTCTCGCTGTCTCAGTACAGTAGAAGTTATTTAACAAAAAGTTTGTAATGCAAACTAGAAATGAACGTATTTCCATTTCATAAACAATTTTTCCTTTAGCTTGTTTGAGATTTCATTTGCAACGCTATTTTTTAAAGTTGAATGGTTAATTTTAAATTGCTAAGCCACACGGGTCGTTAGATTAAGCAAGTTTGATTGTATAATTCTGTGAGCTTACTATTGTTATGTAATAGACTGTTTGTAGGTACTGTGACTATATTACTTTTTAAGAGTGTCTATGGAGTTTCTTGCCGGCTCTTCTCCATGAGACCAACTTTTTGGAACCGTGCAACTAAAGTGACGTTTCATAGGTGCCTGCAAAGGCCTATGTGAAATAAAAAGATTTTGATTTTTTGATTTTTCAAGGCTTGGCATGGATGCAATGGGTCATCATGGTGGGACCATATTGTCACCCCGAGTTTATATTTCTGTAACTTAGCCTTTTTCCTATTTCTGATGTGTACATTTTTATTCACTGGCAATGAAATAAAAGTATTTAAAATACAGAATCGGAATTCACTCAACTGTTAATGGCACTTTTTCAAACTTAAAAAAAAATGTTCTCGTGTTCCCAGTTTGAAAATACGTCAATTAAAAGTATATTGGCAATGGCTGACGTTGGCGCGTTTTATTCCACTATATTTTTTGCCTTTACTGCGTTTGAACGACTTTTTGGGCATATGGCATAAATGTATTTTAAAAATATAGCTTTTATATACGAGTTCATGTTTTATACAAAACGAATATTTAAAGTGAAGCAGGAAATGGTGTCGGATGTTGGAGATTTTCTCTGATTATATTTTGATGTAGATGTAAAAAGTTCCTTAGTTTTCATATTTACAAACTATAAGGATGTATAAAAGAACTGCACTTTCTTTTCCTTAGTTTTATCGATTGCCGTCCCTATGGGCTATGAGAGTGAAGGAATAGGGAGTGCACCTGTGTCTGCGCAAATGCTTGTGCACTACATGTATGTACTGCGCAGTTGGCTAATCTCCTTACATGAGAACAGCCGCCGTAGCCGATAATCGGCTAGGAGGACATCATCGTAGAAAAACCACGGTCAAAATCCGATAGTGTGAAGCCGCAGGAAAAAGCACTTCCTACTACATATTTTAACCTTTTTCCAAGAAAAAACGCCTTCTATTTCGAGATACAAAATACCAGTTTGTTATTTAACGATATTTTTATCTAACCCTTAAATAACTGGGTTTTGATAGCTTCGGATTTGGCAAGAAGGGCTGCGGGTCGGGTCATCCCATATTTTACCCATGGCGGGCAAAACGTAGGTTTTTGTGGGTAGTCATAGGTTGATATATTTTTATCTTAGAGACTTTAAGTGTTGTAAGATAATAAAATAGGAAGACAGGTATTTTTTCAATTTAAGGCATTTATTCCCAAGGTTTAAGTATTAAAAAAAAACAATCCTTAACAGAAAAAAATCTTTAATGTATTTTTTTGCATTTTTAATGATTTTGTCCTCTATAAATGAATACCAGTCTTTTCCCGCGGTTTCACCCGTGTGCCGTGGAAACTAATACCGGGATAAAATATAGGCTATGTTACTCGGCAAGAGTGTAGTTTTCCAATAGTGAAAGAATTTTTAAAATTGATCTAATAGTTTTTGAGTTTAAGAACCATTACAAAAAAAACTTCTTTTTTTTCTCCTTATAGTATAAGTATACATTATTATTTATTAGTTCCACAGTCTTGCAAATAACGTTTCCAAGAAAGGGATTATCTATAAGCTGTTTATCCTTTTCATTTAAATATCGCAGTCAGTTGCAGTATTGCACTTTCATAAGCAGCTTATTTGAATCTGCAGCCAGCGCTAACTTAATTAATTAAAAAATATAATGTTGGTTAAGACTGGTAATGCTTTTGGTCTATGGTCCTGTATAGGATATAGAATTATGCAGGATACTTATAAAACGAATGGCTTAGTACTTATGGCTTACCATATATAAAAATGCTTTTTAACTTCATATCATTTTTAATGTCGAATTAAACAGTTACCAATATCCTTACTTTCCTCAGTATTTAAAAAAAAATAAACTATAATAAATGTATAAGCATTTATAAATAAACGCTTTTTTTCGCGGTTTTATCCACATATCGGATGAGCTTCTTGTGGAACCCCAATAAAACATCTATATTGGGAAAAGAATCACCAAAATCGGTTCTGGATTTACCTTATTTTATCTCTTAGAATATTTAGTATCGACAAAAGTTTTTCACAATCCCCAAAGAACCCCAAAACCCGACTAAAACAAAATTAATGAAAGAAAACCAATTCAGTTTGCGAAGAAACTAGCGGTTTCATACAAAAACGGTTCGGTAAAAAGGATTCTTCTCGCGTTTTTTCTTACTAATGCTCCATTGTAGTGAGCTGGCAAGATCCAAGCCATAATGAGCACGTAATGAATTCTTGGCAACCTTATATTGTCGTTAGGGTTGGGTAAGAATAAGAATATATTTGAATTAAGAAAAAGTTGTTCTATGTTTAAATGGTGGTTCTGGCTAATTTTTTTTTAGAATTTGCATGTAGAATTAAAGGTTTTTTAAATGCTTAGCTAGCACATGCCGCGACTGCATGAAATCGGCCGTAGCTGTACTGCTGGTTTGTATGTATTTATATGAAATCGTTTTGGATCGAAGCGGCAGCAGCACGTGCAGTCACCCTTAGATATTGAACGATTTCATGCGGTCGCTGCAAGTGCTGTGGGCAGTTGCAGTCGGCAGATCGCATTCAAAACTCCCCTAAGACAAAGGATATCTTTGATTTTGGTGGAAAATTAAGTCCTGAATATAGATGCGACAAGCTGTTTCTCTCGATGGGAGGGATAATACTAATCCCGCTCAAGGATAAAAAGCCTATGTAGGTACTTTTTCTCAAGCTTTAGGTTGACTATCAGTGTACCTGCTTCATTCATTTTTCATCGTGAAAGCGCGACGGACATTACAGAGTCACTTTAGCATTTAATGAGAATAAAATAAATAAAGGTAACTATTATAAGGATTAACCTTAGCAATAATTTCAGGGTTTTTACAGCAATACAAAGTAAAATAAAGTCTAGAGCTATCAACGTTATAATGAAAAAGCTCTTTGTAATTTTCAAGATCACGCATCACAGCTGCGCTGACAATAACACGTTCAAAGGTTTGTAATTAATTCTGGCAACCCTGAACGTTACTGCTTGTTAGGGTTGTATAATGTAAAAATAGAGTCGTTGACATATTTTTAACCAATGTCAAAAAGGAGGTTCTCTGGTTGATCTGTATGTATGTGTGTATGTAAATATGTATTTGTGCACGATTATCTTGTTTGGCTGAACCTATTTGATGCGGTTTTTATAGTATTTTTTCATACATCGGAGAAGGTTTTATGTAAGTATGTCGTTGAAGTCGGTTTTTTTTTTAATTTTTAATACTATATCTCAAGGATGAGTTAAGATTACCTTAGAGCTCAACGGTTCAACAAATCAGCTTGCTCACTACTTCCCTAGAGTGACATTATTGTTGCATTCAAGACATTCAGTCGTAAGCTTGCAGTTAGATATAATATCATCATTATGAAATTGTGAAATTAAAGGTATTTGATAAACGTTATTGCTTACTTATTATTTGATCCAATATAATAAACACATAGGTACTATTGGCTTAATTAAAAGTCTTATTCATTGTTATAACATCCTATTACCAGACAGCTGAATAAAAAAAAAAACAACAAAACAAGGTTCTATCAATAAACGGTTAGTTCTAATTGGTTTCAGACGAACGACTCCCAATTACGGAGGTGGTGTATGACTTATGTTGCCCTGGTAGGAGCTTGTAGGAGTTTGTAGTTTTATTTATGAGAAAAAAAGAAAAACCGACTTCAGAAAAACACTGAAATGCTGAGAAATATATAATATATACACGGAAATATACAACAAACATCGGAATTGTGAATATTTCCTTCTTTTTGTAGAATTGGTTAAAAAATTACTTATGATAAAACTTGGTAGCAACATGGTGGTCACTTTGACACAGCATTAATCGAAATTAATGGAAAAGTAATTTTTGCTTTTGACTCTTATTGGAAGTCGGTTTTTGTTAAATAGCGCCACGTATAGTTGGGCTTCGTTCCGAGTTTGATTGAAAAACGATTGGTGGTAAATAAACGTATAATGCGCACACACGACACACAATATATACTATTTAATATAGGGACCTGTACTTTCTAATCATGTATCAGACATTTACTATGGAAGAGAGGATAGGACCAAATCATTTGTTGACCAATCAAAAGGACACTCGTCTAGCCGTACGTTGAAACTAGCTACCTAAACCCATAGTAACTTGCTTCTTTGTGTAAAGAATTTAATTAAAAATACAACAATTTATAATTCCTCTTATTCCGAACAAGCATTAACCACTCGTTTGTTTAGAAAATAATTGTATTCTGAGTGACGGCTAGCAATTACGGAAAGTTCTAGAATATGCTAAACATTTGAACGTAGACAGCTACGAATAAATGTTTAAAATTTTCTGCTATAGTGTGCGGTTGGCACATTTCATTGGATATAACTTTTGTATTTCTGAAATTTCTAGCATAATGGACTGCGGAATATAATTAATCTAACTTAAGATGAATGATTTGATTATTTTCACTTAAATATGTAGAAAGGTATGGATTTATCGTCAATCATGTTTCAGAACTGTTTACCGATGAAATAGAATTTTAAATAGTTCTCACCGGACTTTTTGTCGTCACGAAACCATGACAACCATAGATACCTAACATTTACATGAATTGCAGATGAAATTCATGGCTTGGAACTAAACAGTAAGTACTCAGAGCTGCAGACCTTCGTGCAAGTCAATTTCAAGAACTGAAACAATAAAATCCTTTCATAATATTCAATCAAATATCTAAAAACTAAAGAATCAATTAACCTTCCTATCTTTTGAATCACGCAAAGGTCACAAATAAAAATAAATACGAAAGGATTTTTCACCCTGCGCCGGGGGAAATAGTTTCTCAAAGTACTAGGCTGACATGCGGCGGTAAGAGGTTTTGAGTAAATCCTCCGCAGATGAGACACGTGCAGATAGACGCGGTTTTTGTTGCTACGTTTCATGTTATCCTAGTAGAAGGGGCAAGGTTTATGGTGTGGCTTGTCGCTTTTTACGGGAAAAATCTCCATGACAAATTGATTGTTTTGCTCGAGATTATTTGAAACACCCATGTCAGATTAGAGAGGTGGTTTTATTAGACTAGCTATTTTTCGCAGAAACTGTTTCCCTCCCATACCCGGATAAAATATAATAATATAGCCTATGTCACCCGGAAATAGTGTGGCTTTTATAAGCTATCAAATCATTTATCTTTATAAAATTAGTATTTATTGTCACTTACTGAAAAATGTCCTCTAAAACGGTCACAATTTTACACGAAAAAGTAAATAAAAAGAACTGTTCTGTTTCAATTCTTATTTGCTTGATATGGGTAAAATTGGGAATTTGACACGTTTTACCGCCTAAAGGAGAATGAAGGTGCCATCTGTTCCATGTATGATGAGAATTTCGGTAATTTCCAGAAAAGATATAAAGTACAAAAATAATTTCAGTAATCATTACGTATCAAAATACATAGGCTTCAAAATAAAAATGTATACTTGTGTTATGAAGAGGATTTTGCCACAAAGGCAAAGGCTCCAAAACTACTGAATGGATTTGATAAAATCTTTCATTGATGGGAAGGCACACTATCTCCGTAATAGGCTATATTTTATTTAAGTACAGGCCTATGTTCAGCAGTGGACGTCCTATGGCTGAGAAGATGACGATGATGACAGGAAGAATTACCCCAAAACGCGGTTAAAACCACAAGAATGAGCTAGTGCTCATATTGTCGAGATATACTGAAATACAAAATGTTAATGAAAATAGTTCCAATCTGACTGGCAGGCAATAACAATGTAACCTGGCAACCCTACTAAATAGCTGTTAGAAATAGGTATTATTTCGCATTCATCACAAAATTCAATTAAACACTTTTGCGGTATAAGCGCTAATCCTATATATCGGTACCAGTAGTACATAAGCTGATTATCCATTAGATACGGTTGCTTAGCAACGAATTATTATTTAATTAGAGTAGTTTTGCATGTAATTATTGATGTCGTTGATGTCGTGTGCCTACAAGATAGAAAGATGAGTTATTGTTTTGAGACGTAAATAAAATTATGCCCAAAAAAAAAAAAAAAAACTTTTAAATAGAATGTAAGTATCTTCACTCATTTTATAAAGCTATGGAGTTTGTTTGCTTGGACTAGCTAATCTCAGGAATTACTGGGCCAAGTTGAAAATTCCTTTCAGTGTAAGATGGCCGATTTATTGATTTTAGCCGGGTGCGTGGAGTAGATGCGGGTGAAATTGCAGGCGTATTCTAATGTGTAATAAAGATTATCATATTCTATAGACACGGAAATTACTGCAAAGGAAAGCTTTATTATTATATTAAATCTCTCGTTATCGAAACACATTTACTTAAAGAAAGGAAGTTGTATACAAACTGAACAAGGAAAAGGGAGGAAAAGGAGAAAAATAATAGCAATCTGTCAATAATATAGCCCTTAGCTACCGTAAGCGGGAAAACGTGTAAGAAAATATGTATGTATGAACAAAAGCTAGGAATAAATGTTATGTTCGTGTTCTCGTATTGTGAATAAATATAAACAGAACTATTTTTGGAAATTCGTGTATAAAGCCTTATATATTTTTACAATGCTATGTACCAAGGTGCCACCAATGCTTAGAATCTGAAACAATTTTGTAAAAAAATACAGCAAAATGACTCCTTTTCATAATCAATTCATAAACCTTGTTAAATACAATAAATATTCAGTCTCATGTAATTTATATTTTAACATTGAATATTTAGACAAATCTTGAAAAACACACTATATTAGGTATAACCCGTTTAATTTAAGAGAGGAATAATATTATCATATGTTCCCGCTCACACACTATTGTCCTCTGTAATGTGCAAGCAAGAAAACATGAGAATAATATTCCTTTCTATAACGAGCCGGGTTATACAAGGGTCTGCACTATGGCTAATATTAATTCCACGTACATAATCCCTCGTACATCCACCCACACATACTCTAATAACCAAGTAATCTTTTATCCTCAAGTAACAAAGAGGTTACATTAAATTTTGACAACTAAAATCCTTCTTAGACTGCCTGCCCACGTCCGATAAATCGGTGACCGATTTTTTGTAGGAAAAATAGAATACACTGATAATAATAGTGCCGTGGACCACGCAGTCCAGGTGCGCCCTGCGTGGGTCTGTGGGCGGTGAGTTCGGGTGGCTCTTCGTTCCTCCTCCTGCATAGACAACAGACCCGTGTCGGCGGCGCGCGTTGTTCCACGCGCTCCTCAAAGAGATGTCAGCAAGCCCCAGTGGGGACCTAACATTGCTAAGACCCACCGGGGCAGCTTGATTGTTCGAAAGAGGTAACTATTCTAGGTACTCGCGGCCCTGGTACATAAAAGGCCTACGAGGGAACATGACCCACCCAACCCACAGCAGGAGTGGCCATTTGATGATTTTTGCCAACATAAGTAGGTAGTATAGGTAGGTTAGGTAGGTTTGGTACTACACGTATAAATATTTTCCCTTCATTAGTATATATCTTTAGAGAGCTCCTCGGCTTTGATTGTATACCAGTTAGAGTCACTAAAAGGGAGAGAAATATGACGGGTACGGGATAAGTGTGTTAATGGCATAACTGTGTAGTGACGACATAGAAGATTGTGGTAGATATGCCGAAGTACCATTCTTCTGTATGGGAGGACATGAGGAAATAGAATCTTGTGTATAACACTGAGAGTCGCATTTACAGTGGCTTTTGTTTTGATCATGATCTGCATTTGTTTACATGGCAAACAATGTCTAGCTGTTTATTTATTTCAACCATCTTATGTAGGTACCTAAGAATTGAGTATTAATTTTAATTGCTATAAATATTGTTAACATTTAGACAAACAAGTCGAGTTATTATCATTGTTAGTGGCATTTGTTTTATTTGCTCTCACAGTTTATTTATAAAAAAAATACATCTTCAAAAAGCACTGAATATTTCAAAAAACCCTTAATTGCATCATACATATCGGGCAAATTGAGAAATTCCTTTTTTTAAGTAGGTTAGAAAAACTTTTTTTTTTATTTCAGCGCCTTAAAACTTACTAATAAATATCCTACATACTTTAGGTACTACAGAGCCACTTCTACTGTAAATAGGACTCGTGTGGGAAGCTTTAATCTCTAAAGCCACAGACATTGATAGACTGCGCCTATTAGTGACTTTGCGTATCTAGAGAAAATCTTCATTTTCATACCACTATCTACTCAATCTTCTAGCCGCAATTTATCTGGGGCGGATAAGTCTAGATTTACTCTTAGTAAAGGGGTTATTTAAGAGTAGAAAACCTTGTTTTTAGGACCTTTTCTGTTTATCAGTTTTTTTTGCTGCCATTTTAGAACCTAGTTTAGATGGAGCATCCAATCATGACTCGTCGATCAGCTACCAGGGCTCCAGAATATTGTGTAGGTATCGAATATCATTATCGAAAAAACGACATCACTGTAGGCTTTCAAGGATTTTGAAGCTGTCAATGAATTGTGCTTTTTTATCTGGTTAAACTGCAAAACCAAAAGACTCAAGAAAATAACAAATTGAAAAAACATAGGTGGTCGGATTAGGAAAGGATTGCATCTATCAACGAAACCCTTCCATATTGGATTTTATCCTCCATCCAAGATGTCCATAAAATAGATCCAGAAAGCCACTATCCCTGCTCATCCCATCTCAATAGTAAACCGATATCAATATACTGCATACCTAAGAGTACCCGCACAGTGCAGACTAAATAGTCGGCCGATAGTTGGGAATTTTTAAGATTATTTCCCGCATTGAGCAAGCGTGGTGATTAACGCTCAATCCTTCTCAGTGTGAGAGGAAGCCGCAGCCCAGCAGAGGGACGATAAAAAGGCTGTAACAGTATTTCGGTTTCAATCTTTACAGTCGGTCTGATACCGGCTAAATATCTGATCTTTGTAATGTAGAGGTACATACTGCCATTCATCTTTACACTCTTTAACTAGCCGTTTTCCCGCGGTTTCACCCGCCTTTTGAAATAACTACTGCCCGTAATGGGATAAAATATGCCATCAAAGAACGAGTAAACGATTTTTTTTAATCGGTACAGTAGTATCAAACAAAAATTCATTTTTTTTCTCTTTATGGTATTAGTATCGATCACGGAACCGATAGTCCAAACAAACTACTACACTGTTTTACAGGCGGTACATTTTATATGGTGGACACAATATGGACCCGGTTGGCCTATGTCCAGCAGTGGACTGCGATAGGCTGATGATGATGATGATGATGGGCACAGCTTAAAGATAACTATTGGCCGACTAAAAGTTTGCAGTGTACCGGTCTAATACACCAGATCTCCGCGAAACGTGGGGCTCTCCTAATTTGCATAGCGAGTAATTTCGAGCGTACGTTCGGATTGTAGGCCAGGCCAACCATATTGGTTTAGGGTCGCCATACTTCAAATTTATATGGGACAGGTCTTTTATTGCGGGTACAAGAATGTTCGCAGTTTTGTTATTGTGGATTTTCGTGGGGAACGGGACTGAAAGTTTTGGACTTAATTATTTGTCAACTTTATTTACACAATTAACATAAGGCCTACATATTACCGTTTGTTGCTCCCATAGAAGAGGCTCTTGTGAAGATAAGTGAGGGTATCGTCTGTAATAGGTACTCGTAGAGAACAATGGAAGAAAGGAGTGAGACAAGAGCCCCCGCATGCAAAAATAGGGAAAGTAACATGAAAAGGAGATTATAATCTTGAAATTATAAAGTTTACTCTAACTAAATGATATTATCTACAAAAACATTCTGCATGATAACTTTGAGCCTAATTAGCCACCAAAAAGTGCAGCATATTTCAGCTTATCTCTATAGACAAAAAATATAACTGTATCATTCCTTTCTCTAACCTCAAAATCTTCGGCCTACATTTCCTTCCCAAAACGACCTACAATCAATAATCTACCATCATATCTCAAATACCATTAATATTCAAACCGGCCTATAAAATAACCAACACTAGCAAATAGCTCTTCTAATACAACTGGGAATTAATTCCGATCTAAATGACCGATTTAAATCCGAAATAAACGCGGATCCGGAATTCCGGAATCCCGGAACTCTGGAATTAACTCTGGAGCATCGTCTTAGGTTTCCTTGTACATGACTTGACTTTGTAATGGCGTGAGTCGTGACCCGATTGGCTATTTGGCTATTAATGCCAATCAACTTTCATTATTTAAATTGCTTGTAACCGCTCTGGGGTTGAATGGAGTGTAAGTAGTCTATTAGGACAGGAAAATTGTTTTCGTTGAACTGTGATTGCAGTTTAACATGTAATTCACATTTGAATTGTTTTTTTTTAACTGGTAACTTAGGGGACAACCTGTAAATAAACCTTTTCTACTTCGCTTCGATCTACTTTATACGTAACAGAACTTTGTATTTTTCTCAAAAGAATCGGATATGCGCTATTTTATACTACCTATAAGTATATCATATAAACTTAAGTCAGATAGGCAGCAGCTCCTTGTAAAACACTGGTACTCAGCTGCGTCCTGTCAGACTGGATGCCGACCCCAACATAGTTGGGAAAAGGCTCGGGAGATGATGACTTATTGCTTATACTGACAATAGTTCGACGAGACATCGAGACATCAGACGAGAGTATCTTACAAAAGTTGCATGTACCTTTTTTATCATTTCTTTAACCGAACCTTTAATTGACCTTCATCTTTCTCAGCAAAATTATCATTAAAGAAAGAAAGAAATATTTGTTCGCACAATTAACGTTTATTTTCTTTAATACCATCGTAACTTTACTCTCTCGTAATAAGCAGTATATTTTCGGTTTCGACACGCCATCGCCATCCCGCGAAGTTGTTGATAAATACTCTCGCGAAGTTCTGACGTATGGTGAAATTCGTGACGTATGGTCGAAGTTTCAGCGCTTATGGTGTATTTGTGTACTTATCGAACGGTTTTATGGTATACCATATTGGTGTTTGTTCAAACATTTGTACTTGAACTAAAATGTATACCTACGCCTCGTCTGACTAATTAAACAAAAATGTTTGTATTTTAAAAAGTACTTATTGAAACCACTCGAACTTCTAGTTTGAATATATTTTATCTAGATTTTTCAGATTTTATTAATGATCCGTCCTATTCTTTTTCTTACAAAAAAAATATTATAAAGCAAAATCTGTATTTACAAAAAGTTGATTGCGATTGAAAAGGTCAAGGGAATGGAAAGTGTTAATTATAAAAATTGGCAATTAATTCTGAAGTTTTTAATTGATGTTGCTTCACAAACATTTAATTGACTATCTTTTGTGTCATCATTTTCTTTGAAGTGAACTGAGAACGAGTATTTACAAAATAATTATAGTAGGTACCTAACACCTTTCCAACCGAACTACCAGGCAAGCATAAACTAAAAAGAGCAACTAACAATAATTTCGAGTATCTACTAAGCATTAACCTAATTCGTTGACCTGGCATGGTTCAAACGGAGCCCTTTATTAATATGTACGTTTACAGAGGCGATTCGTGAATAATTGATAGCCACTGGTTATAAAGTAAACATGGTTGTGGAAATATTTTGACCTTTTGGTTCGCTGTAATATTAAATAAATAAACAGTGGCTTAACAGCGACATGACCGCTTTGTCATTGTTATTTTGGCAAAGCATTTTTGTGTGCTCGCTTTTGTAGTAGGTACCAGTAGGCTATGAGAGCCTGGTACCTGCAATGTTGAAACTATGACTTAATTGTAAAAAGTTAGCAATTTTGTTTGCTTGTAAAGCTCAGAAAAAGATAAGCATTTATTTGGAGTCGGCGCAGCATCTTTTCTCTTTCCATATTCTTCTAACTGCCGTCATCTCACAAGCAACGTTCTTTCTTACCATATCGACTTTCACACAGTCGACCCATCGTTTCTTTGGTCATCCTCTTCCACTATATGGTCACCAATATAAAAACATACCAGTTAAAATGAAGCAGTTAATTTAAACTGACAAATATAAGCGTATAATCGTTGGTACACGGTTGGACCGCGGCCAGCAGTGCGCTCGCGCGTTATACTAAGTGCTAATGAGCTTAAATATGAACTCGGCACTAAATGCATGCTGTTTGGGTATGTGCATATGTGTATTAAGTAAGTATTATTAAGTTTTATGTTTTCTACAACTGTATTTAGACCAAATAATATTGTCTGACCTCCTCAACACCCTAAATTTGGTTGCATGTTTTTTTTTACTATAGTCTTAATTGTGTTAGGAAAAGCAGCTGCGTGCCAGTGTTTTTCAAGGAACTCCCTATCTGACCTCTTTAAACCATGGTTTTATCGATTATCATAAAAATAAAGATATTTTTTAAGTGGTTTTAATGCTTAGTACCTAGTACTTCCACGAAATCCATTTCAAATTGCTACTGACTATTGATTTCGTATTAACGACTACGTATTGAAATAATTCATGTCATTTCTTTTATTCATTTTTAATGGGCGAAGACAAATTGTGGGCGCTTTGTAACGACCTCCATTTTCAACTTAATTGATATTACAATTGGTTTGTTTGACAAGCAATAAATAAATGTGCGTAATGAGTTTTGCTAAGAGCTGAATAATAAAATATTTGGGGCCTTACTACAAAAACTTTAAACCCTGTTTTACACTTGTCTAATAAAATTTTGGCCGCAAAATGAACCATATGTCAACGTCATAATTTGAAATTTTTTTAGACAAGGCATAAACTGACGTTTAAAAGTTTTTGTAGTAAGACGGATAGGTTTTAAAGAAAGCTAAATGGTGAAAAGCCAAAATTCAGTCTAAAACATCAGTTTTGGCAAGCGAAGCCGCGTGCTCGTTATACCATGATATTAATGAGAGCTACACACCTGGGAGTCCTGGGAGCGAGTTCAATAAACATCTGCGATATTAAATATTGATCCAGAGCCAGAATATGTGGAAATGGCTCCAATCCCATGAGGATTCTCATATTGATGTATGTAGCAACATCTGCTGCAGGTACCAGGGCATCAACGGTTAGGAAGAGCTTACATTTACGTTTTGCTGACAGCGTTGACGCTACTAATTTGATTGCTTGCATCGTCACCATAAAGACGAATTAAGGAGGTAAAGATAAATTAAAAATGCTCTGTTTACTACTTGATTTATTTAAAAACTATTTCGATATTTATTTACATTAATATACAAACATACACACAACACTTAATTTATAGTTACCTCCGTGAATATGACGGCGATGCAGAAAGAAATACGTCTTGTTTCATAAGCCTTTATCATCCTCTCCATTGGTCATTTTATCCATCAATACCAAAATCTAGAATTAGAAATAAAAACACTGTATAGTCAATCTATTTAATATTAATTGTTTTATCTAATTTATTATTTACATTAATAACTAAACTAAAGGGTAATGATAGTCGTACCGATCGAATTTCTTGTTGGGCATAGTTCTGTAGATGTGTTGAGCAATCATGGCCTTGTTGAATGGTGGACTGCGTTCCGTTTTGTGTTCTGTGGTGGTAACCCCTACGGTCGTCGTGGTCTTCGCTCTAGCTATACTCTGTAGATACGCCTCATATAAACTCATGCCTGGCAGTACTGAATTATTTTCTGCAGGTTCCAATGGCACGTTAATCGGATCGAAAGGTAGTGTTAACATGAATTTCGCAGGATCGTAAGCCTGGTTGTAAGATCTGGTGGGATTGGATGGTTTCTTCGTCGACGTCATTGAAGTGGGTAATTCTGTGGATGTAGGGCGTTGATCCTCGTCCCATATGATGGAGTCCAGCCAGCGTACGAAGGTGGCGACCTTGGGGAAGGCGTGTGTCTTGGAATAGAGAGCGCATGTGTTGAGGAAGGCAGATATGGCTACTAGCGTGTTGTTTTGGATGACCGCTCCTCCGTTGTCTCTCTGTAACAGAGTTGTCTGTTCGTTAATGATTTATGATATCGGTTTTGGGTGAGTGTGGGTACCAAAATTCAGTTTGTATGAATTGAATAAAAACTACTATGAATATTATGCCCTGCGGAGATGAGTTATGCAATTGCAATAATAGGTAATCTCTATTTTATAAGTAGTAGGTTCTATTCCTGGCCTTATATTTAAGCTTTGAGCATAAATATACGTATGTTTATGTTTAATCTCGGTACGATGCGACAGCATTTTTCCACATTTCAATACAGAAAAAGTATGTTTGCTTTATTGTGACAAAAAGTACTTTCAGCTGATAAAACGTATTCTATTACAGCGCTAAGATTATTAATGTTGCCGATATCGCACTTCCCCCGGCTCTGTCCACATAAATAACTGCATGTTATATCCCCATTTGTTTTTATTCTTTGTCACAATGACGTTTATAAATGATCTCATAAAACAATGTAACGGAACGAATCCAGATGATTTATATGTTTGCGCTTCCTTCACTGTATCGGGTTCGTTTAATTTTATTGTAGCTATTAACACCATACGTAAGGGTGCTTTTTTTGCTTTTTAACAACGTGCAACGAAAACTGCGAAGTGGCAATTAATTAGACGTTTATTTTGATTCTTTTTAGTTCTGTCAGGGAGCCGTTTCTTAATTGATTCGAGTACCGGTACCTATCTCTATTTTGATCGGGGCTATATTAAAATATAAAGATTTGAATTGAAAACCTCCTGCTTTTGGGAAGTCGGGTTTTCCGGGTTTTGAAAATATAAGCTACATAAATAAATTATAGCATGTTTTTTCAATTTTAAATTATCACAGAGATTTTAATGCATTTAGATGAGCTGAGTGTACCAGGCATTCAGCATTCGTAAAGAGGTTCAACATGAACTGAATTGATAGTGTTGAAATGCAAATTAAATGCTCTGAGCTCAGTCAATGCGTGAACCGAGTTTATTTTGAAGTGATCGCGATTTGTTTCAATTGTAAATTGTCGACTGCTTTGCAAAACACGCCATTGATTATGGAAATCTAGAAAGGACATTGATTTAACTTTGTTTACTTCCAATGTTATTACGAAATGTTACCTAAAGCTAGGCGTCCACTTATCGGTATCGTACGCAACGCAACGGACGCATCGCACGCAACGGATCGTAGTATAATTTATATAGAAACTCATAAAGTGCGTTGCGGACAGGTGGACGCACTTGTTTGAGTTTCTATATAAATAATACTACGATCCGTTGCGTGCGATACGTCCGTTGCGTACGATACCGACAAGTGGACGCTTAGCTCAAAGGTATGTTTTCGAAGCAAGCTGTCGACTGCAACTGACGATCGCACATGTAACGAATGTGTAAAATGTTTTCATGTAATGAAGTTGCAGTCGGTAGCTCGCTTCCAAAACGTACCTTTATTTATTATTTAGATGGAAATTGATATAATTTCATAGGTGTTTCATAGGTGGTCAAATTACATATTATGGCCGAAACTGTAGGAAATAGCCACCCCAGATTAACCATCTCCCTAGTGATTGATCAATGAGAAAAGGCCTAATATTTCACCCTATGCCCAAAGGGACGGCGTTCAAGTACGGGATAAAAAATAACACCCTTCCATCTGACATAGGCTCCCTTATAGAGGAATTTATCGCTCTCAACTTAGGATTGAGTAAAATAAATAGACTTTCGAATTCGTTTTATTAGGTTGGGATTAAATGGTCCTGGGCCAAGGAAATGTCGAAGGACCAGGATTTTGATCGAGAAAGGTTTCGAAGCTTTTAGGAAACGAAGGTTAAAAGCTCTTAGGTACCTTAATGTTGGTAGGCATTATAAGAATCGAAATTTTAAAATGTTTGCCATATTTTATAATGAGAGACATATGTTTTTTTTTTAAATATATCTTGGTAGACGGAACTCGTTTTACTTAGTTTTACTTTTGGCAAATTTATTCCGTAGTACTATTGTAGCCTGGACTTGCAATAAGATTTTAGTTATTACCTACTTAGGTACTTGTAAAACACACTTATGAGGTAATAATTTTCACCGCCTTGTAATCGAATCCAAAAGCTAGCTTGTGATCAACAAGACTTAATATACCTACTACTGAGACTACCAAATAACGGTTCTGAAATCTACCCCCAAATCTGAAAATAATGAAGTTTTTCCAAACTTAAAGCCAACTTAGTTACTGAAGCCATTAATCTGATTAAGCTTAACTCGAGAAAACATTATTTTTCGATTAGAATGTCACTCAAGTATCGATCCACCTGTATTTGGCTGTGACCCAATTTCGGTAATTTTCACTTATAATACCACAAGAGCTTCAAAATTATCGGGTAATGCCAGATAATTATGAAGCTCGTGTGGTATTCGGGAGATTATTTTTCCGTCCCAAATGTCGGCCACAACCTGTCAGTTTGACGTAGCAACGACCAGAGAAAATATTCAAAAAATTTTCAGTATAATACCATGTAGGTTGTACCACGTGACGTCGAATGGTGCAATTCTATTGGTCGATATTTGGGTCGGAAAAATAATCATTATAATTACTGTTTGGTACTCTATGCTTTTGTTTACTTTTCGTCAAGTTTTTTTCCGCATTCTTGACTTCAATTGTTTTTCGATATATCTCTGGTGTTTTCTGTTGCCCTGGTAAAAATGAGTTGACGGTTTTCTTTTCAGTTTAATAAGTATGTGAATAAATAATATCGAATTGAAAATATTTTTACTGAAATTATTTTCATATAAAAAAGTAGTATAAATACATACTGCAAAGCGCCCGCGCCTACGTATATTTTACATACCTTCAGACATATCGCTCTAAAAAAAATAGTATGTACCTAAATAGAAAGAGGGAAAAAATGGATCTAAAAATTAATAGGACCAAAATTCATAATTTCAATCAACTTACCCTGCAAAAATGTCTGTTAGGATCTTGAACACCTCCTACACAAACATACTGCCCTGGTAGCATCTTGGTGTCAACCTCGCATATTGAAGCGTCAATGACCGGAGCGTTCACTACTCTCATATGCTGTAAATAATAAAATAAACATATTTCAGTTTTACTAGAATTTTTCATACGTAAGAGTAAGATATTTTTCATTAAAAACATATAGTAAAATGGTTGAAACCACGGTTGAAACCCACTACGTTGAAAAATAACCACGAAGTAGTAAAAACACCGTTCTGGTTACTTATATCATTCTGCCGACTCATTCCGATTTTTTCGAAAAGAGAAAAATATATGATAAAGTATGAAAAACAAAGCTACATTGTACGTTTTCTCCGGAAATTCATAGCGTTTTTCCTCCCATTGTTCAACGCTGTATTACGTATAACCTTTTTTGTTCGAATATTTTTTTATATGACGTCATAATATAAATGGGACATATCTTCATGATCTTATGTTTTGATGAATTCTTTGACATAAGTGATAAGATGTAAGTTAGAATGATGATTGTTAATACGGGTTGTTGGACAAAACTTCTGAAACTATATATTAATTCTACTGCTATTTTTACCGTGTGTTGGCTGTCATTTGAACATCTTTGGCAGTCGTTACTAGTAGTCAGTAGTCAGAAAGTCTGACAATCAGCCTTACCAAGGGATATCTGGATTGCCCGGGTAATTAGGTTGAGGAGGTCAGATAGGCAGTCGCTCCTTGTAATTCACTGGTACTCAGCTGCATCACAGATTATCCGACAGAAGCCGACCCCAACATAAATATTATTAAGTAAAAGGCTAAACAGATGAACAGTAAATAAAGCGATAAAACTGCTCACCCCACTAGGAGTCCATGCGATGATGGAGGCTAAGAATCCGAGCGACACTTCATCATCTACGTCAGGCAGCCTTATATTTTGTACTTGAGAGCTGAACACCATAGGAGTCTCCAATTTAGCAGCCGACACTCGAAGATCAAAGTTGTTAATAAGCATTTTTACCTGGAATTACAAAAATATATGTGTTAATTGGAAAATTCGCAAAAAGGAATATGAAATAAAATAAATAAATGAAATTGCTGTTTTACATTTCATATCGAAATTGAATTGAAATATTTTTAAAACGGAAAAAGGTAGTTCCATTTTCTATAAAGCTTTTCTTTAAATAGGAAAAACTGTTCCATCAGTACATTTTATTAAGAATACGAATGGCAATTAAAATTAGTTTTTATGTTCGAAGCACAGTTGCTAGCGTACTAAGTTTGACTCAGGTAGTTAAAGTTAAATTCAACAGTTTAGTATACGTTGTAAATAGTTTTATTAATTCCTAGAAGACGTTCTACTATTAGGAATGGATTAAATATTGTACGACTGAGACGAAGTCAAAATTACGTAGGTTGATTAAATTCCCAAGTACCTATCAGACAAAGGGTTAATTGCCTAAAATATTAATACCTATCTCGTCTAGATTAATTACTGAAAGTTAGAACGTAACCCTTTAGCATGATCATAAACTACCATATCTAGATGCTACCACAATACACAGGTTCAATAAACTACCATAACAATGGTAGTTTAGGGTTTAATCACCCCGCCTCATCCTAGCGAGATTAACGTGGCTAGTACGCAGACGCGACGGCCATACGTAAATAAAATATGACAGTGCTCGAATGGAACCTGCTCGCGATGTATGTTCTCCTGGTACCTACATGTCGTGTTCAATTATGGAATAGTTGTGAAGTTTTATAAATGTTCACACATTTATAGGAATTATTTCCATATTACCTACTTCCGTCATTTCTATTACCCATTTTTTAAAACTACATTACTTCTCTTATTTCATTATAAACATCATGCCTATGGGACCATGCTTAGTGCAAAAGAGTCATGGAAAAGGTAATCCTATACAAAACAAAAAAAAACAATATATACTTCACAGTTCTCCCCCCACTTTTCATTTATCCCCTTTTTTAGGGTTCCGTAGCCAAAATGGCAAAAACGGAACCCTTATAGTTTCGTCATGTCCGTCTGTCCGTCTGTCCGTCTGTCCGTCTGTCACAGCCGATTTACTCGGGAACTATAAGTACTACAGTGATGAAATTTGATGGGAATATGTGTTGTATGAACCGCTACAAAAATATGACACTAAATAGTAAAAAAAAGAATTGGGGGTGGGGCCCCCCATACATGTAACTGAGGGATGAAATTTTTTTTTTCGATGTACATACCCGTGTGGGGTATCAATGGAAAGGTCTTTTAAAATGATATAAAGTTTTCTAAAAAACATTTTTCTTAAAGTGAACGGTTTTTGAGATATCAGCTCTCAAAGTCGTAAAAAGTATGTCCCCCCCCCTCTATTTTTATAACTACGGGGTATAAAATTCTAAAAAAAATAGAGGTGATGCATGCTAATTAACTCTTTCAACGATTTTTGGTTTGATCAAAGTATCTCTTATAGTTTTTGAGATAGGTTGATTTAACTGTAATTTACGGAACCCTTCGTGCACGAGTCCGACTCGCACTTGGCCGGTTTTTCATCTACATTCATTCACACATTGAAAGACGTTTTTAAACCTCACAAACGATAAACGAAGACTATAAAGGACTCATTACCAGTCCCTCTGGTAAAGCAGTAAACATTTTACGCTTCGAATAAAAACATCTGATAGCACCGTTCATTTGGTTACATTCTTCCATTTGACGACAACGTTATTACCTTCTGGTTTCGACAATTGTTTGATGTTGATATCAATGTAAATGCTTTTGTTTTGAGTGCTTCTTTTTGGTCGTAATTTGGTTTTTAAATAGCTGTAGCCATTTTTGTGATGTTTGTGCAAGTATTTTTGTTTCATCATCGAAATGAATGTTTTTAAGCGACTCTAGAATATGGAGATGAAAAGGCCCAGATGAGATATCATAACGCAAAATCTCCTAAGAAAGTAGCGCGCCAAAATACTGGTGTTCGGGAGACGAGGAACGTTACGAGCTTCGCCCTTGTACGCCTTCTATCGAACCCATCCATATTTTTATAAAAAAATTACCAATTTTCGGCAGATTGGTTTAGGTTTGACAAGGAACCTAAACGCCTAAACGTTAGTTCTAGTAACTGACCACGCATACCATATAGTACCTACTTGACCTACAATTACCTTATGGCATCACCAATGTTTTTCCTTCTTCCGTGCTATAAACATACATATATTTGATCGATAAAAATAGAAAAGATATATCCCACTCCTAACACACGCCGAAAATATCGCGAAAAAACCGAAAACAAGATCATATTTCACACAATTATGTTACCAAAGAAAATATAGCATTACCTATAGGTTTAACGAAGCAAAAAAGAGAACGCGAAGGATCAACAAGGAAAATCTCATAGACTCACTTAAGTGGAAAGAGATAATGAAATGACAAGGCCATAGACAATTAGTGGTGGGACATTTTAGCTGCCCGGTAACGCCAATAGAGCTCGTAATATAATTTGGTTACAACTTCTGAATAAGCTTGTTATAAGCTTTATGTTAGAGTTTAGAGCAGATAATTTTGATGTTTAGATAAGAGGGATAGATTGATAACTTGGTAATCATTACTGTGCTTGCTTAATCCTTTTAGATTTCTAACAATTACCTATGCTTCAGACAACTGTCACAATTTTATTTATACTAAACTACTTTGCAATAATCAGGAAACTATGTAATTACATATTTAATTCTGTCCTGTAACAGCTCAAAAATCAGATAAAACACAATAACAGAAAACGTCCACACATCACCGAAGCTGACGTAGAAGTGACGTAAATATACTAATATAAAACGAAACTTTACCTTATGGAGAGAGCCGCCCTTGTTGTTGTACGAACTGCCGGCTCTTACAGTGTAATTGCTGAGATTCTTATGTGTCACATAGGATGTTATGACGCCACTGAAAATGAAAGAAACATTCATATTAATAACATTAAAACAGTGGATTATAATTCTGGATATTTGGTCGGAAACTTAAAACTAAAGTCGATATCATCGTCAACTCCCGAGTCGAGTCTTTTCCCAACTATGTTGGGGTCGGCTTCCCGTCTTACTTGATGCAGTCGACTACCAGTGTTTTATAAGGAGTGACTGCCTATCTGATCTCCTAAGTCGATACCATGTTTTAAAAAAACGTTAAATAGAAAAGTGACTTTTGAAGTTCATTCAAATATTCAGAGTGTAATATTCTTCCATTTGGTTAAATAAACAAATACATGGTAATAATTTTGGCACTCGACCGGCATTGGAGAAGGACAGCCGGTTTCAAAGTATTATATTGTCAGCTTATCGTGTCTGAATATTACAAGCGTCTGCTATTTTGGTACATAAAGCTTCAATTTTGAATACTAATTGGTCAATTTCGACAAAATTCATGACATGATACCTAAATTATATTCCTTATTTCTTGAAAATATAATTATGTCAAGATCAACCGTCGACATATACCACAAAATAAATTATCTCCTACCCTTTCCTGCTAGCCTAGTACCTCAACCATATACATACTTATACAATAAACAGAGCTATTTTGTCGACCCTACATCAAAATACTTCCGTACAAAAGGACCCCGACGTATCTTCTATTTGTTGGTCCTTTCGGGATATTAGAGGGATCCACGGAGTAAGGATAGATTAGCGGAGGTGCCATAATGTAGGTAGGCCAGGCGCTTTCTTCTAGGTCATATACGTACGGTAGGCATGACCAAAACGAGCAGTTAGGAGTGAACTAATGATTCGTTCGGGATTTTTGAGATATCTGTCAACGATTTATAGTATCACAAAAATAGGAGTGTTCAAAGAACTCGAATAAAGGCGAGAACAGTGACGGTCCTTGGACCACGCTCACCCTTATTTTGGCGTGCTTTCTTAGGAGATTTTCCGTAATGCCATCTCCGCTAGTAATTTTGTCCTCCATGAAGGGATCCTACATAAACCGGGTTGGATATTAGCGGCCTTTCACATAAACCGTGATGTTTACTATCACAGTAAAATAGTATGATTTATGTATCGCGCGTCCGTCTGAAGCTTCCCTTTCGGGGCTGGATTATAAGTTATTGGTCTTTTTGCTTTCATTAGTTGATACTTGAGGGTGAAAAGGAAATTTAATAAATCCGTTAGGGTAGATGGGTTCTTGAGTGGAGAGCTTCAAAGTAGACGAAGGTATTTTTAAGACTCAAGGTGGGGACTTGCGAAAGGCTGCAAGTAAACAAGATGGGGGGGGAGGGGGCTGAAATTAAGTGTAAGTGCATTGGCTTAGTAAAGGTCATGTGGCCACATCTGTACTAATATCTACAAGTAATAAGGAGGATTTTTAGTTTTTTTGTACTGAAATTGCTCCGAGACTACTGAACCGATTGGAGAAAATAATTTACTTTTGGAAAGCTACACTATTCCCGGGTGGGTAAGCTACATATATTCTATCCGAAAACGGAAAATGTTTCCACGGTACGCGTGTAAAACCGCGTGTAATAGCTAGATGAGTATAATTACATTATTATCGGTAGAGGACAATACATACAGGTAAAATAATTAATTTTATATTATTTGCGTACCTAGGCAGAGAGGTAATACATGTGTATTACATAATATTGAATTCAAATATAAACCAATGTTATCGCCAAGCGGACCACAAAATCTGTATTGACATTGGTAAAATTTTGAATGTGTAGGTATAATATGGGTGCCTGCCTATATGGGTAGTTTTATTAACCAGAGATCGCTGAGCTAATTCGTAGAATTTGGGATATAAAATAGATTGTCATAAATTAGTGTTGCATTATACAATTTCAATCAATGGAAAATGGCTAGTATTATTTAAATAATACTAGCCATTTTCCCACGGTTTCACCCGTGAACCGTGAGAACTACAGCTCGTATTGGGATGAAATATAGCCTATGTTACTCGGGAAAAGTGTACAACACACACTTTCCAACAGTGACAGAATTTTTCAACTCGATTTAGTAGTTTTGGAGCTTTCAGGGTACAAATAAACAAACAAAAAATAATTTCCTCTATATTAGTATAGATGCTATGTCATGCATTAATCAATACATATTACATAATCCACTTCACTTTCTGTATCAGACAAAATTATCCATATATAAAATCTGACGTTCGAATCCAGACGAAATTTTCTCCGTCCTACTGACCTTTCGGCGAATAATATCGGAGTGAACCAGATGCCTAGGCTACCAATATTTAATTAACATTTCCCATCCAATCTGACGGTAGATATTTCACAAGCAAGCTAAATAAATTATAATTAATACCAGGCCCGCCGTAAGCGGGCGTGCAGCGCGTGCACCGCACGCGGGCGGCACGTCCTAGGGGGCGGCAAATCGAGCGACCTATCACGTAATATTAAAAAAATACAATATCTTTTTACCAATTATTTGATTTCAATATTTCCGAACACAGCAATAGCGCTAAGAATATAGCTTACACTGCCGGTTTCAGTTACATCTGTTGATCATTTTCAAAATTAAAAATTATTAAAAAAGATTTAAGATCAACCATTAGCGTAGCGTGGGGGGAGAGAGCAGGGGGGCAAATGCCCTGGGCGGCAGTATTAAGGGGGCGGCAAAATTAACCCATACGGCAAAATTAAACCATAATTACGTAATAAAAATATTTTTACTAAAAATAGATGAGTAGATTAGCAATAAAATTTCAGAAAAAGCCGCCCTCGCTTTGGTCGTCCCCTATCAATTTTGACGGGTTCATCCTTTGCATCCCCAAAAAAATTCGCGCTCGCTGCGCTCGCCTCCATGTCAGATATCACAATCAGTAGCGATTTTAGGGTAGGGCGCGGTTGGGCTACGGCCCAGGGCGCCGGATATAAGGGGCGCCGCAGGCGCTCCCAACCAATCCTTGATCAGAATGTTACTCCTATTTTTGTTTTAAATTTCATCAAAGATTGCAACTTACAAGAACTGTATCCAAATGAATGGATAGCATCAGGGCCATCTTAACCTATGGTGCAGCGTGCGCGAATAACCCGGGCGCCGCGCCGCGGGCTCAGGGGCGCCGAAGCGAATTTGTGTTTAATTCCGCGTTAAATTTGAGAAATTCTCGAAGAAACACTGCCTTTATGTCCCAAAACTCAAGTTCTCAAGTAACTTCTAGTTTCCATATGAACTATCTTATTTACGGTACTACTTTAAGTCCCAAAATTTTAATACATAGGCGCCATCATCAACAAAGAGTTATGTACGTTTGGGCAAAATTTTAAGTAATTTTTGTTTTGAGTTCTAAAATATAACAAAAAATTTCGCGCTCGCTTCGCTCGCGCAATCAGAAGACATGTTCCAGTATTTTTGCATTCATCAACCAGCAATAACTTATGTACGATTGGGCTACATTTTACGTAATTTTTGCTTCGACTTGTTAACTATAAAAAAAATATTCGCGCTCGCTTCGCTCGCGCAATCGGTAACTGCATGCGTCTCTGTTTTTCGTATGGGTTTGAATTGCAGTTGGAGGGCGCCGTAGAAATCTCGCCTAGGGCGCTGGTAGAGTAAAAACCGGCACTGATCGCAATTTATCTTTGTTTAATTGTTGAGGCATTCAATTCTGAAAAATCATTTTTCGCTCACGTCCGTTATAGCTTTTTGTTCACTTTGGCTTTTTATTATATGTTTACTTCATGAAAACTCTAAGGAAAAAATCGCGCTCGCTTCGCTCGCGGCTTCATGTACACTTGCACTTCATTTCTGTGCATATCCTACTTTTTGACTTTGCTTTGTTAATTTACAGTGGTTTTTATTTGTTTTGTGTCCTTAGACTAAAAAAATTTCGCGCTCGCTTCGCTCGCGCTTCCTTACATATGAAATATGTCTCATGCGTTGACTTTTTCAACGAGAAACCCACCAAAAACCATTAATAACATATTTTACTGAAATTAAACATTGCTATAGATATTTAAGTTACCCATAATCTGTTCTAAGCACTTTGATATACATTATGTTGGTACCTACCCATTAATCACAATCTTTCAATACATGGGGGCCACTTGGGTAATGATTGCACTGCATTGATGCCCTAAGCAATTGCTTAGTCTGCTAATGGGCTAATCCAGGACTTCTTAGGTTACTCTAAGACTTAGAGCATTTCAAGTAAATAAAAAGTTATGTGAAATATGTTATGTACTTATTGCAATATTTATGTATCCAAAAGGAAGTGCGTTTTTTGCAATCAGAGCGGTGCATGTACATATTTTTTTCTGTTGGAAAAGTAAGATGGATATAAATGGGCGGGGGGGTCCGGACCCCCTGGACCCCCCCCCCTTATATATTTTTTGACAAAACCCAGTATAATAAGTAGTCGTAGGGCGGCATAATCGGTTTTGCACGCGGGCGAACAAACAGCTAGCGGCGGGCCTGATTAATACTACTATATAAATTGTAGGCAAGTTATACTTTATAATTTGTTTTTTTAGAACAATAGGATAGTTTCCAACTGGTCAAATTCAATGCTTTTATGGAACTGACAAAATGGTTAGGTACTCTCTATGCAATTTGTATTAAAAAGCAAGCAGTATTGTTAACAATTTTTCATATCAGACTGATACTTACATATATTGCTTCTATTCTCAACAAAAAAATTAAAACAGTTTTGCTACTAAACGATAAATGAAACTAACATTAGGTATTTTAAGATGGTTTACCACATGAATGTGATAAATTTATTTTTGACCTAGGCAACTACCCAATCGCTCAACTTATATGATTGTTAATTATAGCAGATTATGTATGCATGAAAAGGCTTAACATTAGATTAATAATTGTGTGTAATGCTGAAATTTTAATAACTTAATTTTTTATATATATTTTCAGAACAATTTGTTACATAAAACTGTTTATAAGTGCTATAGCTATTAATCATGTCTTCAGAACTATTATTTAGAATTTGACAACGTGTCAGCATGAAATAGATTTTTATTATATTCTTAACGTTTATGTTCGCCTAGTAACTTGAAAGGGGGTGTGGAGTTTTTTAGTTAGTTATGCGTTTCTAGATGATTAATTGCTACTTTTTGGTATTGAATTATTATAGTATGGAAAACGTTTATCAAATTACTGAATTTGTTAATGTATATTTTAAGTTTGTAAGTTTTTCAATGAAACATTAATATCTCATAGTCAAAATGGTCGTACTAGATAGAGATGAATGGAAAATTCTCACTGAAAAATCATTCTTTCTCTAGCTTTTATATTAGTACCAAATATACAGAAAAATAACTTACTTATCGAAGCATTTGGACAGTGTCAGCAGCCAATACGTGTTGAGTACAACAGCACTGCAGATGTAGGTGTCATTCTTGTTCAGGGTAGCGGCGTACGGGTGTTCGTACACCTGCGTCACTGTTGCGCCTATCTTCTCCAAGCTTTCGTCCAACTCATGCTCTCCTGGTAGGACAAGATATGTTTTATTAGAAGATTGTATTTTTTAGTCCTTAAAAACAACTTTTTAATAAAATTAAGGGCTTATTACACTTGACTAAATTCAGTCGTCTAAATGATTCAGTCACTGAATTCAGTCAAATGTAATCGCATTTAGGAAGGTAGTTTTCATTAAATTATTTAGAAACCTAATTAGACAAACCTATTTAGACGACTAAATTTAGTCAAATGTAATAAGCCCTTAAAGAAGGCTTATTGGTCTATTACAAAAATTTAAGCAGGCGTTCAACAGCTGTTTAAGAAATTGTATGTTCAATTTTCGTTAATAACGTGACTAACGCCTGTTTAATTTTTTTGCAGAAAAATATCTACATATTTATTATTTTACAGAATGATAAATAATGATCAGGGTACCTAAAACTTATATAGGAAAAAGATAGCTCTCCAAATACAGTCAATAAATGGAAAGTTACCTATAACACTTCAAAACGCTCATCTATCAACTGGGCCGAAAAAAGATGCTATCATCTTCATAGAAAAGCGTATCGTTTTTGAGTGGCCATTAATCCGCCAATTGTGTCACCCATTTTGGGTTAGACATGAAATATTTCCGAATATTTGGGTTCCAACGTGACGAAAGTTCATAATGTATACTACTAATATAAAAATTACGAAACATTTTTGTTTGTTTGTACAAACATGTTGTTGATTTGAAAAAATCTTTCAATGTTGGAAAACTACACTCTTTTCGAGTAACATAAGCTATACTTTATCCCGTTACGGGCAGTAGTTCCTACAGGAAGCTGGTAAAACCCGGGAAAACGGCTAGTCAACAATAAAAAGTGTGCTCTTAATCTAATCCTTTCAAAATACTCGTATATCGTAGACAATACATACCAAAATAAACTTTATAACAACAGCACGAAGATTTATAGTTTCGAGAACTTTGTACATATCATTGTGTTGAGATCAAGTTGAGATGATAGGGCTTGGCAGGTAGCAACTAGGTTTATGAAGAGGAACATTAGAAAAATACGTCGATTATTAAAAGAACTGGACTTTCTACATACCAACGTATGTATCGAATTGATGAAGAAGAATTTTCCATTATTCTGATTTTCTCAAACGTAGACGAAAGCATACTGCGGACGTTTTACGAAGAAAATACATAACAATTTTCCATTTATTAAAAAAAATACCATTTCCATTTAACATGACGTGTCTGTCTGTTTACATTAGGCCCGCATATCGCATTTGTAATGAAATGTAAACGAAAACAAAGCAAAAAAACTTTTATTGTTCATTCCTCCCAGCTAAACTAAATGAATAGGTTTTTATATTACGCAACTTGCTCCAGACAGATTTATGTTTATTTTTCTGAAAGTTGGGCAATAATACATGGCTAAGACCACAACAATACCTATTCGTTGATTCGATGTATTTCGGGAATATAATATATGTCGAAGATATTTTCAGAGAATGTAATCAGGATTATTTTTGGAGTCCTTACAAAACAATAGGTACAGCTTTTGTTGATTGAGACCTACCGTCTATCTATTTGAGCCTAACAAAGTTCTTTATTAGGAATCAAGTAACCCAAAAACAATCTTTAGAATTTACAGAGTTTTTGAAGAAAATACATGTCACTAATCCAAAAAAAACTACGTTTCACAAAAATACAAAAATTCAAATTAAGCCTCTCCTCCATTTTGGGAAATCGGTTAAAAATATTACCATGTACTAGGCGCACATACTTCCGAGGAGCTAAACCTGACGTAAAATAATATATTTGAGGTAGCACAATCTCCGTGCCCCAGCACCACTTGTTAGTCTAAGGATTTAGTACCGGGGAGTTATGATAATCGATTAGTTTCCACTTCATCCTTTTGAAGTACTATCTGTTGGCACAGACGGAGTTTGGCTAAACAACTCTCAGATTTGATAACGGCTGAAACTATAAGGTGGAACTTGTGCAGGAGAATTTGTATTGTTCAATGGGAATTAACGTCAAATCCTAATTCCTACATAGTTTATGTAGATATCTAAATGTGGTTTTCTATAAAAGTAAGGGCCAAAGTTAAAGGTATAAAGGTCGCCGGAAGACAGGCCTATGTTCAGCAGTGGACGTCCTATGGCAGAGATGATGATGATGAAGGGCCAAAAAAGTTACGAAATTGTCATAAATATTGGTTATTGTTACGTGTCTCTCGATGGGATATAAAACCATCTTACGATTCTCTTTCCATTTCAAATGTGAACCTAGTCTAGTTGATAGAAAGGGGTAGTATGCAGGTTTTCATCATGCTATCTTTGTCTAATATCACAATTTCCATAAGTCCATATTCCATGATATTTCCGTAATTAAACACAGTTGATCAAAGTCTCTCACATAGGTAGCACAATCTACTGGTACTAGGCTACCATATTAACAGAGGAGTGGATTGGGCGCCTAAATAGATTACTCGTGTACCGGTGATTGGACAAAGTCGGTTAGGGGAAGCAGTGACTATTCTCGTAAAATCAAGGTGTATTTGTGTTTTCCTACATATCATGAAAAATTACCAACAGTATGGGCAGAGAAAATAAATCAATAATGCCTTCTTTTAGCGGCAGATTAGTACAATCTTGAATGGTACGAAATGATTTTCGAGTTTAGTCTTACAATCAGGAAGTTTACAAACATTGCTATCGCTGTAAAAACGTATCCTCAGCAATTGAGATAAAGTTGGTACCTACACACTAACATACGTACATAGTTGTAGATAACTTTTTCCTTTGACTTCAAGTAATTTTATACACGAGCAAACAAACCACGTTACAACAATTTAATTAAAACAAACTTTACCATATACCAAAACGGTGACCAGTTACCGCACTTCTTAACTTCTTGTAACACAAAGTCACAGCTGTTAGTAACACCGAAAACTGCTCGACTACTTTAATAAATAATTTTCTCTCCAAAATGGCCCAAAACCAAGCAAATAAGCGGAATCGTCCTATTTTTTTCTCTAGAAAGTTCGAAGTTATACTTCGACCACAATTTGGAACTGTGTCCGAAAGTTGCAAATTGTATTAACTGTTTTTTGTGTTGGGAAAGTCTATTTTTCTTTTGATTTAGGTGCTGTTTTGATATAGTGAACTCGTCTGGTCAATGACCTACACTGTAACTCCTCATTTATTATACAGTCCTGGTAGAATAATGTCGTTCCTCTGAAGTTATCGTATGATATTAGCGAAGTAGTGTTTTGTATTGAACTTGACTATAAAAATCAACTTCAAAACAGCACAGTTATTTGACGAAATCTATTTGTATGTATCTTGGCACTGACATTTCCCACAATTTTATTATCTCAAAGAATTAGGACAAAAGCATACAAACGATGGTTTTTTATACAAAACAAACAAAGTTCACGACATAAGTAAGATCCAAGATATTTATTAGAAGTTTATGAAACAAAAACAAAGAAACATGTTTAAAGACTCCTTTTAGCATAAACCTTTCTAAATTACAAACTTCATAAAGCCGTTTTAAGACCTTTTTAGATAAAAATGACTATTTAAAGTCAACTTATTTTTCTCATAACAAAATGTTTTCGAAACTGTTTTTGAATGAAAATAACAGGTTTTAAGATGAATCTAGACTTCATTTAGGGTACAGATATAATCTGTTTTGGACTTGTTTTATGCACTAATTTAAAAGTTATCTTAAAGTTGTAGGAATTTTGCGTTAAATTTTGTTTTGCATTTCTTAAATCGCAAGTTATTACTTAGTTCATTTGAAAGAAAATTGCATGACTAAAATCAACACACATACATTTACATAGGTCTGTTTAATATTATATCTTTTAATTTATTTTGTGTTTTATATTTTCGATCTATCGTATTTTAAGATTAAATATTTGAGTATCAGCACTTTCTTATTAAATGACTAAACCGAGCAGTACTTTTGCCGTTAGGAAAATGATTTTCCAAGCACACTTTTAGTACACAAAATAGGCTGCATTGCTTTTAATATGTAATAACCATCCAAAGAATAAACAGATAGAAAAAATGTACCTGTAGATCCCTGGTCTTCTTGTTCAGGTAATTTAGCATCCACTCTTGAAGCACACAGGACTAACAACACCACCCACATACTCATAGCTACTGCATTAACACTCAACTGTTGATCTAGAATGTTCGATTCACGACGCAGACCTACGAACGGATAGAGGGGGCAATTAAAGTTTTCTACAAAAAAAATCGCTTTATTGTCGATTTTGTTGCAGTCACGTGTTTATGAGTCTGCGGAAGTTTGTTTTGTAGGTTTTATGGTTTATGAGTGATAAGTGATGAGTTACGTATAAAGGGGGGTTCGTGTTTGAGCTCGGATGGACTGTAAAAAACATTCATGCAAAACTGTACTAGTGACTCGATACAGAGGAAAAAGTTGTTTGAGTGGCCATATCGTCCTTGTGTATTGTTACAATTTAAATTGTTCTGATGTTGCTATTTTTTTAATCGTCATCCTTTTCCCGAACTTTACTCACTAAGCCTAAAAATATGGTGCCCGTACAACGTATGCAACCCAGTGATTTCCATGGAAAAGCATTTTTATGCAGGTACAAAGAAATAGTGATTACACAAAGACTGATTACGAAGAGAAAATGAATGTTTTTCAAAAATTACGTATTCAGTTTTTTTGGAAGTATGGAAGGAGAAAGAAAATAATATACTGCGCCGACTAAAATTGGGGTAAAGGCAGGAGGATGATGATGCTTTGATTTAATTTTTATCACTTTTTATTACGTTAAAAAACGATTAAAAAAACCTTGCGTATCGTTTTTGTAAATTACCAACAAAAATAAAAGCAACAAGTCCACCACTAAACTTTGCATAAGTGTACTAGGACGTCAGAACTCGCAGGATGTTTTCATCTCGCAGCCAATGTTTGTGTCAACAGCGATAGTGGAGCGGCAGTTTGGGGGAAATTGCTCTGGGAACGAGCCATAGTATTTCCTTTACGATGCCACATAGAAATCGTCGACACAACCAACTTTTTGTTCGTGTTTCTTCACCACGTCAATTTGCTCGGCTTTGGTAAATGTTTACAGTTCGAAGGGAAGTCACTATCCGTTCATTGTCTAATGGAATTGGTGAGTTTTGGTAAGAGAAGATCCAGTTCTAATATTTTATGATTGCCTGGTAGTTTGGGGGAATAATGTAATTAGGCGGTTATTAAAAAAGAAGGATATCGAGATTCTATTGTATTAATAATGTTAATAAATTGTGAATATTTTATACGGTAAGATTAAATGGACTGTGTGAATCTCACTTTAGTAAATAGTAAGTTTTAATTTATAATACAAGCTGTCCAGTGATTTGAAATATTAAGAGACACATACCATTATTTTAAAATAAATCATATTTTCTTGGGCGTTTTTTATTTTCTACGGTTGCCTTATTTGTAATGAGTCAGTTTCATAAGAACTCTGAAATACAAAATACAACGAATAAACAGTTGATTAATTATTATATCTTGTGGGATTATGTTAAGGTATAACATGATTCAGTGTAGTGTGAATTTAGTTACGAGTCTGTTATTAATTCATATCCCTTGAGTTTTGCGCGTGGTAACTAAGTAATTACATCTCTGTTCAGTGATAAAGCTATTAAATACATACGTACATAGGTAGATATAATATATAAGGATATAAATTTCTTTAAACTTCAAAAACATTTACTTTTAAAATCCGATATTTTTTGTTATCTTTACTTAAAACTTGCAAAATCGGCTCTCAAGAGCTAATAATTTCAAAGTTAAGGCGATAAAATTACCATAAACTCTTCCAAGTTATGAACTCCTAGTAGCTTGTATCAGTATCATCTTTTAATCTGCTTAAAATCAGCGAACAGAATTTTACTCCAAATATTTTTTTGCTTAAATATATATTCAAAACTAACCTTATTTTTAAAACAAAAATCTCATATTATAGAAAAGATCGGTCTCTCTGATATAAAAATCTTCACGTTTGCCTCTCGGGCTAAGGGCCGGCCAAGATAAACTGTAGGGCAGTAATAGGTTGTCACCGGAGTAGGCACTTGTTAAGATAACGAGCCATTAACGCCCGGAGTGGCTATTAAGACCAGCGTCAGTTACGGCCCATTGAGACTGATTTCTATTTTGGTGTTATGTTTAAAGGTGATGATATTGTTATGGATATATCCTGATTATGCAAACTAGGACCATCCTCAACGGTCGCAAAGTCCAATCAAGATAGGTATAATGAAATAGCAACGTTGAAACTGTTCTCACTGTTTTTGAAACCTTAATGGTATTCCATTTCCTGAAGCTTTACCTTACAGATCAGTTGACATCGATCGTGACATTTTAAGGGGCTCATGAATACTAAAATATGTGCACCCTAAAGTGTCACGTATCCCATAGCCATCCAACTTGTCACATCTTCTATCCTACACATTTCACTGACTGATCTCAATCTCCTTGCCTCTCTGTAGTCCTAGTACCTATGTAATCGTGTTCGAACAATTTGCGAGATAATCGCCGGTCGACCCTGCCTACGTGATTGGAATAGATTGGGTTACATGACATCTGATGTATTTGACGGACTATTGGAATAGGCTTTTGTCTTCATGAACCCTTAAAATATTAGCTTGAATGTAGATATCAGATATTAGTTTATAAACGGCCAAATAAATAATCCTCACTCTTTGATGTCCACGTCCTCACTTCTAATTGATAAACTCAATTTACTCATGCATCTATTTATTATTCAAGGTATTAATTATTTATTAGATTGTTCATTGTTCCGTGAAATCAATTCAAATGTAGAACTGCACGGTTCCATATTTAAATGGATTTTTATTATGCAGATCGTTCTAGATTCGAAATTCGCGCTTGTCAGGTCAATGAATATATTCAAACTATGCAATATTTAATTTGTTTTTGTTGTAATAGGTAATAAAATATGAATTGTGAAGTTCTATTGTACCCAAAAATATTCACAAATAAGATCATCCTTCACGCGCCCTTAGCAAATATTTCATCGTATCTATTCATAGCGTTCGAGGTACATATTTCAGACGTCGCAATCTCATCAGTCTCTTTGAGCCTAGATCCACGTAACAGATTACCAGCTATTATCCTTCAATGTATTGCCCGGTGGTCCTGCTTCATATAGGTATGACTACTACCCTACTACAAGACAGGTAAACTAGTAGAAGAAAATGCAATTAATTGGTAGACAGGTAAGTATTTACTATAATGAAACGACAAAAATGATTTAGAATGACTTTTGTGTAACAAAGTGGAACCAGCGAAAACTAGGAAATTATTAAATTCCAAATAGTAACTAAAAAAATAAAAGCAATTATTTTAATTAATACCAGGATCTGATACTCTGAAGAAGGTCTTTGCCAACAAAAAAAGTAAGTACCCTTTTCAAATTGGTAGCACTTATTGCGCCTTGACGTTCGTACTGTGCCACTAACCCTGTGCACGCTTAGGTACGTGAGCAGGTAAGTTATCTGGGGGTACGTGCAATTGAATTCCATTTAAATCTGAATCAACTTGTAACTAAAGATGCATTGGAATTAATCCTATAAACTGGGAAATTATTAAATTCCAAATGGCAACTAAAAAAATACCTAATTATTTTTCTTGATACCAGGAGCTCATACTCTGTAGGAGCTCTTTCCTCCAAAAAAACGAAAGTTCCATTTTCAAACTGCTGGCACTTATTGCGCCTTCTGACGTTCGTACTGTGCTACTAACCCTGTAAACGCTTAAGCACGTGGGTTAGGTATCTGGGGGTACGTGCGACCACGCTACGTGCCCGCCCGCTGTCAAAAGCAATCGATCATTACATAGCGCTGAAAACCGTTATTACAGGAACGTGACCACGCTGGATTTTATACCAGTGTTAGTGGCGTGACGTTTTTATTGATTTCAAATTAGAATACCTTTAGAATTGTGGTATGATGCTTTTTTGTTAGACGATTTTGAAGCTTTACACGTAAGTATTCGAAAACTAGCTTCAGCACGCGGTTTGAACTACGTCTTGGAGGATATACTTTTTGCACATAAAGGATAGAATAAAAAGGAGTATGGTATATATTCTATTTTGATTCTATGACTGTCAAGTTTCTTTAAGTCCAGTAGTTTTAGCGTGAAATAGTAACATACTACAAGTAGGATTAAAATGTCATGAACTGGAGATTGATTCTTTTAAACTTTATCTAATATCTCAATTAAGATTTAAAAGTTACAGCGCACTAAATAAACAAAATACATCTAATCAATGGGCTCTTTTTCCAAATTCAAATCTTCATTCATCGTGTTTTAGATGACGTCACAGCACGTGCGAAGTCGTCCACGTTTTTCTTCGCACGTCTACGCACGAACTTTTACAAGCTACATCATACATATTTAATTTCGAGTTACAGAATTTTATGCATTACGTCGAATGTAATTAAGTTCTAAATTGAATGCAAATATTTTTGAGTAAAATTGTGTTCGTCACTGCCCCGGGCCCGAGGGCTTTTAAGAAGCTTTTTGTGTCCCGAAGCTGATATTAATATGGGTAGACAGTTTTCTGCAATCTTCCTTTCTTGGCTAACAGATATTGTTATGTCCAATATTTTATTATTTTAATTTAACCTGCAGAGAGATATAGGTACCTTGCTGCGGGTTGTTCGAAAGAGATACCGCGGCCCTGGTACATAAAAGGCCTATGACGGAACACGACGATTTTAGTCAGTAAGAGTCTGACACTCCCTCACCGCTGCTAACCCACAGCGGGAGGGGTCATTTGATGATTTTACGTCGATAAAAAAAAAAAAAAAAAAGATATAGGTACCTTCTTACATACATAAGTATGTATAAGATATTCCGTGTTATTTGTTTTTTAAATTACTTTTAATAATTATACATATTATGGAATATTTATGAATTTAACTTAAACTCTACGACTAGATTGCTGGGAAGCATTCTGGTTACCGGAAGACGCTGGATGCAGGTCGCCTCCAACAGGTATCTGTGGAGATCTAAGGGGGAGGCCTATGTTCAGCAGTGGAAGTCCTATGGCTGAGATGATGATGATGATGATTCTGGTTACAACAACTTATTTTGGAAATTGATTAGTTCAGCAATGTTTTTAGTTGAAAGTGTATTACTGGTACTAGGTTAGCAGCACAATCAAAGCGGTTGGTTATTAATGTTGGCTACCAATTAATAGAGACACTGGTTATTGAAATCCGATATGCGTAATACGATGTTAGGAAATTGACTTACCTATGGCTTACATAGATGTACATACAACGCTGTATATGCGAGTGTAAATACAGGAGTTTATTACCAAAATACCAGTTATATTGCTTTCTGTGAAATTCAATTTGGATCACTAGGCTATTATGAAAATGTATTATCACACATATCATGAAACCTGCTCTGTAAATCAGTACCTAAGTAGTCAGAAGTGAGTTTATATTTATTTATTTATTTATTAGGTCTACCAACAATGTTATACATCAAAGCATGCAACACCAGTAATTACACTGAAGCATACCATGATATCTGGACATTCGATACATACTAATCATAGGAAAGTATTCTTCAGTGAAAAGTTTTGGTCTTACGTTGAGATTGAAATCAGAACCATATAGGATGGATTTCAATAAACTATCTATTTGTTGAATTGCTTCTTTCTTGAAAGATTTCAATTTGACATTATTTGTATTGGAAAATTCTTTCTCTAGTAATTGAAATCAACAGATATACACCACTTCTTCTTCCCAGCCAAAACACATAGGAAGTCTTTTGTAAATTTGACCTTCAAAAAGTGCAGATTTTCAGACGGGTTATAGCTATCTGCAGGCATCAGTCATTAATAATAGCGCTTGAAGACATATTGATGTGTAGGTACGTAAATTTTATGATATTTACTTACATTATGTAAGTTTGTGTGGAATAAAAAAGCTTAATCAACTATTAATTTTTAACTAAAAATATTATTTAAACAAATCTAATTAACTCAAAACCACAAATTACACTAACCCAATAAAGCCTTTTGAATCCTACAATTATAATGCAAATCCCGGTGTTGGTACAAATCTCAAAAAGATTGGATTTCGTAATGTTTTGTAGGTGATCTGATTACTTAGGCTTTTTGAAACGGGTTTCTGTAGTTGATAGTGTACGTATTTCGTAGGAAAAGGGATTTTGTACCTATTTTGAAAAAGTGTTGTTTTATTTTTAGCGTGTCATGAATGCAAAGCCGATTGTCCATGTCTTTAATAGTGATAACTATTCTTTATATAGCTTTAAAACACATGTGTATATAGCAAGAAATGCATGGCATATGGAAGAAGCAGTAGAAAAGTATATACTAACGCATATGCGTTACATAGTTTTGTGACGTCAGAACAATCTTAGCAAAGAAATATAGTACTTATGATATTCCCAAAGTATAAATCGGACAATACAAAGGAGTCTCATAATAAACGAACAAGGTACAATGATAGTAAAATGCAGTTTCAGTTTTGGTTTTACCAAGATCACAACCTGATGCAGATAAAGTGGGTATGTTACTTATGTAATAAATAAATCATTTCTTAACCAAAATTTTGCAAAAAATACTTTTTTCTATCCTCCCAGAAACTGCATCAAAAAGGGCCATCATAACTCATTATGTAAACGAGTCATTACACAATTTTTTTCAAACTGCATCCTGACTCTTGTAGCCTAGCCAGCTAACGACAGCTCATGACGTCATTATTATGACGCTCCGTCTAATGACGTTCAGAGCTTGGGATGTTCTTGGAGCCTCAGATAAGCACAGTTAAAGCTTCCGTCTAGATCGTTACTTAGCTTATCCGCGAAATCGATGTGGTCCAAAATTTAATGCTGGAAGGTAGCAATTAGGTAGCAACTCTGCGAGAAAAACAAATGTTTTTGTTTTTAAAATCACAACCTGAAGCAGATAAAGTTAGTAACTTAATGGTCCTCATGGGATAAATGGTCCTCACCTAAGTGACTAATGAAAAAGAAAATGAAAAAAATAATTCTCTACTTCTCCCAAAAAACTCACTTTAAAAGGCACATCACGACCCATTATGTAAAACAGTCATTAGAAGATTTTTTTTCCAAACTGCATCCTGGTTCATGTAGCATTATGACGCGCCGACTAATGATGTTCAGAGCTTGGGATGTTCGTGGTTCCTCAGATAAGCACATTTAAAGCTTCCGTCTAGATTCTAGATCGGTACTTAGCTTAACTTTCAAGCATTCCTCCTTGGGAAACTTCCTGAAGATGGTACTTCTGAGGCTTAATAGAATATTCAGATCGCTAATTGTTTTCCTCAAATCACTTAGAGGTATTAATATTTTTCCTTCCTCAATTATTATTGGCCTTTAAAAAGCGATGCATTAGGAATTTTCCGAGGAAAATAACTGAAAGTATATTTTGACCTATCTTTTCTATATTTTGACAAGTGATTGATGACCTTAAAATATTCCTGATTTTGAGAAATTCTACAAGGAATACAAGGTTTCGTCATGTCCACCGTGTTCTGACCGTACTTGCAGCGACTGCGTGAAATCGGTGGATATCACATGCTGCCGAAACTTCGAGATAAAATAAAATTATGTACCTAAATTATGTGCCAAAAATACATACAAACCAGTAGGGCAGCTGCGCCCGTTTTTATGCAGCCGCGACACGTGCAGTCGGCAGTTGCAATCGGCAGCTCGATTTTAAAACATATCTTTAGAATTTAGATAGATAGCTTTAACAGCTACCTACAATATACAATGCCAATTCACACCTAAAAAGAAAGAAGAAAAACAAAAACCGATCGACTGCTCTCAATTTAAAACGAACGAACCTAATAAACTTAACTCAAGAGAGAAGAAATAAAGAATCAAGTTGTAAGACACTCAATCTTCTCGCGATCTCCAGATTACGCGGTTTAATCCCAAGAACCTTTAACAAGTTTAATTGAAAAGATTAAAGTATTATACAGGAGTTTTAGCGCTTCGGATTGCAACTGTGATGCTTGTGTCAAGCATTAAATTCTTGGAGATATTTACACTTTAGCAGCGCTGCATCAGTATTCAAAATAAAGTCTAATACGGAGATAAAATTGATCCATATTATTATAACGCACAATTTTAATGACTGGTTTCTAAGTTTCAATTAGGAACAGGACGATTGGTTGCATATCAGCGCCCGAATCACAACAACTGCAACTGAAAATTTGGATAGCCATACGCTTCATTTTGATATCTTTGCATTTGCAATATACCGCCAAAAATAAAGCGGCATGTTCATAGATGGTGACCAAGATAGCAAAGTTGTAAGTATTTAAATTGAGTCATGGCTTTGACTATAATTTGGAGGAGGCCCTCAATTCTTCGGATTTTTTTTTTTATTTTAGAAGTTGTCTAAAACTGACCATAACGAGAGCCAATTCTCTTCAAACCAGATCAGTACGTAGTCACTCTTACAATCCCTAACATACTTTAACTTAACATGAAGTTTATACGAGACATAAAACCTACGTTAGGTCTTAACTCTTACGTTACGAGGTCTGTAATTAAGTACAGGTATCAGACAGATTGGCAAATAAACTGGATCGTAGTGTTTTAGTACTGGACGTGAAAGAACTTGTGGTTAAGTAAGATCACCTACAACATAAGCGACAGTGTTTCTTTAAACAACTGAGTACTATGAATTTTCATGAAAAGTTTTGAAAGGAACAGTTGTTTTTTCGACTTTTGTTTTAACGACGTCAAAAATCATCAAATGACCCCTCCCGCTGTGGCAGCGACGAGGGAGTGTTAGACTCTTACTGACTAAAAACCGTCGTGTTCCGTCGTGGGCCTTTTATGTACCAGGGCCGCGGTATCTCTTTTGAACAACCCGCAGCCCCGGCATTTTGTTTTTTCGACCTTAGACCTAAGCCTTGAAGACTGTTATATCAACTTTAGCGTATGGATGGGTGACCGTGCTATTTGCGTCTTTCTTCGTGCCTTGGAAAATACTACTGGTTTTGAGTGTGACCTGCGTTTCCACAAAAGCTTATAGTCTGGTAAAACCAGATATTCCCTCCACCTCATATAGTTGCTATTGAAGTTCTAATCTCTAACTGAAGACAGAAAAATTTAAGCAAAAAAAAAACATCGTTCATTTTTAGCTAAGCCCTTCCACTCGTCATTAGCAATCACAACCAAATAAACGAAAACCCTCTAATTTTATTTAACCAGAATGGCCCCCATTTGTATTCATTCTCTAAATAAAAAAGCATCTTATTTTATCGTCTCCACTTATCAGGTGAGCTAGCCAAGATAGCCTTTAAAAAGTAACGTTCCGTGAAACAAATTGTCTATGGGCGGTCCATATAAAACAAAATAAGCACCTCCCTACGAAATGGTTATCGTTGCTACAACACTAACCCGCTGTAATGGCCGACATTTTGGCGGGAAAACGGTACCGCGGCTCATATCCTGCAATGTGAGGGTATTATTATTTAATTTAATTAATGGATGGACGATCTTTGTGCTGCAGAGATATGGTAATGATGATAGATAGTTTATGTAAATAGCTCCTTTCTTTTATGTTGCCCTGGTAGATGAGCCTTTATGTTACAATAATGTTCTTTTAGTAGAATCAAATGGGGAGGTAACTAAATGCTTTCTCAAAATGATTTCTTCTTAAGAAATAATCATGTTTCCCTGTAAATCATTTTTGTCAAATAAAACAGCATAACCATCTATCATTCACCATGCCATCAAACCCTAGTTCTACAACCTATAAGTCAAAAGGGGTCACTACATACCCCAAACTTCTTAAACCAACCTCTTTTAAACCTTTGAACGTTTCATGGTGGCCATAAATCGTTCCGCTGTCCCATTGATCGTTCTGTCCAGTGTTAATCCATCATACGATATGAAAACCCCTTTCCGCGATATCAATGAATGCCATGACGTTTAGAGCCTTATCGATGGCAGTCTGTGGGTATTTTTTTCGTTCTTTTTTTGTCGATAAACGTTTTGTTGTGTGTAGTTGTTGACTGATTTCTTAATAGTTTCCTGTTTATTATACGAATGTACGATGAAATTTGTTGGTAATTATTTTATAATTTTAGTAATATATGGGCATAATTTTATTTTATGGAAGATATATATTACGGTATAACAATTTGAATACGCATTTAAACCAGTCTTTGTAACTGTTAAATCATCGATATACTTGCCCGTTTTGATCTTACGAGACCACCAATCCATGTAGTTTCCAACTGGTACTCAATATAATTAACTTTTATAAGTACTCTTGCTTGAACTGGTAGTTCCTGAGATTAGCTCGTTAAACAAATATACTCTTCAGTTTAAGATATTATTATCAAATCAAATCATCTTTATTATCAGGCATCAAAGGCCCATAGATAAATACCTTAAAGACTAACATACATATTATATTGTACAAAACATTGTTAGTATATGTATAAAAAAACTATATATTATAATATCTAACTATATATATCTAAACTATATATATATATTATAATAGTATTAAGCACACAATAGATCAAAACATCTTTAAATCTCCCGAAACGCACCTAAACATGTCCAAATTGTTTCCAGAAGCTGGTCGTCGGGGGTCCGAACCAACGCAACTGGCGTGGCATCCTCATTGCACTGCTGGTCATAGTGGCAGTCCTAGCGCTGATCGTGACATCAGTAGTGCTACTGACTCCGCCTGATGAGGGACCCAGGGTGAAGGGCCGGCGGTTGAGGATCCAGGACTTATTGACTGAGGAGCTGACGCCGGTGCGGTGGAATGGGACTTGGATTTCTGGTGAGTGAGATTTTAAGGTCTTTGCAGTAGATTGGCTTTTATTTTTGGGAATTTTGGTGAGCTAGGAGTAGCGTATGGAGGAGGTCGCCTTTTAAATCCTAGGATGTTTTTAATGTAGGTGAAGCCCTAAGTACGCAGTGGGAGAGTATGGTTTAGAATTTCTTTCTGTTGTTTATACTAAAACATGTAGGTTGGGTAACTTTTAGTATAGATCGGGTTTATGTGAATTTCTGAGTAGTCAGAATACTCGTTTTGTTACGCATATGAAATCTATGTGAAGATTCCTTACGATGGTAAAATCAAATCTTTATTATTATCTTACCCATTGATATAACTTTTCATACCTTTACCTGTACTGAATGAAATTATTATTTTTTTTGGATTCTTCAAAAGACGAAAACCGGTACCTAGTCAAACCCATATCACAAAACAAAAACAAACTTTTCAGCATTTTTCCAACTTTCGCATCGGATATAATTTTCACGAACCAACAGAGTTTTTCAACGAATTAATTAATGAACGGTTTCACTGATAAATATTTATGCTCACGAAATGAAATGAATAATTTCATATTAACGGATATCAGCATGGAAGGCGGGATCTCGAATAAAATTTAATTAACAACTTTGTATTAATATTCAATTAGTTATAAATCATTTTTGTTGTTTTGTGTCTCTTGAGGCCTGATTCAGCAATGACTAAATAAGGATTCGTAATCATTATGAGTAACTTTAAGCTGTTATTATATTATAGCAACCATTTAATCTGGTTATCATGGTAGTGGGGCTCCCATAGTGAATAATCACTAACTTTTTTACTGTTCGGGTCTCAAAACAAAACTGCTTACTCGCCTTAAAGAAAGTCTGCGCTAAATTCATGCCTTCTTAAACTGAAAAGCCACATAGACCCTTTAAGAACTCAATAATACATTACACCGCTCAAATACTGAACATATTTCACCAACTTTCTTTAAAAGTACCAACTCCACAGTCGCTACCGCAAATCTTTGCAGAAAATACTTAGCGTCAAATCCTCACATCGTATTTTCAAGATGGCGAAAGTATCCAACGTGAGAGCGTCCGACACAGAAGCTCCATACGTTCATAGTGCCCTAGTACCTTCACTAAACTAGTCTAGTGCTAACTTAGATAATTTAACTAACTGGAGACGCCATTCAATGCCAAAAGTATGAATAGCAGCGCTTTTTATATTATTTGTATGTGTGTACAGAAGCCAGCAGGTCAACGTACCCGAATCTGTCAAAATTTACTAATCAAACAATAACCTTCCACTATTGTGGTAAGATTAAAAATCGATTGAAGTAATTTGACAGGTTGAAGTAGGTTGATGTGCTGTAAAAATTATGTCTGTATGCTAGGTATGCTTTAATTTTATGCTTGTGAATCTTATAATTGTCCGTTTATCATAAGCGTGTGTAACGCGATGTGATATTCTATGTTAAGTTGCTTTGTCTCCGTCAGTATGTTGGCAGTTTTTTAACTTAGAAAGGTGTGCTCCTGGGGGTTCCGTTTTGTTCAATGATCAAAGAGTGCCACGAACTACTTAGTACCACGCCACACTTGCAAGTACCGCAGGCAAGTTTTAAGTGGACTTTAGTGTTAGGACGAAGCGAAGGTGAAAATTTTCGTACTTTTTTGTAAGTGTGCTAAAATCGTGAATTCGTGTGGCAGATCTAGTTTTTATATTGCATTGGTATCTAATGTATGTTAAGAGATTAATGTACTTAACCACTTAGATTTAAGATATTTTACAAATAAACTGAAGTGATTTGACTAATTATTTCAGTGATAGATACTCAGCACATTTACCAAGGATGGTTAAAGTAACTTATTGTCCGGGTGCGTAAAGAGGTTCCCACGAGAAGCAAGTTATAAATATATCTTCAAGCCAAAAACATCTATAAACTGGCATTTAAATAAAACTACTTTTACGGATTTTATCGCGGTTATATTATATTATTTAATCCCGACGTTTCGGATCCTTTACAGCATCCATGGTCACGGGCAGACTCCGTAAAAGTAGTTTTATTTAAATGTCTAATATTCGCGTAAGTGTCAGAAATCAATATCTATAAACTGGCTTTTCAAGATCAGCTTAATTCCTTCAATCTGTTCCTCATTGGTCTACCAACGCTTCAATGTCATTTGGCATTATGTATATTACAATAAGGTCTTAAGGCCATGCAAATCACATCAGCAACACAATCTTGCAGACATACTGTGAAATATTGTAAATCCCTTTTCAATTTTCCTGAAACGTCATTTTATTATACGGAAGTATTGGTGTTCAATCCTTCAGCTTTGCATGAAAATAGGAAATTGTCACAATTCTGTTGCTGTGGCTTGATTTGAAATATTGAGAAATATAACGGTTTGTTCTAAATTGTTGGTTTGAAGAACTTTATATAGATAGACTATGATATTGTCTTAATTTATTTACAAATAAATTTATCCAGGTTTTTATGAAAATTAATGCTCAATCCTTCTCCGTGTGAGAGGAGGCCTGTGCCCAGCAGTGAGACGATAAAAAGGCTGTAACAGTTTTATGAAAATATAAGCAAACATTTTATTCTGCACTCTCTCTAAAAAAAAATTATAGAACAGTTAAGTAAGAGATTTAAACTCATCTTAAGAAGTACCTACTACTACTTAAAATCATCCAAACTCCTCTTTATATCAATGTTTAATGACTGAAATTAGAAGTCGATACCAATTTTTCTTTATATTGATTGGGTATTCGAAACATTTCTAGGAACGGTCATAAAGTAATTGATGGAATATATAGGTATAGAATATCGTGTTACCTTGAGTCTGGATTAAGTCTAGACTGCTTGATGGTAGTTAATTCTCTCATTTACCTAGAAACTTCAATATAATTGCATCATTACCAAGAACTCGTTTAATTAGTTTCAATAAATAATCAAGTTTCATGAAAATATCAATGGCATATTAATGGTTATGACACATTTGCAGTATTTATTTGTAGCTTCCGCCAGCTATTGCCATACTGAGGAAACTACTTCCCGCATATGGATAAAATATCCTATGTGTTATACAGGTATATAAACCAAATTATCGTCAAAATCCATTCAGTCGTTTGTGCACAATGAAATGAAATAGTATTAAACATACACATGCTATTACATGCACTCTCAAAACATATGCTATTTATTTATTTATTAACTTATTGGAAAACCAACGGCTATACAAAACAATGTTGTAGACATATATAAAGAAACAGAAAGCCAATTATAGGTTTTCACGGATAATAATGGAATAACACGCTTAAAGCTAGGTAATCAGCTGGTCTATGAGGTATTAAAATTATAGTTACATACTACAAAGTTAAATTTTGAAAAAATCGTGATTTAGTTGCCTACGAACCACAGCACTCTTGGTATTGAATGGGTCAAAAGAGTTTAAAGATTATAAAGATATATGTTTGTTTACATACGTACATTATTTACCAATTAAATAATTTACCCATTCGCACATAGATTCCACTGGTTAACCACTAGACCGTGATCAATTGCATACCGCGGGTTCGCCCATCGAATTCCAGTGTAGCGAGAGCCGTGCGGTCACTGGTCAATGATTACCTCTATGCTCAATCATTTAAAGCCAATAAATATATGTATGTTTTTGTATATCTTCTTTACTATATGTTGTCCTAGTACTTTGAGATTTGTAGCGAGAAATCACTTCGTATTAACCGACTTCCCAAAAAGGAGGAGGTTCTCAATTTGTAGGGATAATTTCACGTTTATATGGACAAGATTGATTTATTAATCTTTCGCATTTTCTTGTGACTACCGATTTCCATACTTTCCATTGATCTGCGCTTCCATATAAATTATGCCAAAATCCTAAAACCCACGGTACTGCATTAAACAAAGCAAAGTATGCATTGTGCCATGCAACACTGCACTGATGCATAAGAGCATATTCTGCCTAGCGCCTGTTTTATATAACAAAATACCTAAATGTATAAAGGAGCTACCATTAAATAAATTTAAATTAAAATTAAAAGAGTTCCTGATTACGAAATGTTTTTATACAGTTAATGAATACCTTAATGATGCCTAACTATTGTGACATTTCGCTTTGATATTAGCTACCTACATAATATGTACCTGCCTGTATGTTAGTATGTAGTTATGTAAAAAAAATTTTGTACGCCAATTACAGGCAAAACATGTATGGCTCTATCCTACCTAATTTTAACACCTCATGTTTAACAATACCTATGTTTTGTAAACATATGTACCCATGTTTTAACAAAATAAATGATCTTTTATCTTTTATCTCTTTTAACATGACTTTACATATTTCACGAAGGGTAACATTCCAATTTAAATAGTTTAAATTCAAAATCAGACTTTATCCTCACATTGCTCACTACGCACCTGTATGAAATTCTGAACATTTATAACTAACTTTAATCACCTTGCGTCCATGCTGCCCTGGTACGTATGATTTATGAACATCAGTAATTTGGTAATGTATCGCTCCGGTAATTTGGACCATTCATCTTGGCACACTAATGGCTCACGTGAAATTTTCAAGGAATTTATTATGTTCAGGTATTTATCACTTTGTTTTTTGGGTAGGTACCTAAAATTTTCTTCCTAGTACGTACATACATTTTCGTAAAAAAGTGACATAATGATCGAAAATTAGGAAAATAGGTTGGTGTCACAACTCTACCCGTACACAGACTAAGTCGTGGGCAGACTAGCATGTAGGCGTTAACACTGATGAATAATCATTAAGGCAGCTAAAACAATCTATACAAATTAATTATACCTACAAGTAGACAATACAAACCAAACACAATACAAGCAATTCCACATTCACGAAGCACCATCAAGGTAAAGTTAGTAATTACGGCGCTTATTCATGCTAATGTAATTGCAAAAACTTCGTAATAGGTACAATAGGTGCGCGCCAACTTTAAGTACAAAGGAGTGTCGAGTCTCGTGCTATTTCTTTAGTCTGTTGCGAACTTTTTTATTTATGTTTTTAATTATTTTCTTTGTGCACCTTTTGTAGTTGAATGTAGTAGTTCAGTTGTACGAAGATTCATTGTGAGGTGCTTGGAATTTTTGATTAATGAATTTAATTATGGAATATTTTTTGGCGCTTTACATATTTTTTAAATGAAGTAGCTAATATTTCTCCGAATGAAATCTGAGATATATGGTATTTTGACATAATTTTATATAGACGGCCATTAGTCTCTAAATAATTATTGTCGACAGTTAGATACCGAATAAGCAACCAATATGTCGGTATATATGTATTGCAAACAAAAGAAAAGCTCGATTGCCAACTACCATTCGACTTATGCCTAGCAAATTCGAATTCCGAATATTTATTCATAGGATCCGCCGATCGGTTCTTTTTTAAAAGGATCCACTTTTTCTCTTTTTTGTTTACGAACACTAATGGTTTCCGAAGTTACGTACGAATAAATCAACTGGTTTTTTGCAACCTGTGAAGTGAATTAATGAAAGAATAACAGCTGTTTTAAGTGAATTATCCGTAAAGTGAGTTAGGCAGGTACTTAATTTGAATCCTTTTACAGTCAAAAATGCAAATACAATTACGAAAAACTTTAAGATGAAATCCGGGCTTACGAATTAGTATGAATGGGAAAATGAAAAGGATCTTATAGGGGTTTCTTTTTTTCTTTTTGAGATAAAGAACCTTAAAACGACAAAATTAAATAAACACAGCCAATGTATATTTAATAGTAAACAAAATGAGTTCATTACACTACAATTCTCTCACTTTTAATAAAGTTTTCCCCTTCCATTTTGTGGTTGTATGGAAATGAAACCTTTAATCATGCCCCGCCGGTACCAGGATCTCATAATGACTTTGTACATTATTTATATCAACACTAGTGTAGCTGTGCGGGAAAACAACACGCAGTAGATTTTTTATTGTACTCCTAAGAAAGATGCAGTCCTGGTATGTATCTTGTAAAACATTTAATGAATAATACTGATACAAAGACAAAGAAAATTGGCAGTTAGTTAATTAATATTATAAACCATACCAAAATAACATTAGAAGCTACTTATTATTTATCCGTTTGCGGAGAAGTAGTCACGCTGTAACTAAAAAGAAAATGTCATTTACTTGACAGAACGCGCGTACAAAGTGAGACAAATCAGTTATGTAGTTTCAATTTAAAAGTGTTTAAAAACTGTGAATAAAAAATAATAATAAAATGACGATGAAACAAATATTGAAATTCACTTTTACATAATCAAAATGATAAATTGCTTTTTGTGACAACACCGGGCCTACGGGTCGACAACATGATTAAGCACAGCCTTTTGTATGTTGCGACAATAAGTACATATACATACACACATGTCATATATGTATTCTATGGTATATCCTATGGTATATGGGTACACTCGGGAGCTTTGGCCGGGATCATTATTACTGAAAGTAAAATAATATCATTTTGAGTTAAATGAAACTTTCGATACTTAGTCATGATCAGAAAAAAATAAGCTCATATCACGATTTTTTTACTAACCAGCTACTTATGTATTTTTACGTCATATCTTTTTTATAGATCTTCAACCATCTAAAAGACTACCAGTACATGATGTTATGCCAGTTAAGTATGTACCACAAAATGCAAGAAAATCCACAAAAAAATCAGCTACAAACATACATTTGCCTATTTTACTTACATCTGACACTACATCTCACTTACGAGATTGACACCCAGTCAATTGAAACCTACACTTCAAACGATCAGCTTTCAGACCAAATTGAAGCTGCAACCTTGACCCAGCTTGACATCTGTGTCTCAACCTGAAATAGCTTTTGTCTAGTCTAGGCTCACTTTCGGCCTTTTGACAGACACTAACGTTCAAGGCCGAGTTGTTTAATTAAAATGTCTAGTGGTATGCGCTTGGCGTTCGTGATAATAGGGCAAAAGTGTGACAAATAAAAGTGCTCGTTTATTAAGAGAATCGATAATTTTGATCGTGTGTACGTACATGTTCTGTAAATTGTAGTAATATGGTTAAGAGGTATAGTTGGTTTTGATGTGATTTTGATGTGAACTCTGAAAATACTGCAACTGTATTTGATAGGTTTTATCAAAAGATAGTCACGTTATTTGTGGGAAAGGCAATATTTTATTCAGGTACGGGAGTAGTGTCCACTGCACACAGTTGAAATCGCGGAAACGGTACCAAATACTTACTGTCTGTCTATCTGTTTGTCCGGCTTTTATGCCAAAACTACTGACTGAGCCGATTTAAATGGTGTAGTTTCGAGCTCACTCATTATCAGGATGCGGAAAGAAATATCCACGGGAAACAGCATACAATCATATTTATGTACAATCATATGATCATATTTAAGCCAAATTACCCTTTGTAGTATCAACTCAATTTCAAACCCAATTCACTGCAAATTTTCTACCCCACTTCCAGTTCGTTAAATATTTTCACACAGCGAAAAACACGACCAATATAATATTAATTTCACACAAAGACTTGTAAAACAATTACAGTCAAACGTTCAATTCTATTCAGTTGGTTGAATAAGCGCATTCATACTGCACAGAAAACAATAGGACTGCAACTTTATTTCGAAAGCCCGGCTTCCATTTGAAAGCCGGTGGCTACACATAGAAAACGGACCGCGTGAATTATTTAGTGTAGTTCAAATAAATTGAGCGAAGAATTTTGTGTTGTTTTGAATAATTTTGTGGGTTATTTTTGCTACAATGGTAGGTAAGTATGTGTATCTTAGGGTGGTCAAATATCGTTGTCCAATGTCTTTTTGCATTTTAATCCTTGACCGCTTTGACGTTCTCAAATGTACTGAAAACGCGATGATTTTAAAGTCATAATTTTTATCAAAACTGCACGATGGACTATACCACTATCAAAAAAATATATAAAATAATTTGGGAATTTTAAAAAAGTGAAACTTTTTACAATAAAATGACCAGCTTAAAACAATTTAATAAAAACTAACTTAAACGAAAACTAACTAAAAAGGCCGCAACTATGATGGACAACCTTGAACAACATTTTAGTGTACAAAATATTTTTTGTACAGTAATAAATAAAACCTTTATTTATTAATTTCCCTATTTCGACTAAACCTACACACACAATCTCTAGTCTTACTCCTATACCTATAAAAAAAAACTTCAAATCAACAAAATAACGTCCACAGATTAATTAAAACAAATCTTGACACAAACAAAAAAGTTAGGAGTTTTTTTTAGCAAGTACATCTTTATGTATTATGGTAATAAGGCGTGTTTGCGCACGTTCGTACGATTTAGGTCAGAAGGGGTCGCGTTTGCGCGCGTATAAGTGCGATTAAAATATTAAGAGTGTGTTTACATTTTATACTCTTTCGTACTAGAAGTTCATAATTACGGATTACGGTTAAGCTGAAAATTATTCATTTTTACATAACATATTTAATACTTGCCGATTTCCCGCGGTTTACTGTGTGTGGGAACTACTAACCGTACCGGGATAAAAGATAGTCTTTGTTACTCGGGAAGAGCGTAGCTTTCCAACATTGAAAGAATTATCCAAATGGGTTCAGTAGTTTCGGAGCCTTTAGGACAAACAAACAAAATAACTCTTCCATCTAAATTATATTAGTATATATGTCAAAGTCATGTAAAAAAAATCGTTTCGATATCTGACTTATTTACTTTGAAAATATCATTTATCTATTTAAAAAGCTATTTTCATCACCCTTATTCTACTTCTCTCCAACAATTAGTTTATTCTAGCGGCTTACTTTGACTAAAATCATAAGAACCTTTTAGTTAATTAATATCGAGGCTTATTATAATATGATGAAAAGAGAATTAGTTTACACGTGTTTTAGCAAGATAATGCTCTTCTGTCTCCCTTTTGCTGCTCGTGTAACGATACACGCGTCATTTACAAGCCTTAAGTTAATAAAAAAATCATAAAATACAAGAAAATAAATATTTCTAAAACTACAATATTATTTATAAATATCTTAGTTACTTGAAAAATCTATATTTCTGCAATAATAAGTACACTTTATCATCATCATCATCCGCCTAGCCTTTCCAACTATGTTGGGGTTGGCTTCCAGTCACATCTGATGCAGCTGAGTACCAGTGCTTTACCAGGAGCGACTGCCTATCTGATCTCCTCAACTCAGTTACCCGGGCAACCCTAGGTAAGAGTGCCTTTCAACACCATTCATCGAAATGAAAAAAAATAATACCATAAAAAAGGCTAATAAACGGAACTGCCTCTAATATCAGTGGAATGGCGGTCTAAAATAAAAATAATGTTGTACTGACGTAGAAATTAGCCACGTTGACAGATGACAGTCGTTATTATGTATTAAATTCCCTTTTGTACGTTGTTTAAGATCTATTGTTTTACATTTATTTTTTGGTTGTTATCACAGGGTTCTGGGAATGAAATATTTTGAAATTTTTGACATGCACTAGAGTCATGAAATAACCGCTATAGTCTTTGCATACAAAAACTACTTATTCTATACTTACTTATTTCAAAAACTTGTTTATTTTAATGCGTTTAACTCAGGAACCCCTGAACTAATTTATCGAGAAAGGATATAGATTAGGTACTTTTTATCTAGGAGCAAAAAGTAGTTTCCACGGGATTTTAATTAGTTTACTATGATGTATCTACGGCAATTGAACAAATGTATTTCAGTAAGTAAGTATTCGTAAAATAACTGATCTTCATTTCGAAAATAAACGTCACATCAGTGTAAAGTAACAAGGGTATTTCCGAAGCCTTGTCGTGTAAGATAGTAAATATTTAACGTGTCACTTCACAAATTGATACATATTTACAACATACCATTTGAATGCTGGATGAGCACATAGGATATAAGAGGTATATTAACAGAAATAAAGTCGGAAATGCAAGTAGGTCATATTTTTTGAACAAAGCCAAAATTATTGAACATTGTAATCACTACATAGTATAAAACAAAGTCGCTTTTTCTGTCCGCATGTTTCTTTGTACGCTTAAATCTTCAAAACTGCGCAACGCGTGCTGTTTTTTTTATCAGATAGAGTGTTTCAAGAGGAAGGTTTGTCTTGTACTTTTAATGTAGGTATCGGTTAATAATGACTATTAATAAATTACCAACGTTTTATAATAATAATCGAATAAACCAATCATGTTAAAAATATTATTACACTACCTTCGTCTCGAGGAAACTCATAGTTTCACATAGATAACAAGTAGCATTAAGTTATTCTGATATACAGCTACACTTCTATCAAGTTTCATCAAAATCGCTCCAGAAGTTTTTGCGTGAAAGAGGAACAAAAATCCATACATACAAACAATCTTTCAGATTTTTCAATATTAATAACCCAACCTGTATTTCTTCGCATATAATGAACAAATGAAATGTTTATTTATTAGACATTTACGTCTGCGGATTTCCGAGCAGGCAAAGGTTGTAAACGTTTGGAAACAGCCGAACATAAAGCGAACTTAATTTGCTACGTATTTCGTTTTTACTGTTTTTCAGCAGTAAACAATGTTGAGGTTTTTGGTTAAGTTTGGCTGTAAGTAGTAATCAAGGTTTTTAATATTTCGCGATTTTTACACTTTTACAACATATTTCTAAACAATCGGCACTCAACGCTATGAGTCCAACCCTGACCATGATCGATACAATTCTATAGGATATAGATTAGAATATAAAAGTAGCGTACATAAGCCTTCTTCGATAAATGGGTTATCTAACTTTAAAGGATATTCTATATCTGTCTTGTAAATCCCGAAATTAGCGCGTTTAGCACTTCAATAGCTTTATAACAGAATAGGTAGTACTTGCGAGTAGAAATACTTTTTCTAGTTATCATACTTCAATAGTCATACTTCAGGGACTTTTCTGAAATATTATCAAGTGGCTTTCAATGAAATAACAGAACTTATTTTAAGCAAATAACAAACGAACAAAGATTTTTTGATAAAATCTTGCGCTGAGTGATGACGAGTGTTTTTAGAACATTCCAAATTAAATGTAAATGTGTTTGCAAACAGTTACAGAACTTTGTAAGAGTTTTTTGAAACCTCTGAAATGCTTGAAAAATACTCAGAATTCTTTTTGAGTGTTAGCAGGTTGTTTCAAGTGGTTTGACTTTGCTAGACGAACGCTTTTATGTATTATACTTTGATCTTAAGTAGGTTATTAATATTGAGGTACCATTGACAGAATATGGGAGCAATTAGCTGTTCTCCTACGTAACTTAGGTTCGATTCTCATTTTAGCTGAAATTTTCTGAGCGTTATAAAACTAAAAATGGAATAAAATACTACTACTTGCCAACCAGCTATTTACCATAGCGTTGCATCTCGGTTCTCGTCATCTCTGCTCACCATTTTTGGCAATCAATTGAATAGTCAAGATACTTATTGAGCATAGCCATGCTCAATAAACTCTGTATTAGTGTAGGGATTATAAAAAAAAATACGGCTAGTTTTCAGCTTTCCTCGGCTAGTGATGCAGTTATCAATTGAATAATCAAATTATTATTAAGTATACCTATAGCTCTGTATTAGAGTAGGTATTATGACAGAAAATTACGGCATGTTTTCAACTTTCCTAGCGTAGTGATATAGTTCCACATTGTGAAACACCGACACAGTTGCATTCTGTTAAAAAGCCAAACACACAACTATTCATTAAACAGTTCCCCAAAAAAAACAGTACTTTAAACTCACATTTAAGACCGGTATTTTAAACTCCAACTACTCCCCTATAAAAACGCATATGTACGTTTTATTTAAAATTCTTTTGAGAAGCACACACGTACACATCCGTGCATGTAATTCGCAACACTTAGCATTAAGCTGAACTTTTGTGCTGTACCGGACCGGTTTGAGAAACAAGGTCAAGAGAGAAATTACTGAGTTAAAACGGGCCTGAATTTTGTTGCCGCGAGTGTACGTGTGATGTTGAAGTGTGTGAGTGTGTTAGTTAGAGTGTGTCGCTTTATGGTACTAGTAAAAATAATTTAGTTAATTGCTTGATTTTTTTAGACGTGTATTTTTAGTAATTTTGTGTTTTAATATTGTTTTGTCAAATAATGCTTAAACTAGTACCTTAATTTGTCAGGTTAATAATTGAATTGTCCTTAATTGCGATATTATTAAACCCTCTTAAAAATCTTTGTAAATTAAAATGGGTATAATTTAGGCGGTCACCAAAAATATTTTTAAGACTCTAAGCTGAGGCACCAAATAAAATAAACAACTCCAAAAAAAATAAATTGACTTTATTAAAAGGGCACTAAAGTATATAATATTACGATCCAAAAAAAATAAAATAACATCAGAAATATCGCAAATCTCGCACAAATATTATTTTTGGTTCCCAAAATGGATTAATGGTCACCAAATTCTATCCAACTAAAAGATTAATATTACTACCAAAAAGTTAGTGACGAAAACGAATCGCTGCAAAACCGACTCCACGTAGTCTTGTCTGCCCTAACCCTAGAGTGCAATTCAAAACCGCGTAGGCGCGGAGGGGCGAGGCGGCCTGCGAGCTGAGGCGCAGGTAGTTTTAAGGCTCGCCGCCGCGGCTGAGGCTGGGCGGCGGGGCTGGCCAGCAAGCCGAAGCTGCGGTGCGTTTTTTAAGCGTACTGAGTTACACACAAATTCATATAACAATAATTAAGCGACGTACGTTTGGGAACCCCAGTATATTAATTGGTATTTGGGAAATATTCTAGCGATCGTTAGCTTTTTTAGTCTAACAAAAATGACCAAATTAGGAGTCATGGTATTACATAATTGGTAACATCTAAGTAGTGACAATATATAATATTTGGTCTAAAGTGTATTTTATACGCGTCCATATATTTTTTTAGTAGTCAATAATACGAAAAAATGGTTTTATTAAATAATATTTTTGGAAACGTTATTTGGTGACCGTTTATCCATTTTGGTAACCGTTTAGATTTTTTTTGGTAGTAAAATAGGTACTTTTTTGGGTGGTGTTTAAACACAAGCCAATTAAAATCAGCATCATAAAGGGTATAATTTGGGCGGTAACCAAAAATATTTTTAAGACTCTAAGCTGAGGCACCAAATAAAATAAACAACTCCAAAAAAAATTAATTGACTTTATTAAAAGGGCACTAAAGTATATAATATTATGATCCAAAAAAAATAAAATAACATCAGAAAAATCGCAAATCTCGCACAAATATTATTTTTGGTTCCCAAAATGGATTAATGGTCACCAAATTCTATCCAACTCAAAGATTAATATTACTACCAAAAATCAAAGTTAGTGACGAAAACGAATCGCTGCAAAACCGACTCCACGTAGTCTTGTCTGCCCTACCCCTAGAGTGCAATTCAAAACCGCGTAGGCGCAGAGGGGCGAGGCGGCCTGCGAGCTGAGGCGCAGGTGGTTTTCACGCTTCAAAACCATCTGCGACGATAAGCTCGCATGGGACCGCCGGAGCCCCGCAGCGCCGGAGCCGTGACAGAAGCCATGCTTGCTGCATGTTGCGTGCTTACATTTTAAACGCACTGAGTTACACCCAAATTCATATAACAATAAATAAGCGACGTACGTTTGGGAACCTTAGTATATTAATTGGTATTTGGGAAATATTCTAGCGATCGTTAGCTTTTTTAGTCTAACAAAAATGACCAAATTAGGAGTCATGGTATTACATAATTGGTAACATCTAAGTAGTGACTATATATAATATTTGGTCTAAAGTGTATTTTAAAGGCGTCCATATATTTTTATAGTAGTCAATAATACGAAATAATGGTTTTATGTAATAATATTTTTGGAAACGTTATTTGGTGACCATTTATCCATTTTGGTAACCGTTTAGAATTTTTTTGGTAGTAAAATAGGTACTTTTTTGGGTGGTGTTTAAACACAAGCCAATTAAAATCAGCATCATAAAGGGTATAATTTGGGCGGTAACCAAAAATATTTTTAAGACTCTAAGCTGAGGCACCAAATAAAATAAACAACTCCAAAAAAAATTAATTGACTTTATTAAAAGGGCACTAAAGTATATAATATTATGATCCAAAAAAAATAAAATAACATCAGAAAAATCGCAAATCTCGCACAAATATTATTTTTGGTTCCCAAAATGGATTAATGGTCACCAAATTCTATCCAACTCAAAGATTAATATTACTACCAAAAATCAAAGTTAGTGACGAAAACGAATCGCTGCAAAACCGACTCCACGTAGTCTTGTCTGCCCTACCCCTAGAGTGCAATTCAAAACCGCGTAGGCGCAGAGGGGCGAGGCGGCCTGCGAGCTGAGGCGCAGGTGGTTTTCACGCTTCAAAACCATCTGCGACGATAAGCTCGCATGGGACCGCCGGAGCCCCGCAGCGCCGGAGCCGTGACAGAAGCCATGCTTGCTGCATGTTGCGTGCTTACATTTTAAACGCACTGAGTTACACCCAAATTCATATAACAATAAATAAGCGACGTACGTTTGGGAACCTTAGTATATTAATTGGTATTTGGGAAATATTCTAGCGATCGTTAGCTTTTTTAGTCTAACAAAAATGACCAAATTAGGAGTCATGGTATTACATAATTGGTAACATCTAAGTAGTGACTATATATAATATTTGGTCTAAAGTGTATTTTAAAGGCGTCCATATATTTTTATAGTAGTCAATAATACGAAATAATGGTTTTATGTAATAATATTTTTGGAAACGTTATTTGGTGACCATTTATCCATTTTGGTAACCGTTTAGAATTTTTTTGGTAGTAAAATAGGTACTTTTTTGGGTGGTGTTTAAACACAAGCCCATCATAAACAACCTTTTATAGTCTTTAAGGCCTCTTCAAACTCAGACTTTAAAATCCAGGTTTCCTCAAAATGTTGGAGGATGACAGCCGCGACTTACAGCTTAACGTGCCCTCCGAAACACAGTCATTGGTGTCCAAGATTTACTTAGAAAAGTTGCATTGGTACTTGAATGACCTGGAATCGGACCCACGCACTCATACTCGAGAAATTGGTTCTTTAACAACTATCCATGCCACCACGACTATCCAAGCAGACAAAACTATCAAAAGAAAATAAAGTCAAAAAGCGTACGCATCAAGTGCAGTATGACCTATGTACATAAAAGGTGTTTGTTCGTCAGTTGTGACCTAAAAACGGGCCGGTGATTAAATTGACCGACTCTGCTGGAATTGAGAGCTGATAGCTACGATTCTAGTAAAGCTGGTTCTGTAATTCTTCTCTCGTTAGCTTTGTTACGTATATATAGTGTATTTTTGAAGCACAAATATGCAGGAATGTAAAGTCTCTATGGTGAGATTACGGGATTGTTCGAAAGAGTTGTTACAAAGTTTTATCGCGATGGATTGGTGTGATTTTAGTCTGAACATATTCTTCTAACTGTCGTTACTGTGATGTAGTGCTAAGTCTAATATATGGAATGTACTGAATAATTATAGGGCAGTATTAAACGTATTATCGAATAATAAACATCTTTTCTTTAACGTCCTTACATTACATATTATAAAATTGTAACTAAAACTTAATATATATTTAAGTGTTATATTAAGATTACGATGTGCGCTGCATCAATCGTTGTTCAGGTCCTAAAGAACAAGGAGACCCCAACTACTTAGATACCTACCTACATTTCTATAACAACCACTATTTTGTTGTTACTTAAAGTGATATTTAACTAACAATAACAATTTGTCTTCCATTTGTGGCAGAACAGAACTTCATGAACAGCGAATTTTTCTCACGAAATACCACAGGTTTCATAAAATTCTGCAATTTTATAAACCCTTCGTCAAATTCAGTATTTCTTCTTTCATAGCACGCAATACCACAAGTTTCTCACAAATCTCCAATTTCATACATTCTTCCAGATTTTCAAACAATTCTTCAACTCCATTTCTTCTCATTACCGAAGGTGCACCTACAAACCTACATTTTAATTAAGGTTCTTTCTTGCTAGAAAGTTCTGTCGCACGAGCCGTAGAAACCAATATCGGCAGTGATTGTCAATAAAACCGCAGTCGGTATTACTTCGGACGTCAAGAGTTACAGTACTGGATGTGTCTTGTGATTTTTAGAGCGTAGTTTTGTAGAAAAGTAGGACGTGGTAAGGTTTGGTTTTACGAAAAATAAGCTGTGATTGGAGAGCCTTTTATGTAAAGTATACATTATGTACTTAGTTTTTTTCTTATAGTATGGTTATGGAAGACGAATCGAATCATAACATTTTGAATTGTGGTGCTCTTTTGAAAGACAGCTGAGAAGGATGCATTTTGTAAATGAACGAGGAACTCTAACGCTGGTTACATTAGTATATTCTATGAGAGTAAACTCATATCATAACATAGTTTTTTATACGAACGTTAGTTTTTATAACAATTCTCTCGTTTAAAACATTGGCAAGTTACAAAAAAAATTGACTTACAATTGGCTCTTCCATACCCTCTACATCTTAGGTTTCTAATTTTACAACTGTAGGAGAAGTCAAGAATAAAATTTATTACGGACATCGTGGCCGACTTACGTGGCTTCACACTCTTGCATTAAAAACTCTCCGACTACCCGCAGAGTTATATGTTCTGTTGATAAGATTTACTGCAGGTATAGTGGTAGTATAGGATAAAATATACATTAGTGTAATGGACTGTTTTGTATATTAGATACTTAGGTAAAAACAATGTAGGTATCATGAAATGTTTATATTTCTTTCTTTTGGTGTTATTAATACATTTCACATATGTATTTACAAAATAATTAGTCAAAGACAATCTTGGTTCAGTATTATTTTGAAATAGTCATCTGCGTGTTTCTTAGGTTCTAAAAATAATTATTTCCTAAATTATAATACATGCTATCGTATCATATGCTATCTACTTTTCATATCAAAGAAGAATTTATATCATCATAACACATACTTTGATACTACAATTTTCTATTTATCTAAGGCTTTGTCAACAGACAAGTGGTGAGAGCCGTAGCAATATTGCTACGGCGTAGCGCTACGAGCGTAGCACTCTGCTACGAGATTTCTGATAGAAAGATTAATCTTGCTATTATTGTTAGTTTTGAAGAAATACAAGGAATACAATATGGCGTGTTCTCAGACAAATGTCTGGCACGTGTCTCTTTTATGAGTATAAAAATAAGGCATGGCAATTTTAAAGGAAAATGAGGACTTCGAGGAAAGAGTAATATTTTTTTATGTAATATTCGTCTAAATGATCTTTTAGGTCATCAAAATGTCGGTTTTGTAGCTTATTTGAAATTATAAATTAGGATATTTTCCTTTTGGATAATTAGAAATGACATAGACACACCACTAAATTCGATATTCACAGCTTTTTGAAAACTAAAGCTGAATATTTTTTCTATGTTATCAACTATGTTGGGGTCGGCTTCCAGTCTAACCGGAGGCAGCTAAGTACCAGTGTTTTACAAGGAGCGACAGCCTATCTGACCTCCCCAAGCTTCAAAATGAAGCCTGAATATACTGCTACTAAAAATAACACATTTATAACAATAAAATAAAACATACAAAACTATCTGCTATTCGGAAAGTGCTAAATCTAACTATTCGGAAGAGTGAGTCATACGTCTCTCTTAACGTCCGTTTAATTCATGCCCCTAGCGCCACCTACCGGGGCTGGGCATTAATTTAATTTGCACTATTCCGGCAATCCATCGGATGCATCTGGTCCGCTTGTGCTTGCTATCTGTCTAGGGGATAGGGTTGGTACACATACAATTTTATTTCCACTCTTCTAACTACATAAACTCTTAAGTCATGACTTGAAAGAATATATTTGGAAACGGGTAAAAAATGCAAATTGGTCGGTCTAAAACTGAATATTGTGCATGTTAACACTCACATTCAAATCATCTATACTAATATTATAAAGAGGAAAACTTTGTTTGTTTGTTTGTTTGGTTGTAATGGATAAACTCAAAATCTACTGGACCGATTTTAAATATTCTTTCACCATTAGAAAGCTATATTAACTGCGAGTAACATAGGCTATATTTTATCCCGGTGCAGGTAGTAGCTCCCACGGCTACTAAAACGGCTAGTTTTATAATATATTATGAAAAGAAACTACGACCATTGAGTTTCTTTCAGCATTTCTTCAGGGTGAAGTCAAGAAATGTCAACTTCAGCGTTCTCAAAATAATTTTAAGTATAAAAAGTGATATAATATCCAAAATTCAAAATAAACAATTTCAAGTGCTGTAAACAAATCGACTTTCATGAACTTTAATACCACACATTATAATATATAACAGTTATAAGTGAGAAACCTGGCGTTATTCCAATTCGCAGCGAAGTAACAACTTAATCAAAAGTGTTCGCAACCCGGGCATCAAACCCGGAACTACGGGAACTAACTCCCGATGTTGCGGTGCTAACGGATGCAACTGTGCTGGTCGTAGGCGCTGTATCTTGGCAATATAGGGCTGCTAGATTCAGTAGTTGGAGGATTACTATTAAATAATAGTTATAACTACAAATATATTGCGCCAACTCGACCAAAATTGGGAACTGGTCAGGAAGAAGATGGAGCAATTATACTAGTATGTTTTCGATAATTATTTGGCTTTCAATTTGATATTATAGTTAAAAGCGATGTATTATTTATTAAATATTAATGTAGGATTTACGAAGAAGAAGAATATTAGAATTCACCTATTTTTATCTTTGTAAGGAGATTTTATATCAGGATGTCATGTTGTGCAAATAACACTTGTTTTTGAATGATAGTTCAACATTATAATCAAACATGATGAATTGAATAATTTCTAAATTTTAGTTGACGATAAATACGTCACTTTTATTCTGATACTAGGTTTCGCAAGCCCTATTTCGATGGAACTTGCACTCGAGTAGAAAGTAGCCTGTGTGGCCTTTTTCTATAAATGGGCTATCTAATAGATACTATTTTTTTTTTTAAATAGGCAGTATTGGTACGAGATAAATACAATTTTTGGCAACCCTAAACCGAAGTAGCCAGTTATTTGTAATACATAGTTGGCTCGTAAATCCAACTTTATCGCTCAAGTTTCTTTTTTTTCACCATCTGGGAAATAAGGCTAGTCACAAATGAGTTTAATGCTTTTTTCCAAACTATGAGCTTTTCAAGTGATTTTATGAGTTTTTCATTAGTTTTGATAGGAGGCTTATAAACTTAGGAACTCGTTTTAGTAAACTTTTTGGAGGATTTGATTCGAATAAATCACTATACTAAAAGTTTATTCGGTGCTGCCATTTTGTGGTTTAAATACATTATCAAGCTGGAAAGTTTCTGTGTAATGGCTTATCTTTAAAGGATAAAGTGAACTGGTTTAAGAAAATCTTACAATGGCCGTAAAGTTTTCTTAAAAAGTATATTCTCCGTATCTACTTATCATATGTTTCTGTGCGGAGATAATTTCCATTTCAGTATCTAGACTAAATTCGAAAGCATAATCAAAAACGCTAGCAGATTCCAGCAATATTATAAAGAGGAAACATTATTTTGTTTGTTTGTCCCCTGTGTGATCCTAGAGGCTCCGAAACTACTGAACCGATTTAATCAATTCTTTCACTGTTGGAAAGCTACACTCTTTTCGAGTAGCATAGGCTATATTTAATCCCGGTACGGGATACCTCGTGCAATCGCAAGGAATTGGGTAGTGCTCAATAAATCGATCAAATAAAAAGGCACTCCACATCATATTGCCAATCCCTACTCTTTAAAAACATTCTCAATTACGCTCCAACAGATTCAATAATACCATTAAACTCTTAAAAACCTTAACCACCATTATAAAATTAAGGTTTCCGACAGAAAATAGCCTATGTTTAAAACCGGGTTGAATAATTAAAAGTGGTTGGCGGGAGGGCTCGTTAACTGGGAGGGACGGAGGGAACGGAGGGAACACATTGGTGAAAAATGTGAGGGAATTTCAAACGCAGTGCGGACTAATTTGAGCTTAGTTTAAGTGAGGGTCGGCTGTGGTCGGCGACTTTTAAGTCCTATGTTTGTCAATTTAAAGCGGAATTTAATCTATGACAAAAGTGACACTTTTTAAATTACCCCAAATTCTCTTTATAGTCCATAAAGAGAATTTGGGGTAATTTAACATGTTGATATTGTTAGCAATTTGGGTTCGAAATTACCTATTACGTTCGTTGGTTTTTGCACATTGTACAATGGCGGACTTAACGCCTTGAGTGTTTTCTGCTAGTCTACCATTGTGCAGAGGAAAATTAGTGGTGGGGCAAAGCTTTTTGGGCTTATTTAGAATATTTTAATTATATAAGAATATTCAGCAATTTTCACTTAATTGTTACAAAAAAAATAGCCTTCATAATCATCAAAATATAAACAGAAACTACTAAAAATACTTTAGTATACATAATAGGTACCTACATTCGACTACTTATCATATCTCTCATACGTCTACATTCATACACTCTTTTCCTTCCGAAGAAAATACATTCAACTGACTGAGATGGATCAATCAGACGAACGAATCTTTCCCGTTTCGTTCACTCATTCATTTGTTTCGAGTATTTGTTTCGGCATTCCCCCTTCTTGTTATGTCAGAAACAATAACATTCCTCTTTGGTTATTGACAGCTGTTTGACACGTTGTCTATGGTTGGGGGGAAAATGCGCATTGCTGGGATGAAATAGTGAAGAGAAGTATAGATTGTATTTTGTGCTAAAATTGAATGATTCTTGATTGATTCTGAGTTTTAATTAAATTAGGGTTAATGCGATAACCATAAGTATCTTTATCGTCCAAATTATTCTTTAGTAGGCTTCTATACATTTGTTTTTACATGATCTATTACCAGTAGGACGATTTGACGTATAGATATTAAGAAAATAGAAACGAGTTTTTCAGCGCTTTCGGCTCAGGTATATATGACTAGGTACTTAAAATCTTTCTAGGTCACCGAAACGTTTCAAAAACCTGTTGACCGTTTAACCTAAAACTATCTACCACAGCTTTTGAAAACCAAACTTATATAAAAACCGTTTAGTAAGCCTGTAAGTCAATCTAACCGCGGTTCATGTCGTACGGCCGCAAAACCTCGCACAAACAGACGAGTCAAACTAAATCCCTTTTGACGTTGCAAACAAATATTTTGAGTGCGAAAGCTTAAGGGTACCTATAGAACTATGATAAATTTATTAATATTTACCTAATCATGATTTAATAACCAGTGAAATTAGGGTCCATATTTTTCTTTAATTTACGGAATTGATTGGTTTTGAAATCTTTATTGGCTGTTTTATTTTGTCTGTCTGTTTTATTGACCCACTTCCACCGGTTTCACTCGCACTCCCTTTAAAATACCCTTTATTCTTTCTCAGGCTCTAACTCTAGCACTCTGTACTAAACATTTATAACGATTCAGTAGTTTTGGTTTGAAAATCGAACAGAGATACAATTACTTTCGCATTTATAACATTAGCACGGTAATAAATAAGTCGTTTTTTTATTAAATAGAAATGCAGACTATTTTGGAATTCCTGTGCAAAGTGTAGAAACTCCTCGGACGTTCTGTCGTAACCTCTTTTGCTCGACTGCGTCAGAGTTTTCGTCCGTGAAGCCGGTTTCACTAACTAATGCTGGATATACTTCGAGAGTGTTTTTTAGTACAGTTATGTACATTAAAATTCAAAAAATTAAATATTTATTTGTTTTAATGGCATCTTTATTAGTCTGAATTTTGCATGCGTACAACTGTCGTCGTTCTCACCTTATTTTAGTTTTTTTTCTGGTACTACTACTTCGATCTGATTTCACTCGAGGATAATTAACATATATGTATTTCACTTGAACTTACCTGATATATTTGAATATTCCTAGTGAAATATAATTTAGTTGTTTTGTATGAAGACTAACATCTGGTTCATCCATTAGTTTCTAAAAATAGTTGTAAGCACTAACTAATTTCAACTTTCCGAAGATTACTATGGAAAACTAACTAAAACTTTCTCCGATCTAAATCAATGAGCTTTCAAAACATATACAAACTTCAAAAACTTCAAAACCATAAAAACCTAGCCACTAAAATAATAAAATTCTTTAATGTTTATTTAAATGTGAACGCATGCCCACAATCGGCTTCCGATTCCATACGTAATTGAATTGTACCGTTCATATTTCCACTTATTTGAACTTACGGCCTTTCCAACCAATGGAATTCAATTCGTATGTATTAAAATGCTTATTTTTGAAAATATTATTTGTGTTTTTGTATAAGAAATTGGTTTAAGAACAAAGGATTGTACCTTTCTGTATTCAGTAATTGTGTAATTGAATAATACCTTTTACTGAGATTCTGAAAGAGTTTTGGGAAAATGTTTAGGAAAAAATATTTTTCTTGACGATAAAAGAGACACTGTTTTCAATTTAAGAATTGTAGCGGCAACTGTTTCTAACAAAAACAATGCTTTATTAAAAATAAGAATAGCCTACGTGTGTAACCATATATTACTCATCGTAGGTACAATTGATAATTTTTTAGATAATCCATAGGGAAAAGATTCGTAATTGCATCGTTTATAAATTAAATTACCCTTTCTTTGTTTTATTACATAAATTGCACAGCAGAATATTCACAATAAAATGTTTAAACGACTTTAATGTGTAACCGATTGTTCAAAACACGTACAGAGTTAACAACTCAATGGCGCCCTAATTCAATTTGCACTGACTTTGTCCTGCGTGCCCCGGGATGTGTGTATGGGAAGTACAACTGTATTATATGCTTCATGCATATACATATTTTGTTGACTTTTGGGAATAGTAGGAAAACGGGTGTATTACGTTCTCTATTATTATATGTATTTAAGTTAAATTTATAATATGTACGAGTAGGGTAAATTCCACAATGATTATTTGAACCAAACATACTTGGCATTGGTTCGAAAGGGTTAGTTAGTCAAAGTCTAACCCTCCCTGTCGATATATCCACAGCAGCAGAAATCATATGCTATTCATAATAAGAGCATCTTGTGAGTACTTACAAAAAAGAAAAAGTGACCATTGATTATATCTTATCGAGATAGCTGTTTCATTCATTGTATACATCTTCTGACTACCCGTAACGACTGTCAAGGATGTTCAATGATAGCCGGGACCTAAGGTATACATCTATGTATAAATAAAATGGTGTCTTTTCCGTTGACAGTCTTTTCTCAAAAAAAGGAGCAGCAAAGACAACAACAATTTTATACTTACTGCAAAGAAATATGAATAAATTCTGCCTGATAATATTACGATTCGAAGCAGTATTTTATATTCAAACTCCGTTTGCATTGACGATTCAATATTTCAAATTGTTCGTGAAGCTTACAGGTTCTGAGAATTTCTCTTTTATATGAAAAAAACCGGCCAAGTGCGAGTCGACATCGCGCACGAATTGTTCCAAACCAGAGCAAAAATGAGTAAAAAAAATTACGTTTGTTGTATGGGAGCCCACCAAAATATTGATTTTATTCTAGTTTTCAGTATCTATCGTTATAGCGGCAACAGAAATACATCATCTGTGAAAATTTCAACTCTCTAACTATCAGGTTGGTGAGATAGGTACAGCTTGGTGACAGACGGACGGACGGACGGACAGAGGAGCGAAAACAATAGGGTCCCGTTTTACCCTTTGGGTAGGGAACCCTAAAAAGTTATATAAAAGTGACGTGAAACCCGTGTTTTCTGAACCCAATATTGAGATAGAAAAACTTTTTGTTTGTGAAGGATTGGCGGGAAAAATTATGCGATAGGCGATTGTTTTCGAATTGTCTGGAAATAATAGGGACTACTGTTTGGTTTGTGGGGCGTTTCGGATAGTTTTTGAGGCTTAGGGATAGACTTATCGTAAAAGTGAGATTGGCATTTTATTTTAATCAATTAAAGCAATCCTTTAAGAACAAAGTCCAAGATAATTATATCGTATCATTTTAAGAGTATTTGTTTACGCGTGTAGACAGACGCAAATGATGCTTCCGTTGCATGTAATCTCAAAAATGAATTAAGGATGGGTATACAATGTGCGTTCACTCATTTTATGTACATAAATTGTAGGAAAAGCTTCCTTTTCCAAAATGCTCTAAGCATTTCTTCGTTATTTTCTTTAAAATAATTTTATAGGAGTGATGTAGAATAAGCTTTCGCTCGTTTAATTTAAATGCACCCACTTCCTCTCTTCAAATTCTCCATTTTCAAAAAGAATCTAAGTACATGAACTAGAAAAAACAAGAAAGCATCATGAAGCTTCAGTTTACAAGAGCTCAATAAATAGACTCTGGTGTTTAATGCTCCATAAAATATGTTTATGGTGTTCTCGGCCGTTAAGCCAATGTCGCCTGTTTTTATATTGAAAAAGATCCCGTCTAAGATTTGCTTTAAATAATTTTGCGTTTTAATGGAGTTTATGTGATAGTTAGATGAACGTTATATGCTGGAAAATGAGGATGTTTCATGTTACTTTTGCTTTCCTGCTCTTTAGAGATCGTTTATTACCTTCAATACAAATGAAGAAGAAATTTCCATGAATTGCAGAAGAATGCCAGTAGTACCTATCTATCTTGATTTTAAGGGAGGGGTGCACCATCTGTCTTTTACGATAATAATCAAACGATAGCAAACCCACAAAAGACCGACAATTGGTCACTTCGGCAATTCGATGGCTAGTTATGGTTTGGTTATCGTTAAACTTAATGTTATTAACTATAACGATAACGTTAATTATAGGCTATGGTGCAACCCATCCTAAATCTTATGAATTATGGTTTTTTTAATACAAAAATTTTGGATCCTGCTTATCTTTCTTATCTTTATATTCTGTTCCAATCTTTGCATATTATCTGCCGTCATTCCAGGCACATATCAAGAAGAAAAAAACCTAATGAAAACTTATACTAGTCCTTTGAACTTTAAAAATAAACATTATCAAAGAAAAGGTCTACAAACTCCAACCAATTGGTCTAGTTGTACCCCCAAATAGTAAATTCTGGCAGTAGGCCAGGGCAGTGCTGAGCTGGTGGACATGATTGTACGAGTAACATATGGAGCCAATGGACTATACGGACACGTTTTCATTAGTGAACTTGTTACCGTAAAACTGTAGTTTTGTTATTATTACTAAGTTTGGTATACTTTTAGTTCACCTATAGGTATTACTAGGTGATTTTCCCGTGGTTTCACCCGTTGCCCGTGGAAAATTCAGCTCGTAGGTGGATAAAATATAGTTTGTGTTACCTCGGGAAGAGTGTAGTTTCACAGCAGTGAAAGAATTGTTCAAATCGGTTCATTAGTTTCGGAGCTTTTCCAGTAAAAACAAAAATATCCTCTTTATTATATTATTTACTTATTTGTCCATTTATTTCTGTTATCAAGGCTCATATACACAATACTGTATTTATATGAAATCTTAAACATACCTAATATTAACAGGTATAAATAAATGTCCCCGTAACTGTCTCTGTCCGACTTTCACGCCAAAACTAGTGAACTGCAAAAGGATTTTCAAGCTTTACTTCCTTAAAATCCGTCTCGTCCACAGAACTTAGTTTCACTTCAACTGCAATGTATCCAGGTTTGAGTGGCATTTGTTTGAGCTCAAGACTGTTTGAGTGTTTGACTTGTGAGCCCGTATGCTATGTCATGCCACTGTGATTGTTTCCCACTAGGTTGAGATAAATCGGTAGGTGTCAACTCTGAAATCTCTGATGATGGATAATGTGTTAGACTACTAATATTAACCTGTGGTATATTTATTGTTCTGTATGTTATATTCTCTTATTACATACTTATTATAGGAACTATTTATTATCATAACATAATTATTCACTTATTTTATATGGGCAACACTGCCTCCATTGTGATGACAACACTGAAAAGAATTTGACAGAGAAGACGCCCGCTTTTTGCAATTTATTGTAATGCGACATGTTTTTGAATGTGAATAAAATATAGATACAGAAGTGTGGAATCTGCAGTTTTATTTACTAATCATCCACCCAGCTATTAAATGCTAATGTATGCTAATGTATGCTCTCTCTCTGTCCAGTTTTACTTCCAAAGCTACACCTAAAAAGGATATAGAAACATTTACATTACTATTCTTCTTTATAATCCTTCTCAAGCTCAAGGCAAGTTTGAGTGTTTGGGTAGTGGACCCGTAAGTATGCGATGTCGATCGTCACTGTGATTGTTTCAAACATGTTTGAGTATAAGCGGTTGAGTGAAGGTTGTGTCGATAGGTAAACTGGATGATTGATAAGACCACCTATTTGTACAAAGTACTTGTTTGCATGTACAACCTTTCATTACGTATCCAAATGATGTAGAAAAATTATGTCTGGGTAGTGACGTTTTTGAAAGCCTTGATACTTAGTGAAGTTTTTTTATGGTAGTAAAATTTCTGTCATTGGTCAGTACATAAATACAAGCCTAATCATATTTTATCATCAGTCTTTTTAGCGTGCTACTGTTGGGCCTGTGCCCAACTTCCTTCCTAAAGAGAAGGATTGAAAGTTAAACACTTATATTAGATTCATTAAAATAACAAACATATACCTACTATAGTTTTCATAGTCATGTCAAAAACCATTCATTGAAAATCAAACGTCCTTTCAATAGCAACGTCAGTTGGAAGTTCAATTTACACAGATCGATATACATTTACATTGATAGCTGTTGCAGAGATTTGACGATAAAGCCGACGTAACATCGATCGTGACAGCGTGACGGATAGATATCAACAGTGTAGATATACGGAACAAATGTGTGTTAGAAGTTCCACTTTAGACTTTATTCGATGAAGAGGGAGATATATCTGTTACTTGTTGGCAGACATTTTATAGCATTTTTATTGCTTATGCAGTGCTGACGGCTAATGATTAACTCAAATGTGAAGATCAGGTAAATGTTAGTATTTGACATTGAGTGTGAATTTTTAACTAAAATAAATGTATCATAAATATGAGAGCAAGTATCGCACGCCATCTTGAATGCTATTGGTAGTTTAAAATCATCAGACGACGAAACTATTGAAAAAAAGCTATTATTTAACATGCTCTTAAATGTATTTATTATTGTTTAAATAACCTTCTAATCAAGTCTAATACGATATAACAATTAATTTAATTTAAGAATGTAGGTACATATGTATGTTACAACAGAACAAAGTAGGCTGAAAATTAGCACTTTTTGAAGTTTAATTCTACAAAAGACATCCCCAAAAATGACCGCCCTTCACCACTTCCCACATGTTTATCGATAACATATAAAAGCTAACAGTAGTCCCACTCGCGATATATCGCGTGCTCACAACCACTTGAGTTAGCCTAATCTAGATTGGAACAATGTGAGCGATCTAACTATTTACTTATGTTTTATTTTGTATTGTTTACTGCCTAATTCAACTGCGTGGCCTTGGAAAATTGGGTTTTGATGAAGGTAAAATATGTATTTTTCACGGATACATACAAATATTTTGGCTATTCTTGCTAAAATTATGTCTCGGTTTCCATATGCCTATATAGAATATACATAGCCATGAAAGTCAGAAGTAGCCTATTTTATAATGTAAAATATAAGCTAGGCATATAAATGCCAAGTGTCATCAAAATTCCTTCACGTGCTTTTTCACGCGCAAGTGGTTGCGCGTGAAAAAGGAGCAGACATACCTACATACATACATTCACAAACTTTCACCTTTGTAACATTTGTGTGGGACCTACACATTATATTCAGATTTGTAACTTCAGCATCGCGTGCTATAATTTCATGTTACATATTCATTATCTTATAAATATTATAGTTTAATACAAGTATTTGTGGTTTATATCAACCGCGATAATCGTAAAAGAAAATAAAAAGCTATTGTGAAATAAACTTAATATTTAAATAACGATGAAGTGGGTTTTGAGTTCTAGGTTATGTAAGTTACAATAAGTATAAGTGTTACTTGACATGAATTTGAAAATTAATAATCGTTACTGAATTTTGTAAATGCTAAAGTTACTAGTATCTATAATTATTTTGCACTTTCAGGCCAGGAGTATTGAACATGTTAGTACAATTTAGATCCTGAAAAGAGATTTCTATCTTTTTATTCGGGTACATGAATTTCTCTCGGGATATAGGTGGAACAGCGAGTTACACAATTAAAAAAGGAAACTCAATAATATGAAAGTTTTCCTGGCGAATTAAAAAGTATCAAAACAATGATTTATGTGTCTTATTTAGAATCTCTCTACTACTATTCGTAATCTAATTTATAACTGTTCAATACATTTTCAGTAAACAAGCAAGCACGCCCTCTTTTATATAATTTCCTAAACAATAAGTAACTACAATTCTAAACCAATAGAAATATGTAAATAACTAAAACCTATTTAGTTTGGTAGGTACATGTGGAATTACTCAACCGTTTCGACAACTCGACAAAACCGCAATATTCTAAAATTCCACGTTTGAAATCAAAATTCGCCTTCCAAATTCAAATGCCACGTAGCATCTAGTGACGCGAACCCGTGAACCGAATAACAAAATATACGTCTAAAACGGTATCGATTAAATCGAATGTAATCAAATAATTTGACCGTAAATTCTGGTATAATTACCGTCATTGGTCATCTGCGATATCGTCATCTGCCTAGCCTTTTCCTAACTATGTTAGGGTCGGCTTCCATAGTTTTACAAGGAGTTACTGCATATCTGACCTCCTCAACCCAGTTACCAGGACGAGCCAATCATCCTCCGAGCCTTTTTCCCAACTATGTTGGGGTCGGCTTCCAGTCTAACCGGATTCAGCGGAGAACCAGTCCTTTACAAGAAGCGACTGCCTATCAGACCTCCTCAACCCAGTTACATGGGTGAAACAATACTGTTTGGTTGTCAGACTTACTGGCTTCTGACTACCCGTAACGACTGCCAAAAATGTTCAATGACAGCCGGGACCTACAGTTTATCGTGCCCACCGTTTCGATACAGTTTATCCATCTAAAACGGTATCGATTAAAACAAAATCGAATTTAATCAAATAATTTGATCGTAAATTCTGGTATAATTACCGTGATTGGTGCGATAATAACGTGAAATTGGCATCGGACCGCTTGTCACACCGTCATCGATTTGAATCGGTTCGCTCGCGTGTTTTGTGTTATAAACAAATATCGTTTGGAACTAAGTACGTCATAATATTTTATTGTTGTCATTATCGTTTGCTTGTAGGACGTTTGTGTTGATTTTATATGTGGTCAGTTAGATAGAAACTGCAGTTTCCACCAGTTATTTTATACCTTATTGGGTAGTATTTTTGTTATATTATAGGCTTTCGTAAACTTTCATACATACCCGCATTTGCAACTAACAAAAAACTGTATTTATTATAAAGAGGTAAAGGGAACTACCTATTATAATAGTTTTTTTACACCAAAAGCAATCAACAATCCATCATCTTTAAATAAAAAAAATAACTTTGTATACCAGGAAACCAGCCAGGAAGCTGGCAAGATAACAAGGGGGAAAAATATCTGAGAGTTCATAGTGCAAATAAATTAATATTCTTAAGAAAATTATTATTTCAAAGGCAAGCTTTATTCTAATTTAAAATAAGCGACTATATTGATTTTTATCTATATCGGGGGCGGGTATGTATCGATTGCTCCGTCACGCTTCAAAAAGGTCTAATTTTGGAGATTCACGTCATAGTCCTTTCATAATTAAATTATACGACAAATTTTGTCGTCATAGACCTTTCTACTAACTTTGGTACACGATTTTTCTACTAGACTAAATTTTACATACATATTTGATATTATTTACACAGATTTACAAGTCCAATAACCTTCAAACCGTGCACAAGTGCATGCCTTAAACACTCAAATTAATATACACATTTGCCAGGTATACATAACGAAGAACATTTGAACAAAACCTTTTCCTACACGTTTGCGAACAAAACTATTGGCTACTCGACAAAACTTCGGCAGTAACAGAAAACACCTCCCAAACGACAAATTAAAAGACCCCAAGAATATTTTCCTACGATTTTCCCTACCTTTTCTCATTAGTAACAATAATCATGAAATCACGTTTCTTCTCTCTGCTCCTTTTTCGGACAATTACGTCACTAAATAATTACCGTGTTTCGGAAGGCACGATAAACTGTTGGTCCCGGCTGTCATTTGAACATCTTTGGTAGTCGTTATGGGTAGTCCGAAGCCAGTAATTTGACAACCAGTCTTAAATAGAAGTATTGGGTTGCCCGGGTAACTGGGTTGAAGAGGTCAGATAGGGCAATCGCTCCTTGTAAAGCACTGGTACTCAGCTGCATTTGGTTAGACTGGAAGCCGACTACAACATAGTTGGGAAAAGGCTCGGGAGATGATGTTACAGTTCGGTGTAATAGGAGGTGTGGCCACAATGCAGAGTAATTATACAATCCGTGCATCGGAGAGGGAGATAACCGGCTGTTCGGAAATTGAGCAAACCACCAACAAATTATACCGCAATGTTTCTGTATTGGTCGTGGTCAGAGTTTCTTACATATTGTCTAGTATATGGTGATGGTGACTATTGAAGCCCAGTTCGATCCAGCTATACAATTTTAAACGGTACGTACGTACGTACGTACGAAACAGATGGATAGGGACGTGTGAAGAATATGCTTGTATCAATTAAGTTTAGTAACAAAAAAACCCTATAAGATTTAAGTTTACCGTAGATTAAAAGATACATGGCAAATTGAATTAAATGGGAGAGATAACCTTTTAAAGGCGAATAAAGACCACCAGATTCCAGGCCAGTTCCTAAATTCTTCAGGTAGATTTTCAGCACAAACACCAAAAGACCATCAACTAACCTGGTAAAATGAACCTTATTCCCATATACATAGAGGCTATTGCAGTCAGAATACCTGTGTATTGCGTACCTGTTCACCCCTGTAAGATTGATGAGGGCGTGAAGTATTTACAATTAGAGCCTGGACAGCCATTACGGGGGACAGGCGATACGGCTAATGTCTGAACTGGCATTAAGCCGTATATTTACCAACGTATATAGCTATTAAACTATTTAGGGTATGTGGCAACTGACCACGTAAGTGTAGGTAAGATTCTTTAAGGTAAAACTAGTTTGAGATTCTCTCTCAGAGAATTCGTTGGTACTACCAGCCATTTGAGAATCTTTTGCATAAGGGTCGGTTCATATCTAACGGAATATGCGTCGCGTATTATCGGTCGCGTAACGCCAGAACTGACAAATATACGGTAAAACATTCAATCATTCACACATAACCGATGATGCGTTAGTGCGTCGATCATACATTTACGATACGCTCGACGCATTTTCCGTCAGATATGAACCGACCCTAAGCTGTAATTGAAAAAAATCTAAGATTTGAACGAAATATCATTGCGTTCCATCTGCACTCATTGGTCTACCCTCTCAATTAAACCCGCGGCCTTTTGCAGGTCATATTTGCTACCTTAATTTTTCAGTATGACTGAAGTATACAATTGTGAAGTATAAAATACAGTAGACAATTGTGGCATTAAAAAGCTTATCATGATGTCGTCGTTTAATTATACTCGTATCTATGTATGTATAGCTGAAGATAAACTAAGTACCAAGCTATTACCCTAATGTCTCAAGTACCATTACCTAACACATTTAGTTGCCAATTGTTTGTTGTCACTATACAACACACGGAGGAATGAAAGATAGATATGCCATAAGGCAAGATGGTCAGATGCCTACTTTTTTTTTTCACATATAGTTACCGGCACGGATATTGAGCTCTGGTTACATAAGGCAATAAACCAATAACTCGCTTCTGCGCAGTTGAAGGTCAGGGCTCAATATCCGTGCCGATAACTATACGTACGGTGGAATTGATCAAAACGCTCAGTTGTAACTGAACTAACGAACGAGGCGGTTCCTTGAAACACTGTCAAATATTCATGTTATCTGTCTTTATTCATTGGTAATTTGGTTAAAAAAAAATAGGTGGATCCCAAAAATGGCATATGAGTGCGAAGCTAGTAACGTTCCTCGTCTCCCGAACACCCGAATTTTAGCATCGAGAGCAGCTCTTAGGAAATTTTTCTATATGACAACTCCTCTCTTCATTTTGTTCTCCACGGTTCAAACTAAGTTCTCACTACACAACATTACACGTACGTGCAATCAATACGGGCCAGTGTTTACAGGCCCTAATGACTGCTTCGAGTGTATTGCAGCCGTTGTCATTATCTTAAGTGTTGCATTTCTATGCGGACAGTGTAATTGGATTGTATTACACTTTAGTGCAGAGAATTTGGGTCAGTTTGGAGACGTGTTTGAAATTGTGATGTAGCTTATCTATTTAATAAGAAATGTAATTCTATATTCGAGAGTTTTATGTTTTTAAACATTTCAAGTAACTATGAAAAATCCTTGCTCATTATTTACACGTCGCCAAAACTCCTGCACCGATTCTTATGAAATTTCATTTACAAAAAGAACCTTAGAAAACACTTAAAATATCTTTTACTCAGCTGCAAGAAGTGGTTCCCACAAACCAGTGTAGGTATAAATATTATCTACCTTTATTTATCGAAATAAAAAACAAAAAACAAAAGAACGCCTCCACTTTTCATGACTACCCTTCCAAATGGTATGTTCTCAGTTTGTTAATGTATGTGTTTTGTAACAAAAGAACTTTCTTTGCGAGTACTGTTTGCCAAACAAATCGGTATGCAAACTTTTTGTAGCAGACTTGCAAACAGCAGGCTTACTCGACTTGTTAGATGTAGTAACTACTGGTGTACCTTGCTAAAAGTACTGCATTGTTATATTTTTTCGTTTTATATTAGAAGTACCATATACTTACTTAGTATAATTTCGTATTTTTTCATGTCTCACTATTCAACCTTTGGTAGCATATAAGTAGATTACAAAACGTAAGAAATAAATATAATTACCTATTTCAGTCCAGTAATTGAGCCACAGGAGTCATTTTTCGTTTTCATAATTTACAACATCATGTGTAAAGTTGAGAAAAAGTTAGGAATATCGAACGTTCTGACCAGTTGACAGCTGCCAGTTTTCAAGGGAGAATTTCCGCTGTTTGTAATGACTGATTCTTATATGGTGTTCTAATTCTCGCACATTTTTGTTCTATTTACTTTGTACTAATAAAATTATTATTTATCTTCTTATTTGTTGTTTCATTTTTGTTTTATTTTTATTTTTGCGATTTTTTGTGGTAATTAACATATGTATATATTAACGTATTTAATTTGATGTGATTAGGTACGATACACTCTGTATACACAGATGTATGTATAGCTCATCCGCTTTCATGATATAAAACATCTCTACTTATTTGCTGATTACTCTCCGTACGTTCCCAATACGTCAACATTTTGTTTGGTAACATCTAAACTTGGGTATCAAGTAAATTGGTCGATAATCCTCTTTCGGCTGATTGCTCTGAATATTTTATTGAACCAATTCGATTAACGAATGAGTTAGGAGAGGGGGGGTGGGGGGTATAACATGAAGGTTTGTAGTTGGATGAATGAGTTTAGTGAAAGGAGTAGCAGGTAACAAACAAAAGAGTGGTAAATAGGAATAATGTAAGCCTGATTCGTTTTGGAATGTTCTGTAGTACTTTAATGGACACTACTACTGGAAGCCGAACCTAACATAGTTGGGAAAAGATTTCACACAGATTAAATTATGCAGCATAAAAATGGCCCTAAATTTTAAACACAAGTTTTTTCCATTTCTTTTACTATAACAAGTACTAGCTATACTTCGTAGTTCCACCCTCGTCCCTAGTAGTCACTCAGGGTACCAATATAGTATGTCCTTTCTCAGTCTATAAATTATCTAGATATAAAACAATCAAGTACTTTTGGCGTAAAAACTGAACAGGCAGAATTACTTTCCTATTTACAATATTAGTAAATATTTGTATTTGTTTGTTACAGGTGATGAGTTCATATTCCGGGACTCGTACGGCGGCATCAGCCTCATGTTCGCTGCAAATCAAACAACCAAAACACTCATGCCGAATACTACATTTGTAAGTTTACTTTACTTTAGTAAAGTAAGTGTCAGATATAATGCGAGACTAAGAATGAATGGCCCGTTTACCTATCACGATAACCAGCCGTAAAACTGCCGTCCTTTGGTCAAATCGGGGATTTGACCAAAGTAGCCATGTAGTTGTAGTTTGACCATGTAGCTTAAAATGGTGCAACTGTTCGGAAGGTTTCTTTTAAATTGAATATTTCGTATTAATGACGCTGTGGTACGGAAATGGTGCTCTGTCGTCCGAAAAATCACAGCCATACTACAGCCGCAAGAAAACCATAACTATTATAGTAATCTATACTAATATTATAAAGAGGAAAACTTTGTTTGTTTGTTTGGTTGTAATGCATAAACTCAAAAACTACTAGACCGATTTTAAATATTCTTTCACCATTAGAAAGCTATATTATCTGCGAGTAACATAGGCTATATTTTATCCCGGTGCGGGCAGTAGCTCCCACGGGACGCGGTTGAAACCGCGGGAAAACGGCTAGTCTGTGATAAAACGTCTAATTATAGTTAGGGATGATAATTACCCGTTCGATTAAAAACGCGAGAATATGCACGTGTAAAGGATCACATTATGTTCTCATGTAAACTTGTATGCTGAAATGGCCCTATATCTAGAACAAAGTTTAGAGTCTGTAATCGCCCTTAGGTACTTGTATTTTCAGTAATTGTTTGTAATAATTATTAAAGTTGTGTTTGTTTTACGGTGACCTTTCTCGTTGTAGGCTGGAGTTAAACCCACGCAACATACGTGTGGGTTCCGGCAAATACCAATATGTTTAAATTAGTTGGAAATGCCAACCGGTGATACGATGTGTCAATCTCAGGCCGAACTGACAGTGAAGCTTATTTAACAACATCAGAATTTGTTACTGTGCCGTAAATTAATTTCATTGAAGAGTTTATTTTCTGAGCTAGAAAGCAATGTTTAGATACCTAAGCAGACTCGTAGAAAAATGTAATTCCTTCAATAGTGGTAAAAGTCTTCATCCCTATCATATTATCCTTCTGCCGTTATCCCATTTATCCGGCGTGTTATGTCTTCTTATTACATTCATCTCCAACGGACATCACTAATATTACATTAATCAAATTATCGACATTGAGCTACATACCCAAAAATGTCACACAACACTAAAATGTTCTCAACTATATCCAAAAATAAACAGGCTCCCAATACCGCAATATGTTAACTCAATCGCGCGTACGTTGCAAAAATAAGTTTACCATCGAACACACAAGGAGGCAATGGGCTGGAACGCCCCCCTTTTGCCCCCACTTCGCCCCCACTTCACCCCCTTTCGCCCCACCCTAGAGCCACTTGTTGGCTGGACATCAATTTATTTGGTAGCCCTGTCCGTGACACTTAGGATATAGTGACCTTGCTATTTCGAACACTTTTAGAACATCGAAAACAATTTCGAAGTAAAATTAAGAGTAGCCGCACACTGAAGACTAAACAGTCGGCCGACAGTTGACCCGATAATACGCAAAATTTTTTATTGATTCCAATCAGTTTTCAGTCGGTCTGATACCGGCTAAATACCTGATCTTTGTAATGTGCGTACTACCATTCATCTTCATACTGATTTATGGGCCCAAACAAACTATCGGCCGACTAAAAGTTTGCAGTGTATACTAGTGGCACTCAAAGTATTTTGTACGAAAATTGACTCGTTATGCTGAAGCTGTTTTTGACTCGCTTGAACGGTTTTCTTTTGTTAGGTCGGTTGAAAGAATAGTTTTTTGAAGCCCGTTTAAAATTTTTAATGGATTCTTCTGTTGTATTTTTGTTCGCATTAAAGAACTTATTAAGTCTTAGGCTTGGTTATAAAAAATAAGTAAATCAAGATTGTGAATAAAAATAGGTGATTGATTCATTCAATAGAAAAGTTGAAAGCAATTTGTAATAGACTAATTATTTAAATGAATAGAGCTTTTAGTGTTCTATGAACAAATAGCCTTACCAATACCAATATTGGATGTTAATGAAAATACGACGTCGTGTTTAATTTATAATGAGCAAATATATTTTTCCCTTTTTCCAAACAGTCCTAGTCCTAATTTGAGATATTTTTCTGATTATAAATAACGAGCCGTTTTCCCGTGGTTTCATCCGCAGCCCGTGGGAACTAATGTGGATAAAATACTTGGGAAGAGTTAAAGTTTAGAGTTGAGTGGTTAGAGTTTAGAGTAAGTAGTTTTGGTACATACAAACAAAAAACAATCCTCTTTATTATATTACTACATAGACAGTGTAGATTAGTACTCATCTGTTATTAAAAAACTTTCACCATCGCTTTTCCGCGAGTTAACATTTAAAATCGTATAATTTTCTGCAAACGTTTCTAATTTTCTTCCATTAAAATTTTTATTATCCCATCCTTCTTTGGGGGCCACTCCATTTTATTTCTGGCCATTTTCCTCAAATATAAACTGTCAATGGAAAAGTTTGTCTGTTTTGGTCTATTTTCGCTCACAAAATAAACGATAAAATACTTACGTACAATAGAAGTAGGTAGAAAGGAAGGTTGTCGGAAATAAAATGACCTTTACGTAATGATTCGTATTCATTATATTAAATGGGTTCCTTTATTAATATGTTTCTATAGAAATGTTGGTAGTTATATTTTGAACAAGTTCGGAAAATTACTGGCTAAACTATTTGTCAGACCATTTTGTAGTGGGGCTGCGGGATTGTTCGAAAGAGTTACCGCGGCCTTGCCACATAGAGGGCTTTCTGAAGCCCTCTTGCCTCAAGGCAGGTACATGGTGGGTTTTAGTCAGAAAGAGTCTGACACTCCCTCATGCTACTGTCATTTGATGAAATAAAACACCATTTATTTTGTAGTTGTGTTTCACACTAGGCATCAAGACTTTACGTAGAATAGAATAGAATAATAGTTTATTTGCAACGGAATGTAGGTACAATATAAATACAGATGTTACAAAAATGCAGTTGGCGATCCTTGTACATTCTACCTTAACTTAGGCATGCAAAAACACGTAGCACGTGGCACGTAGAAACGTAAGCTATTCTAATTTTGCTAAAATCTGCCAAAAATACGCAAAAATATTTGGTCATCTTCACATAATCGTCAAAGTATAATCTTCCTGCTCTCCAACCCGCAATAAAAGTTGCCTTGTTTGTACCTAATTGAATATTTTCTGTTTGCTTAGGCCCTAAGTTTAGAGCATATAACCAACCAGAACCGCAGTGAGCAAAAATCTGTATGCCAAAAAAATCTGCCTATATAAGCGCTCAAACATGCCTTTTCAGCCACGTGATGTGCACACAAAAAATGCAAACATATTCAACCAACTAGCTTTTTCACGCGGTTTCTCCCGTCTCTCCTGAAAACTACTTTCTATATATTAAGTAGTCTGTAGTAGGCTAGTAATTCGGGGAATAGTGTAGCTTTCCAACAGAGAAAGAATTTTTAAAATCTGTTCAACATTTTCGGAGCCTTTACGTTACCTACAAACAAACGAAAAAAAAAACCTTTTTTACGAGTATTGACGTCACTCTCATTTGTGGAGGGGAAGGCACAGCAATGGCGTTTCCAGTTGTCAAATTATCTAAGCCCCTAAACCGGGGACAAAGTTTGTTAACGTTTTTAATTTCGTTCCGTTGCTTGTCAAGACGTTGTTGAAGAAGAATGTAATGAGATGCGTCGGAAAATTGCTTTTGGTTATATCGGAACGTTTTAAGGTGCTTCACACACTGCGTGGCGTGGTCGTTGCGTTTTTTTATTTTTATTAATAGGTGATGCAATAACTTTATTCGTCATTTTAAGCGTATTATTAAAAAATATCTATAAACTTAATCAGCATTCAAAATATTTTTTTAGCATCTTAAATCTTTTATTCGACATACTTTCTCAAAACCAATTCTAACACTATTTTTATGGTCGCAAAGCTTTTTTATGTTGTTTCTAGTTTATATAGGAACCCAAAAAACTATTCGCTCGTATTCAGGTCACAAGAAATGAAACCTAAATAAACTCAGACCAGTAATTATTTACAGAACTAGCACAAAAAAGTTGGACACAGAATCCAATTACCCATTAATAAAAGGCAAATAAACGTTCTATCCAATGAGGAGATAGTAAAAATACTCTGAAGTCGATCTATTACCGTGCTGTCGTAGTAAATTTGTATTACCTAAACTCCTCCAGATGTTAGCTAATGAAGATTTCTGCGGCAATTTGGACTTCGCCAGTGACGGTAACAAATCGCACCTGACATTTTATTGTGTGGAAGTCTCGTCTGGTGTGACCTTTACTCTTTTTGTAATTTTTCTTTTTACTACCTGTTTTATTGAAATATTTGCATGATGTTGAAGATTTGGGAAATTTGGAAATAGGCAAGAGTGGGCCCATATTTTATAGATCATCTTTATCATCCAATTTACACTCTACAAAAAAGTCTATATGATAACTGAGCATTATGGAAAATAAACCTAACAAAAAAAACTAATTTTTTGCAAAGGTTTTTTTTAATACATAAATTCTCAATGAATTTCCTGTCTATTCAATCACTAAGAAAATTAACTAATTTATCGGAGAGAAATTGAATACACCGCAACAAAATGTACCAGGCGACCATAAACCCAAGGGAGTCATCCGTCCCAATAAAACAGAAGTCTTCAAGACAAATAAACGTCATAACAACATTACCGGTATTACTACCGAACGACCACGGGAATCGATTCAATCCAAGTCGATAGCATCACAGAGTAAGGAAAGATAAGTGGAGATGCCATAAGGCAGGTAGGTCAGGCGAATTCTTGTAGGTCAAATTCGTACGTTGGGCATGACCAAAACTACCAGTTACAAGTGAACTAGGGCATTAATAATCGATTTTTGGTATTACAAAAATGTTCAGGTCTATAGATGGGGTATAATCATCGGCACGAATCTTGAGCGCTGACCTTCACCTGCGCAGAAGTGATTTATTAGCAAAGAACTAATCCCGAGTGACGGCTATGACGCTATGCGTAGCGGGCTAATCACCGCTTTACCGCCGCCGCCGCGCCTCACTTCATACCACAAAAGGGACCCAATAAATCACTTCTGCGCAACTGAAAGTCAGCGCTCAAGATTCGTGCCGATGATTATATAAGAGCGAAAACAGTAACGTTCCTCGTCCGTCGCTCACCCGCATTTTGGCACCCTACTTTCTAAGGTGATTTTCCGTATTGCACCTCCGCTAGTCATTTTGTTCTCCATGGATAGTATCGATACCTGTTTTACGATGCTCTTTATAGTCGAAGGCATCGGTTCTCGTTTCCTGGATCGAATATGAGGTATAATTCGATGCTTAATACGATGATCGCGTGTCGAATGATATGCGAATTAGGGTACAATGTTGTAAAGGTATACAGCAGTGCCTTTATGTTGTTTAACTGTGAACTTTAATTTGTTGTGTTTGCGTAGTTAAACTAGTTCGTAAAATTAAACCGGGTCGAAATTGTTTCAAGGCGTGACAAAGTAGAAGTACTTAAATCAATTTCTTTTCAAACATTTCAGCTCTTCTTTTGTAGTCTTAAGTACTAGATTTACGACTAGAAAAGAAGAAAATAGGTACTAAGAGTATTTTATAATAATCATCATCATCATCATCATCTCAGCCATAGGACGTCCATTACTGAACATAGGCCTCCCCCTTAGATCTCCAATAATAATTTTCAAATAATAACAATCTGTAATACTACATTTTAGCTTACTTGTAGATTCGTCAGTGGTCTATCTATAGGTACTACAAATAAACAATCGATTTGCATATAATTATAAACATATCGCGAAATTTAAAAAGCTTTATTCTAATTAGGTATCTACTACATACTGCTTTTTCTTCCATGTAAAAAGTTTATCATCATCTCCCGAGCCTTTTCCATGTAAAGAGGGGGTACACCATCACCCTTTCCTAATATTATTATTATTTGTTTCAGAGGGTCCTAGAACCGGCCTCATTCTCGGTGTCAGCTGACCGGCGCTTCCTCCTGCTCGCTCAGAACGTGCGCAAGATTCACACGCACTCCTACCTCGCGAGGTACACCGTCTACGATATACTCACCACGTAAGTATTTGTTCTTTAATATCAATCTTTTATGACTGAGGTCTCGGGTTTGATTCCTGGCTCGGGCCGAAGCAGCTCGTAGTCTGGAAGTTGGTGATTGATGGACCCGTACGTCGGAGAGCACGTAAATGTCGGTCCAGCGCTTGATCTCTCTCTGGTGGTGTCGGATTGCCGTCCCTACGGGCTACGAGAGTGAAGGAATAGTGAGTGCACCTGTGTCTGCGAAAATGCTAGTGCACTATAGTATGTCCTGCGCAGCTGGCTGATCTCCTTATACGAGAACAGAAGCCGTGATTCAGAGGGTGCTAGAGCCAGCCTCATTCTCGGTGTCAGCTGACCGGCGCTTCCTCCTGCTCGCTCAGAACGTGCGCAAGATTCACACGCACTCCTACCTCGCGAGGTACACCGTCTACGATATACTCACCACGTAAGTAATTATTCCGTAATATCAATTCCCCGGGTCAGGCCGAAATCGCTTTGTGCGTTTTAGAAACTTTCACAAAGCAGCACGTAGTCTGGAAGTTGGTGATTGATTCACCCGTGCATCGGAGAGCACGTAAATGTCGGTCCTGCGCCTGATCTCTTTCCGGTCGTGTCGGATTGCCGTCCTATCGGGTTATGAGAATGAAGGAATAGTGAGTGCACCTGTGTCCAAGCAAATGCAACACTATAATTCAAAAGCAAACCTATATTGCCACAACTAAAAATATATTTAAAAATTGGTCAGATAAGTTTTCTCAAAAGCCCTGCAAAAAATAGTGACGTTAACTGGCTTTTCTGTATATTTAGATAAATACGTAATTTATTATGAAGATTCAAAGCTAATTTGATAGCATAATATGCCATGTACAACTAGATAACTACCTAGTGCACAAGCGAGGCTCTATTTCCTCTCTAGTCTGATGGAATGCTAATCCGACACCGGTGAGAGTAGACACTACCGAACTACGACGGATTTATGTAACTGTACATAACTACACAGAATTACTATGTATACCTAACACGGAGTAAGGAAAAATGAACGGAGATGCCATAAGGCAGGTAGGTCGGGCAGGTAAGTCAACTACGTACGGTAGACGTGATCAAAACAATCAGTTACTACAGAACTAAAGAAACTTTCGGGTTCCTTGAGATATCTTGCGAAGATTCAAAGATTTGTCTTGATTGATGGTTGGTTCAGATAAAAATAATGGGTGGGTTTCAAAGAAGGCGGAGACTTTCATCGTCCCCCGAACACCCCGCATTTTAGCGACGCGACGTTAACCCTAGATTTTTAGGAGATTTTCATGGAGAACAAAATGACTAGCGGAAACGAAATGTCATAACGCAAAATCTCCTATGAAAGTAAAGTGACCAACCATTACCGTTGTATGTCAGCTATCTTTCCTTTCTCCGTGGAGATTTTATATTATGACATCTCCTCTCATCATTTTATTCTCCGTTTACTACATACTAGTTAAAACAAAGGAATTATAATTTAATTGTTGTAATAAAATTACTGTACGCTAACACGGTAAACTCACGACATGAAAAGTTGTTTCTCTGGGCAGCGATTACTTATGCATGCCTGGTCCTCGTTAAATACTATAAGCTAAATTATTTTCGGTGTTGAGCGAGTAAGGGTGTGGTCACACCGACTAGGAACCATTTTTTTAAACATAGAATAGAACTTTTTGCTGTGCGAGAAAAACAATGAAAAATTACCTCATTATGAGGGTGGGTGTTAACCTTTTATGTGAAAACATTAGGGATTTAAAAAAATAAAAAGTTGTGGGTTTGTTTGCGGCTTTTATAAATGATGATGAGAGCACATAAAACTACACTCTAAACCGTATCGCATCGTATAGTGCATTTAAGCACCGTGATATTCAAATGTCAACTGCGTCATAAAACGCTTGAAGCATCAGCACTTCACTACGTTAAAAATAAATACTTAACTAGGAAATGTTTCACTTCTTATTTTTTTATTCATTCATTACTTTTGACACAAATAGGCAGTTGTCAACGTATGTCTGAAATCTGATGCTATTCATTTCTATCGATTTCTCATACTTCACGTCAAATAACTTTGCCATTCTGAAGTAAACCATTTTATTTGCCAGTTATTTTGAAGCTAACTTCAGTGGACAACAGTTAGGTATATGACGAGACCTTTTAGTTGACCTACAATTGTCCAACAATTAATTTTCTTTAAAAAAAAACTAATAGGTATGTCCGACCCCTAACTTACATTATTCAGCACACCGTCTCAGTGTTGTGGCATAATTAATTATTAAACAAAATTAACAAAGAGCTAACGAGGCACAAAAGTTGAAGGTCGCTAAACTCTCGTTAATTAGCTATGTAATCAGCCTTTTTGGTACAGTTTTGTAGCAAGTTGTAAACTAGAGGACGATATCGAAGTTTCTGGATTGTTGTTCATGCTGGTACCTACTCGTAGGTATATTATTTAAGTGCCGTTGATATAGTCCACAACAGTCACTTCAGTTTTTCTATGACGAATTTGTGTTTGACCGATCTGGAGCTTGAAAATGAAAATGAAATCTTTATTTGTAAACATAGGTTTAAAAAGGTGGTTCAAAGTACATGTTATATTGTTAGCCCATCTATGTCTTGTATTAATGATAGGATCGGCTTGAAATAGTTTAGAAAACTATACCTATTTCGTCTTTCAGTCGTTCATACAAGGGCCACGAATTGTGAATAGGAAAGCCCCAAGGATAGTCACTGACCATTGATCAAAAGAAGATCTTCATTTACCTCTATAAGAAGTGACTAATTAAATTTTTTTTTTCATTAGGACATTAGAAAGACACAACAGAAATCTTTTTTTTAATGTTACTTTAGTTTCCATATTTTGGATAAAACTAAAGAAAGGAATATTCAAGGCAAATTACATACGTATTATTTATACGAAATGACTTAAATAGTGCCTACTAAGGTTTCTAGGTGAAGTTACCGATCAGATAAAATAAAGTTCTGCCTTAGCGATACGGTTAGCTATTGTTAAGGTACTAAGAAACTCTAGAGTTAGCTCTAGGAGATGATTAGGACTTCATCTCTGTACAGAAGATAGTCCGATTTGTAATGTAACAATTGAAGACCGAAGTAGTTAGAAGTCGTTCAAAAAGAGACCATCGTTGTGCGGGACTGTATAGTACGGTAGACTGCACATCAGTGGTAACTGTCATGCACCTTAACTCAATAGTAATAAGTACGATTTTCCTATAAAACTGTTACCACTGACCTGAAGTTGATTGTAGCACACAATTGTTTCTTCTGGTCTACATGCTCCAGTAAACAGTAATAAATTGCTTGTGAAAAATAGAATAAAAAGAATAGAATATAAAATTTTCCAAAATTTTGTTAAAGTATGTCCTGAGCCCACAGGAACATAATAAAATATTTCCAAAGTCAAAAGACGTAAATTCTCTAATACATCTCAAATATTAAAGGTACTTGTAAGTTGTTACACTCCTGAAGGATCTAAAGTCTAAAGGAACTCCCTTTCGGCGCCTACCGTGTTACCGTCGCGTCGTAAAAATTCTAATATTTCAACAATCATTAAAAATGCAAGTGTTTTCTCGTCCTTGGATCTTGTTTCATGTCCTTTGAAACATGAAAAGGAGATTTTTTCTTGTGACGTAAATAAGACACGCAAATTGTAGACAAAACAGTTAAACAGTAGGCCGACCGCTGACCTGATAGTCGGCAATTTTTTTTTTAAACCTTTTTTTATTTGTTCAGGCTTACCAACTAAGATACATACAGACAATCTTAAAAATAAGGGAAACAACAGTGTATCCTCGTAAATCTAAATCTTGTTTCCAATTAAAGTTTTCAGTTAGTCTGATACCAGCTAAATACCTGATCTGTGTAATGTGCGTACTACCATTCATCTTCATGCTAATTTATGAGCCTCAAACCAACTATCGGGCGACTAAAGGTTGGCAGTATGCGAGATCTCTAGAGGATATATAAATGGGAATTCCTGTTTTACGAACCCAAGCCAAAATCAACCTTTTTCCCTTTTTGAGCACTCATTTTACACTCAAACAACGATCGGTGCCGAAATAGGAATACTTTCACAAGTTGAAACCAAATTAAGGGAAAGTAAATTGTCGTTTCTGAGAGTAGAATTAAGTATTTCTCTTAAAAATAAAAGTATTGTTTGTACTATGTATTTAGAACCACAATCTACTTCACGCTACCTTTTTGAAAAGTTATCTGTCAATACAAATACGTCGAATAATTCCGAAGCTACAGAAATAAAATCGTTGATAAAATGAACAGAAATGCAGAAATCAATTATGCACATTATGATTAATTTACCTCTACACACCTGTTAATGTACTCGTATCTCACATAAGTATCATACAGCAGTGAGAATTCTTAATGAAGAGCGTCAGATCTGTAATGGAAAATATTTCACGTAATTCGTTTCAAAATAGCTTTTTAACTGAAATGAAATTTACGTTTTTTCACAGATATAGGACATTATACGATAATGCTATCATAAAAAATATTCTTTAGAGTAGATCATGCAGAACAAAATGACTAGCGGAGATGTCATACCGCAAAATTTTCTAAGAAACTAGCGCGCCAAAATGTATACGCGTTTTCGGGGGACGAGAAACGTTACTGGCTCTTCCCTCTCAAGCCTTATAGTATTATAAGCCCTATATTTTCAAAATAAAATCACCAATCAATCAAGACCAATCTTTGACAGATTGCTTTTCATTTGACAAGGAACTCAAACGCCATGTTAGTTCTAGTACTTAACTGACCACGTACGTTACTAGACCTACAAGAAGGCGCCTGATCTACCTTCCCTACGCCATCTCCAAGATTTATATTCCCCGAATTGAAACCAATAACCAACATATGAACCAGCCGCTACAGCAATATGTAAAACGATTGATAAATCAAAAAAATATTGAATCGAATTGCCGATAAATCTCTTCTCGTTTTATGAAATCCTGGTTACAAATAGCCACCATTAGGTACGGGGGTAACGATTGAAAAAGAGTGAAAAATTGAGTCTTTTCGCAGAGAAGCTACAATCGTTTAAACCGGTAAATTGAATTCAATATTCCTGTGTTTATTTTGAAGTGAAGTTTACAGATTCAAGCGATTTTTCAATTCTTTTTTCAGGGATGTACACCTGTAGATAACTTATTTGTAAACTTACGACACATATTCTTGTAGGTACTTCATTTTGCATTTGATATCCCGTTTCATTGTGGAAATAATAACCTAAATGGTAAGTACCCTCGAAACATCAAACCACAGCAAGTCAATCCCAAATCGGTCTCCAAAATCTGAACTCGTAAATATTAATCCTCCCGGCAAAGTCGTTGATAGTCGGTTAGTTTGTCACAACTTGATCACCAAACACTTATTGTTTGCCGAATTGATATAAGATTGCTCCAATTCGATTTAAACTTTGAATCGATTATCAAACTTGCTAGCTTTTGGCATTTGGATATTTCTGTTCACCATTGTATTTCAACCCTAACAAAAGAAAGTTTTTCATGCTTTAAAAGTATTGCAAAGCCCGCGGTTTCGTGTTTTGTGAATTGCCTTTTTGTATCCGATTTTAGTCGATTGTTAAAAGGGATGTTCTTTATCGATTTCAGTTGTATTGTGGTGGGTAATTACTGAAGTTTTGCTCAATAAAGGATGGGTTTGTTGTTTGTATAGTAACAGTGGGTTTGTTCAAATTAAAAAGTCTTTTTGTAAAAAGGTCGTGAACACTGAAAGCTTGTTATATATTTTCTCTGGGTATAAATCATCATCCTCCGAGCCTTTTTCCTAGGGAGTTGGCTACCAGTCTAATCGGGTTCAGTTGAGTACCAGTGTTTTACAAAAAGCGACTGCCTATCTGACCTCCTCAACCCAGTTGTTACCCGGGCAACTCTCTCAACTCAATCTCTGGGTATAAATGATACTGTTTATTAATTTAGTAGGTATATTCCAACTTCGGTTCACTTCATAACCTTATGCATGAATTTGAGAGTTAATAGGATGGTTGTATAAAGAAACACCTAAAGTACCTGTACAAACATAACAAGAGTACAGACGCCCGTAATCGCAGGTACCAGGCGAGCATAAAACCTAATATGTTCATAAATCGGGCCTTTAACACTACGTTCGGCGTACTAAGGCATTTCGCTAGAATATACAACACACGTAAGAGACTCTCTACTTTATGTCCAAGAGATAAGGTCGGTAATGCATTGGCATTATTTATTTACTGGGCTGCCTGGATACATACAAATCTTGTAGTTTGCAGGAAGGTATATTGTGGAAGATTTTGTATGTTAACACACTTCATATTTTAAAGTCTAGCTTGATGCTTTCACATTTTTCAGTTTCGTTCCTCATTTTTGTAAGGAATGGCTCATATCATATACCTAGTAGCTTTCTTGAATGATTACCCACTTTTTATACACGGTAAAATCATAAAGCATCTCCTTTTTTGTAAATTGGGCAGATTCTTAACTTTGCTCCCAAATACAAAATCCAACCAAAAACAGCAACGTATAGGTCTATTAACTTGAAAGGCAATAAAAAGAAAGATCTCATTCATCCATTTAAACTCAAAAAGATTTCAATTTCTTTAACCTTTTGCTGAAATCAATGCTGTGTTAAAACATGGCGAAGTAATGTATATTTAAAAAGTAAAAGTTACGAAAAGGCGACTGAACAAAGGTTTTGCTTTGGCCTTCAGGCACTTCCCTTGGGTCTATTGTTGAAAAATAAAAAAAATATTCTACCATAGCGCGGAAAAAACACAGCTTTGTGACTAATGTCTCGGATGGTAGTGGAACATTGTTTATGGAACCTCTTACAGGATCTGAGAGCCTGGTACCTCTTGAATATTTACAAGAATAAGAAACATGTAGTGCCTCGGGGTTAAAAAAATAAATAAAAACACAGAAACAATATGACTTCTTCAAACTTCAGCTTAAATAAAATGTAATTAAAATATTGTGACTTTTAATTATTTACAGAACTTCAATCAAAGTATCCGAGATTATGTATCTTTTGAGATTTTCTCTCTATCGTCTTCACATCTATTTAAAACTAGCTTTCCGCCCGCGGCTTCGCCCGCGTGGAATTCGGTTCACCCCTCCCGCTGTGGGTTAGCAGCGGTGAGGGAGTGTCAGACTCTTACTGACTAAAATCGTCGTGTTCCGTCCTAGGCCTTTAATATACCAGGGCCGCGGTACCTGTTTCGAACAACCCGCAGCCGCGGCTGGCCCTGGCGCTACTGGGCCCCACTGATTTCAAAAAGACTAATTCGCGGCGAACCTTAACACCGCGATACAGAAAAGCACAACGCCATCTATCGAGGTATCGGGAAGCTCGCGATTGAACAATGAGCTACAGGTTAAAGCGCGAGATATCATTGCACTTCTTACGTATCTTAAAAAAAACAACGTCACCACGTTTTTAAAAGCTATCATTCCACTTCTTACGTATTTTAAAAACACATCGTTACCACGTTTTAAAAACACCCAGCGCCATCTATCGCATACCTCAAGAACTAAATAACTTAACTAATACTTATACCAATTAGTAATTCGTTGAATTATAGTTATTTCAGGATAAGTAGATGTAAAAAAAAACAGTTTAGACGATTAAACAAATTGTACATCATCCCTCGGGAATTCCTCATTTTCGGGGATTCATTATCGTATCATTTAGCTTCTAAATTTACATGTTTATATTCGTTTGCAATATTACCTTGTTTTAAACGACACACAGCGCCATCTACAATCCATCCATCAAGCAAACAATATTTTTGTTTTCCCTCGGGAATATCTATTTTTTTCGGGATAATAAGTACCCTATTATTTAATCCGGACTTCTAACTTTACGTCTGCAAAATTTCAAAGCAATCGGTTCAGTAGTTACGGCGTGAAAGCGGAACAAACAAACAAACAAACAAACAAACAAACTCACTTTCCGATTTATAATATTAGTAAGGATTGCGTAAAAGACCTTATCCTTTAGATTTTATTGTCAATTGAATTCAGTCAGAAGGTATTTACAGTACAATTACAAACATCGTTTTTCTATTGCCAGAAATAACTTCCAAAGATATTCCGACATGATTCAAATTCATATATTCCCGTCAGCCGGAACTCCCATCTCAAGGGGTAATGGCTTCTACTCGGTTTTCCATCAAGCTTGCCTTGCGGCGTTTCTTCCTATAACGCTGTAAGGCACCGAATATTACCATTAAATCTAATCTCTGAAATTCTGAATAGTTGGGGAAGGTCATGGAAAATTTTATTCTGAAGATTATTTGAGGGTGAAGACGTGAGGAGAAATTATTTTCGGATATCTGAATATCTATGATTACCTTGCAATATGTTGATAGTTCTTTATGTAATGTACTTGTTAACCGTGGTTTTGCAGACGTCCTGAAGAAGGAAGTAATTAGATAAACAATTGCGAAAGCCACGGAAAATGGATGTTTTACTTAAAGATTTTTTCAATGAAACGAGAACTTTCAGACATTAGCTCGTTCAACCAAGCAAAAGAACAAACTCTCCATCGTTATAACTTAGTCTTCTTCTTTGTCGTTATCACTCTTGACAGAGTGGTCGTGGTCATCACTTCAGGTGTTGGTGGCAAGCTTTACAACCCGCCGCCACTCCTCTCTGATGGCCGCCTTCCTCGTGCATTCGTAGGGCGACGATGAGCCATTTACTGCCGCTTTTATCTGGTCAGTCCACCTCATAGGCGATCTTCCTCGTGGCCTGGTACCCTCAACCCTGCCCTGAACCACAAGTCGCTCAATAGCCACGTCCCCTCGGCGGCATACGTGACCAAAATAACTGAGGATACGAGACTGTACCAAAGACGATAGACGTTGCTTGATGCCTAGTTCTCGAAGTATAGATTCGTTGGTACGAAATTCAGTCCACGATACTCCGAGCATTCTTCTCCAGCACCACATCTCTAGGGCGTCTATCTTCTTCCTCTCTACCTCCCGAAGGGTCCACGTTTCTGCGGCATACAGGAATATGGGGAATACGAGTGTCCGTACTAGTCGGATCTTTGTAGCTCTAAAAATGTTGCGATTCCTCCATATTTTCCTCAGCTTGTCCATTGCAGATCTGGAGATCGCCATACGCCTTTTGACTTCGTCGATACATCCACCGTTGTTCGTTATTAAGGCCCCCAAGTAAATGTACGATTGCACCACATCACAATTTGCAATTTTTGTAATTTCTGGAGAATTTTTATTCATGCGGTCGACAATCATCACTTTTGTTTTATTCCGGTTTATCTTAAGTCCGAACTCAAGACTAACCTGTGCCATCTTGCCAAGAAGCTCTTCCATGTGTTGGGTACTGGTGGCGAACAAAGTGGTATCGTCTGCATATCGCAGGTTGGAGATCTTCAAACCACCGATCGAAACACCGTCTGCCCATATAACTGCACGTATAACTTAGTACCTACACATAAAACATCACTAATACCTCTATATTCTCTTTTGTCCTCAGCGAATCCTACCCCCTCACCCCGTTACCAGACGAGGTGGGAGGTGGAGTCATCACCGAGGGACCCTCACTGCTCCTCGCCACCTGGACCCCCAAGGGCCACGGTCTCATCACTGTGAAAGACTACGACATATACTACAGGCCAGCCCCTAGGTCTTCGACGGGGTATAGAGTGACGGAGTCAGGAGTGCCTGGGACTATTCATAATGGGGTCCCTGATTGGTTGTATGAAGGTAAGATACATATTTTTTGTAATATTGATGTCATTAATATGAAAATAAGGTCTTAAGTGCGTTTATCTGTATCCTATATGTATCGTATTGTCTTTTGAGAGTCAATATTTTAGGTGCCGTAATATTATATTCGGGCCAGATTTACTGCTCCGGACAATTGTTAGCAAAACATTAAATAAATCCAGTAGATAACTCCTCTACAGAGCTGGCGAAACCTGTCCCTATTTTAGGAGTAATTACTACTACAAATCTGACTGTGAACTCGCAGAATTTTAAACATGACACAAACTTAAAAAAAGGAAGAAAAAAAAACAAATTCGCTACCACAATATAATCTCAGCAAACAACAAAAACTAACCACAGTTTTATGTACTTTTATCGCAGCCCCCAAAGAATACAAAAGTCGCCGAAAATTTTCAAATATTTCTTCAGCAAACAGACACTTCAATTTCATGGTTGGCAACACTGGATCCGGTATAATGCTTACGTCATAACCGTTCGCTTTCAAAGGAAAATCTGTAAGTCTATGAAAACCACGGAATAAAGAAAGTTAAAAAGCGGATATGTCATAATGCAGGCAGGTTCAGGCGCTTTCTTCTAGGTCAAAATGGTAAGGTGGCATGTCGAAAACAATCAGTTACAAGTGAATTATAGATTCGTTCAGTTTCTTTGGGACATCTGTCAACAATTTTTAGTATAAGGGTGCGTCCACATCTGGCGAATGTGCCGCGAATGTGCAGCTCGCGAGCCGTTCGCGACCTGCCCGCGAGCTGCGCGCGTGCATTTTTGTTCGTGCGTCGCTTCTGCGCCGCCCGCGATCAGCGCGCAGGCGGCGAGGGATGTCTGACATCTTCGATAGTACTGAGCCAGTAAACGGAACTGTAAGGGCGAGAACTGAGTGCGCGCAGATCGCGCCCCGCTCGCGCGCTCTATACGAGCCTTGCATGAGTTGCGCTAAGGAAGCGCACCAAACTATTGCAGTGACTGCACGCGCGCAGCTCGCAGGCAGCTCGCAATCGGCTCGCGAGCTGCACATTCGCGGCACATTCGCCAGATGTGGACGCACCCTTACGAAAAATGGTCGGGTCCAAAGAAGGCATGTAATGGCGTAAATAGTAACGTTCCTCGTTCCCCGCTCACCGGCATTTTGGCGCGCTACTTTCTTAAGCGATTTTCCGTTATGGCACCTCCGCTAGTCATTTTGTTTTCCGTGATAAAACCAGTGATGCTAGTCGGTTTTAATTTTGAGACAAGCGACATTGTTCAGGTGAAATAAGTAGGTTAAGTGCGGTATGTCGTCTAGAATTCTAATTATAGCATTGCTAACTTAATATGTTCTTGTATTGTGCTCTTAGTTTCATTTGCCTTTTGAAGGTTTGTAGTTTCGAAGGAGCTCTTAACTTGACGTTGGATTTCATTACTTAAATGATTGATGAATGAACACTGTCCTAATTAAAATTCGCTAGTTTTTCGTCTTGGACGTTAAAGTAATTTTCAAGATGTATTCTTCTTTGTTAAAAACTATCAACCCACTGACTTAAAAGTGCCTGCTAAAGTCATCAGCTTTTTTTCAATGTCCCACTGCAGGGCCCGTTCTTCTCCATAATCAATATCTACTAATTAGCGATTTAAGAAAGTCTAGGTTTCCTCAAGACTTATCTACGAATATTAATTAGCATAAATTCTATTTGTAATACTACTGTCTAAAATATCCAATATCAAAATTAAAGCAAAGCTTCTTGAACTGTGCGCGCATGAAATTCGATATTTATCGATGATTCGCTTTTTCAATATGGCGGCCGCTCATTCGAGTGAATATTGTAATTCTAATAAAAGTTCGGAAGAAACCGTTTGCCGTTTTGTTCCTTGAGAGAAATTCAATTCAATTTTGAGGGCATCCAGTTGAACGAACGAATAAATGTTATTTTTATTGATGTGAGGGTCTTTCCGTGTCTGATAGTGGTAGAATATCTGTGAATTTGTACTGTCGTGTAGGAAGCATATGTATGTACATCATGTTCTTCACTACATAGTATAAAACAAAGTTGCTTTTTCTGTCCCTATGTCCCTTTGTACGCTTAAATCTTCAAAACTACGCAACGGATTTTGATGAGGTTTTTTTCAATAGAGTGATTAAAGAGGAAGGTTTATATGTAGGTATAATAACGTACATTAAATGGTGGGGAAATATTCTTATCCCGTGCGAAGCCGGGGCGGGTCACTAGTTGATTATATAAATGGTGATGTAGCATTAAGTAAGTCTGTGTTGTTTGTTTCGAAAATCAATTGAATAGAATATACTTAATTTAATAGCCATCTACCGCGGTTACAATCGGTGTCAAAAAGAAACCACATCTTGTACCAAGCTAAACCATCCTATGTAGCTCGGCAATAATGTTGTATTTGATCCGTCCAAAAAAATGTTTGGAGTCGTTTTTGAGTTTTTTATGTTCAGCCTTCTCGTAAGATTAGTAAGTTTAAGAAGTATATATTCCTACAATTTCAGTTAAAGACAAAGGTATTTTCAGTGCAATAATCTCACTAAATAACACAACGTTTTACCCACACTAGTGGTGCAGACAAAGTTATCGATGTTCTACCATAAATGCATGCCAATAGTTCATTCGTTTACAAAGTGCACTTGTTGGACCAAGTTTGTAAGTTATGGAGCGGCAAGTTTCTGTGTTTTGGGCGTCTCTGTTACTTATTATATTATTTGAATGGGTGTTGGTCGTTGGTAGTAATTTATTCATCTTTTTTGTAAGATTTTGTCAGTTGAGGAATATATAGTCACTTTGGTTTATGTAAAGTTGTAGTTACAAAATTTTACAACAAACTATTCCTCTATTCAAATCTCTTGACAACCATTTCATTCCCAAGTACGGTTTGGGACCAGCCGACTGCAAACAGAAAGATAATATTACCGTAACACTGATTTCACTTTCTTCACTAAACACGAAGAAAATTATCACACGAACCATTTATCTTCAAATGAGATCAGACACTCTCAGATCTCACCTTCCGTCCCAACCTGGAGTAACTGCCAAAATTTCGCATAAAACACGTTTCACCCCTCTATCTGCCGTCTAGTGGCACCCTGGCAAATGCCAGAGAGATGCGGCGTGAAAACAGCTGCTGGTTCACGGAGTAAGGAACAATGAGAGATGCTATAATGTAGGTAGGTCAGGCGTCTTCTTGTAGGTCAAAAAGGTTAGTTGGGCATGACCAAAACAGTCAGTTACGAGTGAATTAAAGAGGCGTTTGGGTTATTTGGTATGTCTGTCGATGATTTTTGGTATTACAATTGGTGGGGTCGAAAGAAGGCGTATATAGGGATCTATCAGACAGAAAGCAGTCACGTGGTCGAGCGTTCTGCGTTCGAGCTCTACTAGTACTACTTCTAATTGACCGAAGCGGTTAGAATGGCACCTGTGAGAGTATATCTATCTATATAAAGTAATATGACACAAAGAACGCAAAACTGACCGCTTGAACGCATGACCGCGAGACCGCTCCCTGTCTGATAGATCCCATAGGCGAAGACAGTAACGTTCCTCGTGGCCTTCACACCCGCGTTTTAACGCGCTGCGTTCTTAGGAGATTTTCCATTATGGCACCTCCGCTAGTCATTTTGTTCTCCATGCCAGTTACTGGCACAATCTGGCAAGTGGCACACAAATGAGCCTGGTGCAAGCCCTCATTAAGATGTCGAGATAAAGGTGTGCTCGTTAACAACCCGCCTAACGGAATAAAATGCTCATTCCTCCCCCTCTTGGGGATGTAAAATTAGTCTTGCGGTGTTTTGGGGTTCTGTAAGAATTCCTCGGCGAATTAAAATAGACGCCTTAATTGGAAGTTTAACAATATTTTGCAGCTTCTGTTATCAATTTTGTAGTGTTCATTTGCAGCACATAATTCCTTTGACAAGCTACATCGCTACATAGGAACACTATCCCCCTAACACTGAAAGTCCTATACACTAGACTTCTATTACACCAGCTGACAGAGATGTAGGGCCACTCCCGGCAGCCGGAGACCACGATAATTGACCTAGACACGCTTTAACCTTGACATTCGGGTCACACTGATGAAGGCTGCTATATTCGGGACCAGTCTAGTTTGGTCATGGTCAATAGTATCCAGATTCCGTCTAAAATCTGACTTTTGAGGACGTTTCATAGTTCATTCTGATGTAGATATAAACAAAATACCTAAATAGTTCTTTTATATTTCTTATCTAAAGTCTGATATATACTAGGCTTCTATTACACCAGCTGACAGAGATGTAGGGCCACTCCCGGCAGCCGGAGACCACGGTAATTGACCTAGACACGTTTCGACCTTGACATTCGGGTCACACTGATGAAGTCTGCTATATCGGGACTAGCCTAGTTTGGTCATGGTCAATAGTATCCGGTTTTGGAGCAAACTCTGACTGCTGATCTAACGTAACAGAAGCGTCAGTTTTTGATAAGAAGAACCAAATTACTGAAGTATCTATGTGAATTCTTATTTACTTTGAAAATAAAACCTTAACTTATCATAGTTTGTCTCATCGCTGGCCAATCACTAGAAATACCAAAAATATGTCAATTTTATTTCAGACCATATGATCCCCATCCTATAAGGCGATTGTATAATCATTAAAGTGCAACAAGTACCAAAAGCTAGCCACTCAAGAAAGATACTGGCAAATTCCATATGCAGAAACTCCACAGCAATTTAAAGGGCCAAGAATGGAACTTACATATTGACACGTACCTACTACATACTAGCTAGAAAATTACACTGTGTTTGTCGAAAAAGGGGACCAGTCAATGGTATGCTCTCTTCCCAACTAAATTCCCAAAGCTTTCTGACAATTTTATAGTTATTTTTACACAAACGTGCCGAAAAGGGTCTGTGCCTTTTCTGGGAGCTTCGAAAAGGGGCAGAGTCTTGAAATTCCTTCGAGACTAGAGTGTGTTAAGTTAGTTTAAGCGTTGAATAAGTAGGTGTGTGTCCAAATTCTTTGACTTAATAGGTATGTAAGTAAAGATAGTAAAACTGAATTTGCTAAATTTTCACCCTTTTTGAGTTACATAGGTATGTATATTCAGTTAACAAGTTTTTATCATCTGTGCCCATCTTTACTTATTATGATTTTCACTGTTAATTGCTGCAAAGCAACATTTTGTTATATGTATTGTATGCTTAAGATCAGGTTTCTTCGCAATATTTTCTTTCACCTCATTACCGTCAACTCTATTTCATCCATTCTTTCAGCAAAACATCATTATTAACAAAACAACCACATTTCATCACAATCAAGATACCAAACAAAATTAATCAAACCTACAGAACCGTCATCAGTATTCAGCCTAACAATTTATTCGGCAGATGTCAGCCAGTTATCTTATCTTTCAAATGTCATCGAGACGTCGTGAAATGAAACGCACCTTCATAGCGAAGACTTTGAACTTTTAAATCGAAAGACTTTGGATTGAGTGAGTCACGAGCTTTATAGGGCTTTGGAGTACAATTGTCAACTTGATTAGCTTTTTGAAGTTTTTGATGTAATTCTAGATTTGTGTCTCTGACTTTTCTTTTGTGTCTGTTTTTTCAGAATGAAGAGAATTTTGATTGTTGTGACGAATGTTAAAGAAAATAATTGGTCGTATTTGAACCAAATAGTTTTTTTTCATCTTTTTTTAGTTAAAAGGGCTTATTAAAAATCCAATTTTTGCTACTCTTTTGACACTACGGGCTACGGGATACAAAGTCAACCGTATTATATTCCCACGTTCTTTATAGAAATCTTGTTTTAGCTAATGTTTAAAACTCTCATAAAAATGAGTATACATATCTATAAGCAAAGTCTTTCAGTACACACAACAGAAATATCGCACATCCACTATACCCCTATTAACACTCAAAGCTTTACCGTAACGAGAGCCCCAATACATACATTCTCTAAGTGAAGCGAAAAAGCCAGTGGCGACGCGGCCGTGATAAATTGTTTATTTACCGACACAGCGACGGCGGGCGTGGGTCGCCATGATTCCTGATACCATCGGATAAGTCTCTTTATTGAGACCGAAAAGATGGAAAAGTAGATGTTTTGTTGGTTGAAGTATGTACCATGTTCAAGTTTTTCTGTTGAATTGTGTCTGTTAGGTAAGTCTATGAGGTTCTCTTTATTGGCCTTCATATAAGAGTAGGTTAATACTAAGTTCAGTAGGGTAGATAATTCCAATAACTAAAATGTAGAAAATTTATAACTTAAATGTGAAGTTTTGACTATTATACCAAGAAATCTAAATCCAGTGAAACTGTCAATTCTATGTCTAATTTAACCTCCGTAATGTCCTGGCTTTACTTTACAAATATCTTAGAGTTACTTAGACGAGAGAGACGACTTAGACGAGGCAATGGTCAGTGACATAGCACAAGTTAATTAATAACTTACCATGGGGTTAGCCGACCGTGTGTCCCTATATTATTAGGAGTATTTGAACGTATCTAAGTCCTTACAGAGAGTATTTTGGATTCAAACCTGAATTATGACGTCATCGTTTATAATAGGATCTGCCCTCAGTTGTAGGCATTTTCTAGTCTATTATACAGGGCGTCCCTATGATAAGTAATATTTATAGTTCCCCTACAATATGCGTGTAGGGTGCGCCTGCTTACTGGGGTAAAATAAACATTGTTGCCACAAATAGTAGAATAATATACGCACTATTAAATTGTTGCTGAAATAGTTTGCATGTTTAGTGGCTGGTATAGACACATTTATACCTACAACTGATAGACATATTTACACTCGTATATCTGCACTTTTTCAATATAAATCAGTACATATTTAGAATACATATTAACACACAGTAACAGCCATTTATAGGCACATAAATATTTGGCATACGCGAGAATAAAACATACGACTTCTGGCGCAAAAGGCCGGTAAAATAGCTATTACGCCATCCAAAAAATAATTCTTATCTTAAAAATGCTATCATAAAGTATTTTTTATCAGCATAGTATACAACTCGTTTTAGTCTTAGGATCCCTACTTCTTGCTCGCCCATTCCTAGCCCACTCGCAATATTTCCCAACACCACTAACAAATATACGGTCACCCCACAACACAGGGTAGAAAGCCAGCTCAGAGGCAGAGTCAACACTAGACCTCATATACAAGCTATTTATGTGTTAGTCTAGCCTGACCTTTAGACTACTTTTAGAAGGCCCACTACGGCACAAATGTTTTCTTTAACGAAGCATTAAGAATGTAGTTTTATCTGTGATATAAGTATTTTTGTACCTATAAGATTTTTAGATTTTGATGAATTAGAAAAGTGGTGTTGAAGATTAGAGCTAAAATATATCTCTAATGCTTGATTAGATTTATCGTGAGCAAGATGTCGTCTAACCCAGTTCGGGTCAGCCCGGGTCAGGCAATTAACGATGCAGCTTTTCTAAGTTATATGTACTTTTAAAGTACATCTTGGCCGTCAATGACTGTAACGGTGAAGCAAACAATTTGAAGATACCTAAAAAGTCTGAAATCGCCATCCATCTTAAGCAAGCGTGGTGATTATCACTCATTCCTTCTCTGTGCCCTGCAGTGAAACCATCAGACGATGATAAGAGCGAAGTTAATCAATTAATCATCATCCATTTATGGCTACTTTGACATCACTACATAACTCTGCTTCTGCACAACTATGTATATGTTGACTAGTGTTATTTACACGCAGCCTTTGTTAACAGTGTAAGCTAAAATTTTCCCGTCACTAAAGCAAACACATTTATTTGTTAAATACATGAACTGACCTTGAGACATCTTTGAGGCAACACCTGCGGTTCAGTCTAGACTGTATTTATCCGGTAATTTGTCTGTAAACACAGTTTTTTAGGGTGTCTAAGCGGCAAGTTAACTACTGCTCATGAGGCCTAGGCCCTCTTGAGTTTGTATAAGAGAAGATAGTTGTGCATAAACTTAAATTTAATGGTATAATAGAAGCTTTCACAAAGATTTGGGAATAAACAGATATAAAAATGCTCAAGAAACCAAGTAAGTCAGCAAACCTGTGCCCCAAATCTGCTATTGCAACCTGCAACGAATTAAAATGATGCTTAAGAAATGGCTAAGAAACTGCTATATCGTGCATTTGAAAAAAGAAGCACCAAATAACATACCTACTGAAAAAGGATTTTGTTTTTATATTTAATTGAACTTCGAATAAAACTCCATTATTGACAAAACTGCCAATGTTTATTTTGGCATCACGTTACAGCGTAGTTTTTTTTTATTTTGTGTTTGCTTTTCAATGGTGCAGAAACATCAAAATATTTAATAGATGACTCGTACAGCATACATAACAAAGTTCATATAGAAATCGTAAAATTTTATTACTTTCACACCCTGAAAATAAATGTTAGTGTTGAACGCAAAAGTTTTTGATAACGAGGTAAATACGACCTTTTGATACTGAACAATATGTTTCATTGGTAGATGCACTGCAAAAAATATTTATTAGGTAGTTTTAGAATGGCGTAATATACAATGTACATGACTACATATTTTAACATTGATTTAACAATGAAAAAGGCATTTTCAATGTAGATGGATATAGTGGAAGAGGACGACGAAAGAAACGATGGATGATAGAATGAATGATAGCCTGACGGCAGACAGAAGAGTATGGAAGGGGAAAACATGCTGCGCCGACCCCAAATTAAATTGGGATAAGGGCAGGAGGATGATGATGATGACAGGAAAAATAATTTAACAAAAGTAACGTAGTGGCAGTTGCTCTAAATTTCATAAGTACATGTACATCACGTACGGTAGGTAGTCATCAGTGCCGTAACTAGGGCGGTGCCAGCGGTGCCCAGGCACAGGGCGCAGACCCTGGAGGGGCGCAGAAATGACCAGACCAGTATCTAGTTTTGTTTCATGCATGGTAGTTAGTAGGTACATTTTGTTTTATTGCGAATATGGTGTAGACGCGCCCTCTGTACTATCTAAATATCGATATATATATCTATTATATATAGTATATAGATATATCTGTTATATCTATATGGCATTTTTCAAGCGATCTCGAAACAACAACACTTGTAAAGGTGGTTTTATATTTGTCTGATGTGTCGTGACGTGACGCGTCAGAACGGTATCGGTTTCATACATTTAGTACTAGCTGGTGCCCGCGACTTCGTCTGCGCAGGATTAGTATTTCGAACAATATGTTTATAAATTGTAGCCAGTAGCGGCTTTAGGGTAGGGCGCGGTTGGGCGACGGCCCAGAGCGTCGAACATAAGGGGCGCCGCAGGCGCCCCCAACCAATCCTTGATCAGAATTTTACTCCTATTTTTGTTTTAATTTTCATCAAAGATCGCAGCTTACAAGAACTGTATACAAATGTATGGATAGCATCAGGGCCGCCTTAACCTATGGTGCATGGTGTGCGAATAACCCGGGCGCCGCGGGCTCAGGGGCGCTGCGGTATGCTCCTGGACCAAGAAATTTCAATTAAATTAATGTATTGTCATACAATGCCGGGCGCGTTAGATACACTACTTTTATGTCCCAAAACTCAAAAAAATTCGCGCTCCCTTCGCTCGCGGCTTCTTCACTTCACAGTCGCCTTTTATTATACATGTTAAGGACTTTTAGTGATCCAAATCTCAAAAAAGCTTTTTCGGGCTTACTTCACTTTATAGTTGTTTTAATTTTTCAACATTTTTTTGTCTACCCTAGCAAAAAGGTAGCGTTGTTTTTAAGTCCTTTTATTAATTAGAAAGTAACTTCTAGTTTCTATTTATGGTACTACTTTAAGTCCCAAAATTTTAATTCATAGGCGCCAACACCAACAAAGAGTTATCTACGTTTGGGCAACATTTTAAGTCATTTTTGTTTTGAGTTCTGAAATATAACAAAAAATTTCGCGCTCGCTTCGCTCGCGCAAACAGAACCTGGGTTCCCGTGTTTTTGCATTCACCAACCAGCAATAACTTATGTACGATTGGGCTACATTTTAGGTAATTTTTGCTTGGACATTTTTTGGAGCATTTTTCAAGGGCGCAGTTTTGAAAGCTCGCACCGGGCGCATAAAAGGCTAGTTACGGCACTGGTAGTCATTAGTCATCCTTCTCCGTGTGAGAGGAGGCCTGTGCCCAGCAGTGGGACGATAAAAAGGCTGTAACAGAGCAGACCAGGTAGTCATTATTTGCTTAATACGTCATACTTAATTTCAAGCATTTTTTTCTATACACATTTTCCCAAGCTATAAATACACCAATACCCACTGAACCTGATTACTTCCCCCAGCTAAATATAATCTCAAAGATTTTTACATGTACCTACATATGTATGTGTGTTTACACACACACATGTGTCATAGCTGTGTAAAGTAAACACCGCCGCTGACCTTTGCAGACCCCGGTAACGTGAGCAAACTCACTCAAATGTTTTATTAATTCAAACAAACTTTATGCTAACAGGGAATTTAAATTTGGAATCAGTGGTCATTCCGAGTTTGTAAAGTTAACTCTCTCGATACGTAATTATAATTCGGCTGAAATAAAGAGTTGTGTGATGCACAGGATTTAAATGTGACGTCTTCATTAATTTTGCCGGATAATAAGATTACTATTTCGTGAGTGAGCGCGTTTATAGTACGACCAAGTGCCGATGCCTTTATTAAAATAAACAGTTTTAAAATTATATGTATGATAGTTATAATTTAAGTATGATAATTTACGTATATAGAAACTCACTCTATATAGACTACCGAATAAATCTTTGCGTAAAAGGTTAGGTCACGTATTTCTGATGATCGTTTATTTATTTCCTATATTCATCCGTGTGAAGAGTGCCAAATTTGAGAGGATTTTCGGCACGGAAATTCGTTGGTTATTTTTTTGTTTTTAGTTATCTTTTGCAGTTGAATACTTCATTTGCGAGTACAAGCTTTTTGCGCGGCTCTGCTTTAATATTTAAAGAGATGTCTGTAATTATAAAGATCTTGGATCTTTTCGACCATAACATTAAAAGCTGGTGTCCTAAAAAAAATTGAAGGATTTCGTAATAATTGTTACTTGTATTTTCCCTAAATAGAAGTATTGGTAAAGCTATATCGGTTTTCACTTAAATTCTATTCAAAATTGATGCTTATAGGTATAAGTGATACTGATAAATAAATTGGAACACCAAATTAGCTAAATGAACTGTTAACGATAAATTGACTAAACATCATCCAAAAATTACCAATCGATAAGAAATTTACACTCACTGGCTTTCACCTTATCTCAGTTCGCTTCAAAGAAAATTCCAAAAACATGAACAATTTTCTGCTGACGCTACCTTCGTTTTTAGCAAACACCAGCCCATTGAAGTGGAACTTTTTTATGCCGACGCTACATCTCTGTATAGTTTCTAACGAGAGTTTGTAAAAAACATGGAAGTCTGAAATTATACGCCTTTGCATTTCCTAGGCGTGAACAATGCTCCTTTTTTGCTGGAAGTACAAATGTACAGTGAAAGTTTTAAGTTTACAGCATTTTTAGTATACCTAATGAAGGTAGCGGTATGTTGTTTTACATATATGCTACTTAGCATGTGTATTATGTAAATAGGTATCTATCTATAAGTAAGAGGTGTAAAGTAAGTATGTATTGTTCTAAGTATGTTGCCGTTTCACAATAAAACCGGGTATCGTACTTTCTGTGTGCATATCGGTAAGCACCAGTTGCCTCACAAGTATTCCATTTTAACAAGTTTAGGAACATAAAAATGACAGTTTGCATTTGTCACACTATTTTGCTAGCGATATTGTTTGCACATAGGAAAAACTGGTCCTATTTAAAAAAAGTATTACATTAGGTTTTTTTGTGAAACTTTATAAATTAACAAACTTACTGCAAACTATTAACATTTCATATGGGACAGAAAAAAATTAAGCATCACGACATATTTTCCTCCCATAACATGATGAGAGTATCGTAATAATGTCCTTTTCAATATTATAATGTAGGCTGAGTAATTAATGTCACTGACTGCGAGGAGCGACTACGAACCATTGCTTCACATCTGTGAGATATTATTAGATAAGAGTATACAGAGTGTTTTATTCAAATACGGTTTGAATAGTGGATAAACTAGACGTCGTTGGTGACAACGCAACGTTTCAAATGTTGGCCACATATGAATTTTCAGAATAAAAACATTTATAAAAAAAATGAACCTTTCTACAATTATAAGTAAATACTCGCTGTAGTCAGCTTTCAGAAGTAGTTGTGAATTTCACGTGAATACTGCAAGATACTCGTACAAAAGATCGTCGTGAGTAGGAGTAGTAGTTCTATTTTCGCGATTAAAACCAAAGGTAATACCTGATCTAACAAATGTCATATAGCAGTGAGTGAAACCAAAACTATATTTGTGGTAAAATAATAAATAACTCCGTACTCGAACAGTCGTAACTATTCACAAAAAAATATTAACGTCTGAATAATTCACCCTGTACACACATGATATTCGCGCGGTTGGCACGATGCACGCACTGACGTGCCGTGCTACGGTTCGATGCACTCTGCTGACGCTAGCGCGGAGACATATTGTATTGATAACATCTCTATCAATATTTGGCAGATCTATGATGATATTTTTGATCACGGTACAGTATACCTATATTCACCCATAAATAATTAAAAATATTCACAAATAAAAACACTATCACAATAATAAACCTCGTCTGAATAAATCCCCCTGTACACATATGATATTCGCGCGGTTGGCACGATGCACGCACTGACGTGCCGTGCAACGGTTCGATGCACTCTGCTGACGTCAGCACCGTGACATATTGTATTGATAACATCTCTATCAATATTTGGCGGGTCTAAAATTATCTTTAACAGTTTTTTAATACAATTGCCATTTGCAACAGGGCACAGGCTTTATCTTTTACGTTCTAAAATTATGAACAACTTTAGTAAAATTATATCATATCCCAAACTTTTCTCAACTATGTGTGGGTCGGTTATAGCCTTATGGGCTATTTATGTATTCTATTTATTATATACCTACTATTTATTGTTTCATGGCAACATATCTCAGAATAAAATATAATCTACTCTTTATCCATCCATGTGCGAGTATTGTGCAAAAGCACAATCTTAGTATGAAATTTTCGCCACCTAAGTATCTACGGATTACCCGCGACAAACGCAGTTTTTGCCCAAATCATACTCATAATTAAAAATGAGTCTGACTCATACATTTATAATAACTCAACGAAGACTTTTGTAAAACGTTCAATCGATACCTGTATCAACAGCAATTAATAATTCCGTTCCAATATAATATTCAAGAGCTTTCAATACAAATGGTTTTCTGTAGCAAAATATTTTCGCATACAACGTTGCTTTAACGTGTCGCAGATTCAATTTCGTACTCATTTCCAATAGTTTTTTCAGGTGAAAATAAATATTTCAGTTTTGTTGCGATATGGAGGTATATTCATATTTTATTTTTTCGTTTCATATGTACATATGTAGGTGTATATATTTACAATTTGTTGCCACCGATTCACTATCAAATTGACTGCCGTGTTTCCTACTTTTTCTAGAGTCTATATAGGACCGTTTCTGATAATACAATTGATTCAGAGATGATAATATCACAGAGGTTTTACGTACTCTCCTATCCATTTGATGGCCGTGATTACTTAGCTCTCAGATTTATCTATCAACGCAAAGTAAACAATCATAGAAAATCAAGTTTACCAAAGTCTTAAGTTTTTTTTTTTTCAAGTACCAGGCGACCATTACTTTCAAACACGTTTGTTCAACTTCACCTTCGTTTGTTTCAGAGGAAATCCTGGGCTCTCGAACAGCGCTGTGGATGTCAGCTGACGGCCACATGGTGCTGTATGCTACCTTCAACGACAGTTTAGTGCATGAGCAGAAATACCCTTGGTATGGAGCAGCCTTGGACACTGATGATCCTGCCAAGGTAAAGTAAGCTTTATAATTAGGGAGTTTAAGTCACTATTCGGTAACCAATTGAAACGTGGAGAAGTTTTTAGTGATTGCTTTTTTGTGGCAGTTTTTAGCCATCATCGCCCGAGCTTTGTCCCAACTATGTTGGGGTTGGCTTCCAGTCTAACCGGATTCAGCTGTGTGTTTTACAAGAAGCGACTGCCTATCTGACCTAGTCAACCCAGTTACCTTTGCAACCCAATACCCCTTTGTAAGCCTGGTTGTCAGACTTATTGGCTTCTGACTACCCGTAACGACTGCCGAAGATGATCAATGACAAATAGTCATCCCCAAATTATTGTTATAATGACAATTCCAAACTCTAAGAACCCCACTTTCTACGTCATTTGCTACAGAAAACATGCAAATTCTCCCACAAATGTATCGTATTTTGTACCAGACGTACCCAGAGATCAGAAGCGTGAGATACCCTAAGCCTGGGACCAACAACCCGACGGTGACGCTGACAGTGGCCGATATCGCGGACCCCAAACACATTCGCACAAGACACCTTACGCCGCCTAAAGTTATTTTAGAAGAGGGGTAAGTTTAACATACATTATTGTATTGTTTTACATGTACATATAATAATTGCATTTAGATTTTTAATAGCAAAGTCAATGGGCCTGTCTACTAAGTATGAATATAATGCGGAATTAGTAAGTCAAGGAAAGTTGCTATCCTTCAAAAATATGAATATAAGTCCCAAATTTTGTTCTTGGAACTGTTTATTAGGAACTGTTTTCCCGCGGCTCGACCCACGTCCCGAGGGACCTTATTTCCTCACCTGGATAAAATATAGCCCATGTTCACCGGACATACCTTCCCAACAGTGAAAGATTTTTTTAAATCGGTTAAGTAGTTTCGGAGCCTATTCATAGGGTCCTTAAACTAAGCAAAACAGTGCTATTGTACTATCGGTACTTTTTACAACGGTTAAATACTAAAGTTGTTTATCCGACTCAAACATTTTACACCTCTTTGGCTCCTTACACAAAAAAGTCTACAACTCTTTCTAAACATGAGAATAAAAACCTTCACCTGTTTTTCACCCTATATACAAATATCAACCTCTAACCCTTTAAAAAGACAAATCCCCGTTTACATGAATAATTACGCGAATAAAACCAAGCAGGCAGACTTAAATGCTTTACTATAAGCTTGTAGTTTATTTACGAAGAAGGCCCCATCTCCATATAAAGTGAAAACTGTAAGAGTACCTGCAGAGTGCAGATTAAACAGTCGGCCGACAGTTGATTCGATTTCAATCAAAGTAAATCAGGCGGTCTGATACCGGTTAAATGCTTGATCAAAATGAATAGAAATCGCTTTTTGGGTTTAATAAATTTTCACAAAGCAGCCCGTAGTCTAGAAGTTGGTGATTGATTCATCCGTCCATCGGAGAGCACGTAAATGTCGGTCCTGCGCCTGATCTCTCTCCGGTGGTATCGGATTAACGTCCCATCGGGCTATGAATGTGAAGGAATACTGAGTGCACCTGTGTCTGCGCAAATGCTTGTGCACTATAATTATGTCCTACGCAGTTGTCTGATCTTGTATGAGAACTGCCGCCTCAGCCGATAATTGGCTAGGAGGACATCAAATACCTGACCTTAATAATGAGCTTACTACAATTCATCTACTACTATCGGCGACTCAAAGTTTGCAGTGTGCTCTAAAGCGACTGCTTTAAGCCGTTGTAAGCTATTAACTGAGCTAGATAAATGAGAACAACCCCATAAAATATACAAAGTGGGAGGTTCCTAGCTGCCATATTTGAATCGACCTTCAATTTACATTGTTACTTTATGGCCAAGACTTTACCGTCTTTGCTAAGCGTTTATGGTATTATGTTTGCTTGTAAATTCATGGTTTTTGACATTATTATATTCTTGACTCTTGCATATCTCTTTGGGAGTAAAATTGAGGGAAATCTGAACATGTAAATACACAAAGATTGTAGGTATTATGGATGACAGTTGTAAATGGCTTTTGTTAGACGTGAAATTAAAATAGTTTGATTAAAATAAATGGTTTGACTTTAGTCAGTGTCTATTGTGTCTAACTGGTGTCTAGCTCCGACAGGCTAGTAATTTTCTAGACCGTTTCTTATGTACCTAGGTATACATATAGATGTATTTCGTTGTATAAAATCAAACTTGCTGATCATGACAAGAACATGGCCGTACTTGTATATGTTAATAATATAACACGATATGCACATTGTATTTGTATGCATAAGCTCGAAAGCGCTCAGTAGTGGACCAGTCGCCGAGTCATACAAAAACGATATGCATGCATGCATGTATCTATATACATTTCCACACACAAGTAAATAAACTTGAAATAAAATATCTATACCCATCTTTCTCTTTTACAGAAAATCATTCTGAAATACATACTCATTACTATCGAAAACCAAAATGAAATGCATACGACAAGAAACAAATGACATTCTCAACAAAATTATGTTCATTTGTTAAAATAATATATTCCTCACAGTAAAATTAGCTCTATACTCCAAGAAATAAGTGATATATTCCTTTAGCTAATTATACAAAGCCAGCATCTCCACAGTAAAATAAGCTCTATACTTAAAGACATAAGTGATATATTCCTTTAGCTAATTATACAAAGCCTGCATCTCCATAGTAAAATAAGCTCTATGTCCCAAGACATAAGTGATATATTTCTTTAGCTAATTATTTCATTTGTTTCAGTGACTATTACTTCACGAGCGCGCAATGGGTGTCTCTAACAGAAGTATGTGTGGTTTGGCTTACGAGGATGCAGAATCTATCAGTGGTCTCTGTCTGCAAGAGCCCTATGTGGTATTGTCAGGAGGTAAGAATGTACATTAAGTTCGTAAAAAAAATTGTTTTCAAGAAATTACAGCGCTTTCAGACTAGCGCATTTTTGCAGTGCATAACAAAACGAGCGTCGTCTGTAACGCGGTTCCAGGCTGCATCTTTTCTATCGAAAGATGTCATGTGATTTTTCTCGCGAGCAAAACCGCGTGAAAAATCCACTTGTGTGATAACGGTGTTAGTGTACATATGTACTCAATTCTTTATAAGCATTCCATATGTTATAAAGGTGGTACCTACAATATGATTAGAAACAATATGGACCCTATGTCGCAGTCCGAATACAAATCATGCAAAACAAACTAAAATCAAAACTCATGGTTGGATTTTAAATATTTATTTATTTAAAAAGTTCTAGAATTTATTTGAATTTCATATTTCAGTGCCAGTAAAAAGATTCTGATTTCGAAAACGAATAAAATAAAAATAAGTGACTGTCATAAAATATTATCTTTGTCGGTGGTTTTACAAGAAATGTTCACAAAATGATTCAAACTAAAATTTTATAGCAAAGTTTTTAAAATACAGATAGATACTGTCTATCGTAACTTCATATTCGAAGCTCAGTTTTTTAATGAATGGCATACTAAAATTCTGTTTTTGTCGTATCTTTTCAATTTTAAAACGTTAATAAAATTTTATTTTTTCAGGTTAGATATTACAGTCATAAGTTATGTTTTAATACTTTTGAATTTGTAAAATCGTTCTATCTTTTGTTTCGGAGACTCTTCTTTGTCCTTTTTTATTCTCTATGGAAATAACTTTTTAGTGCTCTTTCCAAAAAAACTGGAATGAAATGTAGAATTACTTTGGTAGCCATTAATTTTTAATTTTTTACTGTCTCTTGCCTAATAAAAGTGTAAAAGTATTATAGGGCTTAAAATATTTAATTAAAGTTATATGTACGTGGGCAGCGAGATTTTTCAAAAGTCAACGCTAGTTAAAAGTTACCGCAAAGGGAACTTCCTCATAACAGAGTATTTTGTTTATTTCTGTAAGCCATTATATACGTTTCGCGTTGAATTCGGCAATAAGAACACTTTCCAAAAATACGCCATAAACAAAAGAAAAGCAGAAACCCATGTATTAAGTATTACATTATTTCTTACAAACGTTACTTTCTTCGATTAACCAAACTTCCTCTTCCCAGGTATACAGAATATCCTCAGGGCTCGACGGGTGGGTGGAATCAGCACCATCTCCCCTCTGGTCTGCCGGTGGTGGGGCGCTGGTGACCTTAGCCCCAGTGAGGGACGGGCCCGCAGGCCTGTTCCGTCACATAGTGAGGACGGAGCACAACTCCCACGGGCCTAGGGCCCTGCCCCTGACTCATGGGAGCTTCGATGTCGTCCAGCTGTTAGCTTGGGATCATGCTAATCAGCATATGTGAGTATTTATAAAGAGATTAGACTAGCTCTTCTCGTGAGAACCATTTTCCGCAACCGTGTTAAAAGGAGCTTTTGTCCTTTTTCAGTTTCTCAAATAACTTCGTACCAATTTTCATTTGAATCGGTTGGGTAGTTTTGGCATGAAAGACCAACATACAGAGTAAGATTTGCATCTATAATGTTAAATTATGTACTTCTAGGACAAACTTGGCCATACTTTTTGCATAGGTTCACAGGTGTTGTAATGAAATTGTGCTAAAATGTTAACAGAATTCTTGATAGCGACAGTAAAATAAAACCTAATTTAAAGTATGTTTTTTTATTTATTTACTTCATTTATCTTCTAGATACTACATGGGTATACCAGAAGGCAAACCAGGGCAGCAGCATCTGTACAGAGTATCATCCGAGGCGCCAAGACCGGGCTCCCCGCAGAAACTGCCTTACTGTGTCACTTGTAATTCACAGGTCGGTACAAACTAAAACTACTTATACATATGTAGGTCTCGCCAAACTCAACGGTATCTCGCAACTGAACTCTGAGCATCCATATACCTAAATTATTTCTACGCAACGACTCGCACAATTTTCCCAGCCTCTATTAGCGCGTACTAGGGTAGCAGAAGCAGTGAAGAGGTTTTAAAGCGACGTTCAAGACATAGCTGGTGAGCCTTCTCACCAATATTGTCAAATTCAAATTTCGAATTCGGCCAAACAATTTATACATACATTCTATTTTCGATTATTTGCACATAAAATGCAGTTGAAAACATAAAATATATTATGTCCACATGATAGCTTTTAAATAGCATCAGTAGTGGAAACATATTATTTTGGAAACGTTATGGCTGGCCGCCAGAACACGAGTTTACTAACATCTGTGCTACATTGGTGACACATGCAGTCAGGATATGATATATCGTGTCATTAAACGTATGTTCTAAAGCAGTTATGATCTCCTAGTACTTCTTAGTTATTCATTGCGGTGCTTTTAAATTAGCTACATTTTGAAATGGCAAATATTTAGGCATTTCCCTTGCTAATAAATAAATAAGTCCTACTAATCCTTCTAATATCCTACTTCCTTCTAATAATATAAATGTGAGTTTGTGAGAATGTATGGATGTATGTTTGTTATACTGTCACGAAAAACGGCTGGACCGATTCGGTTGCAATTTCGTATGAAGATAAGTGATACCCTGGATTAACACATAGCCATGTAGCCCAGCTGCGAGCGTAAGCTAGTAATAAATAAAAATATCAATTTCTATGTAAGCAGAACGATATTTCAAAATATAGATCCATGTTAGGTACATTTCGTGGTCTAAGAAAAAAAATATATTTACCTACAGAAATAAATCTGAGTGCGACTTTTCCTAACATAAAAACACGTAACCTTATATGATAACAACCTTATATAAGTATATCCGAAGGCTGTCGTAAACAAGCAAAATTAACAGCCTCCACATATAAAATCATATTTCTTCTCTCAGTAAACAGATTGTTAGATAAGCTAGTCTCATCCTGTGTGTTTGTCTCTTGTCTTTCTGTGGTCAATATCATGAACTTCACGGTATGCACGGAGTAAGGAAAGAGCGGAGTTGCCATAAGGCAGGTAGGTCAGGCGCCTTCTTGTAGGTCAAATAAGTACGGTGTGCGTCACCGAAACCTTCAGTTACGAGTACAGTAACAAGGCGTTCGTGTTCTTTGAGACATCTGTCAACGATTTTTGGTATGACAACAAATGATCTGGGCCAAAGAAGGCGTATAAGGGCGAAGACAGTAACGTTCCTCGTCCCCCGCTCACCCGCATTTTGGCGCGCTACTTTCTTAGGAGATTTTCTGTTATGGCACCTCCGCTAATCATTTTGTTCTCCATGGGTACTCCCATGTTTGTTTCTTGTCCCGTTTCTCTGGTCAATATCATGAACTTGACGTTAGGTAATATGAAAACAAATATTATGAGCTTCGTTTGATATCACATTGAAAGTATATTTGCTTCGACTTCAAGTATTGGGAAAATGGATTTCATTGTATTTGTAAAGGAATAAGAATCGTTGATTGTATGTTTCGCTTTGCAAATGAACTGTAGACTTTTTGAATTACCTACGTATGTGATATTTCAAGACTAACAAGATTTTTTATGAGGAAAATAAAAGTTGAAGGAATGGTTACCTACTTAGCTATACAAATAAATTGTCACAAAGATCATTATCTAAGTATCAATAATAAGTAATTTTTGTGAGTTAAGGACGTGCCTAGTTCATATACTTAAAAAAAATCCTCCAACGCAGGTCCCCTGAAAGTCAAATCGTTTTATAAAACCAATTAATTAAGGTAAAGCCTATTAGCTACAATTTCCAATTACGTATAAATCCTCATTACAAATTCAATAGTTCATACAATATTAGCCAGAAATAATTTAGTTCTCTTTTCAAATGAAATCGAAATAAGGTTGAATAATAGAACGCTTTGGTCCGACTAGCCTGAATGACTAAACGCCTTGGCCCCGCGGGATTTGCGCGGGAAACCTATTAAATTGATGATGAAATTAAAAAGTTCAAGGCAATTTTCTGCTTAAGCTTTGTGTTAAATAATTGCTAGTTTTTATTGTTGTTAACTTTTGAAAAGAGGAAAAAATCTGCGACAAGTAATAGCAGTTATTAGACGGAGGTATTAAAAATAGTTTTTAAGATATTTAATTTAGTTGAGTTAGTGTGAAATGAAAAATAGCAAAAGGATTTGCTTAGGTCTTTCAAATTTCAAATAGTGGTTGGTAAATGTCAAAAAAAGATGAACAAATGTTGGTATTTATTGGTTGACTTCCTTGCTACTGAAAAGTCCACGACCTTTTGAACGACATTGAGTCTAGTTCAGAATCGACATTCCAGTATACGATAATCGCCGCTAATAGTGCGTGTATGCGTAACGCGTACTTAATAACGCCTAGTATAACTTCGTATGTGTTTAATGTAAATAAATATGCAGTACATATTAGGTAAATAGTACAGTACATAATATTAATTTACTGATTCATCCTAAATTAATAATATTTCTATTTCCACGCAGCCGTCTCCATCAATAAACCTGGAGTACTACGGCAACCTAGCGTCTTCAGGAGACAGCACGTGGGGGGACGGCGACTGGGACGAGGAGCTCCCCGCCACCTCGCCCTCACCCAGCAAGAAGAAGAAGAAGAAGTATCCTGGTGAGACTTATGTAGTACCTTCTTGTTATGAGAACATGCTTTTCACAAATTACTTAGGTCTAAGATCATCGACAGGATAAATGCCCGTTTTTCTTAAAAAACGATTGATTTTGAAACTTGAACGTGAAAGTTAATTGTAAACAGTTGTTTTAAGAAAACTGATGTTTATGTTGTCAGTGAACTCGGGCCTTACTACAACAAGTATACTTACTGCTTAACAAAGTTATCTTCTCATACACAGAAGAAGACATTATAAAAATGCTTCGAACAGAAGAGACGATTTTATATAAAGATCGACTTTTTAACACTTCACATAACTAATCATTCTGGCAACCAGTCTTATACCGAATCTCTATCTTCCTCAGATGGCATGCCTCAGAACCTGCCTTGTCTATACCACGAAGCACACTTCAGTCCGTCATCAGCGTACTTCGTGTTAGAGTGCCTGGGCCCCGGGGTGCCCACCTTCAGTCTGCACAAGACTGCCTTACCTGACCCCAGACTGTTGGCTCATTTGGAGAACAATACTGTTGTTAAGGTGAGAGGTCTTTGAGGAAGTATGGTGCAGGGATAATAGTCCGTCATCAGCGTACTTCATGTTAGAGTGCCTGGGTCCCGGGGTGCCCACCTTCAGTCTGCACAAGACTGCCTTACCCGACCCCAGACTGTTGGCGCATTTAGAGAACAATACTGTTGTTAAGGTGAGAGGTCTTTGAGGAAGTATGGTGCAGGGATAATAGTCCGTCATCAGCGTACTTCATGTTAGAGTGCCTGGGTCCCGGGGTGCCCACCTTCAGTCTGCACAAGACTGCCTTACCGGACCCCAGACTGTTGGCGCATTTGGAGAACAATACTGTTGTTAAGGTCAGTAGGATTATCTTGCAGGGATGATAGTCCGTCATCAGCATACTTCGTGTTAGAGTGCCTGGGTCCCGGGGTGCCCACCTTCAGTCTGCACAAGACTGCCTTACCAGACCCCAGACTGTTGGCGCATTTGGAGAACAATACTGTTGTTAAGGTAAGTTCTTTGAGGATAGTAGTCTATCATCAGCGTACTTCGTGTTAGAGTGCCTGGGTCCCGGAGTGCCCACCTTCAGTCTGCACAAGACTGCCTTACCGGACCCCAGACTGTTGGCGCATTTGGAGAACAATACTGTTGTTAAGGTGAGTTCTTTGAGTATTATTATCATGGAGGGATAGTAGTCCATCATCAGCGTACTTCGTGTTAGAGTGCCTGGGTCCCGGGGTGCCCACCTTCAGTCTGCACAAGACTGCCTTACCCGACCCCAGACTGTTGGCGCATTTGGAGAACAATACTGTTGTTAAGGTAAGTTCATTTTGAGGAATTATCTTGCAGGGTAGTGGAAGATTCTGCCGAGAGGTCACGAAAGTCGTCTTTGGTCCTCGTGGCCTCTCTCTAGAAGGCAGAAGACGGCACAAAAGCTGAGGTTTTTAGTGGGTGCAAGCCCCACATAACCTCACCGTCTCCCCGGACGGTGTGTGTATGCGCCAGGCATTTTCCTCAGCTGAAACAAAAAAAAAAAAGGGTAGTGGGAGATTTCACGGGTGTTCGGCACCGTGATGTACCTTCATATTGTTTTCTTCAAGTCTATTTGCTCTAGCGAACGGAAACAAATTAAATGCGACTATTTATAGAATATCCGCAAAATTACAATCACCATTTTCAGATTCCACAAAAACAGTCTTATTTATTTATTGTGTAATCATCTACTAGGTACAACCAAAAACTTATTAATATGTACATACTATTCAAAAACTTCAAAGTTTATTCCAAATCTTACTATATATTATATACCTACCTAAATATTATTTTTTTTCCTGATTTCTTCATGTAACTGCCATTTAACATCACAGTAAAAATGTTCTCAAAGTAGTGCTTGACTTAAATAACCAAATTGTAGATTTAGAAGCTACAATCATATCATCAAAACGGAGGAATCTTAACAATCACAGATATAGTATACAAGGCGTGATAAATGGCATTTTAAGCACATATTATTTCTGGCATAACGAGCATCTCGAAACGGCTTTATGAATGGCCCTTGTAATTAGCGAAACACAACGAAAAACATAATGAGAAAATGAAATATTATGCTGTGTTTTTGTTTGTTTGAATAACTTTGCGGTTCTTCTCAGAAATAAATTAAATTAATGTAGCTGTCTTGTTAATGTAGGGGGTTCTAGTCTAGACCGTCCAATGGTTGTTCTGAGAAGTCATAAGGACTTCTGTGCTGTGCTATTGAACTGTCAGAAACAGTTACTTTCTAGGAAGGCACACGACCCCTACGAAATTTTTGGTCATAGATTTTTCACATCAAGCAATACCTACCTCTATAAGCATTTTGCTTAATAATAAAAAAATAAAAACAATTAATTGAAAGTGACATTATTTTAAGAAGCAATGCCAAATGTATGTACTAAGTTTTACCGTTTTTCATAAAACAACTGTTGAAACTTGTGCGTAAAAATTCACTTTAAGTTCTAAGAAAACTGCCGTTTATATTGCCAGTGAACTTAACCTCAGTCAACTGCCTAATTGTACTTTGTTTTTTAAATTATTTTATTTTAGTTATCGTAAGAGAAGTTTGATTTTTTATTGTTCTGATTTCCAGTATAATTCTTTTATGTTATATTGGTATTATATTTTATAATTTGTGTATTTTTCATCAAAATTGACATTACGAAATAAATAACATGAAATCTTATTATACAGGAGCGATTAGCAGCTATAGCGTTGCCCACACCCAGGACATTCTCGGTGCAGCTATCAAGCGGTCACGCGGCGAGGGTGCGGCTGCTGCTGCCGCCAGGGTTGAGGGAAGACGAGGTCACCAAGTATCCACTGGTGCTGAAAGTGTAAGTTTTTGACAGAATTTCTGGATTCTGAGTTCTGACTGTCTGTAAAGACTGTCAAAAATGTTCAAGAGACGGGACTCTTACTCAGCCACGAGGTCCATAAAATAATGATTATTGGATCTATATGAAATAGATTTAAGGTTAGTGTTGTGTAGGTTATTGTGTAAAACATGACTGAATATTTGACGGATTCTACAAGTAAGGCTGAGTGGTATTTTGAGTATTCAAAATAATCCTTTTACATTTTTTCATTGATGTTATAAAGATACTAAAAAAGGATATATTACGATGATATATAAGCTTATATAAAACGAAACAAGCAAGCAACTAAAACATCGAACTTTCAAGGGTGCATTAATGGGACATCCATAACATTAACAGATAACCAAAAAAACCTTTTTTTAAAGAACTACCCACTAAAGCGTAACAAACACTCCCAATCGGCAATACAATAAACAACATTGACATTTATCGAACTCTAACACCGAATCTCGAAATCGACTCTAACAAAGTTCGGCAAACCACTGGACTCTTAAAATATTCCTGCCCAAACGTAAATGTGAAAATATAACCGCACTTACTTTTTATAAGACTTTACCACGGGGGAAGGAACGATGGGCAGAGATGCCATAAGGCAGGTAGGTCAGGCGCCATCTTGTAGGTCAAGTAACGTATGTTAGGCGTGACCAAAACGATCTGTTACTCAACTGCAAGGCGTTCGGCTTCTTTCAGACATTTGACAAAGTTGTTGGCTGAATGATTAGATGTACCCATAAAGTAAATAACCACTAGAGAGCGCACTCGCCAATTTCTTCTAAGAACACGACTCACCGCTGCGGGCGGGGGGACGCGACATAATCCGCGGCTACTATTGGTCAGTTCAAGGTCGCTACTAAAGGATCGTACTGATCGTAGCCTTATAGTACGCGCAAAATCACTAACTTTTGGCGAGCGTCGGGGCACTGTATGCGCAGTCAAGTGGTTTTATAGTCTTTGGATGTACCTAATATTAAAAAAATCTGTGGATCCCGTGGCGAAGCTAATAACATTCCTTGTCTTCCGAAAACTCGTATTTTGGCGCGGTACCTTACCTTCTCAGGAGATTTTGCGTTATGACATCTCCGCTAGTCATTTCATTCTCCATGGACTCTACCCAATAGCCACAAGATTATAGTCATTGTTGGGAAAGTAATAAGACTGGTAATGGCTTGAACGATCGTAAATCAGTAACACAATGGACTCGCAAAATATATCTGATGTTTAACATTCCTAATAAGTAATAAGAGATGTTTGGAGCGATTTATTGCTGTCTTTTACGAGGGGATTATTTGAAATTCAATTTGCTGACTGGTACTCGTAAATTGCAGCATCAGACTTGGCATATTTAAATATTTATCATGGTATTTTTACCACGATCAGCATACCTATATCATAATGTTATTTATTCCAATTGTGTGGACATCAGTGAAAGTAGAAAGTCGAGAAATAAGTGGAATTTCCATTTTTCTTTCTTGAGTATCGATTCTTAAACATATTCGAGATTTCAAGAATAGCTCCACATACCACAGTTTAAAGGTGTCTCTTCTATAATCATCACACATCTCTTCATAGTTCCTTGGTCAAAGTCCCCAACGCGTAATTTCGTAATGAATGTTGATTCCAACTTAATAAAATAGAGAATTTTGTAAGAAGCAATAAAACATTTTATTTTTATCCACCAGTCACGGAGCACCAGGAACACAGCTAGTGACAGAGCGCTGGTCGCTCGACTGGGGCTCACTAGCAGCCGGCGCGGGGGCTATCCTCGCGTCAGTGGACGCGCGGGGCGCGGGGGGCAGGGGGCTCGGGGCTCATCACACGCTGCACCGGCGCCTCGGCACTGTAGAGCTGCAAGACCAGTTGGAGGTCGCTGAGTAAGTTGAGCTCCTTCCACTGCTGTTGCCCTAGTACAGCATGGAGTTAAGGCTGGGGCTATCATGCGGGGCGCGGGTGGCAGGGAGCTCGGGGCTCATCACACGCTGCACCGGCGCCTCGGCACTGTGGAGCTGCAAGACCAGTTGGAGGTCGCTGAGTAAGTTGAGCTCCTTCCACTGCTGTTGCCCTAGTACAGCATGGAGTTAAGGCTGGGGCTATCATGCGGGGCGCGGGTGGCAGGGAGCTCGGGGCTCATCACACGCTGCACCGACGCCTCGGCACTGTGGAGCTGCAAGACCAGTTGGAGGTCGCTGAGTAAGTTGAGCTCCTTTTATTGCTGTTGCCCTAGTACATCATGGAGTTAAGACTGGGGCTCGGTAGCCTTGCCGGCAGGGGGCTCGGAGCTCATCACACGCTGCACCGACGCCTTGGTACTGTGGAGCTGCAGGACCAGTTGGAGGTTGCTGAGTAAGTTGTGATCCTTTCACTGCTGTTGCCTTAGTACAGCACGGAGTTGAGACTGGGGCTCGGTAGCCTTGCCGGCAGGGAGCTCGGGGCTCATCACACGCTGCACCGGCGCCTCGGCACTGTGGAGCTGCAGGACCAGTTGGAGGTCGCTGAGTAAGTTTAGCTCCTTTTACTGCTGTTGTCTTAATACAGCACGGAGTAGTGCGGGGCATGGGAAGCAGGGGGCTCGCGGGGCGCGGGGGGCAGGGGGCTCGGGGCTCATCACGCACTGCACCGGCGCCTCGGCACTGTGGAGCTGCAGGACCAGTTGGAAGTCGCTGAGTAAGTTGAGCTCCTTTTACTGCTGTTGTCTTAATACAGCACGGAGTAGTGCGGGGCATGGGAAGCAGGGGGCTCGCGGGGCGCGGGGGGCAGGGGGCTCGGGGCTCATCACGCACTGCACCGGCGCCTCGGCACTGTGGAGCTGCAGGACCAGTTGGAAGTCGCTGAGTAAGTTGTGCTTCTTTCACAGCTGTTGCCTTAGTACAGCCTGGAGTTAAGACTGGGGCTCAGAAGCGGAGCGGGGACTATCCTTGCGTCAGTGGACGCGGTGGATGTGGGACTGCGCGTCAGTAGACGTACTAACTGCCTCGTTTTACAGAGCCTCGGTATCGAATCCCAGATCGGGCCGAAATAGCATTGTTAGTAACTTCCACAACAACCTGGAGTCTGGAACGTGGTGGTGTTACACCCCGTGTCTAGGAGTGGCATATCAAGTTGTCCTCGAATGCTACTTATAGTACTACAGTAGAGTTACAGTTGTTACAATTCCACAACGAAGGCCGTCGGCGGATCTGAGCAAACACTAAGACCTGTTAGGTGATTAAAACCTACAGATAATAAGAAGAGTAAAGATGCGTAGCGCGGGTACAGTTGTCTAAGAATGTTGTAGAACCAGTTGGAAGTACATACAATTTCTTCTTGTATTCGTATTTTTATGGTGTACTTGTTCACATCCAGATACCTCCGCGACTCGCTCCACTTCATAGACGCGCGTCGCGTGGCGGTGTGGGGCCGCGCGCACGGCGGCTTCCTGGCGGCGCTGGCGCTCGCCTCGCCGCTCAGCGTCTTCCACTGCGGCATCGCGTTAACGCCTATTGTGCGCTGGCGGTATTACGGTCAGTATCTAGGAAATATGCTACTATTGTAGTGACTGAATTTTCATTAGAATCTGCTAAGACCTGTTCGAAAAAATACCTTTTTGAGTGACACACGTGTGATATGAAAACGAGGGATACAATTTTGGGAAAATCATGGATTTGTCAAGGAAGAAGAAGAAATAATGTAAAGAAGACTGGTTCTTAAGCGGAAACTAAGTAACTGCAAGCATAGGTGTAAAATGTATTATAGCTTAAGAGCAATAGAATTTCTGCGGTAGCAATGAATAGGTACCTACCTATTAAAGGAGACCTGAAGATCTTATTACATTTATATATTACATAATCCATGGTAGACCCATGATACAGCAGTGCATATACCCAAAATTATTCTGTTGTAGACAGCCAAACTGCTATGAATACCACAAACTATCACTAACTGATCTTTATCTCCCTAGCCTCAGCCTACGCGGAGCGCTATATGGGCTTTCCCAACGCAACGGGCAACTACCGCGGCTACGCAGACGCCGACGTGACAAAGCAAGCAGCAGCCTTGCACGACAAGATGCTACTCCTGGTACAAGGCACAGCCGACAATAACGTGCACGTGCAGCAGAGCATGGCACTCGCACGAGCGCTGGCCGACCAGGGCAGCATGTTCCGCCAGCAGGTAAACTATGCTTCTTCTGGAACCACGGGTTTCAAGGACTGCTATATCATTTACAAATAGCCTGAGAAGTTCTAGTGGGCTTTGTTGGCAATTAAACCATAAGTCATGAAAACCTGCGGGGGGAACATCTGTTTGTAGTAACTATTGATTCCTGAGTTACAAATTATTTTTTTCTAGGGTAATAAAAAAGATCAAAGTCTTGAGCCGAAATAATATTTCGAGTTTTCAACCACTTCCTAAAGCAAAGTAACACGGATCCCTATAGAGGCAGATCCAACCAAAGTTAGCTGGTGTCTACGGCTTCTTGATCTTAATCTTGTCACAAAATTGAATTACCTGCAAGATTAGAACAAAGATATGTAACTACTTATTCTCTCCCACAGATCTACCCTGACGAGGGTCACAGCCTATCAGGCGTGAAGCGTCACCTATACCGAACAATGTCGTCGTTCCTGGACGATTGCTTCCGCAAGCAGGTCCCGCCCGAGACCAAGGCGGGGCTGCGGAACGGCGGCAACCTCGACTGAGACTCGTGGAGCGACGAGGAGTTGTGCTCTTGGTGAGATTACGTGTAATGTCTTGTTCTTTATGCTGTCCTGGTAGCTAGGTAACATGTGTATGAAGGTGTCGAGACCAAGGCGGGGCTGCGGAACGGCGGCAACCTCGACTGAGACTCGTGGAGCGACGAGGAGTTGTGCTCTTGGTGAGATTACGTGTAATGTCTTGTTCTTTATGCTGTCCTGGTAGCTAGGTAACATGTGTATGAAGGTGTCGAGACCAAGGCGGGGCTGCGGAACGGCGGCAACCTCGACTGAGACTCGTGGAGCGACGAGGAGTTGTGCTCTTGGTGAGATTACATGTAATGTCCTTTTCTTTCTGCTGTCCTGGTAGCTAGGTAACATGTGTATGAAGGTGTCGAGACCAAGGCGGGGCTGCGGAACGGCGGCAACCTCGACTGAGACTCGTGGAGCGACGAGGAGTTGTGCTCTTGGTGAGATTACGTGTAATGTCTTGTTCTTTATGCTGTCCTGGTAGCTAGGTAACATGTGTATGAAGGTGTCGAGACCAAGGCGGGGCTGCGGAACGGCGGCAACCTCGACTGAGACTCGTGGAGCGACGAGGAGTTGTGCTCTTGGTGAGATTACATGTAATGTCCTTTTCTTTCTGCTGTCCTGGTAGCTAGGTAACATGTGTATGAAGGTGTCGAGACCAAGGCGGGGCTGCGGAACGGCGGCAACCTCGACTGAGACTCGTGGAGCGACGAGGAGTTGTGCTCTTGGTGAGGTTGCGTGTAATGTCTTCTTGGTTATGTCCTGGTAAATTGGTAACATTTGTATGAAGATGTAGTTCGAATGAATTTCCAAAAACCATACATAGTTTGGTTGTAAAAAAAAGAACTTCAAAATTATTCCTCTCTAACCGAGTCATTTAAATAATATTCACATACATCTTATTCATTATTTTAAAGGAACATTAAGCTACCCAGCTTAATGTTCCTTTGTTTGTATTAACTAATCATAGTAATTCCTTCTATAATTACTGTGATATCGCAGTAAGTCGGTCGACATATCACTATAAAGTTTACATTGTCATTTCTCTTTAGGGTACTATCCACAGCACAATTTTTTCGTTCTGACCTGTGTCAAAATAATGGCTTTATGAATAGTTTTTATAATTTGCATAATATAAATGTTACTATCAAAATTTAATAAAGCACAAAAAATAAATAGAAGACTAGCAACCAAAATGCTCGAAATACGCAATGCAACAGCTTAAAACCTAAACCCAGACAAGTAAAGCAATACTGTCATCCAGCACAGAGTACTAGGGCTACATAAGTAACGAGTAGTCAATGCCTTGCGGTTCGGCCACAATAGCCAAGATATAGCAACTGCCCTCATGTATGTTGCAGCTGTGGCTTGCCGTAATCCGGCTGACGTATTATCTGTACCTACTCTGTGTACGTAGGACTTGTAAATTGTTGTGTCAACATTTCTAGGGTAGCTTAGGATAAAATTGTGACAAGATTTTCTTTTGCTGTCAATTAACACAGCGCGACAAAAAAAAAATCCGTACAAAAAATCAAGAATAATCGGCTAATCAAAAATATATAAGGCCCACTTCTTCTCTTCCGTTCTTAAACCAACTGTTTACTACTACATGTAAGTTCAGTTTTCAAAGTAAACAATTTAATTTAATTGAAGAAAAAAATCCGTTCATGTTGTCGATAAAATTGGACCTAATAATCATAAAAATTTGTACACATAAATGTTCCCATTGGACTTATCATTAATACAATGAAATAATTCTCTATTCAAAACTTCCAAAAAGTCGAGTTTCATTCGCTATATTTTTTATTGATATAAATTGACTTCTAAATAGTCCTGACCAAAGCGTTTGATAAAGCAGCAAAAGTCTTACTAATGGATGAACTCACCAACAGCTCACCAGTGCGGAGTGAGGACAACTCCGAGCCAGAAGACTCCGACGAGAGGTATGTCTCAACTTATTAAAACCACAGAGTAGTAAGGTTCAAATGTAGTGTTTTTAGTATGTTTTTTTAAAAAAAACTGGACATTTCTAACTAAAATGAAAGGGTTACCCCCAAGGAAGCATTTTGGGTCCACAGTGAGTTTTATGATTTTTGCGATGTGATATTTTCCATATGATGCATCATATGAAAAACATGTATTTTTATGAAAATAACATTATTTTAATTTACATAGTGATTATTTTATATTCTTTCTTCCAGGTAATAAATACGAAGCTAGCGCCCAAAGAGAGAGTGTAGTGATAATCAAAATAACCCGTAGTACAATTAACTCCATATCCAACGCATCACAACTGCCACCTCATGTTGATAAGAGTTTTAATGTCATTACGAATATGAACGGAGCCAGGATACCAGCACTTGTGACGAATTCTATAGAACCACGACAGCAAAAAAATTTTGAAGTTAGTGAATAATTTCATGAAAATTGATTGTCATCAAGTACAAGCAATATCAAGGAAAAATATAACCCTTCTTCTGGTGAAGTAGGATAAAAATGTTACAAAGAATAAATATATTTAAAGCATAAAGTTTTCGCTCTTAGTTTTTAGAGCTAGGAGTCCTGGTTCTGTTCATTTGATCATCATAAAAACTTTTTTCTGTCGGCGTATTATTAAATATATTAAGGAAATGTCATTATGGTTGGTAAAGGTTGTATTTGAATTTGGATTGAAAAGAATTGTAATTATTGATAGAAATGTGCTTTAAATAAGGATGCAGAAATCATTGTATAAGAATATTTTTAATAATACGTCGCGAAAAAAACATGACCGAACGATAATTGACAATCATATGAAGTTTCTTATTATACACACGTATAACAAATTTTAACCTCAAATAAATAAAAATAATAACGCCAACTAGTTTAAGTATATCAATATTTACAGCAGTTTTTACACAAACACACATATCGATGAAAACCAAGATTTCTTACTTCAAAAACTCAATACGAATATTCGATATTATTATCTTATTCACGATTCTCTGCCTTATTTTCTGCACAAACACAAGAATCTTCCATTATAGTCCTCTGTGCATGTATAATACTCGCGTCTCTAACATTTAGCTTAAATACGCAATATTTCATCTAGTGACTAATAAAGGAATTGAATAAATAGTTCTTTAGTCAATCAGTTTGTGATCTAGTAGATAAAATTGTTATAGATAGTGTACCTTTCATGAGCTCATTGTCATGTACCTATAAAAACGTTCTTGAAAATATAAAATTCATTTTCGTTGATCGAAAATGTATGAAACAGACATTGTTTTTGAAGAAACCTTGGCTTGCAGAGCTTGCAACTGTAGGGAAATGTAAGCTTCTAATCCGATTTACGATTCTCTGTAGGATGTGTCTGTGTGGGTAGATGCATATGTTTTAATAAAGTATTAAACAATGCTGGGAAGTTGGTTTCATAGACTTAGAAAGCATGTTTGTGGCTTTTAACATAAATGTTGAAAACGAAATAGTTATTTTGCTAAAGTTGGCAGGTGAGTGGTTTAAATACATAGAACTATGGCTGTGTTTACGTAAAAGTTACCGAAACATCTGGAACATACATGCATGGTTTTTTTTTTTCATATAATATAAACGTGATAATCTACGTATGAGTGAAGATTGCCTGATAGGCACACGGACCAAAACCTACGGATTTCCAATCGTAAATCAAAATGTGGTATTAAGATACCAATATCACACGACACCCGAAAATCCCGCGGGTTCGGGAGAAAAGGGAATTCGTGCCAATGAAACTCGTTAGAAGTTTCATTATTAAAATAAGTTTGATTTTTCTACAGTTGCTGCTTTGTATAATACGTGGGTCTCAAGGCAAATGAATAGAAAGAATATCTATTCGTACCCTTGATTATATAGAAAGGACAATGTCCAAATTGGCCCTGTGCAGTAAAGAGTATCAGAATATACGATAATTAATCGCCTATTTTATTATGTAAGTTGCAAATACTCCTGTATCACGGACTAGCTGTATTCCAAAATAAACTTTTAATAGAATTTAACGCGACTAATAAAATTAGATCGCCATCTTCGCCTAATGTCATGTCATGTCGGAAGTCCAATAGGGATGTCCAATCAATTATAATCCATTGATTGAATTATTAATCGATCGATTGTGTTTTCTTTTCTAGTGCTTTCTTTTAAACCTAATAAGAATACTTTATGAATGCAGTCATACTCCAATTTAAATAGGTAGTAAGAATAATATCATACAGTAATCAAAACTTTTTATTTCTATACAATCATTAAAACATCTTATTCATTTTTTACGACAATTAATACAAAAATAACATTTATTTTTCGGCCTAAAATAAACCATTGTCATAAATACCTACTTGTAATGTTTATATGACAAAGGTGATGTAATAGACAGTTTGAAATAATTTAAGACCACAGTAAATCTTAATCGAAAAAATCGATTATTGGTGTGGTGTTGTACTACATCCCTAGTTTTGCTGTGAACGTCACGTCGTCCGTCATTGATGTTATATGTCATTTTATTTTTGTACTTCATCCACTTTTTAGAAAAACAACTGCATAGGTACCTATTATCTAGGTAGGTATTAAGATATTACCTACTTTTCAGTTTCTTAAAAATCACTCAAAGCTATGAAAAATCGTAGGTAGGTAGGTACCTACATTTAATGGTACGTTCACACGCGCGCGTTCAAATCTACATTCAACAGGCACAGTCACGTTCACGTGCGTGTAAACGGTACGCCCGAGCCCGTGAACGCGCCCGTGCCCGTGAATGCCGCGAATCGGGCGAGTGTCGGTTTTTTGGCGGAATGATCAACGTCGTTCATCATTTTGTTTCTTTTTCCAATAAAAATAAGTTAAGCCAAAGGCTATGACAGCAACAACACCGAGATCCTCGCTTCTCGCCATTCTTGCACTGACTGATACGACGGCGCGCGTGTAAACAGCTTGAATGTCCGCCTGCCCGCGACGGGCAGCCCGCCGGGTTGCGCGGCGCGCGTGTGAACGTAGCATTATATTCGTTGTTATGGTTAGATTATAACCTCAAAATCTGATACTTTTTTTGAAATATATCTTTTTTGCAGCTAGTCCGCTATAACTACAAGATCTTCTAGGAATCTACTAATGATAGAGAATACAATACATAATTATCCGATGCTCTTGGCTCCAGGGCCAACTATGTATGGACGCAGAGCAATGTCCTTTGCGAATTATTAAAAGCAAAATGCGTTCTAGTCATAAAAAGTGCATAATGTTGGTTGTTAAAAGTCCTTTGGGTATCATTATACCCCACACTCTCAAGAGACTTGAGTCCGCACTCTTAAAGCCGTTGCAACATTTTGCAATGTGATTAACTTAATTAAAGAAATCAATTTAATTTAATAATTGCAATTAATTTTAATCGCAAACGACGATGATGGTAAAGTGTAATTTCTAAATGACAAATAATTGTACAGATTAATATAATATTTCCCATTTAGATAATATAATACGCTTTCTTGTGTATTTCACTAAATATATGACGAAAACGCAAAACTAAAATCTTTGGACAAGATAAATAATTGCATCTCCATATAATTAGTAAAATATATGTATTTAATAAAAAAATATCCAAACATTTGATCTTTAAGTATAAAATTGCTCACTCTCATCAAATTTTGCATGGTTCTAGTCACTTCATTTATAGTATTAATAGTATTTAATAATAAATTTTATTAAAGACCAATAGTATGTTAAAAATATTTTATTAAAGAAAATTAAAGTTTTAAAAACTAATTAGTGAAGATTTTGAAAAACTAGTAAGATTTAGTGCATTAGTTACCTTAGTGAAGTTTGAAATTAAAAGTTTTATTGAAATGTAACTAATATAGCAATAATTTAATAGATAAAATACCTCCTTTATAAGTAAGCACTCTTCCGATAAAGCACTTGTATAAAAGGAATTTTGAAGCGTTAAAATTATGAGGAATCCTATAGACATGAACAATATGAGCGTTTGCACAGACAACTAAATGGAAAAAATTATTCCTAAGAATATAAAAAAAAAGATTAAAATACCTCATGCTTAAGTCTCAATTTATTTTCTCTTGCACAAATAAAATTTGGTAAAAGTCCAAAGTTCTGCACGTAATTTTACCAGGAGTGTCACGAAAGAATGATATTCCTGCACAAAAATTCTTGTGCAAGACCAGCTGTGTGTGCAAACGCTTTCAATCTACGTCGTCAAAGAATATTTTTCTGCCGGCGTACTATTGCAAAAATAATACGAGAAAACAGTACGCCGTCAGAAAAAATATTTCTTTATTTAGATCGAAAATAAATTTGAGTGAAGAAAATGCTCGATTGTTCAGAAAAATAAAGGAAAAGACCTAAGTGCCAAAAGCGTCGTTTTATCTCGTACGTTTCTGTAAGTAATTATTGTAAGTACATTAGATTCATATGGAAAATTCGATTACATTCTCATGTGATTTTTTTTCGTCATTAGACTTATTATTCAGTCGAGTAAGTCGGAAATGTTATCGGATTTTTTTTTATTGTAATTCGTTGAATTTTTTCTGTGATCGTACGTTTGTTGAAAATGTATTTATATTTTTTCTGTTCGTAATTTTATTGGGCGTATAAAAATACCTGTGTGTAATTAAGTCAATTGTTTTTTTTTTCGTTGACTGTACAAATTCTATGAATTTAAGTAAGTATTAATTTTAAGCCACATATTTTTTAGTGTTTTAAGAATTGCGTCAAAGGTCTTAACTACAAAAAAGTTAAACAGACGTTCGTCACGTCGTGTTTAAGAAAATGTGTATGGAGAATTTTCCTTAAACACGTGTCGAACGCCTGTTTAACTTTTTTGTAGTTAGACCAATAAAGTCCTATAAATCAAAGTTATAAGTTGAAATACAGATATAATTTGTTTGAGTGTGTACATTTCTAAGTTATAAGTTGAGAGTTAAAGTTTAAAGGTTGGCAGATACTAGCACGTTCGAGAAACACAAATAAAACGCACATAATGTGATTTTTGCCTTATCGGTGTTCTCGCTGTTAACGTTTTTGTTTTATAAGCAACCAGTTTGTTTGTATTGCTAAATGTAATGTTTCTAATATTTGAGAGTTTGTATACGTTGATTTCACGAATCTTCGAAAAACTTTAAGGATAGTCAGAGTCCCACTTATGGAATGTTAGACACTCTTTGATATGTTAAGGGGTATCTAACATGTTATTTGGTAAATGGTTGGTAGAATCTCGGATAAGCTATGAGGGTAGATACGTATGGACTAAGAAAGAAAGAGAGCTACAGCAATAGCGTAATTTGCAGCAGTTTGGCATTTTTTCTCTGTAAAAATTCTTCTTCCCTTTAACAGAAATTGATTGGTACGTTAGAGTAAGCCTTATCTCGTGGAAAAGCAAAAGACTAGGTTAATGATGATTTTAGAGTCAGTTTGCATAATCGAGAATAGTAACTCAATGCCATTAAAGATCGCATAACACGACTTCGTAAATATGATAGAAAAGCTAACGTTTACGAAAATGGCTTGCAAATAGTTTAGCCGAAAATATACCAACGTGACTCAGTGGAATTTCCATATAAAACAATGTTCAAAATGAAACTGCTATCTACACGATTTTGCAAAACTATTTCGTGCGGAAAATTCTTTCACTGTCGTCTATTGTTATTGCGTTTTCATGAGGTCCGAATTGAGTTTTAGTGTGAAGTTTCACTGTTCTTCTGATTACTTACTGTTACTTTTACTTACTGTTACTGTTACTTTCTTTTACTTACTGCTACTGTTACTTACTGTTGCTGGTAAGATTTGAATTTGAGTTTGTTTGAAGGCCCAGGTGTGCTTTTACATCGAATAACAATATTATGAATGTTCTAGTAAATTGCAGGTAAGGCTATGCATCATGAAACCAAGATTCCAAGAACTTTGAATCAGGTTTTATCGGCAGCCAGTTAGAAATTAGGAAAGAGAAATTCGATGGCTTGTATCTACGTTACCGTGCCCTACAGGGTCCATACTGTACTATATTAATATGTAACACCTTTTAAACATATGGAGTGCAATAAACGTATTGAGTAAAGTTGGGTATAATTTTGCGTGATTATCGGAAAGAGTTACCGTCGGCCCTGATACTCAGAAGGCTCCAGAAGGAACAAAGATGGTCCAAGGAATGAGAAGAAGTCTAAGTTAATATTATATTTAGCAATACAAATAAATAAAAGGCAATGGTGCAATCGCTTTGTGATTACAATATTATAAATTTAAACATAGTTGTAAGCTGTTTGATTCGAAGCATGGGCGTTGTTAAATGTAGTTATTTTTCAAACATTATCGTACATTATACTTAGTCGGTAATTGAGATTACAATGCTATATTTTTATTGAAGTATGACTCTGTACTTAATTATTGGGTGCAATACGATGCAATGGTTTGAAGGAGATGACCAGTACCTTGATCAGAATCCATTAGTAAACACAGATTAAAGTAACTTTTCATCGGTTTAAACTTGGAGTGACTTTACTCTGTTCTTATAAGCTTGGAGTACTTTACTCTGTGTTTATTAATAAGGAGGCAGAGGTTTTTGTAGGAACCTACTTTCTTTCTCTACCTACGGGTTATATTTTTCAGGGACGGTAGGCAAAACATACTTACTATTTTGTTCAAATGGTGAATTAATGGACATTTTGGACATGGTTATAGAATGATCCTATTACCTACGTCGATTACCTCAGCCTTTGGTTTAAATGTAGGGTTTTCTGACAGAATTATTCAATTCTATGGGTTAAGTTTTAATTCCTACATTACATCGCATTGCACCTAAACTTCTTTCTAACATACAACTTTCAGATCTATTAATAGTTGTTATCATTTCGCTTACAGATTACAATTACTATATTTACCGATTACAAATCGATGCCAAAATTGTTTTAGTGATTAGCAGTATTCGATTTTATTTCTCGATCATAGTTCTACTGTTATTTGATCAGATCAAAGTATTATTAGCTAATTAATATATTGTAAAGTTAATTATTATTGTGGGTAGTGGCAGTTAGCAAGAGAAACAATTTTTTTGGACACCTAGAATATTTATTTTATAAAAAATAGACGCAATACTTTAGACACTAAAATCTCTGTAGCAAAATGCTAGTTTCCGAAAGTTTGTTATAGATATCAAATAACTATAATCTAGAAGAATGCCCTTTTATATAAAGTTGAAAAATATTAAGTTAATCAACTACCAAAAAAACACCGTTAATTTTCAACATCCACCCTTTACGCAAAAGATAAAAATTAAATTTCCTTTTCACTGATTTGCTATCTTTTGCGGAAATATTGACCTTTTGTCCAACTAACGAACAGGATGCGAATAAACGTGAAAACGAAATAAAAACGAAAAAAAGAAGTAAAAAAACCGACCACGTGCGAGTCGGACTCGCGCACGAAGGATTCCGTACCATTATTTAGAAAATGAGAAAAATCGCGTATGTTGTATGGGAGCACCCCAAAATATTTATTTTATTCTAGTTTTCAGTATTTGTTGCTATAGCGGCGACAGAAATACATCATCTGTGAAAATTTCAACTCTAACTATCACGGTTAGATACAGCCTGGTGACAGACGGGCGGACGGACAGGAGAGCGAAAACAATAGGGTCCCGTTTTAGCCTTTGGGTACGGAACCCTAAAAATGAACATCATTTAATATTAAATTCTTTAGTCGACTACTCGTGAACGGCGCGAATCCAACCCAATGAAATGAAAAACGCGAGAAATATGCTAATTATTTAAAATTGAAAACGTTTTTTATCGTTTTGCTTTTTTTTCGTTACCAAACGTAGGCGAGATTTGAGTTAGCTAATTCACAAAAATGTAGAAACAGGACTTTATTTAGTCAATCACGTCTATGTTCCTTTCAGATTTATTTTTTTTTATAATCATTTAGGTACCTAAAGTTAATTAGGAACAAAAATAAACAAAAATGAAAAATAAATAAAGTATCAAAAATTGCTATTTTACAGGATCCAAAGATCGCCTTTATCTTACAGTTATTTTAAATTTTTAAAAGTAATTCTAAACTAAAGGTTTTTTTTGCTAACTGCTACTAAACACATCTCTATCTACTTCTAAGTATGTTATTGCTGCAAATTTTATTTACTTACTGTTACAAACTGTTGGATGAACTCACTCACTTCATCGAGACTTATCTATTGTACTATGAAATCAATAAATAGATATCATAAAGTATTTGTCGTTTTATTTTAAATTCCATCAGCCTTTAGGTACCTATTTGCTTTAAAAGGAACACCTGCTTCCTACCTATAGGAACTAAACCAAAAGCTAGGTATCTAAATATTTTGTGGGTATTAGTGACCAAGCAAGACAAGTTGGTTAATCAAATGTAAAAGGGAAAAAAGTCGTTCAGCTGAAACATTTGCCATTTGTGCACATCTTTATAAATAATCGGTACTATTCGTGACTATACAGACTATACAGACAGGAATCCTGTGATCAGCAACTGTCATTGTCGCTAAAAACAGATGAAAAGATATTTTCAGTGTAGTGTAAATGACAGTTTGACTCCGATAAGAGAAAATTGTGACAAACCAAGCGAGGGTACTTCAAAAACAATGTGCTTAACGGAGACGCTAGCTGTCATCAGTCAACCCGTGACCACGGTCGGTGCAATTCCGCCGAAACGTCGGGAAAATTAAAAGGTATCATACCTTCATAATAATATGTATCGCGTTTAAGTGCCAATTATTTGTAAATTATTTGTAAATATATGTCCTTAGCGCGAGTTTAATAACCTTTATGGTCAGTTGTGGCTATAGATATGTAGTGAAACCATTTTGTCTCCGAGAATGTATGTAGAGACTCAGGAGATACTGAAAGCCTATGTCTAAGCTATGCCTGAACAGCTATTCAGATACATAAATACGATAGAAAAGTACTAAACTCTGCCAGTTCAGAAAACTAACCAGGAATTTTGCAGTAGAATTTTCCAGAAATATTGCGAAAGAAATATCGTCGCAACTAAAGAATTTCTAGTTGGCAAGTATGTCGTTTATTTCTCACAACTAGTACATTTAGAAGCGATGGCGTGGCGTGGAAATTACTTAAGTGCACACTGCTGCCGGAAATTGTCGTGCTTCGGACTGAAAACGACTGTACCGTCTATATAGGAACTTTATGTAAGTATATGTGAAGTTGTGTAACTACTATTTTATTGCAATAGTAGCTTTTACCAGTTAGAGGCTAAGCAACAGCAGCCCGGACCGACCAAATACGTGAGTGATGACTATTTCATAAGGAGTTTCCCATGTTTCGGAAGACACGATAAATTGTTGTTCACTGCTGTTATTTAACATCTCCGGCAGTCGTTCGTTAAGTAGAAGAGTAGTCAGAAGCCAGAAACAAAGTCTTGCCTAGGAGTAGGAGTACTTGAGATGTTCATCAGTTAACTAGGTCGGTTGAGTACGTGAGATAAGATAATCTTGAATACAGGTTTTCGTTTGCCGCATAATCAGGAAAATAATAGGCAGATGTTACGACCGAATTTGATGTCCAGAACCTTAGGTACCTAGGTACCTACTTAATGATGTGAATTGGAACATGAACAATGAAAAACTAGAGTACAAAAAACAATTCCACTACCCCAGAACAAAACATTTGTTCTACGCATTAAATAGAAAAACAATGAACATTTTCTTCTAACCTACATTAAAAAAAAACACAAGTAAATCACTTGGCTGTCCAATGTTAGACCAAATGAGTTCTCCTAAGCTCGGGCCGTAGTTAGCTTTTAATTTACTATGTTCTAAAGGCCATTTATCATTTTCACGAAGGAAATAAGATAAATCGTTTTATTTTGCGGCCGATTACTTATATAGGTACCGCTTTCATGAATTTCTTGGCAGTTTATTGAAATTGAATATGATGAAAAAGTTTCGGAAATTTTCTATTAGTAGGTAAGTTGGTAGGTATCTAATTATCTTCAAAGATATTTGAGAAATGGTTTTTGGGAAGCTCCTGTCTTACAAACATTTAGCTTTAACGGTTCAGACATTCTTGAGTTATAAAATGTGTAACTAATACGACTTTCTTTTTTATAAATTATAAGATGTGTCGACTGTACTTTTAACTTGAATTCGGCTAAAATACTGAAATGAGTCCAGTTGGCGAAAACATAAAAGTGATATAATTTAAGTTTCACTAACTGGACACGAATGAAAATCTTGACGTGGCCAGTTGTCGAAATGATAAATGTACAAATTTTGAGTTTCACCAACTGGACACATTCGTGGTGAGTCTAGTGTGGCGAGTTGACGAATGACCTAAAATACTAGATCATCAAGTCTTAATTTACAATAGGAACACAATCTCCAAACGAGTAGGTATCTATTTATATGGGAAAGGCTTTAAAGATTATAATATAAAGATTAATATAAGTAGGTGGGTATACTAATCTAATACATTGTTAGCCTTTTCACCGCCACGCCATATCGGTATTCCTATGCCCTGTACGCCAAGCCCGAAAATCTTAATTAAATATCTACTAAAAAATACATAAAAGTAATGATTTAGTAGGTTTATTTTGTATTTTTCTGCGACCTGTTTTTTGTCGAGTATAGCCGTCGTTGGCGCACAGGGCATGCTTGCTCATGTCGGCTATAGCCGACATTGGCGTTCAAAAGGTTAGTAAAATAACAGTCTACTGAACACAGTCGACATAAAACATAAATCAATATTAACATAAAGCACCTTATGTATGCTCACTATAAATTATTATGGTCTGAAAAACAAAGGCGCCCAAATTGACCTTCAACCACAAAGGACATTGACCTTGTGTTTATTCACGATAGCCGTGCCAAAGGGTATGGGTGTCAGACCCAGTGACACTGAGAATAACTTAATGTGACCTATGACTTCGAGACATTAGTTGAGAAGAGCCTATACCTAAAGTACTGTAATTAACAGCAGGCTACGTAGATTTGTTATAGGCAATACCTACCTAAATATTTTTTGAGATTCTGGCAGATCTATTACACCGACTTAGTGACCTAGTCAGGTAATCGACATAGGTCCAAGTTCACCGATTACATATTGAATTTTCGAAAACAACACTGTTTACCTAATAAGAATTTTTACGAATCTACCTATAGTTTTAATTAACACGAACGCTTATGTCGGTGAAAATTTGCCTAAGATGATCAACCACCCAAGGTCCGAATGTCCTTATAGCCAACCTCTACTTCGAATCAATACCCATAGCAATAAATATAAGAAAGTACCTAATTACGTTGTCTTAAAAATTCTGAATGATTATCAGATTTTTTCTAGTCTGTCTAAAACAGTTCGTCTTTAATCACTGTCTTTAAAGTTCTGAATTATTCAGATTTTATACCACAACTAAAAATCTTATTTCAGGCCATATTCAAGGTCATGTTTCATCCCTATATACCTAACAAGTCGCTAGTTCAAGGTGAATGCCGGGGCTTCGCTGACGTAATCAGTCATATTCCCGCGCTATTTACTTTATTTCTAACCATGTTCAGATAAGTGGTTGTTCGTACTTGTTTGTGGGATAAAGGTCAGAAGCCGTGTCGTTTGTATGTTTTGTGAATTCTGGTAAGACTGGAGTAATATGGTGTATGTTCCTACCATATCGAACTGATTTGATTATATTGAAATTTTTATGAAGATGTTTTTCGATGTTTTATTTGGTTTTTTTTAGTAATGTAACTTTCATCCTTTGTCAATTTTTTTCAATGTTTTCAATTCAAAGCAATCTATTCTCTGTAAAAGGAGGTGTTTTTTAATTATGGGTTGTTTGTTAACTGGAGCGCACTAATCTTATAATAGATTCGAAAAAAAAATATTTTTAGTCTTATAGTGTTTTTAGTGTTTAGTCCTTTTACCGAGGCAGGCTACTTTTAAAGGATGTCGTTGAAACTGGCGGAAGCTGGTAGTAATTCAATAGTGCAAATAAAAAACCAGTTGAATATCAATAATTTTATTAGTTCGACACTAAAATAAACTATACAATAAACATTATCAATTTGTTCGCATTCCATGTCCAGCCCATTCATATAATCAATATGAAAAATACTTGTAAAATAATATTAAAATCTATCATGATGGGAATATTACAGTATAAAATATATTGTCTAGTTGTGTCCGTTGAGATCCGTGGTCCCGTCGATTTATTGATCTGTAAAAGAGAAAACATATTTTATCTATACTGATAGTAAAGAGCTAAAGAGTTCGCATGTTTGAACGCGCAATTGTAAGGTCTGATTTGAAAAAATCTTTCAGTCCTAGACAGAAATTCATTTTTTTTTAAATTGTATGATTAAACTATGATCCGCGATTACATGCTTTAAATAAAACAAAAGTCAATCGATCCAGAGATTTAATGTATACCAAAATGGTGCCCAAGACACAGGCTTGCCTAGCTTGTGGCTAATTGCGAAACTTGTAAAAGTTTTGCAAATAATGACGTCCGATTTCGGCCACGGCGGCTTTTCTCATTATAAGGGGATCAGCCAGCTGCGTAGGACATATTATAGTGCACGAGCATTTGCGCAGACAAAAGTGCACTCAGCATTCCTTCACTCTCATAGTCCGATGGGACGGCAATTCGACACGACCGGAAAGAGATCAGGTGCAGGACTGACATTTACATGCGCTCCGATGCACGGGTGTGTCAATCACCAACTTCCAGACTCTGGGCTACTTTGTAAATGTTTCTAAAATATATAACTTACTAGTTCTGCTAGCTGGCCATGCTAGTGGAGGCACTCTTGCTCATGAGCTTGGCGACCATCTCCTGCACGCGCTTCATCTCCTCGAGCTGCGTGGTCAGCTGGTACAGACGGTTCTCACGCTCTAGGACTGTCTTCTCTAACTGTTTTATTGTCTGTGGAGAGATAAATTATATTGGTAAATTGTTTTTCAAAAATTTTAAATGAGGGGTAACAGGGCTTGTTGGGTAACAGGGGGGGGGGTAAATCGATTATGAGATTAAGCAACGGTTAGCTTGGTCATTCCGTGGTTGTGTGACACATCCAGTCAGAAAGTAAGAGTAACAGGAGGGCCAGACGTTGACATTCTGTTTGTTTTGCAGCCACTTTTTTAGACAAGTATGCAACAGATGTTTACGTTTTGTAGTAGAGCCATTTAGCTTTATGACAATATTAGCATGTAGTAGTATAATGTTGTTACCGTGTCTTTCTGTTCGAGCTCCCTGCGCAGCGTGGCGTCGCTGGCGGCGGCATCTTCTAACTTCTTGTCGCGTTGCTTCACGCGCTCCTCGAACTTTATCAGTACGCCCGCTAATTCGCTGTTTTTACTTGTCTGCAGAAAAAAATTGTAACACATACAAAATCATTTAATCAAATTAGGCTCAAAAATCAGCACTTTTGAACATTAAAAGAATATACAAAGAGAGTCCCCATAACGCTCTCTTTTCACCACTTCCTGTGTTCCTATCCTAGGAAAGAAGAAGTAGCATAACAAATTCCTAGCAGCATATGGATGTCTCCTTGGTTTGAAGAACCATTACACATTATTTTATTCAGATATCGAATTGCTTTAGAATCAATAAATACTGTTTTTATGGTAGGCCTAATTAATCTCTCGAAATAAGTATGTAAGGGCATAGTCCAATTATGTCTAGCGTAACTCAAAGTAAGGTGAAACAGTTACTCTACTTATTAATAAAAAGGAAACAGACAGTTTTAGTTCGTGAGTTATAAATCGTGTGCCTATTTTTTTATAAATATCTAGATTAAATAAGGTTAGTTTGTGTAGGCTTGGCTGTAGTATTTCATGAACTCACCTGTTGGTCTAATTTCTTCTGTATCGCCCTAGTTTCAGCTTCGGTCGCTTTCTGGCGCTCCTCGAACTCTCTCTCGCGGACTTTCATTTCACTCTCTAAACTCTGCAAATGTGGAAAAATATTTAAATACTCAAAAGGTCCAATTCACAAGCACAAAAGCTCTCTACACACACGTTCATGTGTAATAAGTAGAAAATTTGCACATATTAAATAATTAAAATTAAAATATTTTATTTTCAGACGCCAAGCCCCATAACGTGTTAGTATATTCCAGCACGCTTTTTATGAAAATGAATTTCTATGACATCTTTAGTAGTATTTCTATGACATTGGAAATAATATTATTATACAATTTATTTTCACATATAGCGGCTTTCTATATAAACTTTAAACAATCTTGATACATATTACTTTTTTTAAACTCAGTTTAACATAAAATGCGGCTAAAATAAATACAATGCATAATACCAATAACTCAGTAAATTGAATCATTACTTTCATCAGTAATTTATTTGTTTAGTACGTATTTGTGTAAAATGAATTATCAAGATGGTTTCCCTTTATTCAACTAGAACAAAGTTTATAATTCTCATACTAATAAATAAATAGCTACATACAGCCATTTGCGCGCGGAACTCCTTGTGTAGATTTTCCTTCTGGTTCTCCTTGTCGAGTTTCTCAGCGGCTAACTTCGCTCGGAAGCCGCGCAGTGTTGTCTCTGCGTCTTCCAACTGTTTGTGGAGGTCCTCTATCGTTTTCTTGTGTCTGTGGAAACAGGAAAAAAAATGATTGAACTTAAAAAAAAAACAGCATAAACATACAGATGGTATTTAAAAATAAACATTACAAAAAAATAGTAAAATATGTATGCTGTCTAACTAAAGTAACCGGATGCTTGTAGGTAACTAAAAAATCACGATTTTTATCAGAACAATTAAAAAAAATACAAAAAGATAGGTAACTAATAAAAATACAGAAGTAAATTAAAAAATATAATACTGAAGAACTAAATAAAATAAGCATTCAAAAACCAAAAAGATCTTGCATCGGCCGGGAATCGAACCCGGGCCGCCCGCGTGGCAGGCGAGCATTCTACCACTGAACCACCGATGCTTACATTGTAATGCCTGAATTTAGTGTTCATATACAACAATTGAGTATATTTATAGTAAAAGTAGATAATACAGTTGATTCGCGGTCATTCACCCTTTTGCGTAATGATGTAGCAATCTGATTGAATTACTGTAATAGTTTGCAATAATTCTTATGTATGAATGGAAATGCTGTGTATAGTATGAAATTTGAATGTGTTCAATATTAGCTAAGTACATATGTTTTATATTCACGCTATAATGTCAATGAGGGTACGCAGTATCGAAAGTTTTATTTTTATTCATATAGAATTATTTTTTGTAACTTAATTGTTCTATTTCTATTTGCAATTAAAAATATGTTGAATGAATACCGTTTATAACAAAGTCACAGAGTTCCTTCATTATATAGAACGCGCTAAATTACTGGTCAGATTGGAATAATTACAATTATTGCAGTGTTAGATGTCCCATTTATCGAAGTTTTTTATCCAAGTCCGCGAAGTTGTTCTCATGACCGCAGCTACACACTTCTACTTACATCTTAATAATGTTAGTTACCTCTCATTCTGCATCTGTGTTGTGTACAACACATCTTGTTGTGAGGAGTTCGTCGCTTGTAACATTGCTAGCGCGTGCTGTAACGATGCCATGTGCTCGCTGGCTCCCTGGAAATTAAGTTAATGCTATTGAAAATGATTTCATTTATTTCATTAAGTCTTGAAGTTTATTTCCGGCTCTAAGTATGAGAAAATAATTTCAACCGTTCCTTGGACAGCCATAAGTAAATACGTCATATGAAGGTTAGGTAAAGTATAGTGTACTATTTTCTACATATACCACTGTGAAAACTGTATAAAGATAAACAGTTATTACAGGAGTAGCTTCTTACACTGACATGTAAAAGTGCTATTTACTATTATTTAGGGTAAAGAATATTTTGATTTTTACCTGTAACGCTACAGAATGTGAGTGCAGCCTCTGTTCTAAACAGGTCATCTTGTACCCGTATAGTTCCATCACGCTTGATGTCGCGATGTCTGATATCTGAAAATAAAATTGGTAATTTATATTCAGAATGGTTTCTGCTGATAATGTTTAGCCCTATGATATTGGGAAAATCAAGGTGATGTTTTTGTGAATGTAAGTATTAGTTATTTCAGTTTATCTAACTTTGGAACTGTTTCCCTCAATTTTTCCTGCGTAATGCCTCTGTTAATTTCCAGTATCGGGATAAAACATGCAAAAAAACTCTATACCGCTGTTATTCCGACCTCTGACTAAAAGTGTTTTAGCATTATTGTATAACAATAAAAAAGGTAAATTCTCCTCACCTTCCCATGTGCCAGCTTGTCCCTGAGCTCGGCGACGAGTGCATCGACGGCGTGCTCCTGTGCGGGCGCCAGCCGCGCCGCGCACCACGCCGACTCCGCGCATGCACCGCTAGAACTGTTGCTAGATAGCTCGGCGGTGCTGTCCACTGTGCCTTGTACTGATTCGCCGAATACCTGAGAGAAAGGAAAGTTGGATAAGATGTTGGTTTTGAGATGACGGAAATACAGAATTAGGCCGCCCCAACCATGACCGAAAACCAGCAGCCGTCTTTTTGTAAGAAAAACCAGCTAAGAGCACGTGGGACTACATTCAGCGTAGGGTTCCGTAGATTCCAGATATAGGTCATGCTTATCCCAATCCCATCAACTCAGAAAAAAATTAACAGTATCAAATAGCCCAAAGTATAGCAACCAAAATGGGTTAAGTACTTTGTGAAAACTAAATGGATTATGTTTAGTTTTCGGTAGTAATTTTCAATTGCGTAAAAATATTTTCATAATTCTTTTTTTATTTGAATAAAGAATTCCAAGATTATTATCTAAACTGAGTTACAAAATGCTTTCAAATACGGTTAAATTACACCTACACATACATAACTTGATAAAATTTATTTATTTATTTTTAATAATACACAAGTAACAACATTGAAATTAATGCATCAAAAGTATTATTTTTATAATATTACTTACCTGACTCATCTGATCGGAAGGGAAGTAGTGATGTTTGACGAGTTGTAATATCTGTCGTCTGCGCAGACCGTTACTGCTTGTTAGACCCACGCATAGCAGCTTTCGAACCTAAAACAATACAATTTGTATAAAATGACTGCATACAATATTAAGTTTCACTGAAAATAGCTTATAATTTTTACGCAAGGAGTTGCCCGGTTAACTGGGTTGAGACGGTCAGATAAAAAGTCGCCCCAAGTTACACTGGTACTCAACTGCATTAAGAACACATACTAGAAAGTAGAAATCCTTCTTAAAAATTGGCGAGTATTTTTTTCTAATTCAGAGGATAGACCTAAAGCTAGAGCTTTTTGCAGTTGCTTTCGGCGTCACAGCCCAAAAACTTTCTCTTCTGGTCTGCCACCTTGCTCAAGCTGGGGGGATTTACATGTACTTATCGCGATGGGCATATGTGTTGTTGAACAGTATGGGATTTTTTTACCTGCACAAACACAAATATATGACAAATACATGTTGATACCTGATGATGTGCCAGCATCCTGGCCAGCGCCGCCTCCCACTGCCAGTCGAGCGGCGCCAGCGTCAGCGCCACGCGGCAGCCCACCACCACCGCCGCCGCAGACGCCTCCGCGCCTACCACGCCGTTCTGACATACATAACATCACAGGTAAATATGAAAATAACTTAGGTAACATCAGATATCAATATTAAATAACTAAAAAGTGTTTGAAAAAAGGTGAGGTTTAATTTAGTTTTAGAACTTGGTCAAAAATCAGATAGAAAAGATTTTATTACATAAAAAAGGTATGGCATCCAACGCCAATGTAGGCCACAGTTGCTGTTTCGATATGATGAGATCGGGTAGCTGCTTAAGCATTTGCGCGGATACAAGTGCACTCTCTATTCCTTCACTCTCAGAGAATGATGGGATGGCAATCAAGCACGACCACACATGATAGAAAGATCAAACGCAAGACCGAAGTTAACATGCTCTCTGATGCATGGGTGTCAATACCAATTTCCAGACTACGTGCTGCTTTGTGAAAGTGAACCAGAGACCACATGCGTTATGCGACAACTAGACCAGCGAGGCAGACTTACTGTAGTTAGTACGTATAGATATTGCACTATTTTAGCCTACACTATATAATCAAAAGATACAGTATGTATGTACCTGTGATGTGTACTGCAGCACACTGTAGAGCGTGTCCTCGAATGCATCAGGCGTGACCTCCTGCATGACGCGCTCCTGCGTCTCCGCGGACTCGCACAGCGCTCCCACCACTTGTAACTGAACAATAATGATTACTTATTAGGAATTTCCACCGAAACCAGTAATTTCACCCACACCCCGTTAGTTTCTTCCCTTTCGGCCTTTCTTGATTGTTTAAGATATCTAATAAAAACTCTTCAGCCATATTATTAGTATAGATTACTTACCATAAGCAAAAATTTTATTTTAGTTATTTTAGGCTTTAATTTGTTACTCATTTGAAAACAATCAAAATGTTCCAGAATCATCGAAAACCGTATCAGAATGCGTTACATAATATAAGGACATATAATCGGAAGCGAATTTGTTTTATACTACATGTATGAACGTGTAGTGATGAACAGAATCTTACCCATTGTAGTCCAGCCTTGCCGGGTTCTAAGGCCGGAGGTACGAGCAAGCCAGGTAACCCATCACTGATAACTGTGATCAGCTCTTGTGGTAGACGACCTTCATCTGAGAAAATGATGTACATGTACATAACTAGCTATAAAAAACTTGTGGCATTTTACGAAATATGTTGTGTTTACACATTATAAATAACGTGTGTTTTACACACGTTTTGCAGCGGTTCCACTCGCGTCCCGTGGCAACTACTGCTTGTACCGGGATAAAATATAGCCTATGACACACAGGAACATTGCAGCTATCTATGAATGAAAGAATTTTGGAGATCCAACCAGCGGTTCCAAAGACTACCCCCACATACAAATTTACAAAGTTTACCTCTTTATAATATTAGTATAGAATAAATAGATTTTGATAAAACTTTGCAGTAATATTACTGAATTTCATAGCTAAGAAACTAGTCATATTAAAGTTCTTACCTTTATACTGTGAGACGATAGCAGCAAACAGTTCAAGTGCTTCCGGTAAACAAATACGACTAGCCTTCATACACAAGAAGATTAGCGCAGAGTGGTGACATCGCAACGCATATAAATCTGAAAATTAAGTAATTAAACACATTGTTGCGCAATACAGACAAATACTACCGATACAGAAATGTACCACATTATATACGTTCATATACATTACATATACTATATACATTCATTTTCTCTATATATTTCTTTCTATAATGTGGTTCTATAATTTCTAATAGTTCCCGGCAAACCTTTTATCGGTACGGTGCCTATACGGCGCGAATCTCTATGTAAAACATAAGGGGTATGGGACACATACTTGTGCTCGGAATATAGCTGCGGAACGCCATCGAGTTTTGCGATAACTGTATCAACGAAAAAGTTTTTCCATAACACAAGTGAGGTCAGCAGCATGATCATTTTAGTCAGATTTAGTAGTGTATACTTTTTCAAATTAATTAAAAACATACCTAAGCTAATGAGCACTGTAAGAAACTTCAGCACGTTGCGCAGACAGGCGGTCGCGTTCTCCGGCTCTCCCATATCTTCCGGGGCAGCCTTACACAACTCCTTCACGTCCTGCAAATATTAGCACTAAGTTAATACAAGAAGTAACTACATATTGATAAGTGTTTTGTTTGAAAAGCCATCTAAATGTCCATCACCAAGATGAATAGACATATCTGCATGGTTATTGCATCGGCCAATAAATAAACTAACATAAAAGAATCTATAAAACTTCTTTGTCTTTTTAAAATAGTCTTCTCCGTGGTGACACCCATATTCCACCATTTTCCGCAACCAAATAAAAAGTAGCTTATGTCTTTCTTCGTCAGGCTTTAGACTATTTGTGTACCTTTTATTCCAATCGATTTAGGGGTGTAAGCGCTGTACAAAGATAGATACAATTACTTCTTATATAATATACTAGTAGTAAGGATTTAAATATTTTGTGTACCTTGAGAGCCTCAGTGAGCGCGGTAACAAAATGAGGGTAAGTGAGCACGTAGCTCCGCAGATTGCTGTCTGAACACAGATCGTTGACGAATGTGTACGCGTGCAGCAGTTGTGTAGCGTCTCCTTCACTAAAACACAATAACCATTATTATACAATCAATACCTAGTTAATTTTCTCGCCAAACCTTTAGTTGTAGGTAAGGGAACTTAGCGCGAGTCACTACACAGAAAAAAATTTTTGGTATCAGCAAGTGGTGGAGATGAGTATGAGCTACTTGAGTATGACGGACGGGTATGGGCTACATATGCGTAATGAGGGTTTTCTAAAATGGCAATCCACGAGGTGGCAGCACCGAGTCGTCAGGTCCAGATAACTGTCAAAGTGCTTATCTTTACTATGAATAGTGAACGATTTTAGTGTTTTTTTATTTTATAATTAAAGCACTGCATTATTGTTTTACTATTGCGGTTGAGTAAATAAAAAAAAACTAAATCATATTGTGTTAACAAATTTTTCAACAAGCTTTTCCTTAGTACCAGTGACTTTTGCACCCTCTCTCTAAGCTCAATTTTTAGTTCGGAAACCTTATTCTGACCGTAGTCCATAATAAAATCAATAACACTTCCAATATAACAGAATTTCAATAAACAATAAGTTCGGCACCTACAATTCCATACTATTTGACAGCTGTTTGGACCAGACGCATACGTGGCGCCACCCGGTGGCAGAAAAAATTTCAAAAACCCTCATTGCGCTCGGAAGATAGTTGCGGGCCGACATTGAGTTCTGCGAGAAATGTAACTCATGAACGTGGAATTATCCTTGTATGTCTGTATTAAAAATTATAATTCAGCTTGGCTGGCCAGTACAAAAGATTTTTTCAAATCATGATTGGTAGTTGCATAGTTTTCCATTCATCCATATCACACAAGCCTGACTTTCAAATGTGCCACCTTAATATTTCAACCACTACATACCTAACAGCCTTATTGAAAGTCCTCATGGTACAGCACAGATAGCTGTGTACGTCGGGCTGGCGGGTCGCTGCAGCGCCTCGAGTAGCGCCTGATAGACACAGCAGTAGTCGACATACTTCTACACCGCCGTAACCACCATCCTGGAATATAGAGATTGTATAAAACACAGGGAACACTGAGCGGAAATATCTCCGCTGCATTCCTAAGACTGCATTTATAAGACTTTAGAAAATTAACTTTAATGTTATTGAGATAAAGTGCAGATATGCTTGAGCCTGATAATAAATAAGTGCTCGGGGGGAGGCGCCCATGGCTTTATTTTTTAAATTTGTATGGTGTGTAATGCCCTATATAAATCTAGACCAATCTTAAAACAATGTAAACTGCTATAGTTACAGTCAATTGGCTTTTTAGTAAATAGGCAATCATGTAAAAGCTAAGCTTTCTTTGCTATGATAACCTTGCTTAATAAAGATAAGTATTTTACAAATCAGTCCACCAATTCCTGTGATTAGTGGGATCAAACAAACTCTTGAGCTATACATAGTTTAGTAGAGATTTAAAATAAATAAAACTGAAGTAGGTTTACCTTCAAACTAATAAGATGAACTACAAAATCCTTAGTATCAACGGTCCTCATTAACGCATATATAGCTGGCAGGTTCCCATAGCACACGTTGACGAGCACGGTCAGAGACTTGTGCCCGATGGTACGATGTTGTGGCTCCGTCATAGGCTGTGTGATCCATTCTGTTAGTTGCTTCATGAGACTGGAGAGATAGGATTCTTGCCAACTGATTTTTATACCATAGGATATTTCCTGCAAAGTATTTTGTAAAATAATTATAATTTCTTTTTAGTACACTAATACACAAAATATGACTAAAATATGCAGTAATTACAGTTTATACCACACCAACATACATAATAATTATGAATCGTTAGTGACCTGAGAATAAGGAATAGATAAATGGTATGTATGTATACTTACTTGCATAACAGAAAGCAGTTTAATTTTCTTGTCATTTGATATTGAGTCAGATAATAGTCTAGCCAGTATTGGCATGAACCTGAAAATTTAATATTTATGTGTTATTGTTTACTAAAAGTTGAAAAATTACTTCAATATTTATTTGAAACCATCAATTTGGATAAACAGACAAACCAAAACTCGAATCATTTATCAAATAGACTATATCTGAGAAACTAGCTGTTCCCTGCCGTTCCGCTGACTCCCAAGCGAACTGCTTCCAGTACCAAAATAAAAAATAGCCTGTCTTGGGCTCTAGGGCAGGCTCTAGATTTAGTGAGAAACCCAGACAGACAGAGTTACTTTGACAATTTACTTATATAGCAATAATCCATGACCAAGTCCACATGCAAAAAAAAAGTAACGGAATGGCTTCAACCTTTAAACTACAACGAAACTGAACAAGTAATAGAAATCAATTAGATACCCAACACAAAACACTCTTTCAAACGTACATTTTCACAACCCACTCACACACACAAACCCACCTACACACGCTCACCAATTTCACTACTCACACTCACTCACATACTACACTCTCCTTCACTCACATGCACTTACATTCCCATTAATTCTCTATTTTTTGTTTGTTATTATTTTATTTTCATTTCTTTGTAAAAAATTCTATACGAGTATAAATGTACTAATAGACTGTTTTAGTTTATAAGAGTCTTACTATTGTTTATTGCACAGACGAAAGAGACTGAGCCCCACGACACAGGGTATCCTAGTGTGGGGTTCAGTGTCATTTACATGATGGATTGTACTTGTTTAAGAAAAAAAATAAAGTTTGTTTTTTTTTTTTTAATTATTAAAATTAATCATAAAATGGGTACTAACTTATACGTATGAGTAAGAGCATGTCTAGCACTGGGCTCTATAGCAGCCCTCGCTAGCACGGCCACCCCAGCCCAGTGGGGGCCTCGCCCATCACACATTACACGCCATAGTGAACTGAAGAACGCACACACTTCAGAACGTCCCGGAGAGAATATTGATAAGTCGCATGATGATGCTATTAACTGTGAAAATAACGAATTAAAAGTGAATTTACAGTATTTAAAACTGCTATAGGGTATTAAGGTATGTTTATACATATATTAAAGATATTTAATAGCTACAAAATGGTTTGTAACATGTTTTTTCTTAGTAAACAAAGAAGACATACTTACACCAAGGTATCGTGTCATTAAATTCACAGCAGACTCGCTGTGAGTAGCTTCGAACTCCCGTGCGGCAGTCACAAATGCTTTCAAGTTAGAGAACTTTCCACCTTCAGAAGGATTGCTGAAATTCTCAGCTCCGTCAACCTCCATATCCATACCATATGAGTTTTCAGAAAAGTTATAAAAAAATGTTCTTAATGTGAACTGTTTTGTGAACCTTACACACGATTTGTATTCACCCTCTAGAATTTCGAAGTATATTACCAATAAAACTATTACAAAACTCAAAAAACTCCTGTTATTAACACCACCAAATTCAATTTCAACTGTTTTCTGAATGTCAGTTCATGCGGCGGCAGACATTTTGGTTGTTTATAAAATGCGCAGTTTTCATTGGCCAGCAAAATATGAATGACCGTAAACAATAGAAAAGTTTGAATAGTTGAATAAAAATGGTTGATATTCTCATTAATACTTACTACATTCAAAGCTTACTGCATTCGAAGAATCTTTAACCGTTGGTGGAATTTTTTGTTCATGTCGCTTAAAAAAAGCTCCCAGTTTGCAGATATGACTGGATACTAACATAATTTGGTCGATCTAAAATCATGTCAGCTTTGGCCTACATTTACGTTAAACGCACGTAGTTTTCACAAAGTACAGGTACACATTTAAAATACACAAAATATTCCTCTTATTTGTCTTAAACTCTTGGACCTGCTTCACATTATATATTTTAAGTTAGAAAGCTGAGAATATCAGCGATCATTCCTTGGCTGTTTACTTTCATACCTTGACGTTGCCCGGACACCGGTTCAAAAAAAAAAACAAATACATTGTCTCTGACATTTTCGGCCGTGTTGGTGTTGTTATTTATTTTTTACAAACAATTTTATTGCAGTTCCCTGTTGGGAAACATTTTATTATCACGATTCATAACATTCTATAATGGGTGTGGAAGTAGAAACTATTACACCTGGAGATGGTAAGTAATCTTCATATCCACCCATTGTATAACCTACACATTACAATACCTTTGTTTATAATGTAAATGTATTTTTAGGTACTACATTCCCTAAGCCGGGCCAAACTGTGGTAGTTCACTACACTGGCACGCTACAGAATGGCACAAAGTTCGATTCCTCGAGGGATAGGGGACAGCCTTTCAAGTTCACTTTGGGAAAGGGTGACGTGATTCAAGGATGGGACCAGGGTATCTGCAGGGTAAGAACTGTACTAAAATTAAAGTGGTTTGAGAAACTAGACAATATATATCTTTACTACTATAGATTTTCCACTATTTTAGCCTATAATTACCCATTTAACCTGATGATTCACTATCAATAACACAGCATAATGATTTTTGCAATTTATAGATGTCTGTCGGCGAGCGAGCCAAGTTGATCTGCTCTCCTGACTTTGCATACGGATCCAGAGGCCATCCCGGAATCATCCCACCAAATGCCACTCTTATTTTCGATGTTGAGCTAATACGTGTTGAATAGTAACGAAAAACAGCTTTACGATATTGTTTTTTATTGTTGACAAGAATAATCTCATTAAATGTTTATAATAATTGTGTAACAGTATTGGGTTTGTGACTTACTCGTGATCTATGTACAAAAACTCTGCTTTTAAGGATTTTAAACGTAGTTTGCTAGAGTATATTAAGTATATGCATTTTGGTGACGGAATGGAAGCTTAAGTAGCTGCGGAAAGTTTAGAAAGCAAGGATAAAGGTATACTTCAAGTTTAGCTTGACAAAATGGGAACCAAATTAATTGTACATCTAAGACAGACTACTGAATGTAGAAGGCTGAAAGATAAGAAGACTTTAACCAAAAGATATTGCTAGAATTCAAAAGTAATTAAGTAATTGGAATTTGAAATAATTTTAAAATCTCAATGGCCTAGAGATATTTTTGTGGGTTCAGTATGGTCATGCTTTTTGTCATAATAATAGCTTGTAGATTGTTTTACTAAAGAGTATGCACTCGCACAATAATTGATTACCACCGAAACTTCTTTGTATGCAAATGACTTGGTACTGGCAGTGATTTATGTATTTATTTTTCTCATGTTCATAATAGCACAAATTCCATATGCATTTCTTACATGACTTTTCATACATAATCTGTACTAATTTCAGACAATTTATAGGCCTTATTTTTTCTATTTTCTAGCTTATTAAAAGGCCTTACTAATTGATACTAAAAATGTGTGCTTTCAAGTAATAAATACTTGTTCTAAATTCATAAAAAATCAAGCTCCTAGTGCTAGAAAGCTAGAAATTATGTATGGTAGCCCTTTCTTCATTGAATTGTCATTAATGTTGCCTTGTCCTTTGCTGAAATTGTTATTATCATGTTAATTTATTATATTGTATTGTAATAAAAGATTTTATTTAACAAAACAATGTCTTTATTTATAGTCCCCTGTTATACATAGAGAAAATAATAGAAAACTTATCACAGATTATATAATTTATAAAATAATTTCTTATTACAATAACATAAAATTGTGCTTTAACACATAATAATTGTTCCTATAATGATTAGCATTCCACTTAAAGCTTTTTTTGGTACATCAATCTTACTTTCCTCCACCAAGTTGATATATTTAAAAATAACTAATTGTTACAGATTATTCAGGAAAATAATTCATCAATGGCACAACAGAGTTCTTAGTGAATGGTGACCGGCATAGTGCACAGTTTTCCAATGCTCCATATGAACACTGCATACAAAATATATGTCCGCAGGGAAGAACACAAGGCTGTACAATTTCCTCTAAGCAGGCCACACAAGATTTATTACTATCCACTTCATTAGGAACCTCCTTCATTTGATCCATATGTGTCTTTGCTCTATACAGACTCTGGCCGCAAGACACAATAGCGTGCAATAGAGTAACTATACCAAGGAGTCTTAAATGAGCGTAGTAAGCGGCTGCAGCGGGTCTCACGTGCACATAGTCTATGCCAGTGAGCGTTTTACCAATCTGCAATGGCCCACCACCCATATAAGCTAGACCACGGTGAATATTTTGTATCTGAGGTAAAATGCTGCTCAAAGTTTTGAGACTCACTAAAAGTACATTCTGTGCTTCGATTGTTAGAGAAGGATTTTGTTCGACACGCTTTTCTATGCTGTTTATCAGACGTCTTGTAATGTTCTCGCCGAATGTTGAAAGAATTATGCTAAACAATCGACTGTAGTATGACGGTAACTTATTGTAGCATTCATCAACTTGTACGATGCCGGAGTACTCTTCTCCTAGAGTTTGAAGGTCCTTCAGTGTTGTGAGGGATCTATAAATCACAGAAGATAGTGGTATCGCTTTGGAAGCGTATCTTGCTGACATCAACTTTGATAATGATTCCGCCAGCTGTTTCTCGTACAAATCGTCCTTTTGCCATGCTCGAAGAACTTCCGCGGGTTGGGCGGTAGGTAACGCCATGTTTCAATCGAAAATTACACTTGCTTTAATAAATTTCAGCGAACTTTCTAAACTTTAAAACTCCGGGCAAAGTACAACAACAAGCAAGCAAGACAACAACAAATTGTAATTTTATTGTCAATGTCATTTTGACTTTTATGGACCACAAACAATAGATGAAACTTTTTAGTCGTCTGACTATTTAAGTTTTGATATTTTAGTACGGTTACGGTACGTTAGAGTGGATAAGTACAGCTCGGTTATCGCAGAGCAGTTGTTGTAAGCGGTTACGTACCGTGCCACGCTATACATAGTCTTGGGTCTTATTCGTATACTCCAGTGGAAACGTAGACCCACGTTGACAGCGTTGAGCTATGTAACCGCCTATTCGAGCAAGCCACGTAGCCTCTCCAGTAGTATTCATGCGTAGCCTCTCCATGGGTTGCAGTGGACACAACCACATACATTTTCTTACAAAGCGAAGCTTAATACACGTGCGTAGATCTCCGTGCACCACGGTGGGCCCGCGCCTTGAAGTCAACCATTTGATATCGCGCACATGCAAACTGCTGGGGCCCGATTCTGCTAATTTTCGCTATTTTTTCTTTGAAATAAACGTTTTTATCCTTTTCTGTCATTCAATAATGAATCATTTTGTCTGCAAATGATTTACGATTGCAAAATGATTGTACGGCAAACTACCGTATAGACCAAAATCATCAAAATAGCAGACCAATCGCACATCAATCAAATGTCAATCGAATACGATTGGTCTTTTATTAGTAGCAGAATGCCCGATATGGTTAAAACTGCTATTACGATCATATTGCGATTCGATTTCTATTCGATTTTGACATTATTAACTTAGGAGAATCGGGGCCCTGGTACCTACGCAGTCATCGCACGGGCGCGAGACCCTTATATCATGTCTGCTATCTGTATTTTGATCAAGAAATAAAAGTTAAATGTAATTTACAAATCATGTATTTCCTTACACTATTTAAGATTACACAAATACAAGTAATCCTTAACAATTACTTCAATGAGTCACCTCAAAGTCCACAGTAAAGTTAAATGCAATAATTCGGAAAGACTGTCCGTATACACAAGTAGAATCACTTATTTTACGAGAAAAATATGTTGACGGCGTGGCTTCTTCTTGGCCCAGTATGTTGACACCTCCAGGCGCACGGCTGTGTGTGTCAGAAGAAGTGGCGGTATGTGTGTGTGCGCGTGTGTCGCATATGTCAGGTGCGCCGGCGCTTGGCGGGCGTGGTGGCAGGGGGGGTCGATGTGTTCGCTCGTCTGCGCCCGCGACGGGATACGCCGTCTTCATCTATGAGGGGAGAATCCCAGGCTGCTGAAAATATATGACAGTTAGGCATAGTACTAGTGGTGGATGTATAGTAGTGGGCACAGCAGGCATGCTCACTACCATAATTTACTTGAGACACCACACTCATTTCTCCTTGTTATGTACTCCCTCTATAAACTCCCTAATGTACTACCCCATGTACTCTCTTATATGTGTAGTTCCTTGTTACTCGCTCTACATACTCCCTTATGTACTTTTAGTTATATTTATGTACTTTTGTCCTCATTTACTTCCATATATACTCTTCTATAATCTCTCTTATGTACAGTGTACTTATCTGAATTTTGTGAACTAGAATGGCTCTTTCTGAACGAGTTCAAAGAGTTTGTAAAGGCCTATTTAATTTTTATCATAGACAGACATTTATTTACCCGCTACTGAGCCAACTTTAGACTTGGAGACCTTATCTCTCTGGGAGGTAGACTTTCGGCTGCTTGAACTATCTCGCGGGCCAGATGCATTAGAATCGCGGGAGTCTCGCCTACGATCTGAAAACATTAAGGAAATAAGTTTTAAATTAATCTATCGGACCGCCGAAATACTCGTTTGTATTTCATTTGAATAAAACCGTTTAAAAAGACATCCGCAAATCCGTGGCAACGAAGCGCCATCGACTCGCCATAGTCAACAGTGTCGATTCTCATGACTTGATTATAATTCTTCTGGCATTTATAGGATTCTTCAATAATGGGACGATTAAATCGATTCAACGCATACCAGGTTTCAAAATATCGATTTCAATAGATTTGCATGCACCACAATTAGAAACGCATCTATCAATTTATGTACTTCAGACCCAACTACGAAACAACATACAGACGTAGGAAGTATTGAAAATCTCTTACCATAGTCTTTCTCAGACTTGATGCTAGGAGTATCAGTAGATGCATGAGAACTGCCGCTCTCCTTGCGAGTCTTAGTGGCCAGTGCGCTCACACTGTCCTTACGGCTGCCTGGTCAAGTAACTAACATGTTAAATATTTATTAAAACCTCATTTATTATCAAGGGTTCAAAATCTAGATCTATGCCTAAAGAATAAAAAAACTGATGAAAAATGAAAACCAAAATATGAAGATGTAGATTTTAAACCCTTTTAACTTTTCATGACTGTGTAGTAATTATTTTGTGCATTCAACATTAAAATATTGACAGAACTTGTCTTCACTACATGATGGCAACCAATAGATAAATAAAATATAGTGCATGCTCAAAAATACATTATAAGTTGCAAACAATTTCAATATTATAGTATTTGTTACATTAAGATTTTATATTATTGAGCATGCAACTGGAAAACTGAAATACACCAAATACCTTCCTATCTCGGAATACCTCAATCAACCTCCATACAAAATGTAAAGGTTGATCTATTTGTCTGATGTGATATGCATGCATGAAATATGTAAGTTTATGATATCAACAGATAACCCATAAGTCACAACACATCACACAGAGAAATCAACCTTAATCAAAGTCCCTTCCGTTGTTTTCCCATAAACTTTTAAAAGAACCTTCCACAACAACCATAGAAAAGACTACAACATTTACATTACATTCTATTTGCAGCAACCTTACTATCTACAAACACCATAGACCAAGACAAAAAAGTACAGTTGATAATAGACAAGTTCTACCTTTAGGTGTACTATCTTTAGACGCAGTGCCCCTAGAACTGCTTCTAGGTGTCGAAGGCTTAGGTGAAGGGCTCCTTCCATCTAAATTTCAACATTGTAAGCATATATTAGGGCTTATACAAGCCAACCGTACGAGAATCCCAACCAAAATTTGGCGGCAATATTTTTAAATATAGAGCAATGTTTACCTTCACTGTCTTCAGCTAATATGGCCTCCTTGCACTTCTGTTTCATTAGCGAACCGAATTCGCTTTCAGGCAAACTGAATGGCGTTTCATGATTTGGAAACGGAATTGGCTCCGTATCTTCCAATAAATTTAAATCGTATAAGCTTTCTAGACGCTTCCATATATCTTGAGTAGATATTTCTTTGGTTATAGAGTTGGAAAGCTTCTCCCAAATACACGCCATGTGAAAATGTTTGTTTATACCAACCGGCTTGTGGTTGGCCATAGCGTAAAACAATTGGATCTCCATGTCGACGTCCCATGTTAATGGTTCGCCGGTTTTCACTTCCGGCTCTTCCTCGCTAGATACCATTTTGTTGGGTCACACAAATCACATCAAATTAGCTGTTTTATTTTATTATTTGATAATATTACTTATCGTTTATTGTTTACAGCACACCACCACAACAAAATTTCGCCCCACCATCGACAATCTGTCATTTTGACAGATAAAGATAATATGTATATAGAGATAGTGTTGGCCACTTGATGTCAAGATTTCAGTATTTCATGAGAAGCCCTAAGTGGTCCTAAGTAAAATAGTTCCAGATTCAATTGAAACCTTAAAAAACCCCCTTATACTAGCATAGCTTTTATTAAACACAAATGGTCACTGACCGTTAAACTCCATGATTTAAATAGCAAGTAGCAATACACTAAAATTAGCAAAAGGACTTCTGTGAACGCGACACAATCTGTATTGTCTTTGAAATATTAACAAATGTGATTGTGACTGTCAAATTTGACAGCGATTAACTTGGCGTTGTAGTTTATTCGTTCGATGTATTGTGATAAATATTATATCACACCTTAATGTTAATAAACTATCTTTAATTTTAGATGAGCACCTCGTACTAGCCATGGCTAATCATTACGAAGTGCCCAATTGGTAAGATATGCTGACAATTCAATGGAATATGGTCTCGTTTCTAAGAACTTCGCCGGTCATAAATTTTAACTTAATTTTAGGGCTGGAAAACCACCTACAGGGCTTCACTTGGACGTACTAAAGGGTGATAAGTTGATTCAGAAACTAATGATTGACGAGAAGAAGTGTTATTTGTTTGGCCGGAACCCGCAAATGAATGATTTTTGTATTGACCATGCGAGTTGTTCGCGAGTGCACGCTGCATTTGTTTATCACAAACATTTGAACAGGGCATTCCTCGTCGACTTAGGCAGCAGTAAGTATGAGCATTGCGAGCCTTGTAACACGTACATTTGACGTAACTTTGTCTTACGCGTCTATTTGTGTGCGATATTTCAGCTCACGGAACCTTTATCGGACAAATGCGCTTAGAGGCTCACAAGCCGACGCAGCTGCCTATTGATTCTAATTTCCACTTCGGTGCTTCTACGAGGAATTATATTATAAGGTAAAACAGCACTGTTGGTCTTGGTAAGCATGATCAAGCTAAAAAAGTAGCCTTTCAAATTAAACATTAATTAATGCACATTATAAAAGAATACTGGTATAGTATCTAATTAGAATCAACTTTTCTAGTTCAATACTTTAATGGCATTCAGTCTAGGACTACACATACTCTAATATAACTTAAATTAAATAATAATAACATTCTTCTCAGAGAGCGCCCCACAGGCAATTCCAGAGGTATTATGGAGGACTTACCCAACACAGAACAAGAGGGTGCCTTACTAGGTCTGCCTGAGACACAAACTGAATTAGATGTGAGTATTGCAAAATTTTTTCATTAATCAGCTTTGAACAATTTTATGACAAGACTAGCTTCCACCCACAGATTTAACTATGTCATGTCTATTAAACCATATTCTGAGAGAACAACATCCCAGACTTGGATAAAAATCCTTCTTTGATTAATGGTCTATCTATGTAATGCTGAAAAAAATTTCAAATCCTAAGATTTGCCAGTTCAAGCAAGCAAACTCTATCACTACTAAATTCAATCACTATTAAGTCTACAGAAAATTGTTAAGCTTCATAAAAAGATGTAAATGTGTTTTTAAATTTCCAGAATCTAACAGAATTCAACACAGCACACAACAGAAGAATTTCCATGTTGGGTATATCTACTGATGATGGCAGTGATGTTATGAAGGTAAAAATACACCAAGAAGTTTTTATTTCACTCTCTTTCTATTCATACTTTTTGCTTAGTGTTGTCACTATATTAGGGTCAGCTTCCAGTCACAAATGGAAGCAGTTGAGTACTAGTATGTTACATCAACACATGCCTATCTGACCTCCTTAACCCAGTTACCTAGGCATCTTGGTAAGACTGGTTGTTAGTGTGTTTGGCTTCTACTTTTAACTACTCTCAAATAAAAGACAGGGCCCTCAAACATGCTTTACCTAGGAACCCAAAGCAAACTCAGAGGTTTTATTTCACTCTAGACAGATTATATAGATGGCATGTGGCTGTTGCCCACACATAAGTTCTCATAACTAAACTCTTTGCTCATAAAAACCTCTTTTACAGCCTCCAACAGGCACAAAGCGGACAGCAACAATGCCTGGTGGCATAGCCAAGAAACAGAAGCGTAATGTATCATTCAATGAAGAGGTGGATATTATCAATCCTGAAGACATTGATCCTACTATCGGCAGGTTTAGGAACCTGGTGAAATCTACCATAGTGCCCAACCCTAATAGTGCTCCTAGGAAGTTGAAGTTACAGAGTGCAGATGAGAGTGAGTTAATTTCTTTAACTAGCACATTGTAATCTATTATGTATTGCTTATTTACATTCTAATGGTGGATTAAACGTCTTAAAACTATTCTAAAGCACTGCAAAACCTTTGAACCAGATAGCTTGAAAAGTGTTATTTTTTCATGCAAACATGGCATACAGAAATGTGGCTACTAAGTACAGTCAGTGCCAAATAAATTTGAATTTTTGAAGATTACTATTTGACTTGGTTATTTGTTTATACAGATCTTGTTGAGAAATTTTACTTGTCTGAAGTAAGGCTAATATTAACTTCACAATATGTATGTAGTCAATAATTCGTGATGTGCTATGGCTGACTTTACAAAGACAGACAAAGTTATTTGGTAAGAAATGTTGCAATTGTGGTCTTTTATGACTAAGGACTTAATTAAGAGGTTTATTTAACTTCCAATGAATTTATGCAAATAATATGTTTTTAATTGTACAGATCAACACCACCATTCGCTAAGACTGCAGGAGATATCGCGAGGCAGCAACTTGTACTCAGACCTGCCCGCGCCCAGCTCACATCTTAGTCTTATTGGAGCCAGGTATAGTACTCACAAAATTTATTTATGTTGGTGGTCCGTTACTATATTCCACTAAAAAATACGCGCATTTGGAAAGTTACTGGTTGTCTGTATGTCACGCCAAAAGTACTGTACCAATTTAAACGCAAAATTGGTACACACATAGGATAGAGCATGGGAAAGAAGTTTTTTACGCGGATTGGTGCCGCGGGAACAGTCTAGTCTAAACACTACTAAACTGATTATTACTAAAAATTGTTTCACTCTTGGAAAGCTACACTATCCCCGAGTAACAGGCTATATTTTGTCCGGGTGTGGGAAGTGTTTTACCCAGCACTTGGTGAAATCGCACAGAACAACAAGTTGCTTATAAAATTTTAACAATATACTGCTATTGTAAATATTGTTATTAGCAACCGGAAAATATATTTTTGTTACATATTATGTTCATAAGTCTGTAAGCCTTCTTAAAATAAATAAAATAAAATACTAATGTCTTAAATATTACTTTAGACTGGGTCTATCGCTACCGAATCCTGCGCCTGACGTGGAATTGGAAGGCCCGGAGCCTCATCTCAATATACACCCGCCTCTACCACATACAGGTATTTATAAAAATATAAGGTTTACTCATTTAGACCCTGATTTCGGGCGTAAGACTGAGACTTTTTAGGGATAAACGAATGATTTAAAAAAAAGGTTAATAGATAAGACTTTTAATTTGCAAATAATTAATACGTGATGGTTTCGCAAATCACAATTGATTTTACCTTTTTTATATAAAATCTGCAGACTGAATAAGTACAGTCAGCGCAAAAAATAAAGTGTCCGTTTATTCGAAAAATTCTATCAACTCCAATTACGTTTAATGGGAAAATAATTATTTAATTGTTCAATATTTATTATTATTTCCAGCACCAGAAGAGGCTGGCTCATCGAACGAGCCTCGGAAGAAGAAATACGCCAAAGAAGCGTGGCCGGGTCGGAAACCCGGACTCATACCAGGCGTATGAGATATGCACTGACAGTTCAAATGTACTGGTGGCGAAAGTATTACAAACTAGAAGTATTTCCTCCATTTCCCACCCACATCCAGTGGGACTTTCGTGGTTTGTCCGGATAGAAAAATGCCTATAGCTTTTTTCAGTAAGTAGGCTATCAAACACTGAAATATTTTTTTCATATATTTTATTTTAATTAGTTCCTGAATTTAGTGCTTTCAGCAAGCAAACATACAAACAAGCTTATTAATATATATATTTTTAAACTTAAAATCACTGTTAAAGATGTTTGTAATTTGATTTTAAAATTTTCAGTAGTTCTAAAATGGCAGCAGCTTTTTTTTAAGAATATATGGTTGAGCAGATTAACATTATATTTATTTAATTAATCTTATAATTTCCTATAAATTATCTTCTGTTTGTAAGTGAAAATGGACTGTTTGAATCGTGGATAGTTAAAATATAAGAAAGCGCCACCAGTATAGTTAGACCTTTAGTCATACAAATACTGTTAAGTTCTTATCTGAATTTTAGCAAAGTATATACATACATAATGACAGATACATACATTGCAAAAAACACCCTGAATATCATATACTGAAAAAATAAGTTAAACGATTTTAAAAGTTCCAGTTTTTCTCATGTTACTGATCGTATGTGAGTTTACGATTAAAAAAAAAGTACAGTCAGCGCCATTTTAATGTTGACAGTAAAACATCTTTTGTGACTTTTAGGCCAAAGTTAGGAAATTTTAACTATCAGTTTGTAGGAAAAATATTTTTATTTCATCAAATGTCAATTAGAATAAGAAAAAAATTGGGTGTATAGATCGCTAGTACAAAATATTTAGTGATAAAATTATGAGAGAAATACAAGCGTTCATTTTTACTTAGATATTGCTCAAGTAATATAAAAAGTAGTATTTGTAAGTTTAGACAGTAACTGCTATAACTGTTGGCTTTAGAACTTTCTAGATTTCTGCTTAACCAGGCGAGTATATGCTTTGTAATAATTTCTATAATATATAATTATTGTAGTTAATAAATGCAAAGAATCGATACTAAACGCCCGTCCACAAAAATCCAAAATCGCTTTAAACATAGGAATAGGACGGCCTACCCAAAGCCAATATTCATAAGTCACTAGAATAAATAATGCTTTAGATAGAAAAAAAGTCTTAAACAATCCTGATTCACTAGTAATAATCACGGAGGAAGAAAAGATAGCGGAGATGCCATAAGGTAGGTCCTAGTAACGTGATGGGGTACTAGAACCAACGAGGTGTTTGTCTCCCTTGTCAAATCAAAACCAATCCCTCAAAGTTTGATCTTGATTGATTAACGATTTTATTCTGATCTGAAAAAATTTGGTGGGATCTAAAGAAGTCGTATGAGGGCGGAGCTAGTAACGTTTATCGTCACCGGAACACCCGCATTTTGGCGCGATACTTTCTTAGGAGATATTGCGTTATGACATCTCTGCTAGTCATCATTTTATTCTTCATGGTAACAACAGTGTGAACATATTTATGTCGCTGACTGTACTTTTAAAAATATTTGCGCATTACGGCAATTGATTTTCACTCTTTATAAAGTACATTTTATGTAATGTATTGACGTAGGAATAAGTTATTGTTAAGAAAATTGTGAATGAATTATAAGAGAAAATAATATTAGTTGAATTTGTTTTATTTTCAACCTTTCCTAGTGACGAGATGCCACCAATATTCTTCACGAATTGCATAGGTACCTACATTAAAAAAAATATATATGAGAGATACCTTGGAGACGGAGGTTGGATACATTTTTAATCAAAGTACAGAACGTACCTAGTTTCCTTAGATTCAGAACGAAGCCGCAGGTAAAATCCAGTTCCTTTCGTCCTTTTCATTCCTTGAATTTAAGCAAAAATCGTAGGCGTCAAATAAAAAAAAAGTAAACTTTCGATAAAACGGCTCCGCATAGTTTGCCGATTTCAAAGAACGATTTACCAATTTTAAACGCATCGATAGCCGACCTACGCCGTGAATCCTTTTCAAGAACTCCATCGGAGCATCGAGTTATTACTGAAAAAGTGCAATACCTACTCGATACAGAAGCGTTCGACTGAAAATGGAATGCGAGCTATGTCATTGGTATTACATCCGATTCGGAAATATCTATGTAGGTATGTAGTACGTATTCTATACGCCTTTTGGTTGGGCATTTTGCTAAAGACAATCTTGATTATAGTGTATTTTTATTTAAAGATAAAATGCAGCTAAAAATCGATGTTAGTAAATACAATTACGTTAATCAATAAAATTGAAGCGTTTTTTTAAGCATCAAGGTTAGGTATTTACCTTTAGTTAACTTTCTTACTGAGTGGGGTATGTTCCTATGGGTCAGGGATATTGGTTGCGCAATTGACAGGATTAAAGTGGTAAGCGATTGTTACGGGCAGTAAGTAAAGAAGTTTTCTTAACTTTAAAAAATAAATCTTTTCTTGAAACCTACCCTGTGTCGGGGTTGTAATTGAACCCGCGAAATGTACAGCGCAGAAGCCTGACTACTGAACCACTATAGGTACATAGTTAGGTACACCATATCCTCCGCTAAAGTTGGCTTTCTTTAGAAAAACGTCGTGCCCTTTATTAGGAAAATAATTTAAAATAACCGCCCAAATAATGCCACCAAAATAGATTTCTTATTAGACATTAGGGCACAGATATAGCTTGGTATTAAACTGATAAAAAAAAGATTGATCACCGTAACAAATGAGTCGGACAGCGGAAACAATTAATTAATCTATTAATGGATGTATTCTCAAGGTCTTTTGTAGTCTGACCTATTGTGGTCTGATGGGAGGAGACCTAAGCTTTCACGGAATAAAGTGACGAAAAAATGTATGTGACTCATTTTGCTGACCGAAAATGAAGGACGGTACCTGTAACGGCATAACATTCAAACGCTATCGGGTTCGTGCATTTGAACAAAGGCTGAAAATAATGTTTAATTGTTTTGATTATCCAGGTACAATCACGGTTAGCAAATTGATGACTTTTGGCCAGCGAAATTGTTCGCCGGCCGGCTGGTACAGAAAGGGCTAAGGCTAAGGCTTCAGTCAGTAGGTACCTATAACTCACTTTCCCACTGCACCTATATCTACCTACTCCCGGAAGTAAGAGTCAATGAATAATTTCCCATCTACAAAAAAGGGTCTTGCTTTTCTTAGAGGGGTTGGAACAAAAAGTTAAATTAATTTGCTACCATCGATGTCTCTTAGGGTGCAAAAAATCTTGTATTTGTCGCCAATATTCCGAAGTTTCCTTCCTACTCAAAATTAAGGAAAACGGAAATGTTAACACTGATTACAGTTATGAATAATGATTTTCCTTCCGAATTTAATTTGCACTTTCAATGTAAGATTTCGTTTAATTTTCCCGTTACGGAGTATCTTCGTCAATTGTCTAACTTTGTCTTGCGAACTTAACTTTTTTCGTTCGGAAAATCTTTAGAGGCTTTACTTTCGAAGTTCTTTGCTCAAATTGAGGTTGTGTTTCGTCTCAAAACTTTTTGATTGAGTGGATAGTTAATCTATCTATTTACACAGACACTTAGCCATCTGTTATTTAAAAAAAGATTCGTTTGTGTTTGTCTTATTCTGAAATTACCCTTACATCGTCATTTAATAACCTTCGAACGAACAAAATACCTGAAGAGATACTGCAATATGAAAGCATCCAATTAGCGAGAAGTGGGATAAACAAAACAACATCAATATTGGCATTCGATGCAGTTTACAGCGCTCATTTCCCAGCAAATAACAAACAGAAGCAATTTGATTACGAGAACATACGTAGATATATACCTAAATAGTAAAAGTTGTCCGTAATAACAATTCATAAAGGTTGGAGATTGATAATTCCGTGTTCTGACCACGTCGGAGGGCGCGCGATGGTTACCAATGTCCTCGGCTTTCAGCATGAAAATCAAAAGGATACAGTTTTCCTCCGTGGCATTATAATTTTCTCCTTTCCCACCACAGTCGGTCTGGGACCGTTGTTGCGAACGGTCGCGCGTCGCGTCTTTCCGTGCACCCAAAAACATCACAGTGAGATAAATATACCTAAATATAAATATTGTGTGATACAGCTGTGTTTTTGTGTATTTCTATTGACGTTTATTGGATTTTCTTGTCGGTAAGTGTGATTTAAGTCATTATTTGTGATATTTTCGAGCTTTTGTTTCGATACCTGTTGATTTTCGGATGGCAACATAGAATGATAAGTGAAGATAGAACATAAACCATTACATTAGAATACTGTAAAGCACAATGATTGATAGATCCTACATAATATTGTTTTTGTTTATTTGTTGTTTTGTATGTAAACAATTTTAATTTTAGACATGCGGGTTGATCGATATTGTCCTTTTTTATTTTTTTGTAGGGTAATAAAATGGATAAAATTCTCCCCTGTAATTATTTAATATGGTAGGTATTCCTACAGAATTACCTAAAATACCTATAACATACTGTCGGACGGTTACTCAACTGCCAAAGGCGGGTAATGTTTTTACAACACCATTTATTCCTAATTCTTTTTATAGAAATGTTTTTTAATAATATTAAGCAGGTGTTCTACTTAAGATTGGTCGACAAAACTTTAAGTATCAATATAACTTAGTTCAGATAAAAGGAACAAGATTTTAGGTACTGGAATATTTAGATGACGGCGGCATATTAATCATAGTATTAGACACCAAATTCACAAACTGTGTATGAACGATTTAAGTACATATATGCCTTCTACCAAATGGTTTACCTAGGTAGATACTAAAATAAGGAAACAAACAAAATCTAGTAAGTACAAAAAGCACTGGAATGGTAAACAATATTTTGGGGCATATTTCGGGTAGACCCTAAATCAATTTTTTTTAAAAGATGAAAATCTATTTGTGGCAGATAGGACATCGTTAACGCAAATAAGGAACATGATTCGAAACGAGACGATAATGAACATTTTAAATTAGTTTATCTGACTCATGCATTCAACCTTTTTATTCTGCTTCTGAGTCTTCTACTACAGGCATATTTTGTCTAAAAGAGGATTCTGTAAACACTACTGTAAACCAATTACTGTCACAATAAATTATTCTTATTCTTATTTTTATTGTCTACTGCAGAGCACAGGCCTCATCTGATACAGAGAAGGCGTTAATTATTGTTTGCCCGAAGCGGATGGCAATCTCAGACTTTACAGTCCACGTTTGTAACCAAAATATGTACACTCAAAAGTACTTATGTATGACTTTAAAAAGTTACACTGGTAGCCGTCTGGTCTGTTATCAAACCTGTACACTCAGATTTGAGAGGCAGGTGCTGTAACTAGCGATGCGTTCCGTCATTATTGCAAAACCCTTCAAAATCAGCCAGGACAACCACTTAGCTAATATTACAAACCCATTGAAAGACTGTGATTCAATAAGACCACAAAAAACTTATACAGCTACATTTTCTTACACAAGAAAAAAACAAAAGAATACCCAGACATTCGATCATGGCCTGTCCCCCGTACATCAGGGAACTGTAAGTAGTTAACAATCAATCGATAGCAGTTTTTATGTCTAACAGGGGCCGTAAAACTGTACTAGGAAAATGGATTAGTATGTAGTTACAAGCAGAACTGCCGCTTCAGTGGCGTTTTTTAGGGAGGGGAAAATGCCATACGATAGAAAAGTTGATGGTTTTTGGGGCAAAAAAGTGACGGATTTTTTGTGACGAAGCTTTGGGAGAAAATGGTTTTGGACAGGTGGTGGTATTCAAGATAATGACTGGCAATAGCCCACTGTTATTTAAGTTCATTAATTTGATCATTTTGGTTTCCGGTTTTCCGTTATTAAGAGTTTGTTTGCTCCTACGTTTTAGCTCGCTTATTTATCTAGGAGGGCTATAGGCACCTTTTTATCCGGGTAAGTAAAGTAGTTCCGCAGAACAAAGATGAAACCGCTGTTAATTTAATAATAGAATTTGTTTCCCGTTGAATAAATCGTCCCGACATTTAATCGCATTGCAAGGGAGTCACTTTTCACAGGAAATTGTGGATTCTGTTTGCATTTTCTTATTTGAATACTAGCTGTGGTTCACTCTTACTGTGGTTTTATTCGCATCCCAAGGGAACTGCGCACCCGAGTAAAAATGAGCAAAAATATTTTTCTGATCTATAAGCTATAAGTTTTACTGCTAACAGCCAGTTTCTTCATCAAAAGTAAAAGCCAAAGTAATGTCATAAAGTAAAAGTAACGGTCAAATTCGTTTTTTCAAGGCTAAAGTGACAACAAAACTAATAGAAAAACCGAATTTGACCGTTACTTTTACTTTATGACATTACTTTGGCTTTTACTGTGGCTTTTACTCTTGATGAAAAAACTGGCTGTAAGTATTATTCAAATTCAAATCCGTTAATTGTTTTCCCGTGAAAGAGTAACCATCCATGCATGCCTCAAACTTTTACGTTCATCATTAGTGTAAATTGTGGTATGAAGCAACATTGCACTAGGTAAGACTTAGATACGTATAGTATATATGTATGTACCTACTGTGTACATACTTGAATAGCATTGTAAGTATTATTTGTACAGCAGGCAGGTAAATACCCACAATGTAAAATGCGTTCGTATGCTGCATGTCAAATAGAAAGCTTTTAACGATAGTCAAATATTTCACGGGCATTTTCCGTGCGACAAAAAATATTTGAACATTTTTCATTGGAAAAATATTTTGACGAAAACGAAAACAATGACTGTGGTACATATACATATACATATATGTATGTACTTATTTATTGTGTGTTAAAACGGTTTTTGGTAAGGAACAATAAAACATCGGCAGTGTTCGTTTGTTTGTTTCCTTGAATGCGCTAATTTCAGGTCCCATACCTAAGAGACAGATCTGAAAACTTATTTCAGTATCAATAGATAAGCTATCTAACATAGAGGATTTTTTTCAAATTGGACTTGATAGTCCTAGTTCCTTTACTCACCGTTTTCCACCAAAAAAACTCCCGAACTTTATGTATACCTCATAAAAATATTTACAGGACCGATTTGAAATTAATTTCAGTGTCAGTACGTAAGCTATGTAACATTGAGGAAATTTCTTCAAATTGGGGAGGTCTAAGGACTAGTTCCTGTTTTAGCGCTTTCCATCAAACAAACTCTTCCTCGTACTTACTCGTAACTTAATGCAACTTACCACTTGGTACAGTTCATACTTAACTTCTTTAAAAGCTCGCAGAAATACGCAGCTCACATAGTATAGCTATAGCTCTGCTTGAAGCGCCACAGGTGTTTGCGAGGTATGGCACATAAGGTTAATGGCGCTTGAAGATTTTCAACATCATTGCGTTTTGTCACGTCAGCTTTCTTCATTTATTTGCTCTGTATACTGGAAAGAATTTGATTGAGTACTGACTTTGTGTAAGAGAATATTACTTTTATAAATTACTTTTAATGTAATGTAACTTCTAAGAGAAACTTGAACACTAATTATGAACTAATGTTGAAAGAAAAGATAATCTGTTGTAAACAATCTGTATTGAAGTGCAAAATTAGCAATCAACGCTCATTCTTCCTCTGTATGAGAAGAAGCCTGCGTTCTGTAGTAGGATAATTATAAAATAAGAGATGACAGAATTCAAGGGCTTTGAAAACCGCGGAGTTTATCAATTACGTAGTTTAAGTAAGTAGATATTTAGGTAGGTAGGTATAGGTAAATCCTTACCTTGTTAAAACTATTTTCGGCAACATGCATTTTTGAATTGGGTTCTTATAATACGTAAAGCTAAGACTAAAGTTACCTATTCTCCATATTTTTATACCTGATAAAGTGGGCAGGGTAAAAGTCCTTTTTCTTAGGATAGCAACCAATGATATCTATAGATTATTTTGTTCAGTTGGTCCCTAAGAGAGTTTGTTTAATTCCCAGTGTCAATTCGTTGATAGATCGATAAGTCGCTTTATAAATAGCTAATCTTTGAGTTGTAAGCAGTCGAGCAAAGGGAATGTTAGGTAAATGCGATGTTTTCATTATTTGTTTTTTTTAGGGTTCCGTACCTCAAAAGGAAAAAACGGAACCCTTATAGGATCACTTTGTTGTCCGTCCGTCTGTCTGTCTGTCTGTCTGTCTGTCTGTCTGTCTGTCTGTCTGTCAAGACCCTTTATCTCAAGAACGCGTGGACGTATCAAGCTGAAATTCACATGAAATACTCAGGTCTATGGTCCTTTTAAGCTGTGAAAATATCAAATTTCTAAGCCAAGCCAATCAAAAGATACATCCGATTATGTCGATATTTTCAACAAATTTTCGACACTCGCAAAGGAATCAAAACCTACAGGATACTTCCCGTAAACTCAGAGTCTTGAAATTTGGCACGAAGCATTGTCATATAATGCAAATATAGGAAAAATTACGAAAATCTCATTTTTTTAGTTATATAAATTAAAAAAAATATTTTAATAAAATGAAACTTACTACCTTATTTTTCACGAACGAATAAAGGTATCAAATTGAAATTTATACCAAATACCAAGGTCTATTGTCCCTTTAGGCAGTGAAAAAATCAACCTTCTAAGTTAACACGCTCAAAAAATACAGCAGTTATACCGACACCTTAGACGAATTTCCGTCACACGCTAGGGAATCAAAACCTACAAGGTACTTCCCGTGAACTCAGAATCTTGAAATTCGGCAAGAAGCAACGTTATAAAGTACAGATAAAGGAAAAATTGCGAAAATGATAAATTTGAAGTTACATAAAATATTAAAAAATCAGGTGTAAACATCAAATATTTTCTTCATTTCAATGGAGAATTTAAACGACCAAGTTTGACGGATTTAAGAAATCATTTCTTTGTAGTGAAAGAGTATACTCGCCGTTTATTTCCATTGTCATCAGGTCAGGATCTGATGATGGAAATCCTGAGAAATCGAGGGCAACTATCAGAAATTGCAGGCATGCATAGGATTAAAACTTGATTCTCAGATGTATGTCTGGTGAAACTATCAAACAGTGAAGGTTTAGAGCTTACCTGATGATGGAGACGTGAGAAAGTCGAGAGTACTCCTCCACGGCATGTTTTAGTTACGTCGTGTTTGGGCTTATATTATTCGTATTGACGAGAACTTTTCACAAAAGTTAAAAATAAAAACTTTTTACAAAAAAAAAAAAACAACTTCCAAAAACAACAAGAAAACTGTTTATATGCATCGGTCTAGATCTCAGTGGTTAAATAAATATAGATGCATCCTCTAGACACCGACTTCTAGACCGATGCACCTAACATCTTTTCAATTTCTTTCTTGCTTTTGTTTTCTTGTTGCTTTTTTATATGTTTGGATTTGGATTTGTTTGTAAAATGCTACAAAATAAAATAAAGCCGACTTTATAAAACAAAGAAAGGGACAGAATTACACTTTTGTCAAGGCTCTAGAAACGTAAAGCCAGCAGCCCCGAATCCTACTCTCTAGCAGTCGTTGTTACAATTCGACAGTTACAAGTCGTCAGGCAGTTTCGAAAAAAACATGAAACTGGGGCTCGTTAGGTGATTAATCCCTCAAAAATAAAAGATTCCCTTCCTGCAATGGCTGCTTTAACCCAAGTTAGTAGTGAATCCTAGAATTCTAATAGTGAACCTAAAATAAAATAAGCTCCCTCACAAGGTTACGGGATAAATTGTAAAAGAGTTCCCATAACTATATCTGATCTTTGCTATCGATCCCACAATGGCAGTCAAAGCTATCTATATGGAAAGTCTACGCTAATACGAATAAAATAAGCCCAAACACGTGGTAGTTGCAACATACCGTTCAGGAGTTCCCTCGTCTCTCTGTAGTCTCCATAATCAAATCAGCTCCAAAATACAGTCACATGTCTGGTTTTGATTCGATGCGTGCCTACAATATTCAAGAGTTGCCCTCGATATCTCAGGGTTTCCAGATCCTCATCAGATCCTGGTCATCCGAATTGGCATCTTCCTTCTTTATGAAAAGTCTTTAACAATAAAAACTAGCATTGCAACCTCTACAATCCTCTGTATCTGCTTGTCTTTTATATTTTTCAAACGATCCTGGACATTCGTCTCCATGGAATTTTAATAAAATATTTATATTCAAAGAAACGTCATACCATTCTCCACGATTTAAAACTACTTTGATTCATGTCCGCCACTTTTTACAAAGCGGGTCAGATATGCCCAATGACCTTTAAGACATAATTAGTTATATTCAATCAGATTTCTGAATGATGACTATAAAATGTTGTATATAAATAACTTTAATAAAATAACTTTTACAAAGTACTGGCCTACTATTTTAGTTATATTATAAAATAAAAAATATTAACTAAGTATTTTGACTCTCACGAAATTACCATAACTATGATTGTTCTAAGCTGAACGGTTAGCACGAGACTCACTTTTCATCTATACAGGATTTGTACGGAACCCTCGGTGCGCGAGTCCGACTCGCACTTGGCCGGTTTATTTTGTTTAGCTTTAGCTGTAATTAAAATGCGTAGGGTATGTATTAGGACGAACAGGTTTAGTTGACAAGAATAAAGATAAAGAGCATCCTCTTGCAGCATTTTAGTGTTCTTTCCTTAAATTATTGTATCGTCTTTAATTATATATATCGTAAACAGACGCAGAGCTTTCTTTAGTCGTTCTCTTCAAAAGAATTTGACATCTGTGGACAGAATAAGCATTATAATTTTGGTTTAAACACTCTTGCAAACGACATATGATGATTCGGCACAACAGATAATCATTAAACTGCAAAGACCCAGACCAGAGCGTTAGCTCTGTGTGTGTTAACACATTCTCACTACACAAAATGTTGAACAATTGTTCGCAAAAAAAAATTGATGAAATCCTGCCATAATATAAGAACAGGCGGAGATAAGCTCCTCATTTAAAATATTTTTATTTATAAAGCATATTAATAAATAGGTCCCTAAAGAGGATTTTGAAATAATAATTTCAGTCCCTTATTTCATTGGTGAAAACCATTAGCGCTATTTATTATTCAAAACTTAACCGAAACGTTTTATGGCCGTTTACAATATTCTACTATTTAACTGTTGGTTTCCTTACAGTTACAGTAACAGCCTTTTTTTTTATCGTCCCACCTGTGATTTCAGACTTTATAGTCCAGGTTTCCCAGGTACATACAAACTTAGAAAAGTTGCACTTAGAAGACCCAGGCACTCATACTTGAGAGGTTGGTTCTTCGACTTCCAGCGGGGCCCAGTAGGGCCAAGGCCTACCGGGGCTGCGGGTTGTTCGAAAGAGATACCGCGGCCCTGGTACATAAAAGACCAATGACGGAACACGACGGTTTTTAGTCAGTAAGAGTCTGACACTCCCTCACCGCTGCTAACCCACAGCGGGAGGGGTCATTTGATGATTTTTGACGTCGTTAAAAAAAAGGCCTCCACGACTTTTTCGATTTGCCTAGATTTTTGACATTTCTATCTAGGTAAGCTCCATACAAGTAATGTCAAATTGCTAGCTAAATAATAGATGGATAGAATATCGGGAGGCCGTTTATATGTTGTGGTGTAACTTATATTTATGATTTTGTATTGATAGAATATTCAATTCAAGTTTTCTAATACTTCGTGAAAAGAAAAAGTTTTTTGATAACATATTGTAGAAGGTAGGATATTTTTTGTCTCAACATATAAGTTCTTGACAAAATAATATTATCAGAAGACCTTGTTAAAATGACTAAAATAAAACACACGCGTAGGTACCTGTCTACTGACTTTGATAACAGTAATTTTATCGTAAAAGTGTTGTATTTAGATTATTTAAATCTAACGGACATAGGTACTGTTGCTGGGTAGTTTATTGCGCCACTTTTGCTTCCTAACAAAAACACATAGGAAGTGGTGAACACCGTTTTTCGGGAGAGTCTCATGTAAGATATTAGTTACTTTCAGCCTATTTTGAAAAACTTTCCATTTTTATTTTGGAAGCGAGACAGCAGAGCTAACTAGTAATTAACCGACACTTTATCGGTAGCTTAGCTACCGAAACCGGGCTTTAAGATTGTAATTACCGGTAATAGGTTGAGCAGCTCGCGTCATCACAGTTTCTGTAGAACTGGATAATGCAGTTAGAAGTTCCACGAGGCGCAGGTGTTCTTATGAAGCTAATCTGCCATCAGCTGCAGCACTTTTCTGCAGAAAACTATGAAGTGAAACAACATACAAATGTTTTTTGCTGTCTTTGTACAAAAAGTATAAATTAATGATAGTCCAATTGTATGTGAATATTATATCCTACAAACTATTTTCTGTTAGGATGAATGAACTATCTAACACTTGAAGTTTTTTTTAATGTAATCGGTAGATGATGATGATGATCCTCCTAGCCGATTATCGGCTACGGCGGCTGTTCTCATGTAAGGAGATTAGCCAACTACGCAGGAGATATTATAGTGCACGAGCATTTGCGCAGACACAGGTGCACTCCCTATTCCTTCACTCTCATAGCCCGATGGGACGGTAATCCGACACGACCGGAGAGAGATCAGGCGCAGGACCGACATTTTACGTGCTCTCCGATGCACGGGTGTATCAATCACCAGCTTCCAGGCTCCGGGCTGCTTTTGTGAAAGTCTTCTAAAACCCACAAAGCGATTTCGGCCCGACTCGCGAATCGAACCCGAGACCTCGTGCTCAGCAGCCGCACTTGCGACAGCTAGACCAACGAGGCAGTTATCGTTATAGTAATCGGTAGATAGTGTAGTTACATTAGATTTGTAATATTAGCAAAAAAATATATCCTAGTTAACTTGACTTTACGTCGAATAAGTAGGTATTTGGTACATTTTCTGTTTTGTCCCAACGTCTAACACTAAACAGATAACACATTTTGAAAATTGGTCTTTCCAGCTATTGGTCCTTCTGTCCAAAAGTAATACATTTACGAAAAAGTACCCTAAAGCTATATTACACGTATAGAACAGGTCGGCTTTCTCCATCCTATAAACGAGAGTATACCCTCGACATTTGGAGCACGGATGCTCGCATTCAGACCGTTAGATCGCTGCAGAACCGAACGAATGGGTGACAATTGGATAATTGGCTGATTCCTTATTGTATTCTCCTTTATGTACAATTGTTGCATTTCTATATATAGGTATTGTATAGGCAGGCTTCTATTGTAAAGTGAGACAACTACAAACTTTTAGGAGGCCAATGGTTGGTTTGGGATCATAAATCAGTATGGAAATGAATGGTTGTAAGCACATGACAATGATCAGGTAATCATTTGACCGGTATCAGACTGACTTTGATTGAATTCAAGATTTTCTTAAAAAATATGTTTTCCAACCATTGGGCAAACTGTTAAACTTTCACGTTTTAAGATTTGGTATACGACGATGTAAATTATACCTATATTTTGCTCTTCAGCCTCTCTTTTTGTAAAAAGTTTTTTCGTCACAAAAAATCTAGTTTGCCTCATACATATATGAATGAAATGAATCACCTAGATATCTTATCTTTCTTTCCCCTCTAATAACCACTTTCGCTGATAATAAAATGATAATGTTTCCCCAACAGGAAAGTCCAATAACGTCGGGCCTTTTCCACGAAATATTTGTGACCAAAAAAACCTATAACATCTATTTATGTATAATCATCTATCTAGTCTTTATTCAACCATGTTGGGGTCGGCTTCCAGTCTAAGCGAATGCAGCTGAGTACCAGTGTTTTACAAGGAGCGACTGGCTATCTGACCTCCTCAACCCAGTTACCAGGGCAACCCAATATACAATAATAGGTTTCTTTTATGAATAAAAATGAATCGCTTTTATTACTCAGCGAAAACTCGAAGATTGAAAGGCCCCCGGGGACGCTACTTTTTTATCCGTTTGCCTGAAGTATTTTTGTTGGTATGCAGGCAAAACCTCTAACTCTGGAACTACCGAATCGGCATATAAAAAGAGAAATAACCCCCTACCTCTTTTGGTTCACTTAACAACTAGTATATAGAAGAAGGTATGGATTAATTAAAAAAATAAATATCATTTAGATATTTAGAGACCAGCTAAAAGTTCAGCCCGCCCTATGCTCTGACTGTTATAGCCAGTTTCTAAATAATATTTTACTCTCTCCGAGTCATTGGTGATGGGGTGTGCCATTTACATAGATAAAATATTTGAGCGTGTTGAAAATTCGTGTTTATTATTAACACTACATTCTCATTCTAATCAGCTTCGACAAAAGGAGAGCTCTTTTTATAGCTATAGGTATAGCTATATAGGCTAGGTAGGTATTAAACATAGTCCTAAAAGCCTGTTTTCAAATGTTTTAAATCATTCCAAATTCAATTACCACTTAGATTCGTTTTTCAAACAATAGAATACGCAGGAAAATTCACATCTGATCTGAATTAAGTATTTTTTCCTGCGCTAAGTAGATTACGTAAAAGATAAACGAACAGGAAAAGGGCTATCCCTTTAGAATAAGCCCTTTTCCAGCTTTCAACAAAAGGGACTAAAATAATTCGCACAATGCTTCCAGGCAACGGCATTCTAATTATTCAGTGTAATGTCTTTTTTTTAAAAGCGCATTAAAAACAGTGTCCATAGAGCAGATTATGCAAAAAATCTAAACGAAAGACTGATCTACCCTTGAAGGAATGTAATTTATTAATTTTAATCTGTACCTAAAACACAAAAGAGAATTCATCATTTTACAAAGCTTTAACACAGACATTTTGACACTCTTGAAAAATTAAAATGATTTATTCGGAGTAGAGAAGCACCTAGTAGCGATACTAATAGCGACTAAAAATAAGAAAATGTCGATATTTTTGGCATAATTTTCTAAAATAATGATTAATTATTGTATGTCAAAGTAGTGATTGATCGATGGACTTTAAATATTGGTCAAAATAATCAGAAGTTTACTCATTAGTATTACGAAAACCAACTAGCATAATTACCTAGTTCGTACCTAATCTAAATAGATCAGAGTAGACAAACATAATTAATCATCGTCACTCATGTCCTAATTTAACAAAGAGGAGCTTCTATACATATAGACGACATTTTCCAAATAGTTCAAAATGATGTAATCACATAGTCTCAAAAATTACCAAAAACACCTCAAAAACCAACCAGCTCATCTACCTAGCCTTTTCCCAAGTATGTTGGGGTCGGCTTCCAGTCTAACCCGATGCATCTGAGTACTGAGTGACTGCCTATCTGACCTCCCCGAACAACCAAATACCGCTATATAAGACTGGTTGTCACACTTACTGGCTTCTAACAACCCGTAACGATTGTCAACGCTGTTCAACGACACGTTTAGCTTGGACATCTAGTTTATCGTGCTAGAAACACGGTACCTCAAATGACTAACGATATCGATAAAACATATCGACTCTGCCACATCTCTAGTTGCACTATATTCCGAATATTGTCCATTAGAGCGATCTGCCTAGTAATTAGTGTTTAATCCCAATCATGGCCGCTAGAGGTGCACCCTTTGTTGCCCCGTCATTTTGCTAATTAGTCAGCTAATTAGCCGTTTTATAATGTTGCTGGAGTGATTTATTATGTCTGGCATGTTTTGTTTTAAATACTTGATGGTTTTGAAGTTTTACATAGTTGTTAAAGGCTTTTGTTTGTGAAGGATCGGCTCGGGTTTGTGTGTATAAATGTATGTACATGCGCACTGTCTTTGTATGTGTAAGATTGGGAGCGGTCATTGGTTACCCTATGTTGACAAAGACAAGACTATGTTACATGATGTACTAACGTGGACTTTTCCGCCTGATCACCAGTGATTTTTAGCGTTTAAAGTCCTATGGTGCTATTGAAAGAAAAGTCTTTATAGATTTCACCTTCTAGGAACGCATAATATCGTTTATTTAAGGTGCTTGTGGCAAAGCAAGAAAGTAGTTTTTTCTAAAGAAAAAGCAAAATGGAATCTAGTGGTGGTCAGGCGGGAGTGTCTACATAAGTTTGACTCAGCCGCTGTCTGTATTTTCTAAGCCATATTTCTCATCATAATCAATCCAGTAATTACGATAATTTACGGCGTATACCACGGCAGAATAATAAAGTCTTAAGATCCATCTATTAATGGCTTTATTAGCATCGCATGCGGCCGTCTGGATTATATTAGTACGAAAGCTTAGAATAAAGTAAGACCACATAAGACATGTGTATCAAGAGTTTTGTAGGTGCTATATTTTCTTCAGTGTTGAAAAATGTTTATGCGCTGTCATCATAATATAGGTGAAAATAAATGGCTTAGTTGCCTTAATAATGAGGGTTTCCCTGATATTGTGGTGATAGATCGATTAGCGCGCCGCGCGATGATAGTCGATGTCGCTGTTCCGCATGACGAGAACCTTGTGAAAGCTGAGAAAGAGAAACAAATAAAGTATCTCGACTTAGCGCACGAGGTTGTCGCCATGTGGAGTGTCGACACGGCTGTTGTTGTGCCGATTGTCGTTACGGCCAATGGTTTAATAGCCAAGAGCCTCGACGAACACCTCAGGAGGCTCTCGTTGGGCGGCTGGATCAAGGGACTGATTCAGAAGGCAGTACTCCTTGATACGGCACGTATTGTGAGGAGGTTTCTATCTCTGGGACCCTAACCACCGGTACCTTGGACCCTGTGCCCGATATCGGTGGCAACCTATTTTTTATATTTTTAAATGTTTTTTATTTTTATATTTAATATTTAAAAATGTAAATTATATGTTTAAAAATAAATAAATGACTATAAAGGGTTTTCTAAAATGGCGTCCACCAGGTGGCAGCACCGAGTCGTCAGGTCCAGGTAACTGTCAAAGTGCTTATCTTTACTATGAATAGTGAACGATTTTAGTGTTTTTATTTTATTTTATAATTAAAGCACTGCATTATTGTTTTACTATTGAGGTTGAGTAAATATAAAAAACGAAATCATATTGTGTTAACAAATTTTTCAACAAGCTTTTCCTTAGTACCAGTGACTTTTGCACCCTCTCTCTTAGCTCAATTTTTAGTTCGGAAACCTTATTCTGACCGTAGTCCATAATAAAATCAATAACACTTCCAATATAACAGAATTTCAATAAACAATAAGTTCGGACCCTACAATTCCATACTATTTGACAGCTGTTTGGACCTGACGCATACGAAGCGCCGCCTGGCGGCAGAAAAAGTATCGAAAACCCTCATTGGTACAAATTCTATAACTGAACAACGACAAAAATATGCGGTACGAAATCTGCCGTTCGCCTTTCTCTTTACTTTCGAAAATATTTGCAAAACAAAGTTCACCCAATCAAAGGACTAGGAGGCTATTGTCGAGTTTTAGAGAGGCTATAAAACCATACTTACCTATGCGTAGCTCATTATAATCCTCAATATTGATAGCCAAAATATGGTTTTTGAATTTAGAACTATTGACAACTGGCGAACTTAATTGTTCTTTTTCCAATTTCAAAGGTTATTCCATTTAAAATTTCAATTCAAACCCAAAAAGTATCCGATTGTTTTTTGTCAATAAGGCCAGCACATAACATATGAAGTACTCAGATGTCAAGTTAACAAGTGAAGTTTATTTATTTTTTTATTTATTCATCTACATACATTTACCATTACAGGTTACCCCAATGCGAAAGTTGTCACTATGTTATATTATTGTGTCACTAAGTAATACTTAAGTGAGTGTCTCTTCACTCATGAAGACAGATTAGTTTATGCCAAGAATTATCTCTGAGCCTTATAAGTAGTAACAAGATACGCTTAGTAAAAAGGAGTTTTCTAGGTGTGTGTAATATTATAAGTAAATAATGGATTCCTGTCAAGACATAATATTCGGTATTTAGTTAAACGATAGATAGTCATTGATTGATGATAATATATTGATAAAAATAGTTTATAATCTCTTCTTGTTTAGCGTTAATTCCTTACAAAATACCGGGTCGTATGGTCCTTAGCCTCAGTGAACTTTAGATATACCACGTGACCACTTTAAACTTAGTTAAAAGTACCTACACTTCATTGACACTTAATTATCGAGTAAGAGTTTAATTAGTTTAACATATTCAAAACGAAAAAGTAAAAGATATAAACGTGCAAAATGTATTGAATGATTTGTTGCGTTCTTAACTAAGATTTATGTAAATAAAGATGCAGAATTACTAACTACCTTACGGCTCCTGACTGCCCGTAACGACTGCGCAAAGATGATCAAATGACAGCCTAGGCCCATCAATACAACGTAGGTATAACTGAAAAACCATAGCTAGGAACAAAACAAATATTTTCCCGTTGTAGTGTTTAATGAACTTTCCACATTCTTGAAAAACAACAGCAGAAAAACAAGAAATGTATTTTCCCCGTCCAAATTCGTCACCTGTAGACTTTACTCACTAAATCAGTTCTATAATAGTTCAGTTAATATTAGTCGTAAAGTACACTAATAGACGTAGAAAGTCTAAATTTACCGTTTTATTGCAATTGACGTAAAGTTTGACGTGTGTTGTTAGTGTTCCTAAATTGTTGCAGTATTGTTCATTGGGGAATACAAAGTATGAGTTGGGAAAATTTTTATTTAGTGTTTTGTAATGGTTGGCTATTTTTAGTGTAGTTGAAGTAATGGCCTGATTATATTATACTACCTTCCGCCTGCGACTTCGCCCGCGTAGAGTTCGGTTATATCGCGTTTCCAAGAAAATTCTTCAAAAGTCCGGGATAAAAACTATCCTCTGTTCTTTCTCAAGGTCAACTCTATCTCGGTACCAAATTTTATTGAAATCTGTTCAGTGGTTTAGACGTGAAAGCGTAACAGACAGACAGATAGATTAGTACATAATATTAGTAGGGATGTGACTCTCTTCTAACCTTCTCTTCTCAGTACTATTTAATTCTCGTTTCTATCAGAGTAACAATAATTGTTACTACTACATACTTTATATTTCCACCTTATGTACTTACATTATGGAATGCAATGAATGACGAATATGTATATTGAATGCCAATACTCACCACATTGCATAACTGAAACAACGTTCATGTACAAAGATATACATTATTCAATCCCTCCTTTCTTTCCAATAAATGCAAAACTGACTTTGTTTATTTGTTACGCTATCACGCGAAAGCGACATAACTAATCTGAATGAGATATTCGATACCTAGATGCAAGTTCCTTAGCAATTTCTACTCTTCCTACGTGGGAATTCCGGCACAGTTTCAAGCTCAGACTAGCCTCCTTTTTGATAAACTAAGTGGCTGTTGTATCAAAGCCTAATTGGAGTGCTTTAATCAAGGTATGGGGAAATAGTCGCTTCGGAACCCGGGCTCACCTAGCTGAAACCGTGGGGCACAGTTAGTCGTCTTATGTTTTAATGTAGGTAAATCAGTACGCCCATGAAAATCATAAAGACATACTTTTAAACCCTTTCACAATTTATAATTAGCAACACCGATAACGAAAACGAATTCCTGGAAATTCACTTCATTACATAGCCAAGTCAAAGAAAATAACATAGTAGGTACATAATAAAACATTTAGCTAATTAGACATTTTGTTCGCGAAGACGGTTTTCTTCATATTTTAGCAGTCAACGCCCGATAAGCTAGCGAGGCGAGATTAAATTATCTCCCTCCGTAGCTGACGTGTTTTACTACACTTGAGGGCAATGAATTCGGGTCGTTTGCAAAGATTTTAATAACTCAAATAATTATGTAGACTTTTTTATTGACTGTAAGTACAAGTTATTGTGCTGGAATAGGTACAGCGGGTAAATAATGAATACAGATATTTTTAACTTCATCCTGGTTTCGTAGACATTGTACAAACAACCTGTCTTTAACCTGCCATTTGAGTCAAAAAAGACTTCGGGACCTTGTGAAGCTATGAAAATAGAAAATGAAAAACACATTATATAATAAATTATGGAATCAGGCGTTACTTTGACTAAATCTATGACATAAAATATTATAAAAATATGTTAAGTTAATTCCATGAGATGGTAAATCGAGGCATTGGATACTACATATTTCTCTGACTCTTCGACCGTTCGCGCATACTTCATATTTTTCCTATCTAACACATTGTATGAGTTTAAAGAGTAGCCCAATTAAACTGCCAGTAACTGTAATATCTGCCTTAAATTCCACCTGTAAGCCACAGGTACATACATATTACATAACCTACATGGCCGGATCATTTGCTAGTCCGTTATGCCAAGTTCAAGTCGTTGGTAGCACCTGTTGACAGGGCTTGTTGGGGTATGAAGTATAGCTAGTACTTATGTGGAGTTGAAGATGGCTGACTTTGATTATGTGTAGGAACTGTGTAATGCAATAATTCTTGGTGTAAGCTATATAATTTTCCGGAGATTTTGATTAATCGATTAAAGTTCGATAGTGAATAGAATTAGTTTTACTATGATTCTCAAAGTGGGTACTCATCCCGGTTTGACGGAGTTTTCCTCTACCAACCATCCAGGGGTACGATACCATATTAATTAAATTAAGAAGGCCTGTTACGAAGAAACTTTTTCAGACAGTCGGTGTAGTATTTTGATTCAAGTTCTTCAGTTTCTGACTTCACACGAGAAGCATGGAAAAAAAATGAACAATGCCACATTCACAGTAAAATTTTAAATACCACATAACAAGAAGGAGGTCCCACTACGACCAGAAGATATACAACCTTATGTATTATTTAAAACTACCATAGACTAGACATATAAAACCTCATAGATCAGTGGTACGTGCGACAAACATATTGCTGCCCCCGGCGCGGGCTGACAGCTCTGTGATTTATGCTGTTAATACCGACCCTATGTTCGGTAGATGTATTGCATTTGACCGTTTGTAGATACGCAAATATGTTACAGTTTTAGCTGTGTTGGTGGTAATGTTTGTAAGATTAAACTTTACATATTAGAGGCGTTAGTACACCTATGTATAATATACACACATATGCGTTCTGGCTACCCTTTGGACATCATAGCCAGTCTTACTAAGGGGGTATCGAGTTTTCGAGGTAACGGGATTGAGGAGGTCAGAGATCGGTTCATATAAAACACGAGTTACTCCAATACATTCAGTAACACTGGAAGCCCCAATATAGTTGGGAAAAGGCTTGACAGAGGATACTTGTCTATTCATACCTATTTCTATCTATGTTTTCAACTGGTAGATTCAATTTGTATTATAACTTCTTGTTTGTCTTATGACAAATAAATAGCTTTTTCATTCATTCATTCTATTTTCATATCAACGTTATAAATAACTCAAAAGTAAAACAGGTACTTAAGTAATAATTCTAAGACAACAAAAACTTACTGGAACGCCCACGTTCAGATAATTAGAACAAAATGATGTCTGGTTGTGTTAAAACTCCCACTTACTTCCTACGACTATAACAGTGTTATTGCAAGCCACGCGAATATTATTACGTATTTAATTATCTCATTTACTACTGCATAATATAGGTACTCGTATATAGCTATAGGTAGGTACATCAGATGCGATCTGACTTTCTTTGAAAACTATTCAACTTTATCCAGTCTTAAAATGGTATCAATATCAAGTTGCCAAGCTAACTGATTTAAGGAAGTCAGATAGGCAGTCGTTTCATGTTAAAGACTGATATTCAGCTGTACTACACGGTTAGACTGAATCATAATTATTATGATTAAGAGAGACGATGTAATGTTCTGAGTCGAAATGTTTCTACTCTTCTGTGTTTAAAAGGTCTTTTTAACACATAAACAGTTCTCTAGAAAGCTGATGTGCCCATAAATAGTAAAAGTGTAACCCCACAGCTTATTTTGAATACTGATTAGAATATCGATCGGGCAAATAATTAAAATCGGCGAGCATCAAAAGGAATTATTCATAGCCCTGCTTTGAAGATAACGGGTAATCTGTTAATTTGTATGTATGACAGATACCTATTATACAACGTATATAGATTATAGATCTCCTGAGTTGAACTAATCTATAGACGCATTCTCGCCCACAATATTGTTAGGTACTGTGATATTATATATTTACATCTAGAACAATATACGCTAAAATATATCTACACAGTACGCCCACTTTAGCAAGGTATGGTAGGTAATTTAAGTATACATGGTATGTAGACCAAATTAAGATCTTTCCATTTTTATTTGAGATGAAATGTTGCATCCCAAACATTTACTTATTAAAACACATTTTTGCTCTTTCATTGCCCTTTGCGTACCAGGATCGCGGCAACTCTTTCTTTTGAACCATCCAGCTGTCCAAGCAAGCTAAACCTTTGCATGCAGCTAACATATGAATAAGGATGACTACATACTCGTAAAAGACATAATTAAAGCCATACTGTCCATTTTCTGCCCACCAGACACGCGAAGCGATGTTTCACGATATACTGCTAGGTACCTAAAACACATACCTACGGAACTGCAGTGCCCACTAAATCAAAATAGCTGGCTACCGCAAAATTGGCACCGAACTGCTCGCAGATAGCATCGAGTAACAACGTGGAGTATACCGCGGTATTGGTAGCATACCTCCGAGTAACGTACACGCATACCTCCTGCGAGCGTGGGTGGTGAATGCTGCCTGGGATATGTGGAATGGCGGGATGGTGGCTTTTGAATGTGAGGTACGTTTGTTTCAGACTGTACCACTAAATACCTACGTATGTTTAATGTGAAAGTACTTACCAGGTAATTACTACTCTCATTTAAGTAATGTAGGACGTCGTAATGAAAGATGGAACGACGATTTAAAGGTTGTGGGCAGTAGATGGATGTAACCGGGATGGCTGACGTTGTAGGGAGAACGACCACAGTCAGTCAGTTGGGCAAACGCAAAAACAAAGGAAGTAGGTAAGAGTAGCAGAAGCAAATCACAAAATTGTCATGATTGAGAGCATAAAGGCGTGTAAAAAGAGACACGTTTCACTACAATATTTTTTATAGTAAGTTGGGTTAAAGTGTCGCAGTGTGAACTCGCGCTTACTCGAGTTGCGGAATACCGCGCTCGTTTCTGTCCACGACAATGATTTGTAACACTTCTTTTGTTCAAATTATGTTTCCATTTGAATAAATACTAGAAAAATGGCGGCCGAGGGAGCCGTCCCGGGTTCATGTCGGTCGTTTCAAGTGACAGAATCGATTTAGTGTCGACCAAAAACAATTTTACGTAAATCGAGGTGAAGGAATTGGACGTAATACTTTTGTTTTTTACGAATGAATCTTGATACCGTTTTCGTTGTTTTTCCACTAAATCCTAGTTGTCAGGATTGGTTTTGTGTGGGAACAAATAGGGTTGTTTTTATGTTAGTCAGGGAAAATGTAATCTAGGTTATCTGTCAAATTACCGCGCAAAATCAGGCATCCATTTTCTTTTGTAGAAAAAAATGGCGACTGCGAGTAACCTACAACTTTATTAGAACTTAACCTATATTTATAAGGAGATAAGAATAAACAAAACACTAAATTTTTATCGAACACTCGGTGAAGTGCTCTCAGACACTGCAGGTACCATCCTGTGGGCCAAAAGTACCATCCAAAGCCCACAAATGCTCATTAATGAGTCTTGGTAAGGTTAAGGGGCGTTTGTGCCATAGTTGCTCGATTCAAGGGCCCTGGATCACTCAGGAATGCTCTTGGACCAAGCCTAATAAGGCCAGGAATGCTTAGTGGTATATTTTTGTTTTGATCCACCTTTTATCTTGGGAAAAAGGCAGGGGTTGCGAACGTGTAGGTACAAAATAACGAAGGGTAAACAAAAATATTTTGAATGGAATCTTTGGGCAAATCAAATTACCATGTGTACAGGTTTTATTAAGGGAATGTTTTTTCAGAATGTTTACAAGCATTTTGAATATTTTAATGTTTACTGATAGCGGGTATATATATGTAAATGAAAATCTGTGATGTGCATAATGTCGACATCAAAGAGTATTTTTAACCAAACATGACGAATGACAGATATAGGTAGTCATTTGAAAGATGTTTCTTTTAAATCAGATCAGTAGTTCCTGAAAATACATACATATCTTGTTCAAGAAAACTTTATAATATTAGCGTAGAAGATACTTCTGCTAGCTTTCACAATGGTGGAAAAACTTTTTGGCCAAGTAAGCTGGACTTCGAGCTTTCATTTGTCTTATACCTATCATAGACAATAATATCATCGTGGCAGAGTAGCTGATGTATCACCACTCTAGTGCCATATTGTAAAATGGTCATCGTTTATATCCAAACCGCAGGAACCACGGTATAGCCTCGGAATTTGATCGGTGGCTGTGGCCCTGTAATTTACCCTTCATATCCTATGCAAACCATAGCTATCTTAACTAATATTAAAAGCTAATATTAAATGTAAAAGTTGTTACGTTTGTCAGTCACAATTTATTTTAGACTGAAACGTGCATTAGAAGAAAGAAAGAAAGAAAGAAAATCCATTTATTTCGAACACACGAATGACGCAAGAAACAAATAAATAAATATGGCAATATGGCATTAAACAATTTTTGATCTCTATCAAAAATTCTAAATCTATTTAATTGCTGCAGGTAAGCATAATTTTGAGAACTCCGTTTTGAAAAAGTAGCAATGGAGCTGTTTGCGGTTCTTCATAGTGTTCAACTAATTTCATATGCGTGAAAGTTAAATAAGGAACTCAATTCAACTTTCACTGTTATTTCAGCAGATCTTTAGATTTCAGTATGGAGAAATTACATCTATTGTTTTTTTTTTATACAAAAATGTCTTCAGCAACCAAGGTAAAACCGTCGGCAACAGCAATACCATAGTCAAAATTACACAATTTAGCAAAGGGATGGCGGCCAGGGTCGATTCCTCAGTCCGAGGTCAAAAGGGGTCTGCGGGGTTAATTCAAAAGGTCTTCAACATAACTACGAGTGGTTTCAGAATATCAATTTGACTACATAATCATATTATGTCGGAATTGTTTGGCGGAACTTTGTAATTGATATTTCATGAGACAAGTTACAGCTTAGGTATGGGTATTTTTTCACGCAAACGGTTCGGATTAGGGTCAATTCCCACTGAAAGAGCAGCGGCCGGCAGAGGCCGGCAGTAATTGCAAGGGATTGAGCGCGAGCGCGGCGGGCCGCGCGGCGCCGCGCTGCGCCGCACCGCGCCGCGCTCTTACATTTTCCGTGCTCTTACGGCCGCTGCCGGCCGCTGCTCTTTCAGTGGGAATTGACCCTTACGGTCGGTACGTAGGTAGAACTGTTAATGTGTCAAAAGATCAGAATAATGTATGTTAAAAGCAATAAGCTACTTTATACAGGTTCGGGGAAGTAGTTTCCTTGTGGGACGCAGGTAAGACTTGGGTTTTCATATAGCATAAATAAAAAGCTTTTCAGTGATACGTATAGTTGTCACTATCCATACAAGTGGGAAGTTCTCATCAATACAAAGAATATAAGTCCAAATACGAGGTATTTTACATATTCAGTTGTCGAGTTCCCTCGACTTTCTCTGGTCTCCATCATCAGGTCAGCTTCAAACCTTCACTGTTGCAAAGGTCTTGTCAATACAAATAATTTAAGCTCAAACACGAGGTAGTTTACATATTCAGTTGTCGAGTTCCCTCGACCCTCTCTGGTTTCCATCATCAGATCAGCTCCAAATCTTCACTGTTGAAAAGTGCTTTTAGGCGTCAACTGAGTATCAAGTTTTTACCCTATGTATGCCTACAACTTTCGAAGGTTGCCCTCGATTTCTCAGGGTTTCCATCATCAGATCCTGAACTGATGACTATGGGACCAACTGGCAGCTATTCCGAGTCGAACAAAAAAAGAATCACGTAAATCGGTCCATAAACCTCGGAGTAATCGATGTACATACATAGAAAAAAAAAAAAACATACCGGCCGAATTGATAACCTCCTCCTTTTTGGGAAGTCGGTTAAAAATAAAGACACAGCCAGCCTAAAATCATTGAGTTTCTTTTCAAATTCAGATTTTTTTAGTATGTACACTCAGAATACTTATATGTACATAGAGGTATACATAGTTTAGGTACGTTAGCTACACGTGGCTACACTACAAAATTCTGCACACTGCAGTTGTTTGCAAAGTAAACAAGCGTCACAGAAAAATTTGAAAGAGTTCCTACGTAGATATTTCACAGAATTTTTCGCTAGACTGACGTGAGCTAACAGAAAGTAACAAAAAGAAAAAAATCTAGGCTGTTCCTGGAAATAAAAAAGGCCGTATACGTCAAGCCTTGTCGGCGACACTGCAAAATTTTCCCTCCATTTTTATTCAATTTTCTGGAAAACACGTCAGATTTGAAATTGGAACTCGTTCGGAATAAAAAAACAAAAGTTTTGAATATAGAAAAGATGTGGATACGTTCCAATTGTCTTTTGTTAATATTTTATTCTGTTGTATGAAGGTTTGCATACATATTGAAACTTTTATAATAAAATAAATATTTTCCACTGCAGAAGAGTTGTTCAATATTTATTTATTAAATTGAATGTATCTAGCTAGACATTTTTATAAGTTCTTTTTACAAAACAATGACTCTTTTGCATAGTTTTTCCTATTTCTCTGTTTTTGACGGAAGTCGGTACGTTAAACCCATATATTTATTTAGTATCAACTCTCGTATGGCTGTTTAGTATCACACACGGTTTAATCGATCTTTGTTTCTCGATTTAGAATATTTATTGTGGTTACTCGTCGGCCGTCCGGCTGGAAATATCCCAAGGGAGGGATTTATTTTCGGCGCTAACTTGGCAATTTTATAAAGTACTCGCTTTAGGTAGAAGTATTGGAAAATAAATAAATAATTGTTTTTTTCAGTTCTAACAATGACAGAGATATACTTTTTGCTAGGTTCCTCCAGCGGCGTACCATGGGCACTACTTCGCGCACCCGGGTAAAAAAGGTAACCGATACCATTTCTTCAGGAACGGGTGAAACCGAGGGCTGCATAATATAAAAAATACACGAAACGACTTCGTTTGTAAAATTGATAAAAATATTCCACGCGCCACTTTGTAAAATGAAGTTTACGAACATAATGAACCAACAACGAGATATTTTCAATTTTATAAACTCCATAAAGGTAATTTGATTTGTCTATGTGTACCTGTACCTATATGCTTTCAATTTATTTTTGATAATACAATTTTTCTTTATGCCTGGCCAGACGTAATTTGTAATTGTAATGTTGCTTGATAAAATTATGAACGGAAAACCTTGTTTGTATTTTATTTATTTTACTACCGTCATCTTTGCATCCACTTTTTTCTTCTCTATTTTTTCGTTTCGTAAAACCCTTTTCATGCTTGTGCTAAAAGAAGTCTTATCTACATCTATCTACTAGGCGCCCATGACTTCACGCAAGTCTCTTGCCGTAACTCCCAAGTTGTTCGCAGCTCGAAGTGTCACGAACAACTTACCTGCACTATAAACATGAGCTCCTGGTACATCAAAGTTAATTTAATTCCACCTGAACGCTCGTGTTTACAACACTGTTAATTACTTGAACATTGTTTTAAGACTCCACGCCATCTTGCGAACGGCTTATGAACAATGATAGCTTTTACTTTAGATTATGTGCTTTTTGATTGTAGAAGTTTATACATTTATCAAGGTGTTGATGTCAGTTTCGTACAGTCAAAAAGTACGATGTTCGAAATTCATAGCAATTTTATTGAATAGTAGCTTTTCCCTTAGTTTTATACCCGCGTCCCGGAGGATCTTATTAATGTATCTAGACAAAATAAAGGCTTTGTAACACACAGATAGTCTAGCTTACCAAACGAGAAAAAAACTTCAAATCGGTTCAATAGTTTCGGCACCTTCGTGTACAAACAAACAGCCAACTTTCGGCGCCTTTGTGTACAAACAACCAAAAAATCCACACTTGTGTTAGGAAAAAAATATTCTAGGTTTGAATAACCACAAAGAATAATGTCTATACATAAATACATCTACCATCTCTTCGCCACATTACCCGTTAATCTAATCCAGCTCATGTGACGCTCACGTCTTATTAATCTAACGTCATTACTGTTATTAATTAAAAGGAGCCTTAACGATACTCGAGCGTTGTATTTTTTTATATTTCCACGTGTAAACAGTCGATATTTTACCATAAATTCTAGGACGCGTAATAAAATGTATCTATGAAGGTTTGATCTCGAACTTGTTGGCGGAACTTCTTGGATACATTAAAAAGTTTGACTACTGGTACCACTGACTGGTACTCAGATGTACGTACCTAAGTTGAGAACTTTGGGAATTAAATAGCAAAAGTATCGACTAGTATGGGTAAAAAATAAAATAAAGTGTTCTTCTGTCATTTGTAAATTCATTGAATTTTTTTTATTTGTACTATGTGCACGAAAAATCTGCTGTGAAAATTATTTTTCCTACTATATATCAGTAACATTCCTTTTTTAAGCTACCAAGCAGGTACCAGGAACACATAAGTCAAAGGAGTCTTTCAGAAAATTTGCGGCCATACGGTATAACTACTACTGGGGAATGAGTTCCACAATTTCTTTTCGTCTTTCTAGGAAGTTGTACACCAAAGTGCACAAAAGTGTGGCTTTTTGGTTTTCAAAAAGGGAGATTGAAATAGATATCTCGTAGGGAACTTATTTCTACGAAATAAGTTTAAGGTTCCCTAAGGTTTTTTTCCTAAGGCATCGATTTACACCTAAGTGTCATAATTCAACACAGACAACCCATCCATGAATTGGATGAGTCAAGCAGTTTTCCCTTAGTTAATCGACCCGGGCGGCCGCTACTTAGCGTCGATTCACTCTATTGATTCACAAAGTAATGTCTATAACTTATTGTTGACTATAATAAAGCTTACCTAGCTTGGTAATGAAAGCACTTCAACAACAGAAGTATGCAATTTTTTACCGTCTATTCAGGTGAGAAACTCAATTTATTATGTTTTTATGTCGAGAAGAAAAACAAAGTTGTTTTCATGTTTGACGCTTTCAGTTGCCGACAATAGCTTTATTTTATGAAAGTGTTCTTTTCAAGTTTGTGCTAGATAATGTTGTGGATCATCGTTTATAATATTACTAGTATTTTCTGTTTATGTAAACGTCTTTAGAGGGTTTGAGAGATATTGTAAGTACTTGCCATGATTTTGAAAGTCATTTGACTCTTGCATGAGCCGGGAATGCTTTGTTAATATTCCAAATAGAACACTGTAAGAATCAACAGAATACATAATTAGAATGCAAATTGATTGTCACTTTTTTTTTGGTAGATGGAAATCATTAAATGATCCTCTCTCCCGCTATGGGTGCAGCAGAAGTGAGTGTTAGACTTAAGGTAAACGCGGGTGAAGTCGTCATGCCCCAATAGTCGTCAATTAATCTTAAAACTTTTATTATTATTTTCTACTGAACTTAAAATGGGCCGGTTTATATATCAACATATTCTTGATAATATATTGCACAATTGAAATAACAATACGGGGTTTTAACAGTCACGGCTTCTAAGATATGTTATTTCAAACGTGTGTGCCCTAACAAAATCGTTTTTTCGTGAAGTTCAGCTGTCAAAAGTGAAACTCAGCACGTGGTTTTGTGTTTTGATTTACATAACTCCAGTGGGGTCTGTGGTATGTTTCTTTGTTCAATTAGATAGTTAAGTTTATTTGCTAGCGATGTAATATGCAATTTGGAATACTTTTAACATAGAAGATATATTTTTTTAATGTGACATCTATTGGTACTTCAAAACTCCCATTTGACCCAAAACCCGTCAATTTTACAATTATTATGACGACTACTGGGACATGCTCAAAAGTTGCACCTAAACTCGTCATAATGAGGATATTTTGTGTTTTACAGTACAAAATGCGAATAAATAGCTAATATCGGGACTTTTACAAAATTGATAACTGTCTAGAACAAACATATTTAAGGTTAAGATTACATTTGTTCATAAAACTGCGTTTCTTTTAAGCTTTTTCTTAGGGGTAAATTTTACTCTGCTGGTTCTAGATGCACGTACACAGTCATGTTATTCGATTCAATTAATATGTTTCTTAATGGTTAAATCCCCTGTTTTCTATAAGTATGCACTTCCTACGAGTGTTTTTTCAGGTATATATTGGCCGCTCCGCCATTCGATTAAGATCTACCACTTTGGGTACAAGTAGGTCTAGCACTAGCCTTTGTTTCTACTACGCTTGGATTACAATTTGTGGCAAACAAAAATTGACTGTTCTTACACTACTGCTTTTTGTTCGAAATAACGTGCCTTAATAGCGCCTGTATAAAAATTATGTCATTCAACTAGTTTTGACGCAAAAATATTAAAATCAGTTTTAAAACTAAGATGACATAGCTTCCATCGCTGTCACTTCTTTGCTTGTCGTATTCGATATTGATGGGTAAGGAGAAATCTTAAGTAAGATTTTTTATTTAAAATTGTCTGTATTTAGTGATTGCATGATCGTAATAATAGCAGATCATGACTGAAAGAAACTACAAGCAAGAGGGCCTTTTAAAAGTCATAAATCGTAGTCGTCGTAAATCAAGGGCCCACACACAACATCAGATGAAGCAAAAAAATTTAAAACGCCCTTTTAAGACAACTTTAATGAAATGGTGACACAAAACCGACGATTATCCCTGTATATACTATAGAAATGAACCCAAGGACAATCTCCGGTTCTGTGCTAAAGTATTGCTAACTATGGAGGAAAACTACTTGGGCTATTGCGTTGCGAGGGATGTTGATTGGATATAGGAAACTATAGGAACTATGGCACTTGGAAAAAAGTCGTGGTGGCCTGGTGGGCCAAGAATCAACCTCTCAAGTATGAGGGCGCGGGTTCGATTCCAGGTCAGGCAAGTACCAACGCAACTTTTCTAAGTTTGTATGTACGTTCTAAGTATATCCAGCAATGACACCAATGACTGTGTTTCGGATGGCACGTTAAACTGTAGGTCCCGGCTATCCTTGAACATCCTTGGCAGTCGTTACGGGTAGTCAAAAGTCAGTCAGTCTCACACCAGTCTAACCAAGGGGTATTGGGTTGCTTGGGTAACTGGGTTGAGGAGGTCAGATAGACAGTCGCTTCTTGTAAAGTACTGGTACTCGGCTGAATCCGGTTAGACTGGAAGCCGACCCCAACATAGTTGGGAAAAAGGCTCGGAGGATGATGATGATGAGGAACTATGGCACCTGCCGATGACAATGTATAAAATACATGTTAAAATGGCAGGTGGAGACTCGCCACCTCACTTACTGGGCCCCCGGGAATCAGTTGCTAAATCGCAACAAGAGGGCAACAGGTACATGAGCGGCTGAAGGGTGAGGATACCTCGGCGGACTTTAAACGCAGATCACGCGCTCCCTGTGGGTCCAGCATCACCGGCCCACTCGCCACTTACCACGAGGCACCTACCCTCCGAGCAGGGCTGCTAACCCTGCTCTAGCGACTCCACTCTGGTCGGCCAAGGAAGGCAAGCCAAGAGGCGGGAGACCTTCACTCCAGCAGGCCGGAGATGGGGGACAGTATACTCTCCCTGGAGCACTCGGATATATAGCCCCGCGGGGTCGCTACTCCCCGTCATCCACCTCAGATGCCCTGTGGGGCTTATTAGATATTATTATTATTGAGTTTGAACGGTTAGTTGTACCTAATCATATTTTATTTTTTGATTGATACCTTTAAGACAGTAGACAGTTTAAACTGTCTATAGAGATTTTTGCAAATGGTACTTAGCATGCGCTAAGCAGTTCAGAAGTTTTGATGAATGACAAACTTACCTACATATTTATGAATGTTAGTAATTATTTCGCGATAAGCTATATCGGGTGTGTCGTTCACAATCACATTAAATTCTATCACATATACTTTATGATATTCTATGGCGATTTGTAAAAAAAATAACCTAATCCATTCAGTGGTTTAGCCACAGGAGTCATTTTTCGTTTTTATAATTTACAACATCATGTGTAAAGCAGAGATAAAGTTAGGAGTATCGAATGTTTTGATCAGTTGACAGCTGTCAGTTTTCAAGGGAGAATTACAGTTGTTTGTAATGACTGACTTTTATATGGTGTTCTAATTTTCGCACATTTTTATTCTATTTACTTTGTTTGAAAAATTCATTTTTTTATTTTTACGTATTTTTCTTTTTTCTTTGTGTTAATGGACATATATTAACCAGTATATTAACGCATTTCATTTAATGTGATTATGAACGACACACCCGATATAAATGAATGTGGCTTTTATTTTTTGTGAATACTAATTATTTTATTTTACAATTTAAATATTTTAAAAGTAATTATTTTACTCGTGCTACATATGCACATGACTGCATCGTTATTATAATTAAAACATATAACATACTAGCTTCTGCCAGCGGTTTCACCCGCATCCCGTGGGAACTACTTCCCGTACCGGAATAAAAAGTAGCCTATAGCCTTCCTCGAAAGAAATATTCAAATCGGACCAGTAGTTCCTGAGATTAGCGCGTTCAAACAAATAAACTCTTCAGCTTTATAATATTAGTATAGTTATCGGCACGAATCTTGAGCTGTAGGTCACAGCTCCTGCGCAGAAGTATTTATTGGGTCCCTTTTGTGGTATGAAGTGAGGCGCGGGGACGGGCTAAAGCGGGGATTGGCCCGCAGTGCATCGCGTCATAGCGGTCACTCGGGATTGGTCCTTTGCTAATAAATCACTTCTGCGCAGATGTAGGTCAGAGCTCAAAATTCGTGCCGATAACTATATAGATATTTTATACATAGACTGGTTTTGTGATTCCAAGCGTTTGATAGATAGGAATATAAATTAAAATGCAACCATGTATCTGTTTTATTGAATACCTGCTCTTCTAACAGATTATGACCTGCTATCCTAAATAGGAATTTGGTTTTTTATCTATCTACCTACCTGATGTTTCAAAAGCACAAGTATGCTTAACAAATTCAAGCACAAAAAAAAATTTACATAACTTGAACCTTATGTTCAAGAGCAGAGAGTTTACATTAGCATTAAAAGTTGACGAGTACTGGGATAATTTGACGAGTATCCGTACAAATCAGACGACTATTGGTACAAATCGCCCTTTTTTTACTTTTGCCTTAATAAGTATAAAAATCCATCAAAATGATTAAAAAAACATTAGTTAATTAGAATAATGAATAAATACTCTATCACGTCATGCAAAAATTTTCATTTTCTATTGAATATTTAACACACAGTAGCGCTTCAAAGTCAGTGATTTCCGAAATCCGACGACTATTGGTACGTTTACCTTATACTTGCTACTATCAACCCATGTCATGTACCTTTTGTAGAATGTTTTGAAACTGACTCGGTGGTACCTGAAATCCAAGTTTAGGAGACTTGAGTACCAAATTCAGAGGCATTGAAAGTATCAGTTCAAAATAAGACACACCTACACCACCTTTGCCTTTGCAAACACAGCCAACTAAATCTTTGTTAGAGAATCTACATGTCATAAGTCTACTTATCCCAACACCTAAACAAAGGTGTGATAAACAACAGATTACAGTCTATACTGTATCTATGTATTTTTATACATATGTATGTATATAGGTTCGTCCTAAAATACATAATGGTGGCGTTGAAGCGTGGGCAAATAATCAATAATGTTATCGTAAGATAAGTTCGTTCGTGATACCCGCAGAATTAGCCAGTGATGGTGTAAATGAGCTGATATATTTAACTAGTAGTCGCCTGCGATTTTGTCTAAGTCTCGTAGAAACTTCTTCGTATATCGGGATAAATATATGTATAAGCCTTTAGCCTGTCTAGCCAGACGAGATATCATCATCAACTGTCTAGGTTTTATTCAACTATGTTGGGGTCGGCTTCCATTCTAACCGGATGCACTTGTGTTTTACAAGGAGTGACTGCCTATCTGACCTCCTCAACCCATTTAGCCGGGCAAATCGATAGCCATTGGTTAGACTGGTTGTCAGACTTTCTGGCTATCTAACACTGATATATTTTTTCAAAGTGGGCTGATTACTACAACGCTTTTACACTGTTTTTTCGTGCGCAGCAAATCCAAATTATTCGCTCGACAATTTCCTAGCAACATTATGTATTCCTGGCGACATAATCTGTCATGCGGATTTAGAGCCTGAGATTCTAGCAAAGCAAATAAAATCTTTAGCTTTATAATGTTAGTTTGGATAAAATTTACTAGATACTAGCGTTTTCTCGCCGATTTACTTTACATAGACACAATGTGACTTACTACTGCGGACCTGGGAATTGTATGTTTTTTATTTTTATTTTTGCGTTTAGTTAAGTATTGAATGACTGATTTCTGATATTAAATATTAATTTCTTAAAAGGTTTGGTAAACGGGGTTAATCGAAGTTTACTAATATATTTTATAAAATACATACTATAGATAGGTACCCAAATGTACATAGTTTAGAAATAAAAGAGTTTTTAAAATCAAACCTGTTGCTTTAGAGACCTAAACAAACAAACTTAGGTACATATTTTTATTTTAATATTAGTCTTGATAAGGTTTACACAGATTTAAAACTTTAATTTCGGCGTATTAACTTTAGGGCTTCATAAATAACTTATTAGCAAATATTTACGTGGTTTTCGTTTGAGTTATAAAGTTCTTGTGTAAACTAGTATAGATCAATAAAGTCTGAGTTACGCAGACATTTTTGTAGTTAGACTTCATTAGACTTTATATACTTATGTATGAGAATAGAAATAACATGTGCGACTCTCTAGAGATGAGCAAGTACTTGGGTGATTTTGAAAACTTTTTTTCAAATGATTTTGATTGCTTTGGTAAAATAAAAAAAAAAAGTTTTTGAATAAAATTGATTGAAGACACTGCAATGTAATGGTGAGTTGCTACTAAAATTGTAAGCATATTTGATTGGGAACAAAAAATGTTCGCTAAGCGAGAGTTCGAAAGAATGTCCGCTATGTTACATGCCTACATAAAAATACTCATGATTTAAAATTCACTTTCACATTGTTATTTTTTAATTTACTTTTTTTAATCTCCCTTTAATCCGATGGTTAACTGGTACAGAATGCTTTGTGGCATGTGCATTTTTTTGTACATGTAGTATACATAAATAAAGAAAAGGCTGCAAAAAACCAAAGTCTATTTTATTTTATACAAGTATCCAATTACTATAAAATTCTAAAGGCTTTTATTCTCTTAAAAAGACTAATAAAATAAAAACACCGCGACAACCAATCGCTTAGGACCATTAGCGTAATTAATTAACTTACCGCATTTTATCTTGTTTCTTACTTTTCTATAGAAATTAGATAAAATAGAAAGATATAGTGCTTTTTAAAGAGATGTCACTTAGTTTTAATTAGTCTCTTAATTATGGAGTCTAGGTGGTGGTAAAAGTCTCAGTTAAAAGCGAAGTTCTAGATACAGTGCCCATTTTAAACATATTTTTGGTAATACTGTTGTTGAAAAACTTTTTAACCGACTTCCCATAAAGGAGGTTCTCAATTTTTATGTTTGTATGTGTTTTGGTCGGTCGGTATCAAACTAAAATTTATTGTTAGGGTCTTGGAATTATTTCCTTATTTAATTATTAAATAAAAATAATTTCACAGATGGGATTGAATGAGCAATCGATCGGTTGGTGTAAATTCTCTCTTAGGACAATGTGTTTATAAAATTAAATTGTTATTTTCTTAAATTAATTTACGGACGTATTTATTATACATAATATGTCGTATCCACTTAGTACACACATAGGTATGGAGGAAAAACCCGAACGCCAACATACCTTTAGAGACGCAACACAAAAATATTCTCGACAAGCATAATTGATTAAAATTCGACCTTTTCCCGTTTCCCGTAACATGAGTGAATGGACAATATTGGATATATGTATGTACCTACATATATAACGTACCTACATGTCAGGACATTATATTTATTTCTTAGAAGCGGATGTAATAACGTATCCAATCTCCATTACATAATGAGCGGAGCAACCATATTTTTATTAGTAGATTTCCTTACAGAAACTACCAATACATAACTGTATTACTGTAGGTAAGTTTGTTACTCATAGTATTAGTTAGACAAGGTTATGAAAGTCGCAAATCGGTAAGTAAAGTAGTACATTATGTTTATGTGGTTTAGTGGTCAAATTCAATTATGTTTCACAAGTTTTTTTTTATTAGAAGCTAACGCTTTTCCCGCACCTGGATAAAATATAGCTTAACATTAAGATATAGCAACTTTACGAGAGTGACATTTTTTCCAATCGGTTAAGTACCTACATAGTTTCGTACCCTAATCTTTCCTCTTTATAATATTAGTGTAGATTCTAAATGTTTCAGTTGAAATCATGAGAAACAGAATCCATAATGTCTATCTTTCAGTGAGTAGTTAAGCACTCTGCAATTAGGTACTTACATAATTTATAGATGCAAGCAGTTTCTATTCATAGCGCCTACATCGCAGGCTACATGCATTTTTTAGGTTCGATTAATCGATATTTTAGACCTGTCTTATGTATATTTTATTAAGTGACTTGCAATATATTTTTCTAACATAGTTCATTTCGCTTTGATACTTTCTACTTATGAGATTCGGTTTTCAAATCTTTAAGTTCAGATCAGCCATTAAATATAGGTATAAATAATGTTTACCTTTTTTTCTCATAAACATTAATTACCTACCTAAGCGCTCTAACCCCGTTCCATACTACCAGCTATTTTCGTATTTATTTACGGCTAGTACTCTATCCCAAGGGATTCATGGCAACGATCAAGGTACTAGGCATACAGAACTTACAAGGGGTATTGGTAAAGTTGCTGTTTACTCTCAGGATAGTCCTGTGTCCCTCGGGTCCCATATAAGGGATTATAGTTCCTTTGTTTTTTTATAGATATTGAAAGGAGTTGGGATGTTGTGGAGAATTTAAAATTTAATGGTTTCCAAACCATTAATGGTCTATAAATCAATTGATTTTTTTTTTCTGGAACGCCGGTGGTTCATCTTCCTATACTTTGCATTAATGTTTGTATTTATTTTCGGCTATCCTTCGTGAGCCCAAGGTACTAGGCAAACAGAAGCTACAAGGAGTATTCGTAAAGTTGCTGTTTACTCACAGGATAGTCCTGTGGGGACGCCACAGAACCTTTCTGCATCCGGATAAAAAATACCGACTCTATCTCTCAGGCTCTAGACTAGAGCTATCTATTTACCAAACTAAAAATTTAAAACCAATTTAAAAATTGGTTCTGTAGATTTGACGTGAAAGCCAAACAGACTTTATCTTGACTTCCAAAGAAACCCAGATTAACTACATAGTTTGTTTTTATATCTTCTTATTTTCTTCCCAGCTATCCTCAAATATTCCGAGTCACACATACCCTATCTTGTAATCCCCCCGAATCCCCAAACCAAGTTCTATTGGCTTCAATAAATCTATATTGTGAATGGGACTCTGTCAACGGAAGGCCAATAAGCCTAATAAAGTTGCCGACTCAATCAGGATCGTTATGTCAAACTTTGACAGATGACAGCGTGGGAATTCGCGCGGGAAACGAGAAACGAACGTCTATTTACGGAACAAATCGTTTTGTAGGTAAAATGACTTGTCTTTTTAATTAGAAAACCGTGTATGAATAACGTTATTGAGTGATTTTATTATAATAACAACGTTGTCTTATTTAATATTCGAGTAAAATTACCCTTTTTATTTTATACCCATTTTATATGTTTAAGCATACTTTGAAAAATTTCTAAAGCTTTTAAAACTTTAAAGTTCGCATTCCTTTTAAAAGGATTCAATTTTATTTTAAAACGCTTTTGTTTTTCTTTTTTTTTAACAATAGACCACAGTCTGATATTTTTTTTATGACTAAAGAAGGCCACTAACCTTATTAGTAATGTTTGATATTATGATTTCAGTTTTGATAATATTAATATGGTGGTATTAAGTTCAAAATAGATCATTCAATTGGCAGATAATACTATTCAATTCCAATTCTAGTCAAATAGCATTTTGAAACTCACCCTATTATTACCTAAAATTAATTTCAAAGCATATGGAGAATTCGACATTTTGTAGATAATTTTTATAGCACACATACACACTTTTGGGTGTTCTGAAATATTTTCTCGCTGTCCTATGACAATATGCGTGACAAACAAAATATTCCAAACACGTTTATGAATATTATTCTATCGTCCTATCGAAGCTTAGATTTTAAGGAAAGTGAGATCGCGACTAAAGGGTGCGGATAAGCCAAGAGTGAAAATTAATGTTCGCCATCTTGGATAGCCGTAGGCGTTATTAAGCTTAGAATACATTAGCTGGCCTCGCCTAAGAGTAATTTTAGCCTGCGCGCACACTACAGGGTATTTAGTCGGCCCTTGGTAGGAATTTTTTCGTCGGTCAAATTCTTAGTCGGTCTGATACCGAACAAATACCTAAATCTAATTGTTTCGTGTGTAAGTAAATCGTTCGTGGATCAGAGAGCACGTTAATGTCAGTCCTGCGCCTGATCTCTCTCCGTCCAGTCGTGTCGGATTGCCGTCCGATCGGACTATGGGAGTGAAGGAATAGTCAGTACACCCGTGTCTGCGCAAATGCTTGTGCTATAATATGTCCTGCACAGTTGGCTAATCTCCTTACGTGAGATCACCCGCCGCAGCCGATAATCGGCTAGGAGGGCATCATCAATACTTCCATTCATCTTCATACTGATTTATGAGCAGAAATCAACTACTTACTTATCGGCCGACTAAAGTGTAGTGTGCGCGCGTTCTAAGAGTAATTTTAGACAGCCTTTTATGAAGGAAAATATGTCATTCTATTGTTGAAAGAAAGCTTTTATTTTCTAGGTATTTTCAGCAAGGTTTTGGATAGAAACAATTAAGGTGTGTGGCTTAGTAACAGGGAGTAAGTTTGTGGTGTTTTCTTTAGGTATATTTCGAAGTGATGTTCTGATTATAGTACCTGCTAATGTTATTGTTTTGTTAATTAAGTACGCACTGTCACCTCTTTGAGCCTCTCTTGGGGACCTTCTATTATCTCACTTGCTTTCTGGGGATCAGGGCGGGTTTTGGTCAGAAATGTATCGTCACCTGTCTGCCTCTCTGTATTAGTAGGTACCTACCTACCTATGTGTAAGCAATATAATATTATAAATAGGTTTTTTCTTTACGTTCGTTTGTTTATACTTATGCTAAATGCTTCGAAATTACTGAACCGATTTGGATATGGTACGTAAGTATAATTAGTTCAAATGGCATGCGAGTGAAACCACAGGAAACAGCTAGCTCCCACATAAAATAACTAGAACAAAACGCTACTGGAAAACGATCTAAACAAATCCGTCATAAACCCGTAACAAAACGTGCCCATCAGTTGTCACGTCAAACCCGAGTTAAGGGTAGCGTCATAAAAACTTTACACTCTAATGCATTTAATGAGATACAAGTGGGAGGGGGGGGGGACAGAGGGGAAGGGTATGATCACGGAGAACAAAATGACTAGTGGAGGTGCTATAGCGGAAAATCGCCTAAGAAAAGAGCGCGCCAAAATGTCGGTGAGCGGGGGACGAGGACGTTGGACCCGACCATTTTTTGTAATACCAAAAATCTTTGACAAATGTATAAAGAACCTGAACTCCTTGTTAGTTTACTTGTCACGGATCGTTTTGCCCACCGTAAGAATTTGACCTGCAAGGCATCTCCGCTCATTTTTCCTTACTCCAAGGGTGTGACGTACCAGGAAGAGAATATCGGCCTTCAATGGAATCGTTTAAGATTGACGTTTTGTAGATAGAAAGGATGACGGTAATAATAAGGTTTTGTGAAGAAATGCTTTATGAATTGTTTTACCTATAAGGAGGAGAATATTTACAAGTAAAATTGGAATATGTTTGAAGAAAAATGTGGAGACGATTTACCAGTCTAACCAAGGGTTATTTGGTTGCCCGGGTAACTGGGTTGAGGAGGTCAAATAGGCAGTTGCTCCTTGTAAAGCACTGGTACTCAGCTACATCCGGTTAGACTGGAAGCCGACCCCAACATAGTTGGGAAAAAGGCTCGGAGAATGATGTGGAGACGAATTGAGAATCTACTCATTATAGTGCAGCCTGTATAAAAGTATATTGTTGTTCTTAACCGAAACCAAAAACAACTAAACTAATATAAGTGAAACCGTTGGCGAAATCTAATCTCCATATAGGTATGTATAGTTGGTAAAAGGCAAAAGTAGCCAGCCAGTACTGGACCATTAGGTACTTTCAGTATTCACAACTGCTTATTTTTATTACTTCCACAAGCAAAATAAAGCCTAACAAACAATACAGCGATTTACTCGACCAACAGCAATTAAAAAACATTCAAAAAACACCTGTTAAACAATAAAGTTACTTCAACTAACTTTTACATTAATTTCGCAGCGTTTAAGGAAAATAATGCTTTTGTCTTAAGGTTAGAGTACATGATACTATTTTAATTGGCGATAGACAACAAACTTTTAATATTTCGAAGAAATTAAGGTCTGTTTAACGCTTAAAAATACAAAAATTTAAAAACTATAAAATGGCCAATTAGAAGAACATGCGCATTTTTTTTTGTTTTTTGTTATAAACTTCACTAAATTTACCAATATCACCACAAAGTGGATCCCGGAGGATGGAAGGCGACCGAGAGGGAGACCAAGGAAACGCTGGAGGGAAGACTTGGACAGCTTCCTCTCGGACTGGCCTCAAGCAGTGATGGATAGAGAAAAGTGGAAGGCTTTGGGGGAGGCCTTTGTCCAGCAGTGGGACAGAATAGGCTAATAAAAAAAAACTACGCACAAAGACATTAAACATATATGTACTACTTGACGCGGGATGTCATCTAATCATTCTATACTAGAAAAAGAAGTACCTATTTTGAACTAAAATGATTTTCCAACGCAAAAACCTAAAAAACAAATGCCGAGCAGTCACAAAATCAGTCGTTCGTGAAGCTAAAAGTATCGTGTATCACTGCCTTTATACAGAAAGAGAAATAAAATGGTGCAAAAGTAAGCATTTCTTGTTTTGCTTGTCGAGTCGAGATTTCCGCGCGAGTGTCTGTGTTTTTCATTTTCTGTAAGCTTGGTTAATGAAAGGCTACAAGTCGGGTGCTAATTTTGTGTGTTTTGATAGAAAATATGTATTTTTGGCTTTCACGCAGTGTAGACTGTAGACCATTCGTTTTAGACTTCGTTTTCACTCATTTGTTTTTGACTCTGGTCAAGCATCAAACAAATATACTCGTAAGTCGAAGACAAGCTGTATCCAGCGGTTTTAGTCGCGTTTTGTTAGAATTATTTCACGGTACCAGACAAAAAGTGGTCTATAGACTTCAGAAATTCATATTTGGACCATTCGTTCCTGAGGTTAGTGTGTCCAAGCAAACAAATGAACTCATCAGATGTATAATATTAGTACCTAAGTATTTATTTTATAAAACAAATAATGGATTCTATTTTATCTGAATTACCACCATGTTTCAAAATCACAGCAAGACCTAAATTATCTTCAATAACGTCGATTCGATAGGTCATTTTTTAGCCCCAAGGCTATAATGTCTCAATTTATATCGCCAAAAAAGTTTTCTTATTTTTTTATCCTCGCTTTGATGATCTCATCTATTGGTTCATCTGTTTTAACATCAAAACCTTATAAGAGGACTCAGCCCAATATACGGAAAGGTCACTTAAGTTGTTACTGTTACTGTTACAGCCTTTTTATCGTCCCATTGCGGGGCACAGGCCTCCTCTCACACGGATAAGGATTGAGCGTTAATCACCACGCTTGCTCAATGCGGGTTGGTTACTTAAGTAAAAAATATAAACATCCGAATTGAGAATAATATCTTATTATGTAGTTGAATGTATGTAATTACCATAGAAATCTAGTAAATTACCGAGCTACTAATCTTGCATGATAGAACGCATACGCCCAACAAACAGAATAAATAATAACCCGTCTTAATAATTAATTTCTCTCCATCTATCTTTGAAATTCGTGTATTTTCAGCCATTGAACCAAACAGTTAGCCTCGATATCATCTACCAAAACAATGCTATTGTTAGCTCTGCCTCAAACGACCGCATTCAAATCATCCATTCATTCGTTCACTAGTTCAAGGGTTCAGTACTGAACTTGTGATAGTTCAAGCTCGTTCAACCGCTTGGAGATTGTTGACAAAGCCAATGCTGAAATGAGGGTTTTTGAAATTTTTTCTGCCACCGGGTGGCGCCACGTATGCGTCTGGTCCAAACAGCTGTCAAATAGTATGGAATTGTAGGTGCCGAACTTATTGTTTATTGAAATTCTGTTATATTGGAAGTGTTATTGATTTTATTATGGACTACGGTCAGAATAAGGTTTCCGAACTAAAAATTGAGCTAAGAGAGAGGGTGCAAAAGTCACTGGTACTAAGGAAAAGCTTGTTGAAAAATTTTTTTACACAATATGATTTAGTTTTTTTTATTTACTCAACCGCAATAGTAAAACAATAATGCAGTGCTTTAATTATAAAATAAAAAAAAACACTAAAATCGTTCACTATTCATAGTAAAGATAAGCACTTTGACAGTTATTTGGACCTGACGACTCGGTGCTGCCACCTAGTGGACGCCATTTTACGAAACCCTCATTCATTGTTGTTTCTGGCTTTTGACGTTGTTAGACCAGGAGCCAGCGGACGCAAGACTTACGTTATTTTATAAAGGCTGAAACTTTGTGTGTGCATCTATGTACCTTACAGTGGGTGTGAATGATAGACTACTACGAAGTTTGACTGACGGTGGCTTTTGAAAATATATAAAAAAATACTTTACCTGACTCAATATTATTTTTTTGACAATCGTATCCTCCTTTATATTAAAGATTATATTAATACAAACCACTTTTTCTATGGAAGTAATATTTATCTCATACTAGCCGTTTTCCCCCGGTTTCACCCGCGTCCCGTCGGAGCTACTGCCCGCACCGGGATAAAATATAGCCTATGTTACTCGCAGATAATATAGCTTTCTAATGGTGAAGGAATATTTAAAATCGGTCCAGTAGTTTTTGAGTTTATCCATTACAACCAAACAAACAAACAAAGTTTTCATCTTTATAATATTAGTATAGACTAAAGTGCTAGCCTTTAAACATAGTTTTATGTTCTTTGTCTTGTCCCCTGTACGAAATCAACGATTGATGTCATATAATGTGTATAAATAATGCCAAGATCAGTGAAAAAATTTGTTACAAAACCAACGGAGCTTTACGTATTCCGCGACGCCGAGATTTTCTCCAAATACCCACAATATGACGCCTAATAAATCTTAGTTCAGTACATGGGTATCCAAATGTTGCCAGCCTCGTATGCGACATAAATAACTGCTGACACAAATAGCCGCGAAATGCGTCGATGTCAATCAATCACTAGATTTGTGCTGTTTTACTCTACGTTTCTTGCAATGGCTTTGGTACCTATAATACGTAAACATGTATAGGTATTATAGCAGTATGTAGATATCTTCTTACCAACTGTGACTAGACCTACGTGACCTACTGAGAAATCCATTGCCTATACTTAACGCTAGGTAAAGAGTTACTTTAACTCAATAACCTGATAACTACTGGACTGATTTCAAAAACTCTCTCAGTGTTACATAGCCTAATTACCGAAGAATTTTGCAAGTTTATTCTTCTGGGTTCGTGAAGCAGTTGCCAGTTAGTATTACAAGTATTTTCTCTGGCTCTAGACCAGCCATAGTTAACCTGCAGCCCGTCGGGCCCTTGATTGGCCCTGGATCAACCCCGGGTATCAAGATCATCTAGATGATCAAATAGTCTAGAGTCACACTATCTGTCTACACAATGTTTAATTGTATAGTTTTGCCGTGAAAACCGAACAGACAGTCAGAGTTTATTTTGCATTTACAGGTAGATTCTCTCTAACTCTATTCTCTTCTACACACTGAAACAACATGTCCTACACAAAACAGACAAAAAACACATTTATTTATAAACATATACCTAATACACTTAAATCTTACCCTACATTCTTTTCACCTACATTACACCTATCTATCTCCCCAGTTGATTTATACCCGGTCTCTTGACAAAGTATCCCAACTTTTCGATCGACAGCTCACGGGCTATTTCGTAATTCCTTGAAGGCGTTTTAATGGTTATTTAGTACTGCACAAGATTAGAAATGTATACGTCTGACATTTTAAGTATTTAGGTCAGACTTGTGAAATCAGAATGGTACTTATTACAGGTGACATTTTACTGAAAGAGTAATTTTTATTGAAATTGTAGACGACGGGAAAATTCCAAGTTTTTTTGGAGTTTTTGATGTTGATGTCAGATAAGTCGCGAAAAGTAAGCTTTGTAATTTAGGTATTGTTTCAGACATAGATAAATTTCTGATTTGTCGTGTCAGAACTCAGAAATATTTAAGTTATTTAAAGGACTGGTTTTTCTTTTCAAGTTAAGGTATGTAGATATTGTAGTCTGTGTGTCTGTATATACTCCACTATTTTCTTTATTAGTATGAAATGATCTATAGATAAAAATAGTAGTATTTAGATCTATGAAATGATATTATCAGACTCGTCACTCGTTTTTATTCTGATCACGACTACGATAGCTGTATTGAACAATCCCATAGTTACTACAATATATCTAGTATATAAATACAAATCTTCTGTCAACATAGGCAGCCGGAAATTCGTTCAGAACAATAAACAACTGAAATCAAAATGGCCGTAGGTAACTTGTATTATTTGAGTAGGATAATATTCTGCCCTCTAGGGCCGATGCTATTTATATCCTAACCTTTAGCGTGCTTTAGCGAACGAATCACGTCCAAATTGTCACAATGATATTGCTTTAATTTATTAGTTTTTATTTTTCTATAAATAACTACAATTTGCCTGAAATTTTATCCGCGTCTCATGGGAACTACCTAAGTTCCGGACAAGAATATAATATGCATAACAGCCTATGTCCGTTTACAGGATATGATCGATTGCTATGTCAATTATCAACTCAATAAGATTGGCCATTTTAGCGTGAAAGCGTAACAAACAAACCAACTCACTTTCAAATAATATAGGTAAAGGATAAGTAACGACTTTGTACATCTTTTGACAAATACTAATTTAACCTTTCCCTGCCTTTTAATGTTAGAAAATACTTGAGCTCCGCTGGTTAAGGAAAACGTGAAGAAATCTGTGGATTGTAAGAAAGTCTGTTATTCTTAGCAGTCTCCGTAAATCCGTGGTGAGCAATCATGGATGTTATTTGTGTCTTCTTTCCTTAAGTGAAATTATACTTTCTGTGAGCAGTGACACTATAAATAGGTAGATTGTTGACTGAATATGTAAAAGTTGAATCAGCTAAAAATGTGTTTGTGTTTCAGTTTTTTTCCGGTTTAATTGTTATTTACCAGCAGAAAAATATACTTAGCTTGTTCTACAATAGAATTCCTATCTTATTTTTTTCAAATACATTTTTGCACTCACACCAGCAGCGGCCGTCCGGAAATCATCAATCGATAGAGTCGATTTTGACAAACCCGGTGGAGCACTTCGTTTTGTAAATATATATTATGTTGTAACTTCACCATGACAAGTTCTAAATAAGTAATTCAAGTAAGCATCCGTATTTGCAACATCGCTTGAATACCTACTCAGCTTGTTTATTCTGCAAAAGCACAAATCAACAACTTACTTGGCAACCCTAAGCTCTTCCATGTTTGCCATTTGCTTTCAGTCAAGTGCATAGCATACAATATACATAGCAAGTAATATATCAGCATTCATATCTATCTGATTGATAGTCCATATTTAGAAAAATTGCGAAAATGCTTTTATTACCCTGTACGTTCATTTAAGCCATTTTTCGTCAAGTCAAGAAATCTTTTTACGGTAAAGATTTTTATTGATCTTGAAATCCAAAAGTGAAGTTTACTTATGAATGCTTTTAAGTTTGGTTTGGTTCAACAAAAATCGAGCTAACCAGCGTTTTCTGTGCTCAATCGTAGATAGCTTCATGCAAAAGACATGCGATAAAGCAAAATAATACCTAGCGAAATAAGAAGCACAAAAATCCCACAAGACATTCGAAATGAAGATCAGACTTCACATAAAATAACCCCCAGTACCAATGAAGTTTGTTACCTTATAAAATCGAGTTTTAAAAATAAAACTTTCTATACCATCCCTACCTCTTACTGTTGAATCAACCGCCATGGCTTTTAAAGTCAAGTGCATGGTACATATTGCTAAACCAATCCCTTTTACCCTCTCAGACCAATAAAAATACATAAATCATACTTAAGAGATAGGATTTTAAAACAATACTCCCATTTCTATTTATTGGACTTGATCGAAGTAGATTGTCTTTTGTTTTTGCTATTGAAAATCTTGTGTTTGTTGTCGTAAATAATTTGTGATCGTGGAAATATGAAGTACTTAGGACATTTTCAGACGTGTTTTGTTTCTCCGGTGTTGAATTTTTTTGTTTAATAATCTTTTACGTAGGTACCTTGCTTTTGTTCTGATGGTTTAAGAATAAGTACAGTTTGCTATGTTTTGTCTATGAAACGAAAAAATATAATAAAAAGCTTATTTGTTTGTGCTTTTGACACAAAAACATGTTATTGTCAGATAGCCCATTCATTTTGTCGGAAAAAGGCTTCTTTTTATCCGAGTATGTTTTAGCAGGCGGAAGCTAGTTATTGATATAACAATAGTTTTCACTTCGAACACAGTCACAAGATAGCAGCCAAATTCGAACGCTGAACAACCGAACCGTGTCTAATACAAGAACAAGTCAAATATTGATAATACGAGTGCCTACGCTTGAATATGGCTTAATTTACACCGACGCAGAATGAAATGCTAGCTAGCTGAATGCGCGAGAATTCCTGCGAATTTTTCGGCTCGTACTTTGTACACGTGTTAGAAGGTACTAAGACTGGGCCCTGGCGACTGATTGGATCAGTAGTGGTGACGATATAACTCGTAGTTATATCACACAGTAACTGAGCAATAGTCAACAGTTATACTTGACGATAAGTAGAAGGATAATCCCAAATGTGACACTGAGCAGCATGTCCAAAACTGAAATCAAACACTGCGCTCACTGACACCCATGCTCAGCTTGGTTTATATGGGTTACTCCCCCAGGTTTGGAGAGACAACAGTCCAGCAATGGACATCTTTCGGCTGTGACGAGAACGATTGACAAAGACTTCTATGATGAAAATACTCGGTTCCATTACGAGACGGTGTAAATGTACCCCACAAGGGTGTTTCCAGGTTCCTTACAGTTCAAGGCCGTGACGTCATCCCATGGTACGTTTCCTGTGACGCGAGCACGGGCTGTCTTGTCTTTAATGATGGCATATTACTTGTTTTGTACGCCTGAGGAATTATAGATGAAGTTTAGCAGTAGGATTTGTCTTTGAGTGTGTCAAGCACTGAGTAATTTTTCTTTTTGACTTTGCTGATTTCCTTTTGAAAGATAAAACTAACGCCCATATCATTATTAGTAGCTTACGACTGTAACTTCTGCAAAACTATTGAAGGAAAAAAACGTGATGAAATATTATTACAAGCATGTTATGTTACAATTTTCATGATCCGTTTACGAATGAGGGTGAGAGATTTTCATATCGAACTAGTAAAACTTGTTACGCAAAGTTTGATGGGGATGTGTATGTGTGTGTGTGTCTTGAGGGTGAATATTGAATGTTATGATAGAAATCTTGATGTTATTTATAAACGGATTTGTTGATAGTGCAATTTAGATACTGAAATAGAATTGTTGGAAAAGCATTTTCACGTATAGATCTTCAATGATTTCATTTTGAATGTTGCTCACACAGAAAAAAACATTATTAATTGGACATACACATTATAAGAAAATTCATACATCAGTTGTTTAACTATCGTAGGTACATCCTAGTTCATCCCTCTTAATATTTTAGTAGTAGGGATCCCTCCTTACCTATTTGGATAGGCAACCCTAAAATAGCTAGGCATATGTTCGTCTGTTTGATTTCGAACAATAAAAATATTTCGCATATTAATTAACCCTTTCACTTCACTTTATATTCTCTGTATCAGGATTATTTTCAATGCAATATGCGTATTCAATGCTGCGCTCGGTGCGCATGAAAAAGTTTTAATTTTCAGTCTATTGTTCATACAAATAACAGTTCAGGGACCGAAATATAGTATCTATTGAAATAATCTGTATCTCTATAAGTCTTTATTCAGAATTAATATTAATCATCAGCATTTCTATTGTCCCAATGGGGAGCACAGGGTTCTTTTAGTCAGTAAGAGTCTGACACTCCCTCACCGCTACTAACCCACAGCGGGAGGGGTCATTTGATGATTTTTTACGTCGTTAAAAAAAAAGGGTTCTTCTCGTACAGATATGGAATGAGAATCAGAATCAATCATCATTTCGTATTAAACTTCAGCACCCATATAGTTGTTTAACATTTAATATTATGACCAAGGGCGGATCCACCGTTGTGGGCACGATGGGCATGCCCACAACCTTAATAGACTTGCGACATCACACTTTACGGTCTTTTGAAATCGATAGGCTGATCATAACACAAGGGAACAAAATAAGACTTTTTTTTGTTGCATTTAATTTTATGACCGTTGTTTACTAATTCATGGTCACCATATTTTTTTTCTAACAGCTTTAGTTTTTGAGGTACTTTTGTGTCCCAAAACTCAAAAAATTCGCGGCTTCTTCACTTTGCAGTGATTTGAGTCCAATGTCATCAACGTTCGATTAGTTTAAGTTAAAATTTAAAAGTAGAAAAGAATAGCACCCCCATAACGCCCTCTTTCAGCACTTTCTGGTTAAGAAGAAGCGGTGAAGAACAAACTTCCCAGCAACACAGCTGTCTATTACCATAAAATTATTATTATTTACAATAGGCACTATTTTAATTTTTTTAGTTGTTTTGGTACTGCTTTGACCCAAAACTCAAAAAAATTTGCGCTCGCTACGCTCGCGGCTTTTCCCTCAGAAGTTACTTTTTTTTACTTCTTTGGGTGATTTCGTGTTCCAAAACTCCAAAATTTTGCTCACAGCTTCTTAATTTCACAGTACGTCTCGATCCGCTCGCGCAACTTTATACGCTTCTATTCTACGTCTTCACTTTTGATTTTATAACTTGGTACCTACAACAAAATCTAAAAATTTTCCGGCTTGCTACGCTCGCGCAAAAAAAATTCTACTCACAATCTTTCCATTCCATACATAGGGGTGCTTTAGCAATGATTGCTCCCGGTACATAAGCTAGAGATGGAACTGATAGTGAGCATAATATGCGTTTAGATATATTCCTAAAAAAAAACGGCTTATGTTTAACTGATCACCAGAAATAGTAACAAATAGCAGACAAAAATAGTAAATGATCACCAAAATGAAACTCGCATTTTAATGTAAAATGATAACCAAAGTTTTAACACTTTGCTATCCTATTTAAGTGAAATTACTCCAAAATAAATCATGCGCAAGCCAAAAATAGTAAATGATCACCAAAATTAAACCACCATTTTAAAGTAAAATGATAACCAAAGTTTTTACATTCTGCTATCCTATTTAACACGTTCGCGTAAGCAACGTCTTACAACGTCGTATTGGTATAAGTATGAAAAGGCCCAACGTCGTACGACGGCCTCTAGATTGTCATATTTATTTTGACGGACCATGTCAGACCTATGTGGTGGCGACAACGTTTATAGACGTTGGACGTGAAATAACGTTGCGCCACATAGCACAGATTATAAGACTACGTATAACGGCGGGACGTCTTAAGACTTGGTTTAATTTTGTGTGCGAAAAAGGTGCGCCACAGTACCAACATTTAAAAATGAGATTGCTCATGCGAACGTGTTAAGCAAAATGAGTCCAAATAAATCATTGTTATCCCAAAAGTAGTAAATGATCACCAAAAGTAGTGAATGATCATCAAAATTATACCAGCGTTTTAATATAAAATGATAATTAAAGTTTTTACATCTTGCTATCCTGTTTAAGTAAACTGACTCAAAAAAAATAAGTTCGGAATGATACAATAAATGTAATAACATTATGGGGACCCTTTTCCTGCACTAGGGTGGAAAATTGTCTATTACATGCCTCTAAACAGTGCGATAAGAGTGTGTTTTCGAGGGAGTGTATCGAGAAACACATTCTTCTTCTTCTTTCTCCTGCCCTGTTCCCAATTTTACTTGGGGTCGGCGCAATATGTCATTTTCTTCCATTTTCCCCTGTCACTCGTCATACTGACACTCACGCATGCATTGCAAGCCGGACACATAACTTAATATGGCATCATAATACTTTATTTGATAATAAGCCTACATTTTATGGCAATCACAGTGACTTATTTAGGCAAAAATAATACATTAATTTGGTCGTCAAGAGTTGGTGATCATTTACTAAATTTGGTGGTCGAATACAATTTAAAGTGAAGTCGTGACTAAAATAGCTGGTACTATTACATTTTTACACTTTATTTTTCTGGTGTTCAGTAGATTTTTCTGGTTGCAAAACTAAGGGTATCAAAGCATTTTATGGTGGTCATTATATTTGTTCCCAAAAAAAACTACTCACAATCTTTCCATTACATAGGGGTGCTTTAGCAATGATTGCTCCCGGTATATTTTTTTAAATCGGTCCGACTTCCTCCTAAGTTTATTTTCATTCCTAATGCCAAAGTCCTGATGCTCAGAAAAAAGGAAATAGTTTAATTCAAAAGTTCATAAACGACTTGCATGATTGTTAATGAGCATGTTCATGCTCCGATTTGCACTTAGCCGTTTTTCTACCTCTAGTAGCTGTGACCACAACCTTTTTTGAGGGCTGGATCCGCGCTTGATTATGACGAGTAATGTAATTATTTGTACAACAATATGCAATTGAAGAATATTTATTGCAAAACGAACAAAAAGTTTTCATAACTCTGCAAAGTCAATAAATATCCGATATTGCTGCATCAACGGCTTCATTACAAATGAATGACAGTATTACCAATATAACGAAGAAAACGATGTTTCTAGTGAATCATTTATTGTGACTTATTGCAGCTTACTGCACTAAAAAGCATAATATTGCCAATACAAAACGGCTTTTCTGTCGACTTGTATTTGGTTATCTACATTGAATTTCTCGCAACTTACTTTAACCGAACTTTACTCGACGGTACCTATCTAAAGAAAGATTAGGTACTTATGCATCTTATCAGACTAATAACTACCAATTATTTACAGACTATGGTCTATAATGGACTGTAGTATCTTAACATACTACAGTCCATTATGACGAAATTATATTTCATTATTTTTACTTTATCGATTTCGTTCAAGACGATGATTTAATTAAACCTAGCACTAAATTCGATACTTTTTAAGACCGAGTTTTATAATGAGGAGGAAGTTTTTTTTTTATTTGAGGAGGATCAATTTGCCTTTTCTCTTTCATTATCGTTAATCTGGTATCTTAAAAAGTATCGATAGTCGTGGTGGCCTAGTGGGTAAAGGACCAACCTCAAGTACGAGGGCGCGGGTTCGATCCCAGGTCAGGCAAGTACCAATACCACTTTTCTAAGTTTGTATGTACTTTCTAAGTATATCTTAGACACCATTGGCTGTGTTTCGGATGGCACGGTAAACTGTAGGTCCCGGCTGTCATTGAACATCCTTGGCAGTCGTTACGGGTAGTCAGAAGCCAGTAAGTCTGACACCAGTCTAACCAAGGGGTATCGGGTTGCCCGGGTTACTGGGTTGAGGAGGTCAGATAGGCAGTCGCTTCTTGTAAAGCACTGGTACTCAGCTGAATCCGGTTAGACTGGAAGCCAACCCCAACATGATTGTGAAAAGGCTCGGAGGAGGATGGATATCGTTAATCTGGTATGCCTCAAACTGCTGCCATTATCATTAGTAATTTCCGTTGTACCACATAAACCTTTAAACGTCTGTTGGACACTTGTTTAAAAAATGACAGGTTATGTCGAATATAACAGGTTACAATGAAATAAGGCCCGTTTTTCACCCACACTTATTTAAGATTTTATGCAAATAAATCTATCTTTATCTTTAGACAAGTGTTCAAAAGATGTTTAAGTTTTTGTAGTAAGGCGGTTTATGTTTTAGATGAGGATAAGTACGCAAGTCCTAAAAGGCCGCGTATTTACCAAGCAGGTTACATACTACTCTTGAATTGAAGACGATTCATTGAGGATGAACATGTACAGTCAACTTCAGGTCAGTGGTAACAGTTTTATAGGAAAATCGTACTTATTACTATTGAGTTAAGGTACATGACAGTTACCACTGATGTGCGGTCTACCGTACATAGGTATTAGTACTAGAGCTAAGACGCATCAAGTACATACCTTCATTGACTTGGCCTGACGTCACACGCTAAGAAAGGCCACAATTACTTCTATGTGGGCGCCTCTCTATTGAGAAGTAACGACGCGAAGCTAAGGACAAATTACTCCCGGCTTCAGTTTACAGCGGACAGACAAACTGCTCGTTTGTCTACACTGTGACGAAAATACAGAAGGTTCAGTAGTAATTGGAGAGGGGTAATTATAGGCCTTTTAGGGACGAAAAAAATTTAGAATTACCTGCTTTTTGAAGGCCTGAAATGTATTCTTGATTAGTGAAACAAACACTTCTGTTTGGAAGAACTATTGATTGGAAATGATGGTTCAGGGGTCAAAATTAGTGGCAAGACTGTCGCTTAGAATAAGTTAAGTCTTAAATAAAATTGAAGCAACTTCTAACCCTAGAACTTCTACTAATGAAAATAGGAACATAGAACGCCCACTGAAAATCCAAAAGTATTGTAGAATTACCAGAAGGACCAGTTGAATGCATCCAGAGTCTAAGACCTTTATCTGACTATCTCATGAGTGTCAGCACATTGAAGGCATGAATTTTAAAAGAAAAATTGTGTTTAATAATAATTATAATTTGCCTCAAATTCTCCTTTTGCCTCTTTCTTTTTGATTCGGTCCCTTTCCATAAACAGGCCTATGACGATGGAGATAAAACTTGTATAATAAATGTATTGTATAAGCTGACGACGTTGACGTTACGGCTTCCTTTATTTCTGAAGTTGTAAAACTTTGCTCAAAGGTCAACGTATTGGGGGTTACATTTGTTATACAATCAATGTTGGGGTTTACGAGTTGACATTTTGTGTTGACAGGGAAAGATCAAGTGTTTGAGAAAAGAAACGACATGTATTATTATCGCTTTATTAAGAGCGTTTTATTTATTCTATTGGCTTAAATTCTCATTCAATAGCTATTGAATTCCACCCGTGTCTCACCAATGTCCTGTGGAAACTACGCCATCTACATTATATTAATTCTACATATATATTAATATATTCTACATATTATATAGTTCGACTGAATGCTAGATATTGTATTACACCACGGAACAACTTTTCATATCCGACAAGCAGTTGTTTATATAAACGCCTTCAAGGAAACAAACCAACCAATTCTTCAGCTTAACATATTACAATAGAGCTACAATTAATTCAAAACTATGGTAAAAAAACCTTAAATAACTGACTTTCCCACACATGAAAACTTATTAAAAAACATAGATAGATACTAAATTCTTCAAAATGGTCTTGGCTTGTACGGTAGACTGCACATCAGTGGTAACTGTCATGCACCTTAATTCAATAGTAATAAGTACAATTTTCCTATAAAACTGTTACCACTGACCTGAAGTTGACTGTACATGCTACGTTACAAAATCTGCGCTTTATGTCAGCTATATAATCCGTCATGTGTCGAGCAATTGGAGTGCTAATGGCCTCTCGGGGACTATTATAATCCCTCACTAGGTGCACCGTTTGAAATGTCCACTGTGAGCTATTCGTATGAACAAAGAGCAACAAGTTAGAACTTTGGAGTAAACTGTTATATTCGGTCTATTCCTAGAAGAAAGTGATGTTTAATTTAATGGAACATCATGTCTACATGTGTCCTAGTGTCTTCTGCCTTATAATCAACAATTGTTAATTTCATGTACAACGTCTTGTCTTGGCGTTATGAAGATATTTAACTATTTCTTTAAGAAGATATTTAACTATTACGCGCTAAAACAGCGAATGGATTTAGGTGTTTGTATATATCTATGGAGTAGAGTGGAGATGTAGTTTATAAGGATATATCTATCTAATAACGATCATCTAGCGAGGCAAAAAATATAAACGGGTTTTTGATGAAACTTGTCAGTAATACCTATATCTGAAATAGTTCTTTCAAAACGGACAAAACCACAGGCAACTACTAGTTTCTAAGACAAGGTTAAGCTTAATTGCGAGCGACTGAAACCTGATGCGCTGAAACAGTATCAATTTACACGCTGAACAACATCTACAACTTTATCCTTAGCAGCGTTTAGTTTATAATTATCGAGGAAATCGGAAAATATAAAATCGTATTAAGTACAAGAAAGTAGTTTTAGCTAGCAGGGCCACTCGTGTGAACTTAAACGTTAACTTATAATTTTATAATTGTAAAGTATCACTCCTGTACTGAGAAAATTATTTGACGTACCTAGGTATATTTCAACAATCTTTTCTATTGTATATTTATCACTTGTATGTAAACCCAAAATAGCCCGTTTTCAATGTATTCTTCAGATAAACTCCATCCAAAGGTTGTCTGGAAGTAATCGCTGTTTAGAGATAAGACTGCCAATTGTAGGTACGTACTGTTCTTTGTGTTTTGATTTCCTGTGTTGTTAATTTTCTTATTGTACAATAAAGAATAATCTTGGTATCTAATCTTATTCAGTTCAGCCATTTTCTATAAAAATAATTGCAAAGTACCTTTTACCCGTGCTTACTAGTTTTTACCCGTGCTTTTACCGTTCAAGTATAAAAATCATACATACGCGCCCGGATGTAAAGTAGCTCATCTTAATAAATAGGAAGAGGTACCTAAAGACAGGTTGGATCTCTGTATAAATATAAGCTAGGATTTACATGTCCAAATAGTTTAGAAATAATTAACATCTAACATAGTGACTAACTAATATGGTATTCAGTAGGTTTATTCATGTGAAACCCGTCTGTACCCAAACCCTTTTAAATGATTAAATGACGAGTGTCCCAAATAGCGTACCTACATTTAAGAGCACTGAATTTGGGTCAGCAGTAGGAACATTATAATTGAAATTGAATATTAGTACTTACAGAGAACATAATTAGGTACCTAATTTATGTTTTGAATCAAAATGTAGCGATGGATGCTTGAAGAAATTACTTGTGGCTAAGTCAAAACCGTGCGGATGGATCGATCGTTCTTCCCTCTTTGGAAGGCAAGTTAAATTGGTTGTCATTGACAATCATTTCAATCATCAAAATCAAAATCAAATTGTTTTTATTTCAAATAGGCCTTTGCAGGCTCTTATGAAACGTCAAATTAGTTGCACGGTTCCAAAAAGTTGGTCTCATGGAGAAGAGCCGGCAAGAAACTCCATAGACACTCAATATCTTCGTTACGGGTAGTCAGAAGCCAGAAACTCTGTCAGCAAGTCTTACCATGATGTGTCTTACATGATAGGCAGTCGCTCTATCTAAAGCACTAGTAAACAAATAGTTGGGGAAATATCAGGCAGATTTGGATATGGGGATGGATGGGTGACCAAAATCATTCATAGTATGCGGTTGTATGTGGTTTTATTCAGTTATATTAGTAGTTACACGACATCAGACGTCGAAAGTAGCTTGCTAGGGAGTGCTACATCTAATAATTATAGCATACTAATTTTCTGATCTGCTGGTTTAGTATCTAGGTTAAAATATTGACTTGCCTTGAAAAAAAAAATGCTAAATATACTTTACCTTACTAACTGACCCTGAATAATTGTCCTCAAGTGTACAATGACGAGACGTCCCACCTTCTTCAGTAGACGTGAGCAGATGAATATGGCTCGCAGTGTAACATTATTTACAGTTGGATAAATTGATAAATACATGATGACGACTTTGTATTGTACTTTGATGATCCAAAAGAAAAAGTAACATAGGATCTAAGCAGTTTAATGCAAATGTTATTTATATTATAAAAGAAAGTCATGTTAGTTACACTGCTTACACCTCTAAAATGGCTGATAATTAGAGGGGAGGTAGCTTAGACCCGGGAGAAGGACATTAGATAGTTTTTGCCAACATTTGACTACGGGAAGCCGTTGTCTCAGGATGGGGGAAAACCGCGGGCGGATACTAGTATTACCTGTACTAAAATAATTACTTAAGCATTTTCGGACGATAATCTGATCTAGTTCATAAATTGGGAAAGAGATGATTAGTAGTGCGCACATTACAATGAACGACCCGACCCGTATCAGGCCTCATTACAGGCCTCATTGCCTTTAAAATAAACTGTCAATCAACCATCGAGCCAATTGTCGGCTGACAGTTTAATCTGCAATGTAAATGGAAGCACTAAGCCGTAAACCATATATGCACAATACATACCTACAAAAGTGTGCAGAAAAATCTAGAAACCATTTACACAGGCAACGATCCGCAAACGATTGGTTTCACATCAAACGATTCGTATCGACTCGCCTGCATTCATTTGCAAACGCATTGACATTTTATACCAACCGAGTTTTGTAAAAGCAAGGTAGAAAAAGCTTTTTGTTAATAACTAGTATGGACGTGCGTTGTGGCTAGGATGTGATTGGTTGTTTACATAGTTATTTTAATTTTCAATTTTAATTTGCAATCAAAATAACTAGCAAACCGGTGCCCATAGATTTTTATCGGGATACCTATTTCTATGGAGGTATCTAAATGACATAATTAGCTGTCATCTCACGAGCATGACATTGGTAGCTTCCACCAGCGGTTAATAAAGAGTTTATAATAAAAATGATGGAAGCTTGTATTCAAACTCTAACTAAAAAAATATTTGCATGTTAAGGTTCTTAGGGAATACTTATTTATTTATTTACAATTTTGTAACACACATAATAAAGAAAGAAGACAGGAACGAAAGAATTTACAAAGGTAATGCTTATTATATAGGTACGTCTCTACTCAACAGACTGTACCTACAGAAAATTATTCCATTGACACATAACCACATAATCCCAGATTATGTTTACGTACTAAAGCTGACGAGTACTGACGACAGGCAAAAGCTATTAATGTCCAGCAGAATAACTCCAGTAGGTATATCGATAGATTTATCCGAGCCATTACTCTGTAAATATCCCATAATATCCGCAAATGGTTATTTTCGATATGACAAGAAAATAACACATTCCCAAAATCACCGATGAAGCGTGAAATGAGAATTGCTAGTTTTGCACAGCACTAGTGCTGGCCTCAAGGTCAATGGTAGGCCGAAAGCCGAAACCAACGCCCACATAGTTTCGGCGAAAACCAAATATCGTGTGTGCTTTCATGTTAAATGTGCCTAATATTATTATGAAGGGGTTTTACTTTGCTAAGGATTGTGCAAACAGTCTGTGTTTAATAAGTGAAAATAATTAGATTATTCGTACGTGATATTTAAGTGTATAGAAATTGGGTCAGTTGCGTATGTGTTTAATATAGGTCTACAGTTTTCTCATAGCTCGATTAATTTTTTTTTGAATATTCAGATATAAATTATAAAAATCCAGATAGATAAGTCTTACCAAGGGGTATCGGGTTGCCCGGGCAACTGTGTTGAGGATGTCAGATAGGCAGTCGCTCCATGTTAACACTGGGACTCAGCTGAATTTGGTTAGACTAGAAATTTGAACATAGTCGAGAAAAGGGCTAGGCAGATGACGATATTAATTATTATAATAACATTATTCACCCAGCCAACACACAACCAAAATCTTTTTCTCAACAAATTCAGTTTCGGCCTAACATTCTAAACGCCGAATATTACACATCAGTTGCATGTCATACACAACTCTACGACGTAGTAGTACTCTAGCATCGTAAATAACCAGCTTAATTTACCGAGCAGTAATGACAACGGTCATACTCGTAAAAATAAAACGGAACCAAGATCATTGATACTGAGGAACTAGGTCGAGAACTTGACAGTAAAAGTACCTTAGTATCGGAATAGGAAATCATATTTATTCAGCTCGTGGACATTGAGAACTTTGGAAATAAATGGAAACATTGAGTCATTTCGCAATTGGAAATTATATGTTCATTTTCAATTTTGCAGCTAAAATACTTAACTATTGACGTTACCATTACAAAATGTTGTAACTATCTCTCAATAATGAAATTAAAATGATTGAGGCTTAATCAATTTTCATCATTCAGCCTTTGCTGTCCCACTGTAAGGCAAAGGCCTCTCTCATAGCCAAAGAGGGGCTGAATAGAACACTTATACAGCTTCTATAAGTACTGCAAATAGCTGCCAACAGAAAAAGATGGAAATCTCAATTTGAAGAAAATGTTCAGTAAAGTTTCTATGGTTAAATCTGGTAGCGGTGAACCGTTAACGTATCATTTACAATACCACGATTTTTTGACATCCCGATACTCCCTGGAAGCCGACCCCAACATAGTTGGGAAAAAGGCTTGGAGGATGATGATACTCCTAACACCCAAACACATCAAAAGTCAATAGAATTAGCTTCCTTTCTCTATGTTTAGTACATCTTTTATTTCTCTTAAATAAACACTTAAGTGCAGAACATAAAAACATTAGCGTTCTCTTCGTCGTCGGTACAGTCGCGTACTAAAACATTATCGTTCTATTCGTCGTCGGTACAGTGGCGCACTAAAACACACTTGCAGTATTTACGATAACTGTCATGTACTGCCGGTGGTGGGAGGATGGCCATATTAAGGTGAATTCAACTGGTAGAGGGAAATTCAAGTATACAATAAAAGAGGAGATAATTTTGTTTGTTTATGAAGGTTAAAGGCTCCAAAACTCTTGAACCGATTTGAACAATTCTTTCACTGTTAGAAAACTACACTCTTCCTGAGTAACATAGGCTACATTTTATCGCGGTACGGTTCCCAAGGGCCAAGGGGTGAACCTGCGGGAAAGTGGCTATTTCAAAATATAATGGTTTTTTTGATGTTTTACCGAAGTTAACGTAGATTTTGTGGTGTTATCGTATCATTCGCGGTTATTATAAACCTCAAAGGAATGAACTGACATTTTCGGAGTAAAACAAAGAAATCCAAAATTTTCTTTGGTACATTACAACCGCGATCGATAACATAACGCTGCATATCGAATATTAACCTAGGCGAAAAAAGAAATAAAAAACATTCTATAGGTATTTGAATTTCCCGCTACGAACATTCACCTTAATACCATTAACGACCAGGACGTGAGAGAGAACGGTCGTGTCAAGCGTGTGTGAGGATTATCCTGCTATTAGGTATAAGGATAGTACACTCAACAGCTGACGTTTATTGCATTATGAAGATTAGACGGCTGTTAAGGTTATAAAAGCAAAAATTCTGCACATGTGTGCATGATTTTTATAGCTTTAGGATGGTCGTTCATGTCTACGCAATTTTTAATAGCGAAATGAAATGTCACTAATAAAATAACATTAAAAAAATATCTACGTATGTTCGCATTTTTAAAGGGCACAAATTGCTCGGCCGAAGCTGTTACTTGAGCTGACTTTCTACATTATTTGAGTATGAAACATTTAAATCATTGAAAGAAGTTATTTTTTATGATTTCATTTTGATTTTAGTTGCATGTTTAATAGCATGAAATATTCGTCAGAAAGCGTTACATTATACATACCATTTATAATGGTAGTAAGGATTTCTTTGATTTATACTGTGTGTTCTATTGTATGCTTCGTAAGGCCCCAAGAGGCGAAGATAGTACACAACATAATTATCGATCAAGCCCTGCTTTATTTGGCTAATCCATCAGTCTGGTATATCCATCATGGCTGCCGTATATCAGATCAACTTTCAGTCTCCCTCACAATAGAAAATGTATCTAAATTGTCTTAATATTTAGGCACCTTCGAGTTCATTATGTAGTTTTTCTATAAAGCTTTTCTTTTGTAAGTTGGTACTTTCAGTCGAAGTGATTGATGTTTCAGAATATCAATATTAAAAGCCAGAATCAATTAAGAATTTCTTTCAATTTATTTAAGCTTTTCTATTCAAAAAGGTACCTAGTGAATTACATATCGAACACATGCCAATAGGCTGTTTTCGTGTGAAAGGTTTCAGCGAATTTCGAAGATCAGTATAACGTGTGCCGTATGTGAATAATAAAAATATCATACTAAATTAGGCAGCGATGAAATGTATGAACCTTTACTTAGCTATTTACTTTTAGGTGCTGTGTAAATATGTGTATCTACATTTTCTTGTAAGTAAATAAAATGTTACTTAAGTGAGACTTTTATTTAGTCGCAAGCACTAAAGAATAATAGCGACAGTTTTGTAAGAAAAATATAAACAAATAGCTCTACTTAGAGACAAGAAACAAGACAACAAATAAACAAAGACAAAACAATGATGAAGTGAGTTTTCTTTGAAATAAGTTTTATTTCATTCGTCGAGTTGTCCCTGAGGAAGTTTTGTCGTAATCCCTAAGGGACGGACCAAGTTTAAACACAGTTGTCGTTTGATAGACATTTTGTATTGACGGACAAACGAACACACGTTTACGTATGTTATTTTGTACGAAAAAAACTTTTGGGTTTTTAGTAAGTGTGATTATTAACTTTACTTATTTCTTCTGTTTCAGATAAACAGTGAAATGGTGACAGAGTGATAGTGCAGTAATCAAGATGGCGGTCAACAGCCCCGGAGGTTATCCACCCGTTTCCCCCAAACCACATACTCCTAAAAGTCCTCGTCACTTCATATTCCCTCAGAAAAGCCCTTCCATCACGTCCAGCACGTCTTCATCAGGGTACTACACCCCCCAGTCTGGCTGCAGCTACGACAAGCACAACCAGCCGCCAAAGTCCCCCATAGCCCACGGACACAGAAGCCCGATGTCTCCAAGGCACTTCAACTTCCCCCAAAAGTCCCCATCAGGGCGATCCAGTCCGTGCATCGAGCGAGCCAGCTTGCACTACTCCACATCTCTAAAGCATAGTCGCCGAGAGAAGTCCAGGTCGCCGAAACCGCCCCCCGTGCACATTCACACGAACCCTGGTTATGTGTCCCCCAACCGAACCAGGAAACTATACGGTTCTACTTCCACAGTGAGCTCGCCGCGGCTTGTGACGTCACCGAGCATAGTCTCCAGCCACACTGATGATTCTACCGACGCCATGCCGGGGACACCGTCTGCCATCCTCCATGATGCAGACGATGAGGCTACCTCAATATCTTCGAAGATATGTCGCAAGTCGACCTCGGATTTGACGGACATGACAGATGATACCCCTTGTACGCGGTCAACCAGCATCAGTAGACCATGTTCTCCGATGCGCAGAGGGTCAATGAAGGGCGGTTTGGCGTACTTGGCGAGTAGACGAGGGTCTCGTGAGTCTACCATGTCAAACTGTGACTCTGTGGAAGACATCGGGCCGCTAAACTTCCAGAACACGATGAGAGGTCGTCAGCGGAGGACGTCAAACTTTTTGGAGTTGCCTGGTGAGTACATTAGAACTCTTCGCATCGATCCGTTAGCGAGAACTGGCTGTGACGCGCAGATATGACTTTGATGAGGGTACGCATTGATTAGAACTGATTAATAATTAATTTTTATCCTTAACGTGCTGGGGTTTTATTAATTTTGTATAAGCTTTTAACCGCCCTTAGGCGAAGGGTAAAATGAGCTTTAGGGAACCGAAAATATAGAAAACCTCGTGATTTTAGCCGAAAATTTCGTCCAAGGTTTTCCCAATTAACCCTTGGCTGTATCTACATAATACACAAAAGGTAATAATTATGTAGCTACTGAACAGCCTATTCAGTTTATCATCGAATATCACTCGAAGCTTAGGTACTCTGAAAGTCGAAATACAAAGAATACTTTCAGAAACTTTGAATAACTTTAAATAAACAAAAGCAAAGTTGACAATATCTTTATGTAAATTCATGCTATTTGTCGCTGAAAATCAATATCAGATCAGCTTTATGATTCAAATTGGATTACAGATTTACTGAAAATCTCATTAATAATACATTTATACTGTTTTTGTTTTGTTACAATTTGAGAAGTCAAAGCCGGTTCGGCGATAAGATTTCTTGTTTTTGATATAAAGAAGGGTTTATCACGAAGGCGAATTCAGGTTAAATCAAAGGTTAATTATTTACGAGTTCATTTCTATTACGAATAACTTAATGCTTGTATTATAGCGTGAACGAACTCATTACAAGATCTTTAATTTTGTGAGGTATTACGAATCCAATGCAAATAATAAATTAATGTAGGTATGTTTCACTCTTGCCCTATTTTATAGTTCTTTTGTATTTATTTAAAACCAACGGAAGATAAGAGGAAAAACCAAGAGACCGAAAAGTAACCGATTTAAATATAAAATATATAGATGTAGACACTTTACAAGCCGCTTTTCTTTCAATACTCCTTGTAAAAAAAAAATATTTTTAAAGTAATATGACGCCAATAAATTCTATTTCACGTTTTGTTTTCTGAAAATTATACTAAAATGTCGTTATCCCTAGGTATATTGTTAAGCAATTTCCAAAAAGGTTAAAGTCCAATTATTGTTTTGCTAGGTTATGTTCCCGTAAACCTAATGCTGTTGTTTCCTTCAGTCCTAATTGGTAGCAACGCAGTTTCTCTCTTACAGAAATTTCAACATTTTCTAGATTTCTGGAACTCGTTCTGTTTTGTGTCAGATTTAATGAACGTTCTTTATAGAACAACAAGTCTTTTAGTTTTATAAGAGTATTCTCTTACTGGTTTTTCTCCAGTAAGTACGACGTCTTAAGGTAGTATTCAACTAGTATTCCGAATGATCCATGTGTATGTCATGTGCCATTGACGATCGATAAATAGATCCACATTGTTATTAAGTACTGACATTGACACAGCAATCGGTCATCGGCCACACATGACAGATGCTTTAATAGGAATTCCACGTTCACCTAGCCGTTTCCAAAGTTTCGCTTAATTATTCACCTTTAACTCCACTCAGGTTGGGATTACAATACAATATGCGCATTTCAAGATTATTCTATATTTCTAGGGAAACTTAAGAACTTTTCAATGTACACACAATTTTAAACATACATATTCAACCTAATTAAAACCGCACCAACCTAAAGTTTCTCAGCTCCTTCATTTTCTAAAGGCAAACTCTTTAACGAGAATGAACATGTCGAAACACAAATACCGCACAAACACACATACCTAGCAATGAACATAGATTAAAATCGCAGAAGCCCAGAGCTCCCACAGATAGTTTTCTATTTGTTTTGTGCCAAAAGCAACAGGTTGTTATGCGCACTACTTCTAGCTCTCAGCATTCATTTAACTTCGTTCATGTTCTTCAGAGCAATTTTATAATTAAATTTAGGTATGTATGTAACATCTGCGCGCATTTTGAATTTGCGTTGCAATTATTTATTTCAAAATATTGTGCAATGTCGAAATCTTTTAAACAAATGTCACTTGTAAGTCCGCTTTTAGGGAGGAATACAAGATGAATTTATCATTTAAAGGACTATAATTTTCATCGATAACGGGGACCAATTTAGAGGACTTAAAACAGCATCTTTAGATTCTTGCATTACCTACTCTCTTGATTAGTATTAGAGCACATTCCGGATTAAATTGTCAGCTGATAGTTGGCCCAATGGGAGGTCTGACATTTCATACTGATCCATGTCCAATTGTCTATACTTAGATTTTCAAACCCGACGATACAGTCAGATGACTAAAAGTTTGCTGTGTTCCGGGGCTCTAAACTACACTGTTGTACTTAAGATAATTGCAAAATGAAACACGACAAACCTCACAGCATAAAAAGACAACAAAAACCGACTTTTCTCCTACATTCGCGCCATTTCGTTGTCCCACAAGCAACAAGTGAACGTCTTAGCTCGGCCATTATTCCAGATTACGAGGTACAGGTGTGAAATAAAAGTGCCACTAAAATATCATATACTGAGGTAGGGAGGTAATCCCTCGTAAAAGTGTTCAGCTTAACACCCCCATAATGTTTGACGGGGGTACTTATTGAATGAGGTTTTTGTGCCGTCATTTTATAAGGCAAGTGAACTGCGTAAACGTTACTTAGCGAAAGATGTCACTTTGCTATTGATTGGACAATTGTAAATGCATAAATATATGGACTAGCTAGTGGCGTCTACGGCCGATTTCGGCCACGGAAACTGTTCTTATACCAGGAGATCAGCCAACTGTGCAGGACATATTTATAGTGCACGAGCATTTGATGACCTAGCTAGTGACTAACAGCCGCACTGATTGGTCAATCATAAGTTATGATTCATAACGTAAAGCACAGTAGATGGGTGTCATTTGATCATCTTTGGCAGTCGTTATGGAAGAAAGAAAGTTTGACAACCAATCTTACTGTCCAGGTAACTGGAATAAGGAGGTCAGATAAGCAGTCGTTCCACGAAAACACTGGTACTCAGCCGCATCTGATTAAGACTGGAAACCATATTCACTACACTGCATGCATATTTTAACTTTAAAATGGCAACACACATCGCAAGGCTTGCAATTTAACTTAACAAACTTCATGTTTGGCCTAACTTCAAAGTTAGCAGTCTTCGTGTGTATACACGGCAAGTTTAAACGTTTATAATAGGTATACGTTGCAAGTTGGTTATTATGCATGATGCAGTTTTATGAGAGATAAACTTAGCGGTATGGAGTTGTGAAGCGATTTGAATTTTATAAGTACCAAGTGGTATATGGGTTAAGATGTTTTTGTTGTTGTTATAGGTAGAAGACATTATAGATATTAGTGAGTTGTGCAATTTAATTTTAACGATAACCGAACCATTTTCAATATTCAAATCCGATCTGACCAGATCTATACATTTTGTGGTTTGCTCATCTGTTCACGTGGTAGCAAAATATTTGTATATTAATGTAATTGAAGCAAATTTTATTAAATGACAATGTGTCGTTATTCATGTTATATATACTTGATAAATCTAAACTAATTTAGACAAAAATATTAAAAGAAACATTGACCATGTAAACATTATTGGCTACTTTCTGAGAAAGAATAATCCTCAAAGGAAGCAGGTGAAACCGCGCGTAACAGCTAGCTATCATAAGCTGAACAACAAACCTCGTTATATTTTAAAGGATAACTTTAAAGCCAACTTAACAATTTGATGGAGTGTACCTTTTAAAATTGTTTAGCATTGTGATACTTTTAACCGAAGTTTTCCAATCATTTAAAACTTAACTCTGTAGACTCGACTTTGCTAAGTTAAGTACTTTAACTTAGTTTGCTTGTATCGTATTTTTCAGTCGGTTTTTACATTTTGTGAAATATTGTATGAAAGAGAAGCTGCATGAAACATTTATGTAAATAGTTTTGATTTATAGTTTGTATCGACAAATATTTGTATTAATAATAAAGTTAGTGATTTGCAAGAAAAAATATATGTAAATCCATTCTAAGCTAAAACCCATTTTAAAATTTTCTCAAAGGCATTTATTACTGTTATATTTTTTACTTGTATGTAAGGGACAAGATTTGATTTGCAGGATAGTCGTGGGCGTGATCAGGTACAAACTTAAGGCGACTGTTGTGTTTTTCTATTTAAAAACAAATAACATGGATTTAACGAATAACAGAGTTGAAGAAAATATATAATGTTCTATGACACTATAATGAGAAAAATAATGCAATACTGTTTTTGTCATAAATCTTTACAGCAACCAAAACAGATGAATTTTAGACATCATTTCTAAGAAAGAGCTAATAAACATCAAAATTGAATAGTGAGATAAATAAGTTCATATTTAGCAAGTAAGATTTGTTTGTCTGTCTGTCTATAACATTTGACAACTTAGAAAGTTTGTTGACGCTCATATTAAGTTCTGTTTGCGTTTATTGCAACATCAATTTAAGCTGTCTAGACGGCTTTTAGAAATGTAATAAAAAGGCAACGCAAAAGATGTTAGGTGAATTAATTAAACTGCAGGCCACCCGCTGTGGTTTCAGATTTATTAGAAAGTCTTTGTAGTTTTATGTTATCCTTAATCCGAAGGAACATTATGAATGCAAAAGGATTTATTTGTATGTATTTTTTTTTAAACGGATAAACTATTACGAAGATATTGGTAACTATCCGTTTTTCCGTGAGTTCCTGCGTCCTGTGCTAACTTCTACCCGTACCGGGATAAATATGTCTAGGCCTATGCTACTCGCAGATAATGTAGCTTTCTAATAGTGAAAGAAATTTTTAAATCGGTTCAATCATTTTTAAGTTTATCCAAAACAAACGAAAGTGTATACATATTTGTTAAATGTTAGAGTAGATGAGGTAGGTTGAATTCATAATGTTAATGAGGGACAGTCGAACTCATATTTTAATGCGAAATCTTTTTGCAATACTTGTAAGGGAAAGAGAGCCTTGCTGTAACGGCAAAAATACTTTCAAATTTATTATTAAAGTATATTCATGTTATTTTCTCGGTTTTAAATCTGATTACAAAAATACAGTACAACCGAATACACAATAGAAATCTCACGGATATTCATTCCTACTGTGACATACAATGGGCCACAGATTACGAAGACCCAGTTCCATTCGATTCTGTCGTCATTCATTCATTCACTCTTGCTGAAGATATTGATTAAGTTCATTCAGTACCGGATTACTGGCCTTGATTAATGCAGCCTGTGATTTTATGTAAATTGTTCGCAATTTTAAAATATTGTTTTATTTCATACTCTCTGTTTTCCTTCTTCCTGTAACTTGATAAAATACAGCGTATGTTACTCGGGATAGAGTAGCTTTCCATTTGTTAAAGATTTTTTTAATGTATTTAGTAGTTTTGGAGTCTTTGGGATAAAAACAAACTTTTCCTCTTTGGAATATTAGTGTAGACTAACCAGATTTAGCCCTTCACTGCTTCCCGCACCTGAAAAAGTGTAGATAACAAATAAAAACATAAACCAATGTTACAATTAAGTTAGATTGTAATTCGTAATTGTTATGCATTAGCTTATTCAGTTGGTCCGTGTTAAATTAATCCCAGGTTTCAATCTTGGTTAATAATCTTTTGATCTCATTAGCTATGTTATTTTTCTTCTTATAAATGTTGTTTTAATCAATCGGCTTATATCTTAAACTTACCGTTTGTCCGCGGTTTCATCCGCATCCCGAGAAAATGGTGTCAAAAACTTAATTGGTTCAGCTATTCTTGAGTTAACGCAGCGTAACTATCACTACTTTCTTTTTTATATAAAGATATATAACGTAAATACTTTTGATGTTCATTAGAAACCCAACGGAATGATGTAGGCATTTACTTAGCTATCTGAATCAAGTCAATGTCTCATTAGTTTACGATATCTTGCTTATAATATGAAACCTTTAGCGGAAGCTACTAACAAATAAATGTCACATTACTAATCCAATTCAGTACCATACAATTATTAGCTAAGTGACATGGCAATTACATGCAGATTGGATAATCTTCAGTGATTGGATGTACGAGTGTTCATCAGAGAGAGATCGTTCATGCGACTGGGTATATTAGCATTACAATACACGTCTAGTGATTAGCTTGTAACTTTGTTATTATGTACTGGGATATGTGTTAATTGTGTTGGTAATTATTAGTTGTAATATGGTGACATATTGATGTACATATTGTACTCTCGACGAAGATTAGCTCGTAGCTTAGTCAAAGCTGAGGATCGATCGATCATGAGGTTAAGCAACGCTTATCGCTTTAATGATATTGACATATTGATACGGTAAATTGAGTCCTTTGAATATGAATATATAATATATCAACAGAATAATCTATCTCTGAGTTTAAGTGGTATAGTGGCTAAAGCATCTGCTTCTCAGATCTAGATTTCAGATCAGGCAAGTCCTAATTTAAGTTTTCTACTATATTTTATCAGTAGTTCCTCCCATGTCCCAAGGGAACAACTTCCCGTACCCGGATAAACAGAAGCTTATATCCTTTCTCAGGCTCTAAATTATCTTCTATGGTGTGAAAGTCTGACAGACGGACAGATACTTTTGTTGCTATAGCATGTACATTATTAGTCAAGATTTCTCCTTCAAATATTATAAAATTAAACCATTACCTTTGTATAAAAATCTTTTGAAAATATCTGATAAGATCGTTCAACCTTCTTACTCAAAATGAAAGCCATACAAAAAACATTGCAGAATCTTTTGAAACTACACATTATTAAGACAAGAACATTCATCTATTCATTAGGAGCATTAACTTAATGACAGTCGAAGGTCAAGGTCATAATAACCAGCTTATCTGAAAGTCAAGTGTTTTGCGCAGAATTTTGATAAGGTTAATAAATTCGTACATTATCTTGTTGACTTGTTGCCTTGGTAACAGGAGTGTCAATCGATAGGTGTTAAGGTTGGTTGAACTTAACGCGGTTGGTTTATGGATGAGTGTTTCACAGTTTTCAGGGTTTTGGTTCCATTACTATTGTTCTATATATACTTACTTACTAATACTACACATCAAAGTAGCTCTGTCTATCTGTCCGTAGGTCACGATAATACCACTAAACAACAACTAGCATCAAACCTATTTATAATTTTTGAAATTCATAAGTGCTTGTAAAGCCTAAATAAAAAAAATTGACTTTGAAAAACCGATTTAAATATATTCTGGCCTAAGAAAGTACACGGGCTACTTTTTATCTGGATGTAGGCAGTAGTTCATTCAGGATGCAAGGGGAAAAGCTAGTAATGACACTAAATGAGTGTCCTTTTGACACACAAATGACACAACCCCATTACCATTCAAGCAACCATTACAATATCATTTGGGGCCTCATGTGTACACACTTTTATCATAATAACGTCCTATTTGTTATATTTCTTTACATAATAAATAAATTATGCTCCTCAAGTCGGTGTCGAGAAATTGCTGGCTATTTTCGTGAGTCATCAATAAAACATTATGGAAGGTAAACCTGAGGAATTTGTTCGCAGTGATTTAGATAAGAAACTGGGTTACTTAAGTAGTATATTTTTTTTGGTTTGAAATCCTTGCTACGAGTAAAAAGCGTAGCTGCTACGGCGTAGGTCAATGCTACGAACGCTACGCGAGTTATTGAATCTTTTTCTTCTAATTTCTATGACGAAATGTACTTGAAGACTACGCATTGACTAAAATAAAAACCAAATTATAACCAGTGTTTGTATTTGCCGTCCGTCGGTCATGGGGATTTGATAACTTCAAATATTTTAGTTATCGCTATAGTTAAATGGTCAACCAATGTAAGATGTAAAACTTTCAAAGTAGAAGGCACTGTTGATCAAACACTGACTTTCATTAGATAGATGCTACGTAATAGATGCTACGACGTAGTCACTGCTACGACTGCTACGCCGTAGTAAATCAATATAACCTACATTTTACTTCATTTGCGAAATTACAAACTTTCTCACAAGCTCTAATAAATTGGTAATATAATATTATTAGGTAAACATACTCTTAACGTCAAATTGAAAAGTTTGTTTACTATACGTATCTTCCGTCTTTCGAGCACGTATCAAAGTTAGTTTATAATTTAATTTAGTAACAAACTTATATGTGGCGGTTGAGTTTCAAATAAGAGGGGTTGTTTCACCAAATATTACTGATGAAAATATTTTATTAAACTTACCTACATGAGAGAACTCGTAAGGGTCGGTAATGAGTTTTTGAGTTATGACTTTTTGGGCAAAGAGTTCGTTAATTTTTGGCAGTTTTGGGGTCTGTTTCGATAAGGTTTGAGATAAATCGTGAGGTCGTTATTTACAGGACTGATAGTTATCATATGCGTGTCGACTGCCTCGTTGGTCTAGTGGTCGCAAGCGCGGCTGCTGTGCTCGAGGTCTCGGGTTTGATTCCAGTCGGGCCGAAATCGCGAAATCGGCCGTGGACGCCATTATTACGTTAATCGTAACCTGCAACCTACTAGGACTATAAAATATGGGTGATAAAGGTTTTCAATAGGCAGCACACAGATATTGTCATCTTTGGCAGTCTTTGCGGGCAGTAGTCAGAAATTCTGACGACCAGTATTACGAAGGGATATCGGGTTGCCAGTTAAACTAGGTAGAGGAGGTCTGATAACACTGTTACGATGAGACTGGTAGCCAACCCCAACATAGTTGGGAAAAAGGCTAGACAGATAATAATTGGCAGGTAGACGAAACCGCAAAGAATTTCGTCTGAATATTTTTTTTTTCAATAAATGAGTTTAAAAGGTCAAACGTAAGGCTAGTGACTGCAAATCGTCTAGACAGATTCAATTGATTGTATCGACTATTGATAGACGAAATACATTAGACTAGGACTGCAAATAAATTAACTTTTACAAAGGGACATCGATACGCACACTAAAGTCAGAATCTATTATTATCGTACTTATATAAAGAGCGATCACTTATCGCATCTTTATAACTCTTTCTAAGAACCAACCCCCACAAACTGTACACTAAACTGTCGACCGATAAGTTTTCAGGCAGTTTATTTTGTATCTGATAAAAATTTTGTCGATCTGATATCGGCCAGATAGGTACCTGATTGTTGTAATGAAAGAAAAAACAAATCTTTATATATTATTTAGGTACGAAATCTCTTAAAATTCTTACGAGAGTGAAATATGGACGGATTTTTGTCACACATAGGAAAACCGTGCGTATACTCGAGGCATATTCCACGCGCCAAAAATCTGTCGCTTGGTTTTATGTTTTACTAGCTTCCGCCCGCGGTTTTGCCCGCGAAAAGTTCGTTTATATCGCGTTTCCAAGAGAATTCTTCAAAAGTCCGGGATTTCCAACAAACAGACAGACAGAGTTACATTCGCATTTATAATATTAGTAGGGATTACTAACGGCATTTTGCATCGAGGAAGACCTAGCAGAATACCTACCATTATAGAAGCACTGTGAAACTGTAACTACTTACGCCATCATCACTTAAATAAAAACACATGACTAATTCTATAAAAATAACTCTCTTCTTCCCCAGTGGTGGAGCACTCCCGTCCCCGCGTGTGCTCACTCCCGGAGAAGCCGTACAACCCTCGGGTGTCAGACGACCTGTACCGGCTGCGGACCTTCAGCATCACCACCAAGGGCGGCGTGGTCAACTGCGGAGACTCCATCTGTAACCGCAGGAGTCGCTCTAATACTTCTGTTAATTCTACTAACAGCAGGTATGTGTTTTTCGTGATTAATCTAACTTCAAAGGTTCACCGGTATTCCGGTAATAAGTACAGTAGACTGCACATTAGTGGTAACTGTCATGCACTTTAACGCAATAGTAATAGGTACGATTTTCCTATAAAACTGTTACCACTGACCTGAAGTTGACTGTACTTTATATGTCTTTCTGATATATAAGCCATATTATTACACATTATAATTCATTCTGTAGTTTTTGCGTGAAAAAAGGAGCAAACTTCCATACATCCATTTGTACATAGAAACTTTCGCATTTGTTATACTTGTAGGGATGCGGGTTTTCTTGTAGCTCTTAACCATGTTGAATGAATGTTAAAAAGAGTAAATACAAAGGGTGACTGAAGTAGTTTTTGTGTTTGTCTAAGTGTCCATAAAGTTTAAAATACCTACCTTCTACATCGAATCGAGAACTTTTTATTTTTGGTTAATTTACATAAATCGGGTGTACGGTGCACGTACATGAATTTTAAAAATACACTTATTGCAATAAATAAGTTAGCTAGTAGGTTCGTGCATTTGCACTTTGGACGCAACCTACATTTGGCAGTGCATTGACACTAACATATTGCATTCTTCGATGCAAATTATGTACCGTAATTTTTTTATATTTTAGTGTTCAATTAGACGTGGTTTGAATCGGACAACTTGCATTTTTATTTAGATTCATCCCGTCGGGCATTCAGTGACATCATTTTGCATTCCATACTGACATTCCACATTTAAGTGACAATTTGCACTACATTTGCATTGACAATACTTATGTAAGGGAGCCCCCTTACACCGGGTTATCAAAGCATTTTTTTTATGCTTCTTTCTGTTGTAAAAAATTGACTATACAATTGAATTTCACAACAAAATCCGAGCAGTTAATATATATTGACTTTTATATCTGACGTAGTTTAAAGTACTCATCAAAGAAGTAATGAGTTAAATAAACCTAGCATAATCCATGAAATAGGTGTCATTACTGGAATGCTTTGCTTCGGAAGCGAGCGATGATAGTCTCGAACACGCGACTTCGTGATTGCCGACTGAGTCATAAAACTGATGTTCTGTTAGTAGTTGAAGTTGGAAGACGAATCGGGTGTAATGTGCTTAAATGTGCATTTTGTTGCGTGTTTTTAAACGACGCTACGTAACAAAGATTCCTTAGATCGGTATACCTAATTAAATACTAAGAAAAATTTAATAGAATTCTGTCCACAAGGAAATATCGTTTGGATGCCTCGAAAAAACCTGCAACTACATAAAAAAGCTTTAAAACACGCATTTGCTAGAAGTTGTTGTTGTAAAGGCATCAAATACACACGTATACTGTCCTAAAGGCGAGGATGTCAATGGTGGGCGGTACTGTAACGCATGTGTCTGACATTATTTCTGGATCTACTCGCTTTAGCAAACAGTTACAAATTGCGTGTGAACATATCTAAAATGTCCAAATAATTGCAACCTTTACGCGCGAACACATTATAATATTGTAGACTCGCATCGACACTGCGGCGGTTACACTCGACGGCGGCGATAACTCACGAAACACTGAGTGGACTGTATAGGTTAGAGTTATACGCGAATGTATTGCCACAGGGACTTGTTCAAATAATAAACGAATGCGACACTTTTACACGGCTTTTATTTATCACCACAATTGTTATCACTGGTTTACATTAAGTTTACTCTTTAGTTTACACGACTTTATTATATTACACACGATTGTAAACACTACGAGATTTATCACAGCAAAGTTATAACGATTTAAAACACAATAGTTTGAACACAATAGAGTTTAGCACAATAGAGATTTAATAACACAATGAAGTTAGAGTTTAAAACACAAAGAAGTTAGGGTATAAGTTTTAACACTAAGTTAGGTCACAAGTTTAACACTATTAGGTCATAAGTTTATCACAGTTTTTAAAGTACAGTTTACACAGTTTTATAACACAATTTACACGATTTTATAGAACACAATTATTGGCACATAGATTTATAACAATTTTAAGGGTTTTAGGGCATAGGTTTAACCCTAGTACTTTCACTATTTTCACTGAGCACTGGTTATAACGAGCATTACTTGCTTACTGTGGGTCGACTACAATTTCTTCGAAAAATGACTCTATCTTTATACAATATTCTAAGGTCCCAAGTCGTAGGGGTACCGGACGGGTTGCAATTTACGTTGACCAATTAGCTATAATTTTATGACTTACGCCTGACCTTTTTCAGCCCCGCTACTCGACACGAGGGGGCTCTTTGATTAAACTAAGCATGCTCATTGGTGAAAGTTATGGAAAGTTACTGATGACCGTTATCCTTTTACGCACACATGTAAACTTTCTTATCTATTGCGCAATGATTAAAGCTATTGCATCAGCCAGATATTATTACTAAAAACCGTTACATTCAAAATCTTATTACGTAACAATCAAGTTAGTCACAATCATAAACACATATTAAACAAAGCTTATCTGGCTATCAACAGTGTCAGTTATAGCATATTTCAGCATGCATGTTATAGATTCATATGGTTTGGCAATATTGATTACCTCATAACATTCCTAAATTAAGTACACATATTATATACATCTAGCCTATATCTACTGCAGGCTCGGCGTCCGCAACAGCTCTCCCCCCGGCGCAGCACGCGTAGCCTCCTCCTTCACGAGGACGACGAGCTTGCTGACTGGGCGCCGGAAGACTCCCGTTCGTGTCCGCACCTCGGCGACTCTGATGCCGCCGTCAGGTCCAGGATGTGTGCGCTCGACGATCCCCATCGGCCAGACGTTACGCGGCAGCGTCCCGTCGGCGATGAGAACCACGTCGCCGGTCTGCAGTGGTCGCTCGTTGTTCTGGGGCTCGCCTCGGGGCGCGAGCAAGGGTAGATACTCGCGCACCCAGCGCGCCCAGAACCGGTCAGCGAGCGCTTGAGCGGCCCGCCAGGTTCTGCGGTCCGCCTCGTCGCATGGGCCCGTAGTGGGCAGGCCCGTTGATGAGCCCAACAGGAAGTGGTTGGGGGTGAGCGCCTCGGGGTCGAGGGGATTCACGCTCACGTGAGTCAGGGGGCGCGCGTTGACTGCGAACTCTGCCTCAGTCAACAGGGTCAGCAGGACTTCTTCGGAGGGCGCCCTCTCGTGGAGCGTGGTGCCGAGAGCCGACTTGACGGTTCGCACCATCCTCTCCCAGGCGCCTCCCTGGTTCGGCGCGCCAGGCGGTATGAACCGCCACTCCATCTTGGCCGCCAGCCCTGCTTCTTTCAGGGCCGGCAACCACTCGTTGTATGCTGCTCGAAGCTCGGCGTCGGCACCTCTGAAGTTGGTGCCGTTGTCGGAGTACATGATGCTCGGCCATCCCCTGCGCGCAGCCATGCGGCGCAGCGCCATGATGGCAGAGTCCGTTGAGAGGGAAGCCACCAGCTCAAGGTGGACAGCGCGACACGTCAGGCACGTGAAGAGCGCGCCCCACCTCTTCTCTCGGCGACGGCCCACCTTGACGTTCATGGGCCCGAAGTAGTCCACCCCGCAGTTGGTGAACGGGCGGTGGAACGGGTCCAGGCGGGCACGGGGCAGGTTGCCTGTAGCTGGCGGCCGGGGCACGGCGCGTCTGCGTCGGCAGAAAGCGCAGCTGGCCTCGACGGCGCGCACGGTAGGGCGCAGTCGCAGCACCCAGTAGCGCTGCCGTAGGTCGTTGGTCACGCGCTCCCTGTTGGCGTGACCCGCAGCACAATGCTCCTTCTGTACTAAAAGCTTAGTTAGTGGGTGACGGCCGTCCAGTATGACTGGCCGTTTGGTTTCGGCTGGTGCAGTAGCCGCCTCGATGCGGCCTCGCACCCGGAGTAGCCCGTCCTCCATGACGGGATCCAGCTTGTACAGCCGGCTCGTCCGTGGCAGGGGACGCGCCGACTGCATGCGCGCCATTTCGTCCGCGAAGCTCTCTTCTTGGGAGCGTCGCAGCAGCTCCTTCTCCGCCCGTTCAATGTGGCGGAGCTCGAGCGTGGTGGCGGCGCGCCGACACTTGTCAACGAACAAGAGCGCCCTCGCCGTGGCCCTCACCAGCACGTTGTAGCGGGAGAAGCGGGCTGGGTTAGGCAGCCAGCTTGCAGGGGCCTCGGCGACGTGCAGCGTCTCGTGCTCGTCGTCATCTTCGGGGCTGGCTCGGCAAGGCCAGCAGTGCTCGCCGCTCTGGAGGAAACTCGGACCCTGAAACCATCTATCACTTGCACCAATGGGTGCGTCAGTTAAACGTGTGGCGTCATCCGCCACGTTAAGTTGCGTTGGAAGCCAACGCCATTCTTCCTTTGAAGTTAGCTCGGCGATCTCGCCGAGACGGTGCGCGACGAAGGGCGTGTATCGCCGCGCGTCGTGCTGTATCCAATGCACGACTGTGGTTGAGTCCGTCCAGTAGACGGTTCTTGTTATGTTAAGCCGATGCTCTTTTCTTATAGCTTCGGCTAGCCTGGCCCCTATGACCGCGGCTTGCAGCTCCAAGCGCGGTATGGTCTGCGCCTTCCGCGGCGCCACCTTGGCCTTGGCAGCGACCAGCACGACGTCTGCGGCGCCGTCCTTGTTCGGCATCCGCCAGTACGCCACAGCAGCGTATGCCTGCTCGCTGGCGTCACACAGCACATGCAGTTCACGCTCATCATGGTGGGTTGTCTCGTAGCACCTGGGCAGCTTTAAATCGGTTAGGTTTGACAGTTGCGACAACCATTCCGAGAACTGTTCATTGTCCTCTTGTGGAATGGAGTCGTCCCAAGACATTTGGAGCCTCCATAGGTTCTGAAGGATAATCTTCGCCCTTACTGTGTAGTGACTTAGAAGCCCAAGCGGGTCATAGATTGACATGACTGCGCTCAAAGCCTCTCTCTTCGTTGGTGCGCGCTTTCGGTTGCGCACCTCGGCTGGCACTCGGTTCATTGCAGTGTTGAACCCGAGCTCGTCACGTTCAGCGCTCCAGTATAGGCCTAATATTTTGCTGGCAGGCCACTCACCACCCAGTTGTGTAGGTGCAGTAGTGTGCAGCTCTGAAGGCACGCTGCGCAGAACTCCTGGATCGTTGGAGCTCCATCCTCGCAGCGTGAACCCGGCGACGGCGTGTACTTTCTGTAACTCTTGTACTGCAGTGTGTGCCTCGTCGGCGTTATCATAACTTACCACCAAATCGTCCATGTAATGATGGCGTGTGATGGCGTCTAGTGCCAGCGGGCACTCCTCGCCATGCAGCTCAGCGTTGTGGTTGCGCACATAATGCGCCATGAATGGAGAGCTCGCCGCGCCGAATATCATACTTGTCATCTTGTATTCTCGAGGCGGGCTGCTTCTGTCCTTTCCTCTCCAGAGGAACTGCTGAGCTGGCTGATCTTCGGGGCGTATTTTTATACGCAAGAACATCTCTTGGATATCAGCTGTGATGGCCACAGCCTTCTCTCGAAATCTGAATATAATGCCTGGGAGGGAGAGCAGTAAATCGGGGCCTTCCAGGAGTGCGTCGTTAAGACTCACACCATTGCTTCGGGCTGCTGCATCAAACACAAGTCTTTGCTTACCTGGCTTGTTTGGGTTCTGCACCGCGAAGTGTGGAAGGTACCAGCACTTGGGGCTGGCCTTCTCCGTCCCGTCGCATGGCACTGCATAACCTTTATCCAATAGGTTATCTATCTGCGATGTATATTGCACCGCGAATTCAGGCGCGGCGTCCATCTTCTGTTCAATTTTGATCAGTCTTCGTAGTGCCGCCTTATAGCTAGGCGGCATGGACACTGCATCTTCTCGCCACGGCAGCCCCACTTGGTAGCCGCCCTCGATGGCTGTGGTTGTGGCCTCCACGATGGCCTGTGCTCGACGGTCCGCGTCGCTCACTCTTGGCTTGTGAGTGACACCTAGGGCCTCGATCTTGAAATGCGCCTCCACAAGTTCATGAAGTTGATTATCACCTTTCATGTCTCGCTCATGAATATGTAGTACTCCACCTTCAGTGGCCACGAGCGTCCGAGGTGCTGTTCCATGCACCACCCAACCCAGCTGTGTTCTTGATGCAGCAGGTTGGTTCGGACCTCCGACCCGGAGTTCTCGCGAGACAATATGTTCCCAGTGATCCGTTCCAATCAATACTCCTGGACGTGTAGGCGCGTAACAAACCTCATTTGCCGGCAGGTCCCGCAGGTGCTTATAACCAAGCAGCGACGCCGGCACTGTTTGCTGATGCAGCTTCAGATCCTTAATTGTCCTTGCTTGAAGCTGGTGGGGCGAGCACTCCTTGCCCACCCCTCTTATCTTAATGGTGACCACCTGGCTGTCCTCCTCCTGTGAGGACATGTTGACGCCGCAGATGTGCAGTGGCCGCACGGTGCCTTCTGCGCCAATACTTTCTGCCAGGCTGCTGTCAATTAATGTGATAGTTGCTCCTTCATCGAGGAGCGCGTGGGTCCTTACCTCCCCCCGTGGTCCTCCTATGACCACGGGGCACATCTTCAGCAGGACGGCCCTATTGTCGGCGGCGGCTCGGTTGGCTACCGACATTACTGCTTCCTCCGCCTGTGTCTTGGGTGTGACTGTTTCCTCCTTCTTGGCAGGAGGATCGGAGTGTAAGGTCACGTGATGCGGCCGGCGGCACTCGTTCTGGCCGCACGGCTTTGCCCGGCATAAGACGCGCCGATGTTTCTTGACGGCGCATTTAAAGCAAATGCCGTTTTCTTTAACAAACTCCCAGCGCTGGCCCACATCCATGGCCTTATATTTAGAACACTGTGTTAGCGCGTGGTTTTCTTTACATAGGAAACATTGGTCGGCCGCTGTCTCAATAGCGGCATATACTGCACCTTGCTTTTTCTTGCCGGCGACTGGGAACTTAGATGCTGCAGGCCGGACCTCCCGCTTCTGACCGGCAGTCGAGGCGCTCGCTACTGTTGAGTAAGTATATCTCAGCGCCCTGTCCGCCTCGCGCATCAAAAAACGTGCTAGGCTACATATCTCTGGCTCCGCAGTACCCTCGTTATCGCAGGCGAAGTCACACCATCTCGATCTCAGGTGTGGTGACAGCTTCTCCAAAATTTCCCTTGTAAGTAACGGATTATATAGATATCCGCGACGATCAATGGCTTTGAGTGTGCATATTGTATTTTGTACCTTAACTGCAAAGCTATTTAACTCTGCTGCCGAAGATCCGGGCCGCGGCACGCGTTTCAACTCGTCCAGCGCCTTGTCGATAATCATTTCTGGCCGGCCAAAACACTGTTCCAGCGTCCTCATTATTACAGCCGGATCAGTTGCTGTATGCAGCAGTGCTGCTACCGCCTCCCGTGCCTCGCCCTTGAGGCACGTCCTGAGCCGCTGAAGGTTCTCAGCCGTGGACACTGTATACATATTGGTAGTATCATTGAAGGCTGCCTTGAATGCAAGCCATTCACTCACCGTTCCGGAGAACGCCGGCAGGTCCGTATGCCTCAGCCGAGGGCGCGCCATCTTTTCCAATGTTACAGCAAGTTGATCTATACTATTTCTATTTCTAGACGGCGACCTCTCCCGCGGCCGTTCATCTCGCGCTGGTCTGTGTTCTTCCGCAGTATGTGCGGCCCCCTCCCCCCGTGCAGCGGGGGTATGGGTATTCAGCCACTGGCTTACCTTATTATGCTGGTGTTGGTGATCATCGTGCAGGGCCTCGTCCTGCACGCTCTCCTGATCGTCCTGCATTACAGATACTTCAGCGGCAAGCCGCTTTTTCACCAGCTCAGCTTCCATTTCCAGCTCTCGGCGGGTGAGAGCAGCCAGCTTTTCAGCTGCTTCCAACTCGGCAAGCCTTAAGCGCGTGGTCGCGCTGGTAGTCGACCTCACTGACCTAGATGAAGGTCCAGCGACAGCATGCTCAGTGGCTAATAAAGTGGATTGTTCTACCTGCGGTGATGCCGGCGGGTCCATGGAGAGGCGACGCATCCGCTCCCTAGCTATCCTCTCCGCTTCCCGACGCTGCAGCGATGCGAGCAGGCCCGGGTCTCGTCGTTCAGAGGCCCGCCTCTGCTCCTCCAACTCCGTCAAGTCACTCTGGCTACGTGTGATAACCATCGCGATCGGTAGACGGCACACACGTAATCACTTCACTCAACGTTCACTGCACTATCGGTTCGGATTTACACTAGCTGGTCACGACCTCGAGATCCGGCTCGAAGGACCAAAACTGCGGCGGTTACACTCGACGGCGGCGATAACTCACGAAACACTGAGTGGACTGTATAGGTTAGAGTTATACGCGAATGTATTGCCACAGGGACTTGTTCAAATAATAAACGAATGCGACACTTTTACACGGCTTTTATTTATCACCACAATTGTTATCACTGGTTTACATTAAGTTTACTCTTTAGTTTACACGACTTTATTATATTACACACGATTGTAAACACTACGAGATTTATCACAGCAAAGTTATAACGATTTAAAACACAATAGTTTGAACACAATAGAGTTTAGCACAATAGAGATTTAATAACACAATGAAGTTAGAGTTTAAAACACAAAGAAGTTAGGGTATAAGTTTTAACACTAAGTTAGGTCACAAGTTTAACACTATTAGGTCATAAGTTTATCACAGTTTTTAAAGTACAGTTTACACAGTTTTATAACACAATTTACACGATTTTATAGAACACAATTATTAGCACATAGATTTATAACAATTTTAAGGGTTTTAGGGCATAGGTTTAACCCTAGTACTTTCACTATTTTCACTGAGCACTGGTTATAACGAGCATTACTTGCTTACTGTGGGTCGACTACAATTTCTTCGAAAAATGACTCTATCTTTATACAATATTCTAAGGTCCCAAGTCGTAGGGGTACCGGACGGGTTGCAATTTACGTTGACCAATTAGCTATAATTTTATGACTTACGCCTGACCTTTTTAGCCCCGCTACTCGACACGAGGGGGCTCTTTGATTAAACTAAGCATGCTCATTGGTGAAAGTTATGGAAAGTTACTGATGACCGTTATCCTTTTACGCACACATGTAAACTTTCTTATCTATTGCGCAATGATTAAAGCTATTGCATCAGCCAGATATTATTACTAAAAACCGTTACATTCAAAATCTTATTACGTAACAATCAAGTTAGTCACAATCATAAACACATATTAAACAAAGCTTATCTGGCTATCAACAGTGTCAGTTATAGCATATTTCAGCATGCATGTTATAGATTCATATGGTTTGGCAATATTGATTACCTCATAACATTCCTAAATTAAGTACACATATTATATACATCTAGCCTATATCTACTGCAGGCTCGGCGTCCGCAACAGACACGTATGGACTTTTTTATCGCAAACTTTGTGGAACTCTCTTCGAGTTTCAAGTTTTCGAGACGAGTAATTTTCACTCTCATTTAGCATACCTACTCCTGGTTCTATACATCCAGACACAACCAGCACAGTCGGAGACAATCCGAGGAGTCAGCACAAAGTCCTGACGGGACCGGCCGCTGTCTAATCAGATTAAAAGAGATTTGTAACTGATTACCGGGTTGCGTGACAAGAGTAGGGTTGTCAGGTGCATAGAACTACTTCGTGGGGTAAATTGACTTAACTTGACTTTTGACTGGATAGCTGTGAGACAGTCTACGAATCAGACACACTGGTTAAAAAACCAGTGTGTATTGTGTGATAAGATGACTCATGAGACAGGGAAGTTATTAAAATGACCTTGCTTTGCTATGAGTTCTCAAGACTGCATTTCTGTCGCTTTTAATAACAGTTGAAATTTTTCCATGCTAGTCGTACTTCTTTAAATCAATTATCGATAAGCAGTCAAAAGTTAAAATGGTATATATATAGGTATTTATTGGTATTACCTTATGTCTGCGTAAGTAATAAAATAAAGTTAGTGGAAATGGATCGGAATATACAAAATACAAAAAACCTAATTCATTGTTATTAATTGTTGGTAAAAGTCATATGAAAAATAAAATTGGTAAAAAACCCTTCTACATAAGTTTTTTACCAACCCTACAACCGACCTACTTACCATTCGCACCCCTCCTTGATTAGCGGTCGACGAAGCAGGTCGTCTTACCGCGACTACTGTATTATATTCAAATAACATCTCTTACTCACCTTTAGCTTTATAACGACAGGTTTTATTTAATTCTACAGGAATATTATAAACTGATTATCTTGTAACTTGGAAAGAGAATAAATTAAATAACGTAACTTGAGAAGACAAAGTTTACTTGTAAATGTTAATTTAATGTGAATTTTAATGCAGCTGTTTTCGACTTTTGTTTGTGGATTTAGTAGAAGACTTGTTGTCGAATACCAAGCTTATTATAAAACATGGCAAGTTCTCACCTTGTTTAGTGCTTCTTAATATGAAAACCTAAAACAACCTTGTCATATTAAATAATTCCATGATAATATTAACACGCAATTATATTATTAAACCTATGTACATACGTAAATCGATGACTTTGTGTTTTAAACCGAAATTGCAACATTAATCACGCACACTTTAAGCTTGTTGATAGTCCTTCTACTCTATTTGTTTATTGATGAAAACCTTACGAAAACATTCAGAATATTTTTATTACCAGACAAACTCGGAGTCCGACTTTGTTTCGCAATATATGGTGACGCGTCACTCTGTGGTAATATCTGTATGTTTCTACGTATCTGTCACCGACGTGATGTAATCAAAATGGCGTCAAGTCACGTACTAGTCATTTGGAGGCAGCGCTTGTACGAATGTAAAATACTATGGACACAAATGTGTATGATAATGACTGAAACTGGACTGCTTTACTAATATGTAGTTTCGTATTTTGTCATAAAGGTGCTTTAATTTTGTTTTACCCAATTTTATTTGAAAGTTAATAGCTGTTATGTAGCAGGATGTTTTTTAAACAAAGCCTCTAACATTTAACAAAAGTCTGCCAATTTAAGTGCGAGCGGTAAGGCTTAACAAATTGTCTGTCAAAGCTATGTAATGTATGCACATGCATATATAATAAGCTATGCATTATATATGCATGTGTATACATTAAAATGCATGAGTGCATGCATCCTAAGATTACATACGTTTCGCACGCTTATGACGCAGGCATTGTATAATACACAAACTTGAGCCACCTATGTATCGAAAATAAATGTGCAAATATCATGTGTCCGGTCATTCGAATCCTGTAAGCTTGTACCAATACTGAGATTTTTCTCTTTTTATCCACGTATTTTTAGCCTGGTCCACTTATATCGCCTTTATAGTTAAAAAAGAAACTTGCCCTTTACACTATTTCTATAATATGATACAAAATAAAAAATATTCCTTGTTAGTCCGCTAAGTATAAAGGTATAAAAATAATCCGCCCACATCCCGTGGGTGTTAAGGAGACTGCCATACAACTCTTAACGGACAGGTCAAATAGCGTAATAGTATACAAATAACATTATACTAATAAGAGTGACCCGGTCGATAGTCGGTCACGGCGGCTGTTCTCTTTCAAGGAGATCAACCAACTGCGCAGGACATATTACAGTGCACAAGCATTTGCGCAGACACAGGTGCACTCCCTATTCCTTCACTCTCATAGCCCGATGGGACGGCAGTCCGACACCACCGGAGAGAGATCAAAAACAAGACTGAATATGGGCTCTCCGATATACGGACATTATATTATTAAGGCAACAGATTATGTTTGTGAAGAGGAAAAGTTAATAAGGAATTTCCGGGAAATTCTTCTTTGTAGGTCGACATTCCTATTGATCTGATTTTCTTATTCATCTTTTGTACAGTCATGTGCTATAATTTGTGTGCACTTAGCATTTAATAGATTAATGAAATTTAATCTTAATGAAATGTTGACTTTACTTAGAGATGAGAAATATTTTGAAATTGTGACTTCCAAAATATCATGTTAGTGAAATCTTTCACAGCAGGAAGTCGCTATTGAATTTTGCTATATGTTTATTTATTTACACATAATAAGGAATTAAGGGTCGCAGTGGATTAATCGAGATTACGTATTATAAATTCTTTCACGAAATTGTGAAACACGAAATATGATAAAATAGCATGCTTAAATATCAAAACATTTTTTATTGAGTGACATACATATTAAATACGCCATTTTTTCCTACACACGGCCTAATATGTAACGATGAACAAGCTTGGTAAAACCGCCGCTAGGCTCCAAGTATACTTGACAACGCACTCAGCGCAGTTAAAAGCAGATTCAAGTAAAAGAGAAAAGAGGCCACTCAGATATAACATACGCTTCAATGGTTAGAAGAACAATTTACTGATAAAATATGGTATGGTAGGGTTGTGTATGTATGTAGATACATTTTTGTGACATTATTTTGTTCTTAATCGATTAATCAACATGCTCCTAAGCTAAAACTGCTGAATACTCATATAGAGAACTTATCTAAACAGATTTAGATTCAATTTAGCATGGAGTTATAGTATCTACTTCGTGACTACTATATGAGCGCGTTTAAAATAAATATAGGCTGCGGGAGAAATTACAAAAAAACAACTAGTAATGAACGCTAAAATTAATTGTATTGAAACTCAATTATCTCAGACACTATATACCTACATACTCGTACATGGATTACCTACAATATATTTTCAGTTTTACCTACAAAACTACCCTCAACTTAATTTTACTAACTGCCCGAGGCTGGACCTTCAAATTCAATTTAAAACTATTAACACCTGAACATAATTCCTAATTCAAAGTCCCACAACGACCCGCAGTTTGAAACTCAAACTTACTTCATTCATCCATTACACGGAGAACAAAATGACTAGCGGAGGTGCCATAACAGAAAATCGCCTAAGAAAGTAGCGCGTCAAAATGTGGGTGAGCGGGGGACGATTAACGTTACTGTCTTCGCCCTTATACGCCCTCTTTGGGCTTGATCATTTTTTGTTTTAAAATCGTTGAAAGATGTGTCAGAGAACCCGAACGCCTCATTAGTTACCTCATAACTGATCATTTTGGTCATGCCCACCGTTCGAATCTGACATAGAAAAAGGCACCTGACCTACGTGCATTACGGTACCTCCGCTCATCTTTCCTTACTCCGTGATTCAGTTAGTGACCGGTGGGTTCTCGTTCGTTGTTCACCGGTCATTATTCAGAGACTGGTAGTTGTTATAGCAAGCTCATTTGTCTTACTGGCTCCACATGTTGGGCCAACATGGTTGGTACTACATAAAGTGGCATTACACTTTTGTCAAAATGCTTAGCGCAGTGTAAAAATCACTTTACGACTTCATCAAAATTAAATGTGTTGTAAACACCGAGATTTTATGAAATATTAAGGACTCTAAGGGCCAGCAAACAATGTATCAGTGGACAATACTCAATTTTTGATAAACGCTCACGAAATTGAAATAATGCAAAAACGAGTTGTTATACTATGTATACTATGTTGCGATTACTGCTATGAAACCTAGAGTTGACCCCAAAAATAGCCAATGTTCGGAGACAGTCATTCTACATTTGTTTTTCAAACCAAAGTACCTCACTATGTTGGTTATCCAACTACACATTGTGGGAATGTTGGCCACAAAGTTTGGAGCTTTAATTTGATGGTTTGTAAGGATTCCCATGGCTTTGTTTGTAATTTTATCGTTTAATCTTATGTGGGCGCTTGGTAATTAGTGGTATAGATCTTCTTGTGTTTCAAGTTAATTTACCGCTTTTAGCTGAATTGAAATAGGCTCAATATCATTATCAATTAAATCTTTAGCTCTATACTGTTATAATAAAGAGGAAACTGTTAAACATTAAAGGCTCCCAAACTACTGAACTGATTTGAAAAATTCTTTCACTGTTGGAAAGCTACATTCTTTCCGAGTAACGCAGGCTATATTTTATCCCGGTATGGGCAACAGTTTCCACCGGATGCGGGAAGGTGATAGTTTTTGAACATATTCAGTCTGAAAAATACTATCTATATAAATAAAAATGAATAGTTGTTCGTTAGTCTGATTAAAACTCGAGAACGGCTGGGCCGATTGAGCTGATTTTGGTTTTAAAATGTTTGTAGAGGTCCAGGGAAGGTTTAAACGATACGAAGTTCGCGGGATCAGCTAGTAAAATATAAAAACGAATATAAAAACAGTATTTCGACAGCACCATGGTAGAACATGCTCCAACCGTACAGCCAGTATTATAGCAAAATAATTAATTATTTGTCGTAGGTCAGGGGTGATCAAAGCCACTGAGTATGCCTATAAAATATATTTCAGCAATTATTTTAAGGACTTGTGTTCAAAAAATTCTCCTTGTATTCCCCTAATTAATTCTAAGGCAAATCCAATTGACGGGAGGTTTGGGCTGAGTAGCTCATTATAATAATTATAGCAGTTAATAGCTGCGATTATTATGAATGGTCGTTGAATTCAAATGTCAAGTGGTTTGGTCAATTTGCGCAGACTTTTAATAATTCAGAAGATCAAGTTTGTTTAAGTGCAAAGTAAAATAATACGTAGGAGTTCATTTTGTTTGTTACTTTTTCACCGCTGAGGTATGGAGTTTGGGTTCCACCCTGGAGATATTCCTAAATTACTAGTAGCCGCATACCGTTGGGATTACTCCGCGCACCCGGTTAAAAAGTAACATATGTGTGTATAGCCTTCTGTGATTAAACCAATAGTTACTGAGATAAGTGCGTTCTAACAAACAAACTTTTCATCTTTTGTATATTAGTGGAAATACATAGGTATATTACAGAAGACTGACTTCATAGAGGGAGTATTTTTTTATTTAGGTAATCGATTCACCGTTTCCACCTCAATGCCTGATTAATTATTTAGGTAAGCCTGACTTCAGGCCTTTTTAACGCGGGCAGACTGTTTATAAGTACTATTTTTAGTGTCCTATTTTTAAAGTCACAACAACGCGATGTGCCTTTGTTTATCACATCATGAAATAAATAGGTAATTATATTTCAGTACCAACGTATACATTCATATTTCAGTATACAGTAAGTACGTCTCAAGGAAATTTCTTCCTATCTAAGTTATATCCTTTATCAGGTCGTTTATGTATCAAATGTAATTGAAATCGGTTCAGTCGTTTTGGTTTAGAAGCCAGGCAGATAATTTCGCATTTATAATATTAATAAGGATTAAACCGTCTTTCGACATAGGTATTTCTCCCATATTTTTTCAAAGTTTATTGTGCATGCCAAAAAAAATATACTTAGGATGACCTAAGTATATTTTTTTCAATCATGGGTGAATGATCACCCATGATTGAATTACAGATCTAGATAAATATTTTCAAGTTTCCTAAAAAACGAAACCTACCTTAAAACCTAATTTTCATCGCTTAAAGATAAGCAATAATGGACGACTTGCCCAAATAGTGGCAAACTGGGTCAGTTCATTTAACTGTTAAATGTCGCGAGTGCCAAGTCAGTAAGAAGGTGATCGATCGCGCATGAACTATAGTTGGCACTTAAGAGTACCCCATTTTGTAAATTACCAGTACCTAGGTACAGCTTAAGGGGTTCAGTGAACTTTTATCGGATTGAGTTATTTGAATGTAGAATTGCTTGAGCTGTTAAAGAAATGTGTTTCATTTGTTTTTTATTAGTAGAAGTGGGGTTGTTTCTGATTTACACATGACAACGTCCGTCGCCGCGCTAGGCGGTAAAGTGGATTCTACTAGGTAATCTAGTTTCTATGTAATCTGTACGAAACTTTTATATGAACACCGCCTGTCCGAGAAGTAAACCGTTTGTTTGAGAAGCGCAAACATCTACAAGGGTGCATCGTAAACGGCGTGGATCATCAAGTGTAGAGTTCGATATAAAAAAATATTTCATTTTGTAAGACATAGAAATATAAACAAAAGAAGTAATGCAGTTTCACCACTACTGTTCCACTATTTGGTCAGAGCATGGTTAGAGATGCACTCGAAACATTTTGCTCGTCAGTTAAACCACAAGTTAAACTGAAATACTCCCACACAGTTCAACCGAACACTACCTAACATACACCCACAGATATACGTGTATATATATCAAACTACCCGCCTTGAGATCTCACCCAAAATTAGTTGAAACACGAATTTAGTAAAGTGAGCGTCATAAGCGTTTGTAATTGAAGTAGACTCCGTTACATGTCTAAAGCAATTGTACTGTAGCTGATGTATAAAGGAATATTATGTACTTACTATTTAGCCGTTTTGTGAAGATGCTGTAAATGATTTTCTGGTGTAGGTATTGGTGGATTTAATTGATTAGCTATGTAGCTGGAATTAGTACTTCAATTTCAGGAGCAAAGCGTTGCTGTGATTCCAGCTGTGTTCTGTGATGATGTGTGTGTGTGTGGTATTATAACACGCAAAAATGTATCTTCTAGTGTATTTGCTATATCAAAGACTAACTTTCTCAAATGTCCGCGGTATTGCAACCTCAGCTCGCGATAAAATACTAGCCGTCGACTTGCGAACAAATGGTAAACAACACCTTGGTGGTATATACGCTGTAAGGAAGACCTTGCAAATACCTAATCCTTGCAATACGCCAAAGTTATATGACAAGAGATGATGTATTTATTTCATATATTTCGACTATGGTGAAGACATATAGCCAACTTCAGAACGGCAAAACAAAATTACTGTACTACGTATATGTGGTACCTACCTATGTAGGTCTAGTTTCAATTACACAATTAGTAGAAAATATGTAGCAAACCTGTAATATATTACTACAGGTATTAACTTCCAGAGATAACACAGCGGTTAGATATAAATTCACACATAACTCGCGAACTCGGCACAACTTTGCAGAATGTTTTATATTGAATAAACAAGCGGGTACCAGGGCTGCATACTTTGGAAGCGGTGACAAAGTTATCACTGAATAATACCGAGTTACAAGTTATTCTATTAGGGATATTCAACAGGCTGATTGCGTTTTCCCCTTGAATATATTTGTTTTTGGTAATGATTCGATGATTTTAATGAATATCTTTTCGTGACTTTTCATGTTTGTAAATGCCTATATGTAATTCAAAGCTTGTCGTGAAAGTTTTCGTTACATAAAATTAATCCATTCTTTTTTTGTGACCTTGTATTTTCGACACTTTTCATTAAAAATCTAAACTATTTGCCATATATTTAATTATTTGCCAGGCATAGATTTTTACTAAAACTGATTTATTTATACAGGTTTTTTTTATATAAAGGTGTACGTTGACGCCTACTTGTCTAAAGGTGGAAGCCATTTTGTTACGTCACCTTCTCAATTTTTGATGCAAAAGGCTATTTAACTTCTTCTTTAACGTGGGTGTTGATACAAAAAAAGCTTCAATATTGGGTACCAGGTTAAACGAGACAAAAATGGCAACAGTATGCAAACATCATTTAAATTAATGACCTTGCCTCTGTCATTAATTCATCCGCGTTCTCATTGCTCCTTTTGACCGATGAAGCAAAAATAGCAGCCAATTAATTTGTTCTTTATTACATTTACATTTTATGAAACAAGGATATGAAGGGATGCTATTGGTTGAAAGTGGACCATGGAGAACAAAATGACTAGCGGAGGTGCAATAACGGAAAATCGCATAAGACACTAGCGCGTCAAAATACGGGTGAGCCGGGGACGAGGAACGTTACTGTATTCAGCCTCATAAGCCTCATTTTTGTCCGATCTTTTTTTGTAATACAACAACTCGTTGATAGAAACCCGAACGCCTCGTCAGTTTACTCGTAACTGTTTTGGTCATGCCCACCGTACGTATTTGACCTAGAAGAAGGCGCCTGACCTACCTGCATTATGGCAACTCTGCTCATCTTTCCTTACTTACTGACACGGATGGCTCTGCGTCAGTTGTTTATCTTTATGCGGTTCAGTGGTTCATACGTGTGTTTCTGTATACGTGTTTATAAAGGTAGTTATTATTATTAAGGGTAAACTATTGTCGTTTTGAAAGGGATTGCTATACGATATCTCAAGGTACAACCCCAAAACAGTTAGGTAGAATTCAATAAGACCAAATTACATAGTATCCAAACCGATTCATCCTTTCAAGAGTCACATCACAGTGCCAGAGACAGTTACGTCATATCAGTCGAACATGCAATACCCCTTTTTGTGTGAGTTAATAAATAAATAAAACACATTTATTTCAGATAACTTAAATCCCATTTTTGGACTGTCCGTCCAGCAGTGGACTGCGATAGGCTGATGATGATGATGATGATAAAATCCCATTTTTTGTATAATAATTACTATTATTGAAAAAGTCGTGATGACATTTCCTCTTTACAAGATTTCAGCTCCCCTCTTCACCTATGTCATTGTGTTAGCTAATATATTATCTAATTAATTTATATTTTCTTTGTTCACAGAGCTTCAGATCGGTCACCGTTCGACGGTTCTTGCTGCTCAGGGTACCGGCCGGTGGACTCCGCCAGTCTCGACACTCCTGATGAAGATGAAATGGATCCTGTAAGAATTATTGCTATTTTATGATTATGCGCCGATCGAAACAAATAGAATTTTGTATGAACTCTAGCATGCTTGTGCGCGAATCTGAAAGAATCACATACTGACAGATCTGTAATAACAGGTGTGAAAGAAATACAAAAAAATATCGAAGTTCACCGTATTTTATGTACCTACTTTTGAACGAGTTATACCTCCTTTGTCTCGCTTAGGTATATGATACTTTAGACTAGGTAGGTACATATTCGGCGATCTCAATATTTCTTGGTTAAGCGTATGTAGCAAACGATAGTATAGTATGTGCAGTCAGCACATATTTGAGCTTGCGTGCTATGTCCCACCTCACGATGCATTCAATATATTATGCTACCCTAAACTGACTACGCGTTCATTGGAACCCCGTATGTCTGTACTTAGCTTTACAGCAGCAGAACATATACAAAGCCATATAAGTGGTGGTGTATATCGAGCGATCGTTCCCGATTACAACCAACTTGTTGCGTCTCAAGCAAGTGTTACGACAAAGGGAGGAGTGCCCTTCTGACAACACTTTGCCACTCATTAAAGTCTTTCATCTTATAAACTTAAAAGAAGCAAATACGTATCTATACCCTACGCATCTTTATTTAAGCTATAAACTTAAAAGAAGGAAATACGTATCTATATAGTATCTACTTTTTGCTCAATCTCTTCTACACGTGTTAATTCTACCTAGGGACAGAAAATTTGTTAGTGTGTATCATCAGCATATTTATTGTCTTAGCATACGCCTCTTCTCATACAGAGAAGGAATAGGTATTAATCACCACGTTTGTTCTGGTATCTACTTTAAAAAGCAGATGCTTACTTAATGATTTAATCACAAGGCCACCGGCGCTTTTCACGTCATCATCATTTATTCAAGTCTTGAAAACAATACAAAATTCTTTACTTCATTTGCAAAGAGAGTCAAGCAAGGTAGAGCCTCTATGTGAATCCTGATATTCAGTTGCACTGAATAAGTCTGCCAGCCAACTTCAACTAGGGAACACCCAATATGTTACCTACTTGGAAAAAGCCTAAGGAGATAATGACGGTTTTCTCATGGTATTCCTTCATATTACGAGCATAATACAAAACGTAATATCCCATCAAACAATACAACGAAACACCACACTTTTCATATACGAACATGACATAAATCCAATATACGTGAAACATAATCCATTTCAAGCAATTTTGAATCTTAATCCCCCGCATTACGTGTCAAAATTAGGTGTAACATATTTAATACGCGTAGTGACAGCGGTGAGGCTAATTTAAATTTATATTGAAGAAAAGGCCTATTTTTCCATTATTTAGAGGCAAAAGCTGTTGTGTTGAAATAATAACGTTTTTGACAATGTAAAGGATTATTTTGGAAAAAGTAGGTTTACCAGTTGGTGGAATTTTAGAGCACGACACAATACATATTGTCTATGACATAACAATTTAGGATTAGGTACTAACTGTGTGGGTGTTGGTGAAAATTATGTCTACATTGTTCAATTGTGTAAAATAAATTTAAGTCTGAATGATTAAATAAAATAATTAAAGTTTGTACAATATTTCACGTAGCTAGCACACCGAAATTTACTTGACTGAACGTAAGTTTAAGTTAAGTAGGATTTTTTGTCTATCGTCTTTGATCTTTGGATCATCATCCTCCGAGCTTTTTTCCCAACTATGTTGGGGTCGGCTTCCAGTCTAACCGGAAGTAGCTGAGTACCAGTACCGTTGAGGATATCAGCATAAAAGGATTTAGGTACACAACTACAGCTTTTCACATTGCTATTTCTTGGAGACATTTTTTCAATTTGAATGTATAATCGGAACTGTATCTATTGAAATACCAAGCATATAGGATATCAGCCTAAAACGATTTGCAAAACTACGATTTTCCTGACTATTTGTTGAAGATATTTTTGTAATTTCTATTGAAATACCAGGCATAACTATAACAAAAAGATATCTAAATCCATTTGCTAAGTAATTGATTTGTGTTCGATATCTCAACAATAGGCTACAGATTCCGCGAAACGCATTGTTTGACAATATCAATATCGAATATTGTATTAATATCAAATAGTGCTCTAGCAACATGACAATAGAGTCCATATTTGAATGGGTATCATGTTTGATTTATGATGTTTTAGAATTGGGGAGAAAGGCATTCAGATTCATAGAATGTGCAATATTAGTGATAGGAATTTTAACATGTAGGCAACTAGCTGTTTTCATCGGTTCACTCGCGTCTCAGTGAACAGTGCGAACTCACAAATAACTTTTTTTTGATAAAAGAATTTTCTAAATTGGCCTGAAACCCCCCACAACGTTACGATCTGTTGAGAATAATTATACATTGGTATTAGTAATGAGTAGTTCTGTCTCCTTCTAAAAGCAGTTGACTGTACTGTAACTTCGTAAATTACCAACATTTAGGTAGCAACTTGGTAACAACTCAGAGAGGCGTTAATTGACCTCATGAAAGTGTCATTATATTACAGTCACCATGATTTCTTTTACTTTTCATCTTTATAAAAATAACAAAAAAGTACAATTTTTATGTCTCAAAGTAGAAGCCATTGACACTTTCCGTATAAAAAATAATGTTGTAGAATACTTCTTGTAAAGTACCTACAAACTATACTTGAATCCAGAATTTCATGTAGTAAATCGACAGATAAATCGTAAAAAATACCACTTTTTTCTTTTGTAAGTTGACGTCAAAACCGCCAAGGATGGAAATTCCAGTATATTTAGTACCACCAGTAATGTATATTTTTTGTTACAGATACCAAAGTACAGGGTGGTTTTGCTTGGTGACGCCGGCGTCGGGAAGACAGCCCTAGTGTCACAATTTATGACGTCAGAATACATGAATACATACGACGCAAGTTTAGGTAAGCCCCTAATCCGAACATCACCGAACATAGCCGAGGTTTCACGAACATTCCCGAACTTTTCCTCCACCGTTTATGTTGTTAAGAAATAAAGTTCCTCCTTTTTATGCAGCCCTGGTACATCGCATTTCTGAGATGTTTCCCCAAAGTTTTAAAGATCATCAATTTACCTACTTTTTAAGAGTTTATTTTATGTTTTTTCCTGGCCGAAATTAGGTTGAGAATTTTTTAATTACATTTTAAAAGTTAGTTCCGTTGTTTTTATTATTATTCAAAACCATTTTTTGAGTTGTTAAACATTTCACCAACAAAAATAAAATGAAAACGAGCATGAAAAAAATTAGGAATCGCTTTAAAAAAAAGCTAGCATGTGCGAATTTCCTTCCAACGCATGAGCCAGCATTGAGCATGAATTTCGCAAAATTCCTAGAGATTTTACTAAACATTTTTATCACCAACTTTAAATAGAATTAAATAGTTTAACTAACTGATATTTTGTTTTAGATAAGACGGACAGTAGCAAAAATAAAGATGGTTTGTAATACATTTTTCAAATATTTATCTAATTATTTTCTTTTTAGGAAATAGTTTCAGCCTTTTAGTTTCTTCTTACGTAGGTATTTTTCTGTTCCTTCAGTTATAGAATAGTATACTTATCATTATAGGTCTTAGCTAGATTGTCAGAATATCAATGCAGTATTATTTAGAATAGTTAGAATTTAGTGACAAAATTAGGAAGAACTAGTTACGTGCTTCCAACGTAGTTGCTTTTCATTGAATAACGTGGTACAAAATATAAAGAAGAAAAACCGTAGATTTATTATGATGCTTTCTTAACTAAGCTAACACTATACTCTATGCTTTATTAAGAGGTTTTATGAGTTTTTGAGGTTGCAAAAGTAGTCAATGATTGATAGGAACTATGCCATTTTGTGTCATGAATAAATTGAAACCAATATAATTTTCTTTTTTTTTGTGCGTGTAAAGCAATTTTTTCGTCACGCGATTGTAATCTCTGTACATTAAGTACCCCTATAATATGATGGTGTACTAATGGCCTCCAACATGTCGCCATGTCATTTAGGCAGAATATGGCCGTCACTGACAGCTGTCAAGACCACATGCTGATGACAGGAGTGACGTGCGCGCGTCATAGCCATTAGGGGATGGTTTCACCAGAACCAAGTTCAATGCCTAGTATAAAAAGAAAAGATTCGTTTTACTTTTGGGCGATAATTTTTGTTTGACGATGCTTATGTCAAAATCTCCCATCCGCAAGAAAAAACGAATTCTAGTACCTTTTATATAATCAGGCTTAACTAGATTATATAACCTCCATCTTGATACAGTAACAGATTTAGTCCTATTTCTATTTTCCGATTTTTTCACATATTTGTAAGTAGAGGACTAAGTGAAAATAAACTAGTTGAAATGGTTCCAGAAAAATTTCATCAGAAATGACATTATCAGTACAGGTTTACAAATAAAAACTGGTTTATTTTGCAATGGAGTTTATTGACTGAGTTTAAGTTGATCGATCGATTGGTATGAACGGTGAAATCGGCCTCTAACCCTATATGTATGCGGACAGGATTTATGGGGGTCTAGAGGACAAGAAATTGTGTGTAACTATCGTAAGTAACAACCATACCGTTGTCACATTTACATGATAATATTTATTTTTATGTTTTTTAGATACTCAATAAAATCCCAATACGTTTAAATCACGTGAGAAGGGTAGACAGAGCCTTGTAAAGCCATGTCAGATATTGACGTATTAGCAGCGTCGAGATCATAATAGGTAGTCCTTCCCGGAATTTGGTATAACTGAAATCTGATCATTTACTTGGTTGATAGGCAAAGGGCCAGGCAGATGAAAATTACAAAATGAAAAATCTACAGAATCTTCTAAAGAAATCTTGTTAGACCTTAAAGGCTTGAACGATAATTAAAACACCAAAAAAATCCAATTAATTTATAAGAAAAAGATATTGAGCTCTACCTTTTAAACAATTTAATTTACTAATAATAAATTGTCAGTTTTACAAAAAGTTCCATATAAAAAGGTTCGTAGCCCGAACGGATAAAGTAATAGATTTAAAAGTTTTCTACTAAACTGGCTGATTTGGGTCGCAGTTAACTTAATTTACGGGAAATTTTATTGTCCTTGTATATTTCTTTTTTGTGATTTTATTTCATCTCAAAAAGTTTAATACAAATGTAAATTACTAGCCAGAGTAATATATGTACTGATGTTTTATTTCACGAATGCGGGTGAGCTTCACGTGTGTGTGTAATTGTGCATGCACATTTTATTTCTGTACCAAATTTCACATAAATCGGTTCAATAGTTTAAACTTGAAGAAAAGACAGACAGACAGTTACTTTCACATTTATATTATTAGTTAGGAAATTAGGATTAGGATGACGCGGCGACTAGGCCACTACTGAGTGCCCTCGAGCCTACACATTCAAAGACAATATGCATGCACATTTACACACTAAAATGTGGCTCACCTGTTTCCGTGAAAAACATTTATATCAGTAGTACAGTTCCCAGGGGTGTACAGGGAACTATTTCCCTCACCCAGATAAAAGTACTTATTCTATTACCGTCTAATGGCCATATTATACCAACTCGTATCTCTAACTATTACTAAAGTCCATTTGGCATTTCAGCTAATTTGAGTCCACCGTCAATTCCCCAGGTTAAGCCTCTAAGCCTTATCTAACTTCGCCATTTGTCAGCCAAAAGGGCTTTAAACTATATTACCAATTATAACAAACTATAATTATTATTACCAGTTTCTAATGCTGCGGTTTCCCTTCTAAATTGAAGGTAGATATTAGCTAAGTGTTGTGGTAATCGCTCAATTAACCGAAGACTTCCGAAGATGGCCGAAGGTTTCCGAAGTTATGGGACCTCGTTAGGGTAAAGTTTGTCACCTTGTAAGGTAATTTGTCCCTTGTATCTATATTAATATCACTGTATTTTTGAAGGGTAGGCAGATTATACACCAGCAGCCAGCCATTGCTGTTTGAATCGTCCTGTCTCCTTAGGTAGGGAGAACTGCCCTAAGCAATTTCAAGTTCAAGTGATTAATGAGACCTAAAACTAATATATTTGGAAACAAATGAAAAATGAACTTAACCAAATGAGTTCAACCGTTCTTTTAAATAAAACTCGTCCCTTAGTAGATAAGCACTTCATAATTTAACAAACCCCCATAGAAAACGAAAACCGCTTAATCTACCACTCACACTATCCTATCAGACTAGCATGACGTCATCACACGTCAGCGCCGATAGCAAGTCCCTTCCGCGCTGTCATCCGGAGCGAGCTGTCAAACTGGGCAGATATGTCGATATGACACGAGTATCACGTGTAAATGTTTATTTAGCTGTTGTAGGCTGTATTTTATGATAAAACTGAAGTCTGTTTTTTGGGTTAAACACACTATTTCAGATTTTGAAAAGTTTTTTCAGTGTTAGATAGTTTATTTACAGAGGAAGGCTGTAGGCTTCTTTTTGTCTGGGTGAGCGATATAGTTCTTGTAGTGGAATTTAGGCAAAACAAAGTCGTTTAGGAACCACGTGCGACTTTGGCCGTTCCGTTGATTTAAAAGTCACAAGTATTTTGAAGCGTAATTATGTTCGGAATCTACATAGAATTGCATAATTAATCTCAATTAATATCACTTAACTTATGTACTAACAATTTCTCTGAAAACGCGATTGGTTCGAAGTTTCAAAAAATCTCTTACTAAAAACCGATAAAAACCATCGCAACGTCCCAAACTTAATTGAACCCTAATATTGCTCCAGACACGACCTAAAAAGTCTAGCAAAACATATTGTTATTTACAAGACCTAAGTCTTACATAAGAAACTTTTACCGCACTTTACCCTAAAATGTGGCACCCAAATAGGTTCAACTAACGTCATAAATTCTTCAATAGAAAACAGCTTAATGGCAGTACTTTGGCAAAACCACTTACAGAACACTTAAACTTGATAAAAGGAAGATAAAATCAGCTATTTGGCCCATTTGGACCTCTTGGCCTTTTTGTGCGAAAAGCTTTTCATAAGCTTTGAAAGTGTTGATTATTTATGTCTGTTTTGGTTTGGTGAAAGGAACCTAAAATAGCTGGCGAGACTCATTGATTTGTTGATGGATTAGTGAAAGACACATGGGTCAATTGATCATAGGGTTATGCTAGAAACGTTTAGTGAATGGATAACGACGAGTTCCTTCAAGGCACGTTAAATAGGAAACAATTTTCGGCACTCGTTACCGATAGTCAGAAACTAGAAAGTCTAACAACCAGTTTTTCCTAAGGGTTATCTAGGTAACTCGGTTTAGGTGGTCAGAGAGACCTCATCCACGTACTCGAAACTTAGTTGCAGACCACCAATAACTTTAACTGTACTTATTTATCTAATAATACAAAGTGCCTAACAACACATGAAGTAGGCAGAATTATCACGAAACTCTTCAGGTTTCTGACACCCTGGTACAGTCTGGATGTTCTCACAGAATTAAGAGTAAGTAATTATGATTTGTCCGAAAACATTTATTTTGCTACACTATGACATAACGTTTTTGTAATTGAAGTGTCTGTTAGCATCTGGAAAGCATCATAATAAATTCTTTTCTTCATTAAGGAGTGACAAGTAACAAACGTTGAGAACAATTCATAATGCTTACTGCCTTCATTATTCTGGACTCCTAGTACTTTTGTTTAGGCACTATTTTTTGGCGTAATTACTGAACAAAGAAAGATAGATTGTTTTAGGTACTTTTAGGTACAGAATATAATAATGACTATTTTTGAACTTTTGTAATTATTTAAAATGTGTGTTAATTTAGCGCGGTTTGTATATAAAGATATGCTTCTAGAGGTCTCGCTTACACGAGATATTTTTTCTTCAGTTTTCCCCCTAAGTACAAGTAAATATTTTATTATTTAATTTTCTTCTACTACAAATTAAGCAAGACGCAGTTAGATTACTGTGTAGGTGCGAATATTCGGTTCTTTTTATGTTTTTATTTAGATATTTTATACAGGTTTTTATTTTTGTAGGGATTATATTAAAAAAGCCGGTAAACATTAATTTATAATAAATTGTTTAAGTCCCTATTATTTAAGTAGCGGGCTGGTTATGTATAAGCTTTACTTAGTAAGATATGGATGAGAGCAGTTTTTAATATAATCGATGATTTTGTAATGATTTAATAATTTTTTTTACCTGCAGAATAATACAAATTAATCATTAAAAAAACAGTGAAAAAAGAAAATACTTATTATTGAACAGTCTTTTCAATCACTGTCAAGATGTTATGTACAACTAGCCGTTTTTCCGCGTGGGTACTGTCATAAAATATAGCCTATGTTACTTGGGAAGATTGTAGCTTTCTAACAGTCAAAGAATTTTTTGAATCGGTTCAGTCATTTTAAAGCCTTTACAAACAACCAAAAAAGTTTCCTCTTTATTATATTAGTACAGAGATAAATAAACTTTTTAATAAATCGGTCTCAATTCCCTTGCTCTAATTAGTCTAGACATACCGGTTTCAGCCGAAATAATGAAATCACCAAAATTTATCAGAAGTTCCATTTCAGACGGTTCGATTAATTTGCTTGTATTTGTAAAATGTAATTACAATCGAAGTAGAAGACTAATTGAATATCAATTGTAATCGAATTCTAATAAATTCGGTTTTTCGAGAAAAAGGTTTTACAAAACGAGTTTTTCGGACTGATAGAAAATTATCTTGGGCTTCAAATAAATGAAATGAAAGTTTATTAAATTAGTTTCTTGTAACTATATTTGATTTGTAGGCAAATTAATGTTTGTGAGTGTACTTTGATTTTGATGTAACTAATTTCTTTAATAGAGGCATTATTAGAAGTTTTGTTGGTATATTTTCTGATTGGTAATATTTTCGTGGAAAATAATAAAGCATGATATAGTAACATAAACACAAGATTAATTTAGAAAAAAAACACAATATCAAATTAAAACTAATTTTATTTTCCTTGCTAGCTCGTTTGTTATAAACGTACATAGGTATATCTTTCCCTATTATTCTTTTTATAAAATAATGAGTAATTATATTACTTAAATATTGAATAGAACATGGAATAAAAAATAAATGACAATAATGTAAGATATCCAAATCATTTTCAAATAAAATTTTCTTTTCGCTTCAAAAAACTGCTCTCACCACATATCTATAGCAAAATTTTGACAATAAGCACAATATGGCCGCTAGTTGTTCTGTAAATAACAAAACTTCTTCATGCTGCTTGCTCTGGCGAAGCCAAACGCGGTAAGTGTGTGTCACCCTTTATTGTCAGTGTGGTACCGCCTTTACACCCCTTTGTATACTGGCTGTATGCGTTTGTGTGTTGTGTGTGCATAATAAAATAAAAAATATATAAAGTAGTGTTGTCCTATATGATAACTATTTACAATCGATGAATGAACCAGTTGCTTTGAAATGTGTGCCTTAAATCGCTTTCACATTAACGGATCTTAGCAAAAACTATGCGTATACGTGCGACTAATTCCGATCGGCAAAAATGTGTCCCTCGATCTTAAATGTCATCTTTCGCATTAGCAGTCATTAGTTGTCAATTGTTTTTTGTCTCTCGTATACGCGTGACACCGCCCGTACGATCCGCTAGTGTGAAAGTACTGAAAAGTAGATTGCGTAACTATTGTTAAACACTTCATCAGTAAATATATTTCAATAAATTGCTGATTCTGATTACTGAGTCAGAACAATGTTTTAGTGAGATGTTGCACAGTCTATTGAGTAAGTTTTTTATTTATTGCAAGGCATGGTAACTTTTATAGAAAACTAGCTGATCCCGCGAACTTCGTTATCGTTTAAACCTTCCCTGGCCCTCTACAAACATTTTAAAACCAAAATGAGCCAAATCGGTTCAGCCATTTTCGAGTTTTAGTGAGACTAACGAACAACAATTCATTTTTATATATAATATTGCACTTATTATCCACTTACTCAAATAATACTGTAAGTAGAGATAATCGGACGAATTTATATGTACATGTTTACTGGAGTGTGAATGTGAATTTCAGAAATGTAAATTATGTTCAATGTCAACAGTAAAAGATTATAGCTAGGTAAATCACCTCCACTCTAAAATTCTTGGCTACGTACTATGGTGGATGGCCGTGGCATAATATCGCGTAAGTAGTCCGAATTATAGTGCATTATTTTGACTTCACTATTATATTACCTTACAATAGCAGCTTCATTTTAAATCATTTATGGATAGACTTTTATAGTTGAACACAGCTGGTTAAGTAAGTACCTACACTATTATTGTTAAACACAGCTGGTAAAGTAATAAAATTATTTCGTTTTACATGCAAGCCGTTTGGCAAAAACATTTCAATTCTGAGCCAATTGTGACATAAATGTCAGTTTTCTGTATAAAATAGTTTATCTAGCAACTAGTTCCCGCCAACAGTTGCACCTGTGTTCCGTGGGAACAATTTCGCGAACCGGGATAAAAAGCCTGTCTCCTTCCGTGATAAATGGGCTATCTAACACTGATATTTTTTTAAATCGGTCCAGTAGCTCCTAAGATTAGCGCGTCCAAACCAGCTTTTTATCCAGGTGCGTGAATTAGTTCAGTTCCCACGGAACGCGGGTGAAACTACCTGAGGAAGCTAGTTCAAGCTAGTCAAAACATGTAAGAGAACTGTTTACAAGAGAAGTACCTGTTTTAATCTTGAAACATCTAATAACCTTTAAAACAAGAAGTTAATTTATTACAATAGCTTACTCGTTTATTACTGAAACAAATATTCTAATACCTAAGCAACAATAAATTGTTCAAAATGGGATTTACAGTGTTGATGTAAACAGATGTTAAATTGCTCTATTTTAATCTAAGTTTCAAATTGTGTAGCTTTATTTTAAATTTTATTTAACTCGGTATTTTGGTGAGAAAATAAATAAGGGATTTGTACAAAAATCTAGAAGGATTCTGTGAGATTTGTATGAAAATTGGATTCGTTTAAAAAAGATTGTATTATTAGAAGGTATTTGTTTATTTGTAAGTCAGGTTTAATCTCCGTAAGATGCTCCTTTTAGATACGATCCATTACGTATTATGCGCAATATTGACTTTGTAGAATTAATATTGAAGATTTGCAACTATTTCTTTACAAATAAAAAAGGAAATATTTATCTAAAACTATGTATCAGAAAAACTCATCCACATCGCTGTCAGCGGGAATCATGACCAAAAGGCTGGCTGCATTGCCACGCTGGATGGCAATGCATATTCGTTGACCGAAGTATAAGCCCGTATAATTAAAGTATCTACCTATGTAAAAAAACATTGAAAATTGCGCAATATTAGCTCTTGTAATATTGCACAATGTTATTGTAAGTCTAGTTGGCCGCCTAAGTAATAATTATTTCATTTTAATTATATTAACCAAACATTATGGAGGTAAAGGGCAAATACGGGTTTTCCCTTGAGTCGTGTAGGGTATGATTTCTATAAATATGAACTAATGACAGTTATCAACAAAGTTAAGACTTAGATTCCGAGGGAATTTGTAGGCTTTCAAATCATTAATACCTACTGTTTCACCTGCTTCTCAAGGGAGCTATTTCCTGCAACTGGATAAAATGTAGCCAATGGTATTTTTAATTCTGGTATTTATATACTATAGTTAGTAAGTTTTAGTTAGTAGCTATAGTTAGTAAGATCAGTTTTTATTAAAATCAATTCGGTAATTTGCGCGAAAGATCAACATACAACATATGTACATACATAAAAACTTTCACGAAAAATAATATTACCTAAGTATTTGTGATCTATGGTCAATGTAAAGTGAGTTAAATTAAATAAATAAAAGAAAAAGACAAAGCCAGCTCTTAAAGGAAAGATCAAAACAAATGACACGGTTTTGAGAATATACTTGTGCAGTCAAAAGCTCGGTACTCAAAACAGCTTTACAACCTTTGAACAGATCTCAATGCAATTCAGCATTTTCAGAAGATTATGTAAAATACGAGTATATTATTGTAAAAGCAATTATGTCTGTCATCTGTATGTCACGTCAAAACTGTAACGGTTTTTTGAAACACAGATAGACTAGCTAGAACCTGAAATAGGACATTGATCACTTATTTTATCCAGGTGCGGGAGGAGTAGTTCTCCCCGGGTGGGATTGCGGGAACAGCTTGTAGGACATTTTTGTTTATCATGATTTTCCGAATCAAGGTTATTATGACATCATTAATATAATGTATTGGCCTCGATCAATGAGCTCTCGAGAATATCTAACACAGAAATCATATTAATTCAAATCGGATTATCCATTCCAGCGAAATAGTTCGCAAACTAAATACCTACATAGAATAAACCAACTAGATTAATTTATTAATTAACTCCGGTTCCACAAATGTATTTAGTTTTTGCGAAAATGCTCGTAAAATCTTTGGTAAAAGCTGGATTAAAACTGAATTTTGTCTTTTTAATATAATTTTTCACAGAAACGTGAAAGCTTATACAGCGAGAGTAATGAATACTGAGAACTGAGAGTGTAGTGGCCTCGAAAGTTAATATTTGAATATTTTATTTACATTTATACTTTGTAAATATTTCTCTGAAAAAAAAAATGGTAGCAGTTGTCAAATACAATATCTATTTAGATTTTATAATGTTAAAAAATATGTAGTTTTTTATCTCAATTTTTCATTTAGATTTTATAATGTTTAAAAAATAAATAGTATTCTAGTATTACTGCTCAATTGAATAGCTACTCATTATCTAAGTATGTACATCAATACCTAGCTAAAGTGCAGGTCCCGGCTGTCATTGAACATCCTTGGCAGTCGTTACGGGTAGTCAGGTGCCAGTCAGTTTGACGCCAGTCTATCCAAGGGCTATTAGGTTACCCGGGTAACTGGGTTGAGGAGGTCAGATAGGCAGTCGCTCCTTGTAAAACACAGATACTCAGCTGAATCCGGTTAGACTGGAAGCCGACCCCAACATAGTTGGGAAAAGGCTCGGCAGATGATATTAATTACAAATGTATGATTATTAGTACGAAATTTGTATATGTATGAAATAACTATATTCCTACTAAGTATAAGTTTTAATTTTTCATTAACTTTATTTTCATTAAATTCGCGTTTCAGAAACAACCATATTCATTAAATTAATATGTATATTTGCTTTTAGTGCCTGTTTGTTCGAACTAGATGTTAGTTCATTTGTCTAATGTGTTGTGTGCTTGTGAACTTTCAATTCTATCAATGAGTAGTTTTTCTAGTACACAAAACTATAAAGTAAATACATATGTACGTAGTAGAATATTCTCTATTTGCTTCAGTATATAAAAACTATGGAAAATTATGCATGCTGATTTTTTTATGCCACGCTGTCAATGGCTTTCCCAAACCAAATTTTAATGTGTGTGTAGCAGCCACCAGTGTTCTATCGGTAATGCAATGCCAGCTTCTGAGCGTTGACTCCAACGTTGGGAGGTGGTGTTCGATATTGGTTTAATACAGTATAGTATCTGCCACAACAATTTGGATCCAACATAGCCGGTTACATAATCATCTACATCTTTCTAACATGACTTTGTGTGTGTGTGTTTTGTGTGTGAATTTTCAAAACCCTGAATTTTAATGCCTATAAAATTCGGCATAGTAACTGAATGGCATTGTCAATTAATTGACTTTTTTTTTTCAAAAATATCTAGCTTCTTTTTCCCAAGGTACTATGCAGAATTTGCCACATTACTATTATTTCCAGCCCAATCTTTAACTTAATCCTTTTACACTAACAAACTTGTAAATAAACATCACTATATTGTTAATAATTAAGACCATTGTTTCAGATGACGAGTTTGGTGAGAAGTCAGTATCGGTGTTACTGGACGGCGAGGAGTCAGAAATGATATTCATAGACCATCCCAGCACTGAGATGTCGGTAAGTCATATTGCATACATACATATGTAGTTGTGGATTTGCACAATTTTGATATCAAACGGATATTGATATTAAGCTGATCAAAAATAGACCATAACCTTATCCAGTTTAGGTTGAGATTTGCTTCTTAACATAACCCATGTACGCTTACGCGAGGTGCCGGTGGTATACTCTGTAGTATTGAAGAGCCAGTTCCTTCAATTAATTTGAACCATAAATCGTTCACCTTGGGTCTGCCTCTCAGGACAAGCCCCCCAGGTGGTAACCAAGAACTCCTTCTTTCAATGTAATCTAAACCCAAACTCCTTCCCCTAAGGTCGAGAACTGCCTCTCAACATACGAGCCACACGCCTGCGTGGTGGTATACTCCGTAGTAGCCAAGAGCTCGTTCATCCGCTCAGCAGAACTGCTGGCGTACCTCGCCAGGGAGCAGTTCACGGTGGAAAGGACTGTGGTGCTGGTGGGGAATAAGGCTGACCTGGCTCGAGCTAGGCAGGTGTCTACTAATGGTGAGTATGAAAAGATAGATATTTTGTTCTGGAGAATAGTTGTGTGTGAAATATAGTAGACATCTTAGAAGTATAAGAAAGAATAACATGCACCGATTCCAAAAGAGATGGAGATAAAGGTAGTAGAAATAGTTCTGATGAATAGTTAATTATCTTAATGGTGGGTTGGTCTAGCAATCAGTACCTACCTTATAACCCAGGATCTTTCTTGTGTCTAGTTAGTGGAAGCTTTTGTCCTAGGTTTATCTGAATAGTTTTTCAATTTATAGCGCTTTTAAGCCATCAACAGCAGTTTGGCTCGGTCCTCGTATTCATTAAGATACAATGTAGATATATTTAACTAAGTATTTCTTCATGTGCAGAGGGGAAAGGACTGGCCACATCAAGAGACTGCAAGTTCATAGAGACATCATCAGGGATCCAGCACAATGTGGATGAGCTGCTGGTGGGCATCCTCAAGCAGATCAGACTGAAGGAGAGCAGAGACAAGAAACATGCCAAGAAAGTTGGGAAGCAGGTATGTGCCGCGGTAACAAAATATTGGAACAAGGATTGGTAGAAGTGGTGTGTAGAAGTGTCGAAAAGAATAGAGATTGGTAGATATTTAGTCGTTTGTCGGTGGGCCTTCCCCTAATCTTTATATTTGAGGAGTAAACTATACCTAGCCTAAGATAGAGAAAAAAATCTTTAGACGGAAAAAATCTGCTGGAAACGGCTTTTTTAATTTGAAAGAGGAACAGAGATATGGAGTTTAAATGAAAATTATGGGAAAAGATATGATCGCACTATTGTTTAGACTCTCTTGATATCCGTGTTTACCGTCAACAGCTAATGGTACTGTTAATCTATTGATTATTATCTGTCTCCAATTAAATTATTCAGATCAAAGCTGACAGTGAAGACAATTATTATTATTTCCACTACGTTAACGTTATAGTCACTGTCAATGAAGTGTCGGAATTTACTTATTGACAACTAGATAATGCTATTAGTGATCTAATTGAAACGCAAATTATCGATTCAATAGGGCTCATGCCTTATAATTTAATGGCCTAAATCGTGCTCAAATAAAAGAAATTCAGAACGCAAATCGTACCATTAATAACACACTTTAGCAATTCCAGTTCAAGTGGATATAAGTACTATATTATGTACGACGCTTTTGTCCTCAATAAAACAGAGCAGTGTAAGGAAAAAGTTAATGATAAAATGCCTAGCTTCAGGGTGAAAAGATACTCAATGTTTCATAAAAGATAAAGGAAAAACATGTTCAAATGTAACATGCCTGTGTATTTACGTAATTATTGCTGAAGTGGAGATAAAAGGACTCGAAACAGGACCCAAATGTTAGATCAAAAGGCGAATTCTTTTAAAGGAAAAGATAATGTATTTTGGAAAATGTTTAGACTGGGTAATTATTTTGTTTTAGGAAGCAAAGCAGCCTAAACTAGCGAGTTCCCGTACACATATATCGCTAAGCATCGCAAGAGAGCTACTGCAGAAGATCTGTATTAACGACATTTCCAAATCAAAGTCGTGTGAGAATTTACACGTCCTCTAAGCTTCTGGTCTCCTGGTACTTTTAATGATATCTGTAGAGTTTTCTTACTGTTAATGTATAGGATTTTCCTTGTTTCGTTAATGTTTAGATTTTCTTTTAATCGGTGTTTGACTTGTTATAAGATTAAGACATTTTTGTCAAGTATACGATAAGTGCTATTAGTATTGACTGTCTGCTTTCTAGATTTTTTATAATGCCTTTCTTAGAAGTTTCTTTGACGAAAATTGTGTACCTAAATAATCTTTATTTCTTTACAACGCGAATTTGTTTGGCATCGTCTCTATTCAATTTTAATAATCCAGAATCTTTGTTCATTATAATTACATTTAACTTTCGCAAATTCTTTATTGTTCCAAGAAAATAGCTGTTTTTTTCCTCAATCGTTTACGTCAAAAGTATATCACGGGGAATAATTTATGAATAAAAATATAACAGTAAAAATATTCTTCCCTTTTCATAAAGTACCGAACGCTGTTGAAAAGAGCGTTGATTTTCGCCAAAAAAATATTATATTCTCGTTAAGAGTATCCGCACACTATAGACTAAAGAGTCGGCCGACGGTTAACCTTTTTTTGTAAAGGAAATCTTGGTTCCAATCAAAGTTTTCAGTCGGTCTGACACCGGCTAAATACCTGATCTTTGTAATGTGTGTACTACCATTTATCTTCATACTGATTTATGAGCCCAAACAAACCATCGGCCGACTAAAAGTTTACAGTGTGTGGAGCTTTAAGTGAGAAAATCTTTGGTTCAGAGATCGATATGTGGGTTGGTAATAACAATTGCCTGTAATATCGAGTTCGGCCATTCATATTCTTACAAGATATTCGAGAAACTCGTACAAATCAGCATTCGGATTTATTGTATTCCATCCATTAATGCTTGTAACAAGATTTCGTCATTATTTCGGAACTTGATATATTCTTGCTCGCCTTTCTCTGTCCGAGATTATAATGCTATTATTTTCTTTATTCTATTTGTTTCTTTTTTCATTTTTCAGTCCGCATTTAATGATAAAGTTGATTAAAATTGATTCTTTTTTCGTTAGATTTCGAATGTAATAAAAATCTAATTGGTTACACCCAATTAGGTTCTTTATTTTTCGAAAAATATGCGTTAATGAACTTTTAGAATTGTAAATTCTTGGAAACGCTCTTATAGATTTTAGAGTAAGTGTATGATGTTTTGTTCTAACTAAAAAAAAAACTGTCGAAGACAATTTTCGGCTGACATAAGCCATATAAATGTATATGTATAAACTATGAAATAAATTGTTACCTTTCTTACGGTTAATAGTTTTAAACGTAGATTAAGTATAGTTCTATTTGAATGTTTAGTAATATCAATGGAATTTCATATCTTTAGCATATATTTTGGTCCTTTTTCCTTTCGTTTGGTCCTTTGGGTTATATGAAAATCCCATACTTACCCTGAAATCAACAAATCCCGAGGGGGTCACTTGACTGTATCTAAGTGGCTTCTAGGATTCTAACATTAGCTATTTACGAAATAGCGGTGAATATGATGAATTTGATATCTTCAGGGAATTTCTACCAAATCTATCATTAGATAGTTTCAAAGAAAAGACAATATTTACTAGAAAATTCCATACAGAAATTGGGACAATACCACGAGTAAACTGACCACCCACCGCTAATTCGCAGACAGACGACTCTTCATAAAACATGTATCTAAGGACCTTTATTAAATAAATGTTGTTCATAAATGTATCAGAAATGGTTGCTATCGTTAATATAATGAGAATTTTCCATTAGAGTACTTGTTATGTTTAGTGTTTACCTTCTACTCGTGTTTCAAGTAATTACGTGGAACGTTCCAGAATTCTACTCAATGGAAATGCTTTGGGTTCGAGATATGATGGTTTATTTAGATATCTGATATCGTAAGACATCGTTGAAAGCTTGTTTGATTAAAAAGATTATTGTTTCTTTATGTTAAAAATTGCTGGGAATAAACTGGCTGAGTTGCCTTGATGGTTAGAAATCAGTTTTTTTTTAAGGTAATCGGATGTCTAATCAAACTTTTTTATTCGAACCGATACCGGCCAAATACCTGATCGTCGTTATGCATGTTCGTAGTGCCATTCATTTTCATACCAATTTATGAGCCCAAACAAACTATCGGCCGACTAAAAGTTTGTAGGGTGCTTTTGGAGGTAATCGTGAATACATTGAAACTTTTGAATCGGTCTGATACCAGTCAGTTTCCTGATCGTTGTTTGATAATTGATTTACTTAATTGTTGTTAATTTCTTTAATAGAAGTTTATAATGTTCTGTTCGTAAAAATCAATAAGTCTGAAATAACAATGATAAATTGAAGGGAAAATATTACTTGAAACATGAGTTTTGTATTTTAAGGCTTTTACGGAAACGGCTATTTTTCTTTGAATATTTCTATTTTTGTGGTATTTATGAAATAGTATTTAAATTATTTTGTTAGTATGTAATCCGTGTTTCGGTTAGGTCGTTCCTACAAACGCTCGCGATCCTCATATTTATTTGCAAAGTCATAAAAATTAAACCTGTTTTGAGATTGCAAATGGTAGGATAAAATATTTTTTTTATGTCTAGAGCGCAATCAATTGTTGCTACAGTCACATTTTTCTGATTGTGTGAAATACACAGTCTAAAAAGACACACAAATGAGATACCTACTTTTTCTTGAAAATGTAATAAAATAAAGTTCGTTATAATTATGTTAGAATATCTTTAATCTATGATAAATGAGGTAATAGGACCTTAATTTTTTCATATGTGTTTTCTACAACAACTTTTCGAATTTCCACATATGTATTAATTATTATCGCGAGATCAACTTTAATTGTGTTACTTTTTAGACTGTGACAAAAAAAAAACAGTATTATAATAATTTTTCGTAATATATAATGATTAATAAATAAATATATAAATTCGTACGCTTGTCTATATAAGTGTAAGTTAATGTAAAGCTACGTGTTACTATTAGTGAACTAATTATATTTTTCTATGTGAAACTTTCTACGACTTTTGAAATGGTGTTAGTTGTTTCTTATAAAACATATTTTTATTTTTTTTATGTGTGCCAGTGAAAAATGCCTTAATATTCAATTTTGTATTTAATTTGAGTTGACTAAAGCGTAAGTAGATTATCTTTTTTTTTAACGACGTCAAAAATCGTCAAATGACCCCTCCCGCTGTGGGTTAGCAGCGGCGAGGGAGTGTCTTACTGACTAAAAACCGTCGTGTTCCGTCGTAGGCCTTTCATGTGCCAGGGCCGCGGTATCTCTTTCGAACAATGCGAAGCAGCGTAGATTATCTTAAACATTTATAGATAGCCCAAAAGATTTTCTAAGTTCCTAAAGCATGTTATACACGATAATGTTAATTATCACACTGCACGGGTTAATATTTTCTTTCAATTATAACTCTTCTAGAACGGAGCAAAGAAGTTTTTAGATCAACCCTACATTATTGGCCAAAATAAAATACGATGTATTATTATACTTACCTAATAAAATTATCTGTGGATACCTTTAAGAAAAAATAACTTTATTACAATGTAATAAAAATAAATAGTCACAGTAAAATAAAAGGTTAACTAGAAGTATAAAATTTTATTGCTTCAGAATATATTGAATGATCAATATAATATGTTTATGTAGGGTGTATGCGCCAATTACCTCCCGTCGGTTCAATAACGACAAATTGCCCAGCGGTAGTCTTGTTTGTCAGTACTTTATGCTTCATTAAGCTCTTTCAATAAAAATGTTGTTAATATTTTTATCTTTCTTTATCACTAACTACAGCAGACGATCTTGGAAAGTCTGAAAACTTAGAAAAATTAATTGTACCTACTAAGATGGTCCTTAATGTTCAAAATTAAGAAAGACTTTTCAACTTTATGAAAACATTTTTATTAAATTTCTGAATAATAATATAATTTAATATTAATTAGTTTTTAATTTGTGAGACTATCTCAAAGTTCTAAAGTAGATTTTTTATGTAAAAAGTCAGGGCATTTTTCATTGACACATTTAAAAATTATCTTCTAATACTTTTGTAAAACAAAAAGTGTCTTTTCGGTAATTATATGTAAATCAATGTTTTAGATAATAATTTATTTACCTATTAATAAGTACTTAGAACTTATTTCAAAGATAATCAGGCACTACTTAGCATGTGCATTCAAAGATATATTTATCTGCCTTGGAACATGGAGGAACATGGTAAGTAATGTCTGGATATTTGAGTGCAACTGTCTTTTTGTTTCTAAATATTCTCCGGAGGGAGTTTCTAAGTATTTAGATAGGAAACAAATGATTTTTGGGGTTTGTGCGAATAAAAAAACATTATTTTCGTAAATTTTAACGCGCGGTAAATAAATATAATTGAACGATGACCTTAGAGAAGTATGTACTACCTAAAAATGGGGTCAAAAAACATAATTAGTCCTGAAACAAACGAAAATAGACCGTCAAAACGACTTTTAACATCCTTTTACCATCAAAAAACCCTTTTCATTTCCCCAAAAAAAAACAACATCTTAATTCACAAACACGATTTCCAATCCGACCTCAACGTCTAAGTATTTTCTACACCCTCTAATTAAAAAAATCCCCGGCTAAATACAAAATTGTGTTTCCTTCCCTCTAATTATGTTTGCTGAAGGTTTTAAGATGACTTAATTTTCTCCCGTGTTTAATATTTCAATGTTTCTTGTACGGTGAAATTCGAGCTATGAGTCAGAATATGACGTGGAGAGTTTTTGGTGTTTTCGCCCTACTTTGTTAGCCTACTTATGTATGTTTAAATTGGTATGTTTTGCTAATTACATATTTTTGTATACAATTGGAATATAATTTTTGTTATGTCGCTTTGAATGTGGAAATTGTAATGATGAACGGATTGCGTTTGGACGGAAAGGAAATATAATTTGAAAATTATCGACCATTTTATGAGCTTTTAGTACCTACTTATTTTTTAGAATTAAAGTACAAACAACAAACGATATCAATCTACCTAAAACTGTCAAATTTCCACAATAGATTTTCAACTTTCAACAATAAATTTTCAGTTTTTGATTGGCAAAATTTGACAGATTTCGGTAGCTGGTATCTCTAAAAAAAGTACGTTAATGTAAAACAATGATTTTCTTATAAATATTTTGGTGAAAAATTCGCACAAACCCCAACATTCCCTGGAAGGGAGATCGAGCTTTAAAAGTACCTATAGTAGTTGGAGCGTGCTTCACGCAGGTCTCTCCTTGTGATAATGTGAATGTGCATTTCTATTGTTATTACATCTTTGACCCCTCTCTTTGGAAAAAGAAACATTGAGAAAATTAGCTACCATCATCGTCAAAAGTAGCTGAACCTTTTTAATAGTTATTTAGCAATGTAAAGAGTGATAATTGCTTAACAACAGAAACGTCATATTTAACATCTTAAACTTAAAATAAATAGTAGGGGAGGCCTAGAAGGGATTTCGGGATTTACTCAAGCGCGGCAGATTAGTATATAGGGAGGTACCTATTACCCCATTTAACACCTTCACCAAATATAAGCCCTGTATATGCAGCCGCGCGTCTAGAATAAAGGATCAGATTAGTAAAAAAAAATATATCATCTGACATTCTCCAGCGCGTCAGATTAAGATAGGGTAAGTTAGTTATATGCTATAAAGTGTATATTCCACTAATCTGACAATTTGTGATTGACGATAAGAAGTAGGAAGGTTACAAACTTGTAAAAAAAAAACGTCATCTTGACTTTCTCGAGCGCGGCTATTTTTTTTTTTTTTTTGAAGGGAGTAATTCAACGTTCACGAAAAATATAAAATCTGACGATTTCCGCAAGCCGAAGTAAGGAAAATTAATCGATAAAGTTTAAAGCGTGCAGCTACGTGATGCCGGTATTCTCCTCCCAAGTTTCTATTCCTCTCTCTCTTTTTTCAATTCAATTCATTTGCAATAAGTGTTAGTACATTTTGGGTCTTAAATAATCTACACTAATATTATAAAGCTGAAGAGCTTTTTGTTTGAACTCGCTAATCTCAGGAAGTTACTGGTCATGGTATGCAGATATATTGTTTTAACGAAGACGATTCATTTTATTGGATACTTTCGTTATATACGTGTGCCTTCCAGTTGCATTGTTTGTCTATCGTGATACCGAGAAATGCCGTTTCGTATACTTCGCCTTTTTTATACAGGTCGTGGTGGCCTGGTCATCCGGTTAACATTGGCTCTACTCTGCATAACGTGGTTCACAAATTACGCGCGTAGTGTCGCTTCATCAATGAAAGCAACCGCTATCTCTTTCTATCTGTTCTGCAAGAGTGGCAACGCGCAACTCTACTGGATGGTTTTAAACTAATAAATTAAGTCAAATTTATACGTATTTTTTTTTTGTATGAAAATAGCTGGGAAAAAGGCTAGGCAGATTATTTAGATGTTAGATTTATCTATGTGTATTAAATTGAATAAAATTAGTTTTTGTAAGATTTACGCGTAAATTATTTCCGTCAAGCCATGTTACTTTAGATTCTATTGTATTGTTTATGACACATGTATATTTATCAATGTCATTATAATTAAATGTAATTATTATAGAAATGTATGTAATGTATGAGCAGATTGGTACACTCCGCTAATAGCAATGTCATATATATCATTGTATGTGCCTTCTTATCGAGAACAACCTTTATTATAACAGCTTTGTTGAAATGTTTGTCCGTTCTGAGATATAGATCAAAAAGTGTGTAAAAGTTGATAGTACTTAGAAGACATACTCGTAGTAGCACTTAGATATTCCTTTAAAAACTTGAGATATCAATGGATTATTTAGTTTTAACTTTTACACACTTTTTGATCTATATCTCAGGACGGGCAAACGTCAACAAAGCTGTCATATTAAAGGTTGTTCTAGATAAAAAGGCCTATACAATGATATGTATGACATTGCTATTGGTGGAGTGTACGAGGTTCCGTATATTTGTGTCCATTGTCCTTTATGTTTTTCATACTTATTTGCTTATAAATAAAAGTTTTGTACTTCAAAGAATAGGTACATACTGGTTTATTTACTTGCAATTTTTTCAGTTCTTCAATTTGTTAAAAGGTTTGCAAAAAAACTTTCCATTGTCAGATTAAGCGAATTCCTCCAGATAATCGTCAGATTATAAGATGATTACGTTAAGGGTACATAAATGAACCATATATATCTTAATCTGACGCGCTCGAGTATTTCAAAATGGCGATTTTTTTTTGCAATTTCAAGTAATGGCCACGAGTTTAGGTCACGTCTAAATCGTCAGATTATTGCATAAGAGCCTTCGTTTTGGTTCACTTAACACCCCTTTTGATAATCTGACGCGCTCGATAAAATTATTTTTTTTCCCATTTTTAACCCTTACCTACTGCCACCCCCACCATGGAAACAGTCAGATTTATATACGTATGTTTTCAAAATGACGTAGGACGTGCATGCTATTAATATCTGACGCGCTCGAGTATGTCCATGCAACTGTTTTTTTTTACATTTTTGAAAGTTTATAGCCGCTCCACCCACCGATGAAAGTGTGTGTATGTCAGGACATTTTTTTCTTCTTATCATCTAAGCTTCGCAATCTAATAGGTCTCATTGACGCTCGAGTCACTCCCGATTTAGCACCCTCGCCTCCCCTACTAAAAGTAGATGAATACGTTATCAACGATACAGAGTTTAGGTGTGGTTTAGGTTTTTGAATATTTGGATTTGTTCAACTATTTTTGAAGCTGACACACGAAACTATTTATTTCAGGGAATAGGTATTATAAACCTATTATTGTATATCCTTTGCTGGACATACGGCTCCCCTAAAGCTGGGTATTCAATTGTGAACCGTAACTTGGGTTATACAGTTATATTTACTAGGTTCTAGTACCCTTTCATTTTGGTCAAAAACAGACAACATAGTCGCTGTCAGCGCTCTTTGTAAGCTTGTGAACCACACTATGTAAAACATGCTACGGCTACATAATACGGGTACATACTAGAACATGCAACGGTTATGCTTCGCAAGTGAGTACCCGGCCTTACATGTGCAATGTGGATACTGAAAGGCTGCCTGCTCACGTCAGATATTTTGTAGGATGCATAATCGGGCCAATTTTATGTAGGACTATATGACCGGCTTTTAGCAGGACGTGTGCGTTGCACTATTGCTAAGTGTTTTCCATTTTTCTCCTACAAAAAATCGGACTCCGATAACTATCGGACGTGGTGAGAAATGAACTACTCTTTGTACAACTATCGTTTAGAAAGGAGGGGTCTGTAACTATTCTAAATGCACAAAATTCACTCACATAAATGTATATGAATGTGTTAAATTAGTTTATGCTAAGTAACTTTTCTATATTTCCTAGCGTGGGTGGCTGATGATTTTAGTGTTACGAAAATTGAAGATTTTTTATGTATAGAAAGTGTCAACTTGATGTTTTTTGCTTCCCTAATGGGTACCTGCCACCTGTCACCGGGTTTTTAGCCACAGTGTAGAAAATACAGCAGGATAACTTTACTTTCTGTTTTCCCTGCTTTTTCAACAAAATTTTAAAATAAATTATGACCTAATAATAGAATTCAAACATCAGAAAGTCTGTGATCAAGTCGCTTTTTCTAATACATACTCATATTTGAATCTAAAACTACGACTTTTGCAAGCAACTAACAGAAATTAGAAAGAGTTATTTGTATGAAATTGTTTCACGATAAATCGGTCACTACTACAGGCGTGAGTTTCTACAGATGCCAGCTTATCAAGCCACTCAAAGTTCAATATATTTTCAACTTTATTTGCAAAACATATGGTTCAATATTGATTGGGGTCTACAGATTGGAGTAGCTTGATATGCCCCACTAACATCATCAGCTACTCACGAGTTTTGTATAAATATTCTGAAAGTCTGAACATTTCTTCTGTGAACTAAATAATACGAGATGTTGTGTTTTACATTAATTCCGTGTAGCAGTAGATCACGTTGTATACGTTCGTTCGATGTTTTCAGTGATTTTAAACTATTTATGTGATTATCATAGTTGCGAAATAAAATATGATAAATTGGATCTTTTGTTTTATTTTTGACAGAGACCTTTTTAATTTCAATGTAAAAAAATTGTGCAATGACGCTATATAGACGACAAGACCCACTGCTGAGCACAGGCCTCCTCCCACACGGAGAAGGATTGAGCATTAATCACCACGCTTGCTCGATGCGGGTTGGTGATTTCAGACTATATACTTAGTCCAAGTTTCCTCAAGATGTTCTCCTTCACCTTTTATCAGCCATTGGTGTCCAAGATATACTTAGAAAGTACATAAAAACTTAGAAAAGTTGCATTGGTACTTGCCTGACCAGAAATCGAACCCACACACTCACACATGAGAGGTTGGTGCTTTACCCTATAGGCCACCACGACCTATATAAAAAATTACACAGCATCAAATAAATGATTGAAGACAAAAGACTGATTAACTTACAATTACAGTGTGTCCTTTTTTTAGTAATCTAACAAATATTTCGGAAAAATACGTAGATCCAATTTTACACGAGTTGTAAGTGGTTATGTATAACCACGAACCCCTATGCCATATTTATTCGGCAGTATTAGACAAGATGATTGATGTGCAAATTATACTTTAGGTCCACACTACAACTCAAATAACATACCCACACAAATTAAATTGAAATCAAACCATTCCAGAGGGCAGCTAGTAATTAAAACTTAATTAGAGCAAAGGGTCCGAACGGTATAATTACACCTGTTTTACATACGTCAGTATGTAACGTGATATGTTGCAAATACCTTGTAATTATTTTAGTTACTTTTCATGAAAAACATCCAAACATCGTTTGGCCAATACATTTATCATCATCAGCAGCCTTTAAATTCAGGTAACCTATTGCAGAGGACATTTATAGAGAAAGAAGGAGTATAAATCCTGCTATGTAACCCATTTGGTGGTTTGGTTAGTTTTCCTGAACTTTTTCATTTCGCTCTATCTTCGTCATCGCTAAAGGACACCTGGAATTCCATCATGTCTTTACCTACATCCCTTAACCTCTGACGTGTTGTCTAGATCTTCAACCTCGTGTGAAAAGTAATACCTAAGCCTCTTTGACACGAAATCTGGTGGTCTCCTCTTATTTCCTGCGACATCGACTGAAGTGCCTCGTGAGAACTCAGGGAATACTAAGTATGACAAATAGGTAAGTAACTAAAATATAACAAACCAATTGTTCTACAAACAAAAACAAAGCCCATCTGATTTCCATTCACATACCCTTCAAAGAGTAGACAAATGTAAATTAAATGTGTAACACCTGGAGGTCTGACCGACCCCTGAGTCCGGAGCGTCAATTAAATAGTAATTACAACGACCCTTTGTGTGCGTCTCAGGTTACATACGTTTGTTTATATTAGTACCTATGTACGTTCTGCCGGGGCTGCGGGATTATTCGAAAGAGTCACCGCGCCCCTGGTACATAAAGGGCTTAAGAAGGAACGTGGTGGGTTTTATTCAGTAAGAGTCTGACACTCACCCACAGCAGAAGGGGTTATTTGATGGGATACCGTAAAAAAAGAGTAAGTAAGAAACATGGTGGGTTTTATTCTTAAGAAGGAACATGGTGGGTTTTATTCAGTAAGAGTCTGACACTCACCCACAGCGGAAGGGGTTATTTGATGGTTTACCGTAAAAAAAGAGTAAGTAAGAAAAACGAAAAAGGTGTGGTAAGTTTGTCATTAAAGTCGAGGTGTAATAGACAGATCAAAGGTACCCCTTATTTGAATAAATAAACGAATGTAAACGTTTTTGCACTATTGCGGTAAATAGCACTTTACGTGCGTAAAGACTATGTGGAAAGTGACGGTTTTCAATAAAGTATTGAAAATAACATTTTACATCACTTTAGTTCGCTTTAATTTTACATCGCTTTATTTTATTTCGCCACCAAATTCTAGAGCAATTTTTTCCCTAAAAAACCTTACAAATTGATGTTAGTTACTTAGCATTTCTGACAGCTAAATTACCCTTAACTGAAGTTATAAAACCTATATTCAGGGGTAAGTACCCCATCGAGGGTAAGTTACGGCTAATTGTCGTGGTCACGTAAGAGGGAAGCGTAAAAAGAAATACAGCGCACATTTTTGTCACTTTTTATTGTTTTTTCGCCTCCTTATCGGCGAACATTTTATTTATAGCGCTGTTACTACTGAATTGATGGTTACTGGATAATTTAGAATAATTTAGGAGGTTGCGCTAATGTAGGTTTCTAACCGAATTTTTATAGTCTACTAAAATGTGCTCTACCAGTTCTGAAAAGAATTTCTGTGACTTAAGATGCACTTTTCTTAAAAACAATGACGTACTTCAGTTCTAGAGGTATATATTTAAAAAAATCGACGACATATTTTTGGTTTAGTACGGCTTGTAAAGCGGTTATTCTAATTTTAAGTGGTTTAATTCGGTAAACTCATTTCCACAGCTGAGACCGAGTACTTAAAAAATCATTTTTAACAAGTAAAAACATGACATCCCGAAACCTTCTTCATAAAAAAATATAAAATGGTATTCCCTCATAAAAAATCAGACTGGCAGCTCGTAAACGCGTAACATAAGTAGCGGTAATGCGATACTACAACATGTTACAGCTCTCGTGTATCAGATGTTCGGCTAATTGGATCACGTTCGAGCGCTTGACGCAAGACATGTTGCGCGATTGTTTGACATGTCAATGTCAGGCAGATGATAGGTATGGTTTTTGAATAGAATTTAGTTTATTTTGAGTGGGATAGGTAGGTATATTCTTTCACATATAAGGAGATCTTATATGTGAAAGAATAAGGAGTGCACCTGTGTCTGCGCAAATGCTTGTGCACTATAATATGTTCTACACAGCTGACTGATTTCCTTATATGAGAACAGACACCGGGGCCGAAACGGGCCTTGACGTCATTATAAGGAGGACAGGACATATTATAGTGCATAAGCATTTGCGCAGACACAGTGCACTCACTATTCCTTCACTCTCATAGCCCGATGGGGTGGCTATCCGACACGAACGGAGAGAGATCAGGCGTAGGACCGACATAAGCTACATACACTCAGCGGCACGGAATTTGGCCCAAACAAACACAAGTAGATATCAGCCCAGATAGCCGTTGTAAATTCTAATTTCATATGACATATTGTCAGTAATTTCATAATTGTTACTTAAAATACAGAAAAATGTGTGTCTGTTTAACTTTTATAACACTAGAAACAGATTACGTTGTTGGAACACAAAGCAGAAAGTTAAGTTTAAATTCAGATAGAAATTGCCGAAGTACTAAGCACGTTCCAAAAAAAAATAATGATTATGATCGTTTTTTGTTTCTCTTTTATTCACAATTTGATCTGAACATTACTCTTACTGCAGCTCAAGTTGCTCAAGTAGTGTTGCTAAGACGTCAAGGGCGTACACAGTGGAAGATGGTTGAAACTTTAAGTGCACCGCGTACATGTAAAAAATATGCATAGAAAATGTATGAGTAGACTGGCCTTTACACAAGAAGACCAGAAACTGACGGTGTAAGGTGTTCGTCGGCGCACGACGACCGATTTATCGTACGTGCAATAATGAAAAATCGGTTTCTCACTGCGTTAGAGATACGCCAGCCTTTGCAAACAGCAAGAGAAGTCAACGTCCGTAAGCACACAATAAGAAGAAGGATGGAGGAACGGGATCCGCGTAGTCAAAGACCAACTCGAGGCCCGGAACTTCTCCTGCACCATCGCATAGCCAGACTTAGGTTTGCAAGAGAACATGCAAATTGGACGCATGACCAATGGAGTAAAATTTTATGGACCGATGAATGCAGAGTCGTCTTAAGAGCTCCAGACGGCCGTGAATGTGAATGGAGAAACCGCGGAGAATGGTTTCTTCCCACCACTACCAAGCAAACAGTCGGTTTTCATGGTGGGTCCATCTTGGTTTGGCGAGGCGTAAGTTCAGAAGCCCGTACTGAATTATTGGTTGTCGAAAGTCGTCTGACAACAGTGCGGTATATTGAAAAGATCCTTCAAAATCATGTTTTACCCTGTCAGGGATTCATAGGAAGTGAAGAATTTCGTTTAGTGCAGGACAATGCTCGACCTCACACAGCTCTTTGCGTAATCGATTACTTATTCGAGGTCGGTATTCAAAAATTGGACTGGCCTGCAAGAAACCCAGCCATGAATCCTGTAGGACATGTCTGGAACATGCTTAAAAAACAGGTCCGAGCAAGTCGTAACCCACCACGAACTCTCAGTGAACTGAAAACCGCGCTGGTAGCTGCCTGTGAGGAGATCTCTCAGGTGGAGATAAAAAACATTATCCAGTGCATGCCAGATCGCATGCAGGCAGTCATCAGATCAAGAGGAAGAAACACCCATTATTAAAATTCGACAACTTTCTCTTCTGTTAAAAATGTTGAATTTAAAAGTTTATGGTGATTACTGCGGTAAAGGACTCTGTTTTGTAACTCAATTAAATTTAATGAAAATCCTCACAATTCTGTTGTTTGTTAGTCATTTTCTTTTGGAAAATGAATAAATTAAACAATTTTAAAATAAAAAATCCGATTTTTCATTTAAATATTGGTTATAAGACCCAAATGTGCTTGGGCCAGATTCCGTGCCGCTGAGTGTAGTACCATAGTACTAACCTATTACTTTATATTCTACAATTCTTCGTCAAACTTACTACTTCTTAACTCTTCACAAATTAATAACAACAAACAAGAAAGAAGCCTCTTAAACAATCGCAGTTGGTTGACCTTTTAACAAAGTAAGTAAGTGTGCCATATTTTTTTATATACTGTTTTTAGCAGGATTTTTTTTTTCCATCCCCGTAGTCCGTTCACTGGTATTCTGACAGGCGTTTGTAGTGGCTGAAAAAATGTGAAACGAACAGGGTTGGTTGTCAAATTGCTAAGCTTTGTGCGGTCGACGGGTGGTATGACGTAGTTGACTCGTTACCATGGTAACGGGCCAGTGAATACTTGAGTAGGTAGGTATAATTTCATTGAGGATACTGATCTAATAGGAGATTGAATTAATAAAGGAAGGTGAGGAATCAATTTGTAACCAGGTTCAATCTTTGAGAATATAATCTTTCATGTAAATAATATAATAATGTAAATAGGTATCTATTGCATACTTTTACATGTACCTATAATCGGTCGTAACCCGAACCAACTAAGCCAACCATTTATGTGTCTGGTCCTTTGGCATAGCTGTGAGATTTTTATCCTTTAAATCATTATAGCAACCCTGTTAACCACCTACAAATATGTGTATTGTATTTTTCTATGGGCCTTAGATGCCTGATTCAAATAAATAAATAAAAAAATATATATTATTTCTTTTTGCTTCTCTGTCTTTCAATATCTACGCCCACCCAATAATTAAAGAAAGACAAAACAATAAAGTGCTTCGACTTTCAAAAAATGCTCTCCAACGTAGGAACTTAATGGACATCAAACGTGGTATTTGTGAAATCCAAGTGAAGCCACGGCAAGCCACTAGTGCGAACATCAAAGGAATGCGCTCGCATCGAGCGCAGCTATGCTTTTGGTACATTCAACTTTGATGACGTCATCACTATGACGTGGATAAAAGGACCACCGTTGATTGTTAGAGAAGTTATTTAAATTGTGAGGCTGTCTTTTGTTTTTTTGGGTGAAGTTATAGTAGCTATAAGTAGATATGTACGGGAACCCGTACCTCTATTATTTGATAACGTTGATTTTTGTGATGATAATTATTTTTTGGCATTTGTAGGTACAAGTTTCAAGCGTCTTTCGAAAGTTACGTTGAATTAGTGAATCCCGACTGTCGCTTGAACATCTTTGGTTGATGTTACGGGTATTTGGAAACCAGAGAGTCTGGTAACCAGTCTTACCAAGGAATATCGTGCTGCAAAGGTAACTGGGTTGAGGAAGTCACATAGAGAGTCGCTCCGTGTAAAACACTGGTACTCCGCTGCATCCTGTAAGACTGGAAACCAACCCCGACATATTTGGAAAATGGCTAGGCGGACGATGATTCTCATTAGATACCTACAATTTTAGCAGTGCACGTAATAAAAAACTAATTAACCAAAATATTGATAAGAATCACCTTGACATTTTCCTAAACAATAATAATATAAAAGATAAAGTTTCCAATAAAACTAATATATTGCATGCGTCATTTGTTATCGCAGGTAAAGCCTTATTTAGGTCAACCGTATGTCGAAACTTTTGCTATTGCAGTGATAATGATATCAAGCTATTGTTTACCCCTGCTGTACTGTAGGTACAGGTACCGTAGGCATATTTTTGGTCAAGTAGGTGCTCGTATGTTAGAGATTTTTTCCATTGATAGCCCTGATATTAAAGTATTTTGTCCATTTTTTCTGCACGTTTGATTTAACTCCAGCTATTATTTACACGTTCAAACAAACAAACTTTTCAACCTACATATATAACACATAAGTAACTCCGTAACTACCACAGGCTAGCCACTAGCTGCCCGGCTTAGCGCATCTCAAACCACAGCCGTTTCAAAGCCACATTTTATCCCCTCACTAGTATGATGCAACAAAAGTTGCATAGTGCATATCCATGTCACGATTCAGAGCGATTTAGTTGACTCCTCAAAGATGTAACCTTTTCTTTTTTTAATGTGAACTCATCAAATAACACCTTCCGTTTTGGGTTAGCAGCGTGAGAGAGTGTCAGACTCTTACTGACTAAAACCGACCATGTTCCTTCTTAAGCCCTTTATGTACCAGAGCCGCGGTAACTCTTTAGAACAATCCCGCAGCCCCGGCAGGCTAAGGGAGCCGCCGCGGCGGCTCAAAACCACATTTTATCCCCAACTACAGTATGATGCAAGAATTGCATAGTGCACATTCGTGTCACGATCCACAGCGATTTAGTTGACTCCTTAAAGCTGTGACCTGACCTTGAACTGTCTTGCTGACGGATACAAATGGATGCTGTTGGTTGCGTTAAAGGTCATGGATAAGTTTGCCTTTGTGGATTGGTGTTTGTTTTGATAATGTGGCCCATTTTTAGTACCTATACAGTCCCACTTTCAAGAATATAAAAAAGAAGTAATTACATTAAAATTACAAACTATCGACAAATAAAAGTCAAGTTTCTACCCATTAATAAGCAGTTTTTTTTACGTAATAGACTAAGAAATGACCGAAATAAAATGCGTATGTGTAAGTAGTAAGTAGAAAATAATTATTTATATTGAAATTAAATTGACACGGTTTTCACAAAAAGGTCGTTAATATTGAACGCTTACAAAATGTATTAACGGCATGTTAATAAATTCGAATAGAAGAAAATTTACGAATGTCCTAAATTATAAGCTAAAGTTACCTCCATAAACTTGGGTATTCGAGTAAAAGTGTCATAATTTTGGACCCTAATTTGGTTCGTAACCTATTTCGAAGCAATCGATTACCTTCAGGAACGGGCCATAAATTTATTCTTATACCTTTATTACCAGGTTAACTGAAACTCATAAAAATATTGCCTTCTTATTCGAATTTATTAGTATACTTCTCACCTGAACTTCAATTTGTTTTAATTTATTAGACAGTTTTGGTCCGGATGAAGCAGTAGTTTAGAGGTTAAGGCGCCAGACTTTTACGCGTGTGGGTTCGATTCCAGGTCAGGCAAGTACTAAATCTTTTCGCTACTCTCAAGCGCGCTAATCTTAGAAACAACTAGAGAGGCCCGATTTAAAAAAAGTCGTGTTAGGTAGCTCATTTTATTGAAGAAGAAATTTTTTGAATACCTGCCGTATTCAAAAAATTTCCCACTGGGCGCGACAATATCTATGTAGGAATTGTGAATGGTTAGCAAGTATCGAATGTTTGTCATGGCTTCACCAATGGCAAGAAAACTCTCAAAAAGTCAACACTAAATAATTCCCTGCCAACCTTTATAATTAGTTCCATCTTTAACCTCTTCCTTGATCATCTAATTTCTAATAATAAAACGGATTGTTTGTACAAAATCTAATATCGGATTCCTCAGGCATTCCCTTTCACTTAACTTTAACTTTATAATCGTACTTGGAATATTTTGTTAAGTCATCAAAGAAAATATCTGATTGAAGTCAATTTGTGTTGAAAATCCAATGCTAGCACAAACGCCGAGTAAACAACGATAGGAATTGGTGCTCGGGTTTCATTGAAACTTTTGTGATTCTTTAATAAGTTGTTACGTACTCTTTATCTACTAAATTTTAGTTATTAAGTTTTATGTCATTAAAAAATGTTGGTAGGTAAGTATCTACCTTTCCAAGAATGTGTGTTGCTTGAACGCGCATCTCAGAAGGTACCTACCTACAGATCCGATTAAAAAAATATTTCAGCGTTAGATAGTTCCTTTATTGATAGAGATATCTGCTGGATGGAGCCTTTAGGCGTAGGTAAAACCACCAGCAGAAGCTAGTGAATTAAGGCGAGGAATTGGTCAACAATAATTCCATAACCGGCACGCGCATCTAAGGCGCCAAAAGGGGTCGGAGCGTCTGAGCGGGGCGAGGATAACAATACGCGCGCTAGCTTATAACTAAAAGTCGTAAGCGACAAAATGGTTTTGTAATTTTAATATTTAGAAATGATAATTTAATAAAAATTCCTACTACCATTTTAAAGAGTATGTATATACTCAACTACTAAAAAAGTTAAGAGGCTTAAATCGGTCCCGTTTGCCCATAATATGTGAATCTCTTTTTAAAAAGAGGTATGTTTGATATATTTTTCTCTGTTATAAAAGTTACCTAATCATGTTTCTACAACGAACAAAATAAGGCTTATATCATGAACTTTCAGGTAACCAAGTTGTATTTTGATCCGTTTTGTATTTACTGAGAAAAATTGACATCCTTGGCGCCAAAAATTCCAATTCGTCCTCTTAATAGATATATACAGAAATAACAATCAAATCATGAAGATTTTGTGTGGACTACGTTTAAACAATTTGTACATAAACAAATCTGATATTTTGTACGGTTACCAGGTAAGAATTAACGAATACAAATTGAATAAGAAATCGTGACCGAGACCTTGGTGACAATTAAGCCTAATTAATTAACATTAATTGTCATTAGTCCAGCCTGTATATTATGAACATTTTCCGTACTCACATGTACTTGTTATATCTTAGTATAGTGACGTACTTACTTAATTGAAGTTAATTAGAATTAGAATTAGCTAATTTCTCACATCACGTTCTCGAAAAATATTGCAAAAGCTTTATATGCTGACAAGAGCTAGTTTAATATACTTAAATAATAATTGTAAGTTATATAACAGCTTTTAAAAACATGCTAACTGTTTTTGAGACCATGTCTTAACTTATTGCAGTCCCAGAAATCCTTGTCTTCTTTTATATAAATGCTTAGGCAAGTTTAACTCAGAAAATCTGTCTTGTTACAGCAAAGAGTCATATCTATACATTTTGTCAGTGAAGAAAATCAGAAACTTTAAACAATTCCAAAATACAAATAAAAGATCTCCAAGAGCATGATAAAGTGCCTTTAGTTACAATGGTTTGACTTTGCAAATAGGCTTCGAATCCCAACTGCTTACAAAAAAAGTACAATGCCAGCAGGTACCCACGTAATTGCTATCATAAATTGTAAAATTTTCCATTTTCACACAAAACTCGAAAACAAAACAAATTAATAAAAACACACTTTTGTCGTCTACAAAAAGGTCTAAAAATAACACAATTCCTAGCCTTCACCGTTTATGTAGTACAAAAACTAGACGAGATAGAAAATAAAATGAATAGAGTTGCTATTGTGATGAAAAGTTGCGACGTTATCGCGTCTCGAAATTATAATAAATTTTGTTGGCTTAGACTAGTTCACCAACCGGAGACGGTCCGAGCTTTCATCTTTACCATTCAGTCATGCTCTGTAAATGTACTTTACGTAATTGATATGGAAGCAACTACATGTTCAAGATGTTCTAAGAAATTACTATAAGCGACTTACGAAGGGTTTTACGTTAGTAATTTTATCGTAGGTCGTTAAATGAGCACTATTTGTATTCTTGTTGGTTCGTTTTGGTTACACGCTCTAAGCCTAGAGAAGAATGGCTTGAAGCAATCAGTTTAAGTATGCGTACCTATTGTTATTTTTGTGCTAAGTAAACCTACGTGGGGAAGCAAGCATTATTCAAATTCGGTTAAGCACCTACTAGTAGTAGATTATCTAATAAAAAAACAAACGTCGGGATGGATTTTGTTAAACACGACCGAATAAAACATTTATAAACATGTGATAACGTCGCACAGAGAAGGTGGAATAAGAAAACATACTTAGCCAACAACAAATCAAAATTGGGGCAAGGCCAGGACCGCACAAAAATAAATACCTATTGCAATTTCATTGCTGCGGTTTTATGCCGTTTCTATTGAATGGTATAAAAGCGCCTTTAACCATTTAAATCCCTAGCAACGATTACTTCAAACGAAATCCTACACCAAGTAAGCTAAAAAATAAACTAAAGAGCTAAAACGTCGAGTTACTCGATAACTGCGATACGTATGGCTTCACCCCAGTACTACGAAACAGAAGGTTTTTAATCTCCTTTGTGGGACTTGCATCCAAAGCAACCGACCCTGTTTACCTGTGCCCTGTGCCCCAGTTTCAGCCACACCAATGAACTTAGCAGGAATCCGTAGTAAGGATTTGTTGAATTTTATATGGGGTGACCTGTAAATATGTATATAGTCAAACCAAGCGTAACTAAAACTAATTTGAATAAGTAATTTAGAAAATAAGTTAGGTACGTTAAAGAAGATAAAGTATCCTGAAGGTTCCTAAAAAAGTATTATGCTATATCTGACATAAGGCAAGGCTATTCAAGAATGCTTCTGTACATCTATAAATGGTAAACATTTGCAGCGAAGGCTTCGAAAAAACCATAACGGGAGAGAAAATGGTAAACTTCTAAAAAAAATATATAGATATAGTTCATTTTTAGGTTTTGTTTTCTGAATGTTTGTTCGCTGCAGTATGATAAGCTAAAATTATTTAACTGGCTTTCATGAAACGTTTAATGTGATTTCTATAAAGAAATTTTTTTATTAAGTTCTTAAATTACAGCATACACTTAAACAAATTTTATTCTAGGTACTGAAATTGATCGAAAAAGATGTCTGCCCAAAGACTTATAACTTTGTCCACTTCCAAAAATAATCCTGTATTCACCTACATTCGTGCGAAGCCAGGTTCGATTACTAGTTCATTTTAAAAGAACAATGATGTTCTAATGGAAATGTCAAAAGCAGAAACATTTAGCTATAGGTACCGAGATGTAAGTTCTTTTCATTAATATTGTATTGTTCCAATAATTGAACACAGAAATGGAATCGGAAAAATATATTTTTCATTCGAAAAAAATTTGGATGGATTTTGCTGAATGATTTTTAATGATTTCTTTCTATAAATAGGCACTTTTATTCCTTGGTAATTTTCTGCCAAACTAGATAGGAAATAAAATCGCGCTTAATCTTAGCAGACAAAGGCACTAGTCCGCCTGAATATTTGCTTTGACAGCTGATTATGATGTGTAAGTATTTTATGCTATGTAGCCGGCATATAACTTGGCGAGGATTTGGGACCTTTAACAAGTTTGAGCTCCCACATAGTGCACTAAATAATACAAAAAAGTGGTGCCTGTTATTGCCTGTGCATTATTCTATGGTTATGGACATCATTTATTGGCGATTATGTTTGCTTGAAAAAAATAGGACCTGTTTTCGTCTTACGATTCATGCCAAGTTACGTGCTGGGAACTATACTAGCGACTTGCCACTGGAACTGTTTACGGCAGCTGGATTAAACTAATACTAAAATTCAAATCGAACAAATCGGGTAATTCTTTAGATTAATTTGTTTGCTTTTTAACGACGCCAAAATCATCAAATGACCCTCCCGCTGTGGGTTAGCAGCGGAAAGAGTGTCAGACTCTTACTGACTAAAACCGTCGTGTTCCGTCGTAGGCCTTTTACGTGTGTACCAGGGCCGCGGTAACTTTTCAAACAATCTCGTAGCCCACAAATTAAGCAACTAAAAGAACAAACTCTACAGCTTTAACGGTTTAGTATAAACTTTGAATAATTAATATTCATAGAAATATATGTATGCCATAGGTATGTAGAGGATCCATATTTTATACCATAAGCTTATCAATGAGTGACATTTGCAATTCACAGATCGATATTATGATATCTACTTAATAGCAAGATTATTTTGTTGCTGACATTTTATATAGGTCACAGCTTATCTGATTAATAGGATTTCATTATTGATATTGTGGATCGAAAACTCTGTTAAACTATGCTTCAAAATATACATTTTAGATTTAAACAGAGACATTTAAATAATCCTTTTATGCAAAAGTTTAGGACCCCACACAACAAACTTTTAATCGGCTGATAGTTTTAGTGGTCTGTGAGCCAACCAGAGGTAACTAAATTTTTGGATCGTTATAACCTTAAACCTAAACGTGTGTTTGACGCTCATTCTTTTCTGTATAAAAGAGCCCTGCAATGGGACAATAAAAAGGCTGATGATGAAAATACTATCCATCAATTAGGCTCATTTAGCGGGGTAAGGAACAGGACAAATGTCTTTATCGGAAATTGACATAATCCAACTGAATAAACAAAAAAAAAATACGTCTAAAATCCTCCAGGGAATACAGGATGAATCTCTTATAGGTCTTAAGAATATCGTGTTCAGGTAAAACAACATTGTAAGATAGGCACATAAAGGTAAGCTTGAAGAAATATTTGTTTTGCTGGAACCGGCTTAGGATCTCCTTAGTGGGAACTGGAAGGAGCTCTAGGGAAATAAGGAGAAGGCTGAATACCTGGCCATCTATATGTAAGTATATCTACGGTAATATTTTTGAAGTAGATTCTGTTCATTTGTTCAGAAATTGAAGTTGAATTTTTGAAATAGAACAAGGTCTATCTTGTCTAGATTGTAAGAATTTACGAATTCTTTCTGTTTTCCCAAAGGGTTTGTGGAAGAAATATGATGTCTTTGAAAATTGAAAACTACTCTGTATCAGTTGGTACAGACCCAATTTTGCTAAGGACTGCCCGAACTGCTGAATAAAGGTATTACCTATCTATATATCTACGAGTATGTTTGTAACAATAGCTACCTACATAACACTACCCCATAAAGAAAATTGGTGGAAATTCTAATAATGATTTCCACCAAAAATGATTGATGATATGTCGCGAAACTATGGGGGTGACTTATGAATACAAGTAGACTATACAATGACCATTTTATCAAGACCCATCTCTGCATTTCAAACCCTTGAAAGCAGGGATCAAGACATATTGAATGTCAACTATATGATGACCTATCTACCTGTGCCAAATGTTTGTAGAGAGAGGTCAAGATACGTTGGTTTTTGGTATATTCGGCCTTGTGAAAACTTATTATGTAGAGGAGATTCCGGGGTCACGGCTTAACGGTCAATGACCTTGCTCAGCTAGGGAGGGTAGGTGTCTATTAATAAACGATTTTACCTCATTTTTCGTAGAATACACAGATTTATATTGCTTACGAACTCGGTAAGGTATTCTTTTATTAGGTGCGGAGCTCATTTTGTTTGTTTGACAAGTTAATTTATTTTTTGGGCGAAATAACAGGGCTCTATATTATTTTTTACACTATTTATGTACACCTAGGCCAGTGTTTAAGTGATGTAAAAGCCAACATGACAACTTGAAGAAATGTACATAGATAGGGAAAAATACTTCTATTTTTTGAACGCTCAATTCTCAGAAACTACTATAGTGATTTGAAAAATATTTTCAGTGAAAGACAGCCTATTTACCTAAAAGGCTACATGCATGCTACAGTTTCATTTAGAACGATTTCCCGCGGTTTCACCCGCGTCCCGTAAGAAACCCGTACCGGGATAAAATGTAGCCTATGTTACTCTCGAAGACTGTAACTTTCTATCAGTGAAATAATTTTTCAAATCGGTTGAGTAGTATCATAGTTTTTAGGATAAATGAAATAAAAAAACGTTTCTTCTATAGTATATTAGTATAGATTTTTTGCAGCCACTGCACGTGCTATTAACAGTTGCAGTTTGCTTCAAAGTCACAGCAAAATATTTTCTTCAACTCCGCAAAAACAAATGACTGCTGCCTTACTGCATAGGGCCTAACGAGACAGTTTTGTAGTATTGTTGGTTATAATTAAAGAGCCGGATTCTGAAGACAAAGGTGCCATTGAAGACGTGGACTTTTCATTGGGAACCTCTTTTGTCTCAGGTGGGAACGGCTCTGACGTTGAATACGATTCTTGCAGGGTGCAGTTTTGAATATACTTTGTATTATTGTGGTTTGTTTGGTTAGGGTTTAGATCATTATTTTAATTAAAATAAAGCTTCATATTTCTTCTTATAAGTGAAAATCCATTCCTAACGACGAAGTGTCTACGCAGCGAGAAGGATTCAAACTTTTAAGGACTAAAACCTATGTGTACTTTTTCAATTATATAAGTACCTAGATAGATAGATAGATAGATAGATATAAGATAGATAGATATAACATTTATTCAGACAAACGACAAGACACCATAAAGATACACAATAAGAAATAAAACAAAACAAGAAGTGGGTAGAAAGACAAACATAAAATACAAAAATTAACGGCGTGGTGCAGTGTCTTACGCTTGCACCGAATGGGAGTCCAGCTCAGCATGTGTCAGGTAGAATACCTGACGCTGGTATTCTGCTGGATCCCGAAAATGACGCACGGACGTCGAGTAGATGATTGGTGTGTGCTGTGTGTATTTGAAATAAGTGTTTTATGTTCTGTGTGTGTTGTGTTTGAATATGAACTATGTATGATTAATAATGCAGTGCAAAAATGTGTAATTATGCAATCTGCCAGTACTAGTTTTGTCAGAGTACAAGTCAGCCGGAACACGGCAACGAAACAGCATCACGGCAGGTACCTGCTACCGCTAGATTATGGAGGTATTTGAAATCGTCATACCTAGTTTTTTTTGTGATGTAATAAGGAACTTTCGTAAGTGTGTTCTAAAGGTACCAAGTGTTTTGAGATTTCTTATTGGCGGGGGAATATTGTTCTAGCATTTAGTAGCAGCGTACCTAAAACTGCCTCTGAAGGCCGCAGTGCTGTGCGGTTCCGTGGAGAGTTGCTGTGAGCATTGTCGTACCGGGCGATCTCTCTTAGTAGCAATAAAGCTGAGTTTATTATACAAATAGGATGGCTCTTTGTACTTTGTAACCCCAAAGAGTAGGCAAGCCAAGTGCAACTTGCGGCGCGACTTCATCTTAAGGATGGAGTGTTCATTGATAAAGGGAGTGACGTGAGTTCTTGGTGGTATTTTGAAGCAGAATCTGGCGCAGGCATTTTGCACTCTCTGGATCAGGCGTTCCGTTCGTGCCAGCAATCGAGGACCGTAAACAGTGTCTGCATAGTTAAGGTTAGAAAGCACAAGTGACTCAACCAGCTGCACACGCAATTCCTCCGACAAAAAAGGCCTTATTTTATAAAGGATTTTAAGCCGGTAGAAACACGTGCGCACCGACTTTGCCACGTGTGCCTCATACCTCAACTCCGCATCCATGGTCAGACCCAGATTACGTGCTTCATTAACTCGGTCAACCGACTCACCCATGAGTACAACGTCTATTGTAGACGGCAGGGCACTAATCTGACATTTTGTACCAAATATCATGTACTTAGTTTTGGCGGGATTAAGTACCAAGCCGTTGACCTCTGCCCAACTTGCTATCCTATTAAGGTCTTCGTTCAAATCTCTCAGAGCGTTTAAATGTTCGCCAGGAACAAACGAGACGTAAACTTGTACATCATCAGCGTAAATGTGATACCTACACCGCTCCAGCGAGTTTACGATGTCAGCACAGTATAAAATGAAGATCAGGGGGCCCAGTATTGAGCCCTGCGGAACTCCTCTATTGACGGGAGTAAGTGACGAGGTCAGGGTTGACCCATTGCTCAGTCGCACTTCAACACGCTGCTGCCGATTGCTAAGATAGCTCCTAAACAATTTTATAGCATTATCGTCAAATCCGTAATACTTTAGTTTGCTAAGAAGCAACTCAATATTAATGCAGTCAAAGGCACGCGAAAAATCTAGCAAAACCAGAATTGTGCACATGCCCTTGTCCTGTGCAGATAGGATGTTATCCGTCACATCCAGCAGAGCGGTCGAAGTGCCACGTTGTTTACGAAAGCCTGACTGCAACTCCGGAAGCATATTGTTTGCATCCAAATACTGCGACAGCTGCTGAAAGATTGCTTTTTCAGCAATTTTGGATAGGCATGGCAATATGCTTATGGGCCTGAGATCTTTGAGTTCCGTCGGGTTGTTTATTTTTGGGAGGGGTCTAACACAAGCAATTTTCCAGATGTCAGGGAACGTTGCAGAGGCAATCGACTTATTAACAATATCTGTGATTATTTTTCCGACCCAAATATCGACCAATAGAATTGCACCATTCGACGTCACGTGGTACAACCTACATGGTATTATACTGAAAATTTTTTGAATATTTTCTCTGGTCGTTGCTACGTCAAACTGACAGGTTGTGGCCGACATTTGGGACGGAAAAATAATCTCCCGAATACCACACGAGCTTCATAATTATCTGGCATTTCCCTCAAGGTTCCCTGCAAACAAATAAAGTCGTCAAGTTAGAAAATACCCGATAATTTTGAAGCTCTTGTGGTATTATAAGTGATAACTTCTATTGTATGCGGAAATGTCAGTTTAAGCATGTCAAGTGTTATTCCGTCACAACCCTCAGCATTCGATTTCAACTGACCAAAATATCGCAAAACCTGTTCGGTACTCACCGGGTGTAGTGAGAAACTCGCCTCACTAAAGCGGTGAGATTCAAAGAAGGTACTTACAGTTGCATTTAAGTTTGGATTACCAGGAACATTCAAAAAATTTAAATTTATTTGATCAGGGTCTCTAAAGTGAACTGGAAGGTCATTGAGTGGTTTAGGTGGCAATATAGTACTTTTCAAATTTTTCCATAGTGTTTTTGGGTCGTTAATTTTGTTATTTATGTTTTGTTTAAAATATGCAACTTTTTCATAAAATAAGGAACTGGACACGAGTGATTTTAATTGTTTGTAATATACCTTCTTTGATTCCGACTTAGTTGTACGATACTTGGCGAGGGCCTCGTTACGCAGATGCATCATGAACTTTATCGTATCTGTTATCCATGGGTATGAGTGGTCTTTGATCAAGCAAGTCTTGACTGGAGCATACTCATCGAAAACAGACACGACATTCCGGTTCAGTGCATCGACCATGTCATTTACATTTGATAAGTCACGAATGATTTCCCAGTTTAAACGCGCCAAGCAATCATCGAAACTTTCCATATTAATTTTTGAAATTGGTCTGAAAGCCACCGTGTGAGGTTTATACTTACTACGCTTTATATTAAGTGTGCAATTTACCAATGCGTGACCATGTATTGAACCGAATGGTTCAACACAGACAGATATGTTGTTTATGGTAGTGCAAACAAGGTCGATTAGCGTCTGACTATGATCCGTGAAATGGGTGGGGGAGTCAACTAATTGCTTAAGGTTCAAGCAATTTAAAAATTCACTGACTTTCCGAGTTTGGCAACTGGTGATCAACATATTAACATTAAAATCGCCAAGCAGTATATAGTGGTCACATTTTGCTAGTGAACTGATGGTGTCGGTAATTGAATCTAAGAAGAGGTCCAAATCAGAGCGAGGGGGACGATACGCTGTTCCTATAGCGAGTTTGACTCCATTCAAAGACAGGGTAATCCACATTTGTTCGATAGACTCGTATCTGGGGTCAGTTGGTGTAGAACAGGCGCGGACAGTCAGACCGCGCTTGATGTAAAAACCCACACCACCGCCACGACCCCCGCGCACAGTCGCAGGTCGCGGCGTGTGACGCAGACGGTAGCCCGGCACCGTGGGCGCGCGACCCTCCTCGCCCGCTCGTAACCAGGTCTCATTGACTGCGAATATATCGAATGAATGACTTACCACTGACGCCACAAAGTCATCGTGCTTCGTACCGAGGGAACCCACGTTTAACAAACCAACTTTTAAATATTTATCATGCATTTATAACACAGTGTTTTGTTGTTAAAAACAAAATCTAAGAGACGGCAGTAACTTTTCAAACAAGACCGTACTTAGTATTTTTTTTTATAAATATACGGAAGCATACATTTATGGTTATTGTCCCATTGAACGAGAGGAACTCAAAGACATTGGCTGGTTGGTTCACCCGTGTCATATAGGAACTATTTCGTTCACTCGGATAGAAGATAGCCTATGTATAGATTCCCAACAGTGTTTTTCTTTTTAATCCGTCCATTGATTCCTAAGATAGCGCGTCCAAGCCAATGAACTTCAGATATATAATATTAGTTAATATATAACTCTATTACACAAATATTAGTTGAGAGAAGATATTCGTGTAATACCCCAGAGACAATAAATGTTCATTATATATAATTAGTGGAGTCAGAAAAGCCGTAGAGACTATTTTCTTAGCAGAACATTTAATTATACCGACCAATGAAGCTAAAGAAAAGCTACTACAGACAAGTTTATTCTCTGTTAAAAGACTACTTTTACGTTTAATATCAATTAGCTTTCGACTATAACTTCGTTTGTGTGAAATAATTACTAAGTTAAATAAAGGTAGTAATGATACTTACTTTGTTTCCCGAAAGAAATATTTGTATTATCTGGATAAGAACTAGCCTATCCTTGTGTCCAAAGTACCATCTGTTTTCGTGCAGCCGTTTTGCGTGAAAGCCTTACAAACAATCAATTTCGATTTTGCATTTAAAATATACATACTTACAACACTAAATACACCTTCATCTCTATCTGATTTTTCAGTAAAAATGTGGACGTCGTTAAAACGTCTTTGACTCTTTTTAGTTTTTAACGACTTCCCACAAATTATATTCTACATTCAGATGTTTGTATTTCTTAAGTCTTTACTTCTTGAGAACGCAATAAGATTACACGAAATATGAATATTCGTCACCTAAACATGAACCATAAAGCCATGTTATGAATAAAACAAAACACTACACGTAAGTCTAACTAGTCTAAGCAAGTATTATATTCTCCTTACAAGGATCCTTCATGATCTTCGAATATCTCATCCTTGAGAGGTCGATCCATGTTTACACAGGTTCAGAGATCAAGCTGTTGATGTTGGCACGTGTTTATGTTAAAAATGCACGTGCTGTTATATTGTAAGTAATTTAACCTAATACATACCTAATGCTATAGCAAAGGATTCGGTTTCATGTTTGTTTTGGATAGATCTATTCTAATATTGTGCTGAAAAGTTTGTTCACTTCCTAATCTCAAGAACTTCTGTTCAGATTCACAAAACCTTTCATCGAAGAAAACGTAAAAGCTTTTGCACGTAAAAGCGGTTGAAACCACTGACGGAAGCTTGATTTCATATAACTTCCAAAACAAACATGAATCTGATCTACTAACATAATAACATCGTGATTTGTTCTTGTATTTATTTTCTTAGCCAAATATTCCTATAGGTGTACCCACTTGCATCTAGCTCTCGATTTCTAAAAGGCACACACTCGAGCATTCATTCGGAAAAGTGCACCACGTAAGAACTTCGCTATTGAAAATGGTTTATCCACTTCGCCGTGTTTGTACAAGATATTTTTATTGGAAAAACTTGCTGAAAAGGTCCTTAAATACTATTTTTTTATGTTGATTGGCAAATAGTAAAGTCACTCTATCTTATGCTGCATTTTCATACGGTGACACAAGTATGAAAATCCGTGCAGTATTTTTTGAGTTAACAGACAGGCAGAGGACTTTGATTTACAATACGTAGTAATGCCAATAATATATTGCAATTGCCATTACAAATTGGTGATGAATAAATCACACACGACACGTGCAGCCATGCAATCAAATATTCTAGGAAAAACCACAGAGATAAACGATGGAACTACGCAGAGGTAGAAACCACAGTTTTATACGAAATTGCCGCTTTTAGGTCCACATTAAATAAGTCACTACTACGGTTTTATTTATTTATTTTAAAAGAGAATCATCATATCAGAAACAAATTCTAAAATTAAAAATAACATAAAATTACTTAAATAATGGTTACGTTCATTATACTTATCTCGAGAGACGACTCCCGGTCACCGCAGACGTGGGTCTGCGGGCGGAGAGCTTTGAGTGACTCATCATCCTTCTGTTTCTTAAAAAGACTGCAAGCCATGCGCCCCTCAAAGACCAGTCAGCAAACTCAGCAGGCACTTATAGGCGAAGCCTACCAGAGCTGCGGTGTTGTTCGAAAGAGTTACCGCGGCCCTGGTAGGTACACAAAGGTCTCCAAAACTCCAGAAGGAATATGCACTAAGATGACTATATCTGAAAAAAAAAGTATAAGGTCCAAAGTAAGTATGGTATATTCCTTATATTTTCCACCCTTACCTTTCCCATAAAAATACAATTTCAATAACATCTAATGGTGTCTCCCCAGGAATAACAATCATGACCAACATATAATTTGTTATGAAAGAACGCAATCAGAACGGGTCCCACTGCGTAATATCATGAAAATCACATCAATTTTTATGTATTTTTTCATGGGTGTATTGCGGAAGACAGGCTGGACATACAAATTATTACCTGTCGACCTAGTGGTATTGATAAAACGTCATATTTTACGTACTTCCTTATATTTTAATTGCGTAAAACGTGTGTATGCGTATCGATTTCAATTATTGTTTTCAAGGAAGGATTTAATTTACTGAATAAATTAAAACTATGAAGCTAAAAGTAGTAAATGATGCAAGAAGATTTTTTGTTATGTATGAAATAGTGTTAGAAATAAGTACTACATAGTATAAAAATGAGTAGCCAGTTTTGACATACTTTTGCCTAACTTATTATTTTCATAATATTAAATACTTACTTTAACCTAAAGTCAGTCATAACTAGCCAACAGACTTAAAATGAAAACAAATCCTCCTCTTTTTGAAATAATTTCTAATTTATTAACATTGCAAAATTTCATTTGTTAAAACGTTAGTATGGTATTAATGATTATGCCCTTTTATATTAAATTTAATGCTGAATATGAGGCGAGATATGAAGAATCATCATTGTATTTTTAGACCTAATTGTAACCATATTTCAAGCAAATTCTAATTCTAATTCAGAAATCCGAAAAAAATTAAAACAACCAGCAGTCCAAAAGATAAATAAACTTACTTCTATCACCAACAAAACAATGTAGGTATCTGTCTGTCGTATTACATTATGACACCTGTTGGCAGGACTCCACTCAATTATATTTTATTGTCACCGCTTTTATTTCGCACTACATGTGTCAGAAAGTCTGACAACTAGTTCTGTTGGGTATCATGTTATGTTGACTTGTGGAGGTCAGTTAGGCAGTATGATTGGAAAGCTCGTGATTTTATAAATTTGCGTCTTGTTAAATTGTTTTCTGTTCTATACATGGGTGATAATACTTAGTCTATATTTTAGTAGTTACCACGGGACGCGGGTAAAACCGCAGGAAACAGCTCGAGCAACACTATAAAAATGAAAATATTTAAGTGTGTATTTTTGTTACTTCTTTACACGCAAACTGTTGAACGGGATTTGATGAAACTTATCAGTAACATAGCTTATTGCAGTCATATAATAAACAGGCTTTCTATCCGGGTGCGGGAAGTAATACCTTCAGAAAGCGGCTGAAACCGCTGGCTAAATCTAGTAAGAAAATAAGTCACCAAAATAAAGTCATCTAAAACGCCTCTACCTTAATTGGTAGCACTTTTATGAATAAATGGAACCTTTTTGGCGTTTCTCCCGAAAGTCCGGGGGAGCATATTATAAAGGCTAACAGGCAGTTTACAGGTGGAGTGTCAGTGTAAACGAATGCCGAGTAATTGCCGTGACACTAGTGCTGGGCTAGATGTTTCGCGAAATTCGAAATTCGGTATTGCGAATTCTGTTTTCGAAGTTTTGGTATTTTTATTTTTAGATGTGTCAGATTTTGGTTGTAACGAATTAGTACGTTATTTTTATATGGATGATGCTGCCGTGGTCTTTAGCAATTTACTTACCTGCTATTTATTTTTAGTTAACTACATTTGTTATGATTTCTCTAGAATTGTTGTTCGCAGTTTTGTACATTCTATTCGCAGATTTTATATTATTTATTGATTTTAGAATTTTCGTGGTTATGTCGGACATGTTATCTTTTGAGTTTTGAGGTCTTACTGCCTATCTTTACAGTCATTGCTCTTTGTGTCAAATACAAAAGTTGGAAAATACCACTCTTCCTTGTCCCATCCCTAAGTTGCCACAAAAAGTCCATTAAAATCCAACATAACATGGCAGGCCCACTTCTCAGAAATTAAATCTGTTTGCAATAAATTAAGTAATTGTTTTACCGAAGTTGCGAGGGTCCCGGATTAAGCGTTGTTAAAAATATTGACACGACAAATATTTAACTTTGTTAACCCAATGTTTCTTTATTACTTTAACTTATTTATTTATGTACTCACCTATGGATTTTCTGTAGGTAATAAGTAAAAACAGTGTTTTTGATAGTACATAATTAACTTTTTACATACTTACCGTCAGTTACACAAAGCTCCATTAAAGTTAAAGCTTCTTTTAATCTATTGCTGACTCTTTCGTTGTCAACAAGATAAAAAGTCTCAGCGATAGATTTAATGAAGCTTTGTGCAACTGGCGATTAGTCTGATATTGGTCGAATTATCGGAGACAACTATTGCGCTAATTGAAATTATTTGGGCTATTGATTAAGAAATAATATGAAGTGTAGTTAGTTAGCGTAGTGTTTTCCTGAGAGCGAGATAGTAAAATTGTTCACGAACAAAACATGTACAGGATCAACGCGAGGCCACAGAAACAAAGTGCATAATTTTAGAAATATTCGCATGCAATTTGTTACTGTTCGCAAAGCAAATATACCAGATGCAACATTTGTGTGGAATCTGGTTTTAATAATACGCCTGCAGTTATATCTAGATGCAGCTAGCGTATCAACGATATAAAAATATTATGTTTATTTTACGACGGCCTCTGTCGGTTTTCTAACAGACACAGAGTAAAATATGCAGTGTGACATTTTATCGGAACCTTAAGTTTTTACCAAATTGCACCTATATCTTTTTCACACAAGCACACTTTGGTATATTATAAACTTGAAATGGATGTAGGTATGTTTTGTAACTCTTTGTGTAAAAACTACATATGAATGAAACTAGGTAGTAATGATGCTTATCATATATTTTTTAAGTAAATTATTAGCTAAACAATTTTTTAACGACCAGTTTGAGCAATGACACCAAAATACAAGAGTGTATGTGCGACAGATTTTAACTCTGAGAGTAGACCAATCGACCAAATGTATGCGCTAAAATCTCTGACTGTTTAAAAGGGCTGTTAGTTACAAAATAAATTGTGGGTTGACTCGTTTTCGAAGACTAAATAATTTTTTCTACTGCATTTCTTACTCTGCGACAGTGTCATCAAGATTTTTTAATATGAAGAAATTGTTGCATTTCTAGAACCCGGCTGGCGGCGTTTTGCTTATGAATCTGACATTTTACAATATTATGTTTTTACTACCAGCTTACCGTGGCTTCGACTGCATTCTGGAAAAAACTAGGTTATGCACCCGGATATAAAATATTAATAACCTAGTCGAGTTTATAAACTACACCAATTTCATACTTGGTTAAAAAGTGGTCAAAATCTCAAAATAATTGGTTCAGCACACTGACAATTACTTTCTAATATATAATCTTACAGTGGCGAGGCGTCCTTATAAGCCGATTCCCATCGGCTTCCCTTTCGAATTTCAAGAAAGAAGCATAGGTATAAGTTATAATATAGGTAGGTATAGGTATAATTAATATACTGCCACACTCAGAATGGATACTTAAATTAGTCCTAATGAGTTCTTAACTAATTATCATTAAATCTGTTAATGAACGATACATCCCAGAGACGAAATTTAAGGGTTCATTAGTTAATGACAGCTTTAAGTATCCGTAGGGCAGAGTATCGTCAAATTGTCTTTGATAATGCTTATCGATAAACGAAAGGTGTAGCCGCACCTTAAAATGTGAAATTATTAAGTAGCAAAAACTGTTATTTAAATACATTAAAACCTTGTATATCAACAATAGAAATAAGAATTTGTTAATTTCGGCATCGTTTTTACGTAAAACACCTATTTTCATGTAAATGATATAAAGTACATGGAAACTTTTTTCTGGTATCACTGTCAATATTGTACTGTCAGTGTCAAGGTTACGTTTAAAATTCTTGTTCCGTTAACCGTCAGGAAAGAAAAGTGTGTGGAAAAATGTGATAAGCTCTGAAATAAATAGCTTTATCTTAACATATTATCATGGTAAGTTTCGTTTCTATGTACATAAGTAGCTGCACATATGTATTTGAGATATTTAACTTGTGCTTGTTTCATTTTAGGAGTCTTCAGGAACAAGAGCCCCATGCAAACGTGTGGCTGATTTCACGGCGGACGAAAAAGCTTTGTTAGCACAATTAGTTAAAAAGAGACCAATCGTGGAATCTTAAATAACAGATGGCAAGTCAGTCGCCAAGAAACAAGCAGCATGGGATAGTATAACACAGGAAATCAATCAGGAATCAATCACCAACTTCCAGACTACGGGCTGCTTTGTGAAAGTTTAAGAAAACTCAAAAAGCGATTTCGGCCCGACCTCCGACCGGCCTCGAGCACAGCAGCCGCGCTTGCGACCACTAGATCAACGAGGAAGTCAAATAAACTTTGTACTACATAATTGGCCTCTTGTTCAACAATTAAAAAAGTATTCCTCTTATTTTATGGATTTTTATTTATTAAAAATTATATTAGGTATGAGAAAAATCTATCAACTATAGATTGTCGCACCAAAAATCCATTGCTGTTGGTTGTGCTTTCACGCCTTTCACTCAGGACAACATCATCATTCTCAATATGAGGAGATTCCCAGTTCTTTGGAACCAAATCATCAACCTGTAAAGAAATATTATGCAATGTCGCACAAGCACATATAACAGCCACAACTGTATCCATCTTAATGCCCATGCCAAGTTGGAGACAAGGAAACCTTCTTTCCAAATGCCAAAGCATCTTTCCACAGTATTCCACATTATATTTTATTGGCTTCTGTTGTAGTTTTCTTGTGCAGTTGAATTTGGTGATAAAAACGGTGTCAGTAGCACATTGCTAACTGCATACCCGCTGTCCCCTAAAATTATACCTTTTAACACACCAGTATTCAGTCTTTGTTTACTTGCACTGCTGTTATAAATAAAACTATCATGGGTACTGCCAGGCCACCGGGCTACTAGATCATAACATTCCAAGTTTGTCCCAGTGACTGCTTGAACATTGATAGAAAAATATCCTTTTATATTCCTATAGACTTCTAATGTTACTCCTCCTGGGCTTCTTATTTGGCCCCACTACTCTAAACCTTCTGGTATAGTCTACGAAATCAATAAAGTCAAGCAAATCACTCATCTTTACTTTATTGTTAAAACATTCCCATTCCTGAGACTTTTTAAAATATTTTATTTACTTTTATAACCTTAAACATAAATGTCAAAATCAATCATTAGAAAGTTAAGTAAAGGTTTTGCTTTACTTAACTTTAATTGTCATTAAGGGATGCTAACGGATCATTAATTGTCTCTGAGAGTGAGCTTTTTTAAATCTTTACTAAGGAGCCACTTAAGTAACCATTAACTGACTCTGAGTGTGGCAGATCATTTAAACCACACAATTTAAATATGTAGGTATAACAAAACGCCTACCACCGTAAAAATTGTCTATAAATTACTTGAAACATTTTGCTCCTACTAAACAAGCCGCGGCTTCCTCCTCCATACAAAACTACGCTTGCGTGACGTCATCCACGCCGCGCCGCGCGATGTTCGCGGCATAAGGGCGAGCGGTAAGCCGGCTCACGGAGCGGGTTCCAGCCAATCAAAACTCGCGAGTGAACGAGAAAGAACGCGTCAAGAGTAGAGTAGCTATATCTGTCTACGCGCGAGTCTCAAATATGTAAACAAACAAATCAGACAAATTCACTCTCATTCTTCTTATTTTAGATAATACCAATAACAATTTGTTCTTTGTACTACTTAATTGAATTTATTAGTGTGTGTATCATTTAGAAATAACATAGTTCGTGTGTGTACAATATTTTATGTTAGTTTAAGTGTTTTAGTTACATTATGTCAACATAGATGGCGTTGTGCATTTTTATGCAAATCCTGAATCGCGGTGTTAAGATTCTCCGCGATTTAATGACCCTACTTGGGAATTGATAATTTTTGTGTTCACCACAGTGATGCCAGATGGGGGGGATTCCCCCCAAATTTGGGTGTATTTTCTGTCCACGGGGGATTTTTTGGGGGGTGAAATCATTTGGGGGGTGAAATCATTTGGGGGGAACAGCGGGGGGATAAAAAATTGGCTTGGAGGGAATTGGAGGATTTTTCGAAAAAGTTTTATGACTGAACGCAACCAAATTACTTTTTTACTACTTAATTTGAACGCACCATAGAACCACACAAAAACATACACACAGTACCACAATAATGCTGCGTGCGGAGAACGACGATGAACGATGATACTATATATTTATTTTACAGAAGAGCTGTTCTCTTAGAGAGAAATTCAAAGAAATAAATATTCTGACTGTTGCTTTTCAATACATTTTTGAAAATTTAATCTACGTTCGTAAAAACATATCTAACTTTGTTCAAATGTGATTATGACGATGTTCATAGCAAAAATACTAGGAATAAACATAATCTTGCTGTACATGCTACTCGCCTCCACAGAGTAACCAACTCGTTCATGGGTCAATGTATACGCTTTTACAATAAACTTCCCAAAGCTTTCCAATTAAATATTTTTTTAAATTACTGGGGGTTTTTTCTCAAAAGACTAACATTTTGGGGGGATTTTTGGTGAGAGTTGGGGAGAATGCTAGATCACCATCTGGCAACACTGGTTCACCAAGTACATAATTTTGATTAAGTAGTTGGCAGTATCATTACTCCCTACTAATCCCCGCAATCGCACTGTGACCTGGTACTCACTCTCAGTACAAGTACAGTGTGTGTAGTGAAAAAAATAGAGGGACCTACGTTGAAATGAGTTATTTTGATACGCCGACAGTTTGCATCAGGTTTCTTTTTAGTGTACCTACTTTTAAAACTTAATTAGAACATGTTCAAACTATCAGTCTAGTCAGTGCTAAAAGGTGGACTGAGAAATTACCTCCATTATCTCTCTCCCCATCCCTGAGTACTCCCCCCCCCAGTTTTTTTTTGCTGCGGCTTCCCTATTTCATTAAACCACCCTTCGCCACTGTAATCTTACCTATATGTATGTCTGTACCACACCACGAGACTGTAAAGTTCCGGATTTTTGGGAGGCGAACATGGGGCACAAGTCAAAACGCTGAAGACCTTTTGAGATAACTTTAATGAAATGATGATACAAAACCGACGATCATTCCTGCGAAATGTTTCCTCGTCATTATATTACTAGATTTAGGATTATTTCAACAGTTTTTAAAAGACTAAAGTAGGAAGGTAAAGCCAGCATATAATAATATAGGTACAATACACATTTTCTTTGAGATCCTCGTCCAGTACTAGCTATCAGCTATCGAAAGCGATGCAAACTAAATATTTGTGCACCACACAGCTCAGTCGCGATGTTTGTGCATCACAGATTGCTGTTTGCGATATCTCGCATGATAGCTATGCAAGGAATAAAAACTTGTATATTGAGGTTTACTTCTTGATAACTGGGTAACAGCTCGGCTTTTATCAATAGATCATACTTAACATTTTTCATTTTCATTCAATACCACGTAATACACTTTCTCAGGTCGTGGACTGTGTGTGCAACAAAGAAATCTGTTCAGTATTTTTTATTTGAAAGTTACTTATTTATATTCTAGAATTGAATCTGCATACTTGAGAGACTGGTGCTTTAACTACTTCTTTACCAATTTCTTTTAAATCGGTTCAGTAGTTTTTACGTAAAAGTCCACCAGAAAAGCTGCCTCACCCGATGGTATATAAACGTAGACTTAAAATGAAACCAACTAAACTCCAGCTAATTTTCCCATTACACTCAATTAACAACAAATTGGGTTCTTCTCAAAAAACTTATTAAAGTACCAAATCACCAATACGTTAAAAACTTCGATTGCTTCGTACTAAGAAAAGTTACGATCAGCAAGTTTCTCGACCTTTCAACAATTTTTGAAAAGCAAATATACTTACTTAATCATAAAGTTAGCCGTTTAAGTTCAATGGCATTCATCATGTAAGGTTGGCAGACGAAATTATTTACTGACTAGCTGTTGCCTGTGGTTCCACTCTCATTTTAGACAGTATTTTTCACACACTATCCAGTCTATATCCCCAAGTTTGTCTCTGAAATGAGACTAATCTATCTAATATAAAGCTGAAGACTTTCTTCGTTTGTTTGAACGAACTAGTCTCAATAACTACCGGACCAATGTAAAAAAAATGTTTCAGCGTAAGATTAGTGCATTCAAACAAACAGACTCTACAGTTTGACAATTCACTATATAAGTGTACTTACCTAGATTTGATTAGGGAATACAAAATGCTAAAATATTGCAAAACTAAGTAAGTACATACCTAACTAATTAGCCCTTCATCTTTAGTTTAACTTAACTTGAAACTTCAAAGACTGTCATTCATAACAGAACAATAAGTTTGTCAGAAGAATAAACAGACAAACTGACAGACAGATAAACCTGCCTCACCAAGTGACATCCCTAGACATAATTCATTACACTTGATATTTTTCCAATAGAAGTTTCGTCAACTTTTGATAGAATATTAATCTTATTTAACATCTGATTACAGAGCTAAACATTTAACGTTTATTGTTAAAGTTAATTACTTACTTGTTTTCTTCTTAGAAGTTTCAAAAGTCCTTTAATAACAGGGTTTTATTATGTAGAAGAGCCGCATTGAGCAAGCGTGGTGATTAATGCTCAATCCTTCTCCGTGTGAGAGGAGGCCGCAGCCCAGCAGTGAGATGATAAAAACGCTGTAACAGTATTATGTAGATGAGTTTTTCTCAGGGTTTTCCCGCTCTTCATGACTTGAGATTAAATTAATAATTGTACCAAGTGATTCAAAATAAACATTAAAATATGGTGTACAGGCTGTCATTTGAAAATTGACAGTAGTTAGAGTCGGAAGCTAGAAAGTCAGTTTTTTTCTTAATATAATTTTATTATAGATCACATAAATCCCACCCGCACCAAGATGTGATGTGCACTCTTAAATCTTGCAAAAAACCTAATGAGAGTTCGTACAGCAGTTTTAAGTTTATCGCACACATACAAACAGACGTGTCAGAGGCCTTTGTGTTAATATTATGATATACGGAGAAAAATATAACTTATTTTACAAATCGTTAAAGCCCTAATTAAATCCAAACTAATATTATAAATGCGAAAGTAACTCTGTCTGTCTGTCTGTCTGTCTGTCTGTCTGTCTTTCTGTCTGTCTGTCTGTCTTTTCTTCACGCCTAAACTAATGAACCGATTTGTGTGAAATTTGGTACAGACATAGTTTGAAACTTGAGAAAGGACATAGGATAGTTTTTATTACAAAAAAAAATAATAAAAATAAAATTATTCCGGCCATATAGCGCCATCTATTGGTCAAATCAAAAATCTGCTGGTAGTCACTATTCCACGCGAACGAAGTTGCGGGCAAAAGCTAGTATTTTAATAAAACTAATGAAGGTACTATCTGGTTACTTTTAACATTTATTTAAATGTCAGTGTTTTTAACATTTAAAAATTTAATTATTTTCAGGGATAAAGTATCACAGGCTAACGAATTAATTATGAACTAAAAAGATATTACAATGATCTGTTGCTATTAATTTTAATAGCTTAGTTGAAATAGTTTTGAAGGATCGCTAAACCCAAAAGGCCCAGTAATTCCTGGGGCGCGATTCTACTAATTTTACTTAAGCGACATACGATTCACGTTCGACCTAGATCCAATCCCGACTCAATTACGATTGAAGCGCATTCTGCTATTTTTCTTTGAAATAAACGTTTTATCCTTTTCTGTCACTGAATAATGAATCACTTTGTCTGCAAATGATTCACGATTGCAATATGATTGTAGAGCAACCTACCGAATAGACCAAAATAACCAAAATAAATGGCAGACTGGCAGAGGCAAACCAATCGAATGTCATTGGAATACGATTAGTCTTATATTAGTAGCAGAAAGCCCGATATGGTTAAAAATGCTATTGCGATTCAATTTCTATTCAATGTTGACATTATTAACTTAGGAGAATCGGGCCCCAGAACGTGGAATAATTATGATGAAAAATTCTTCTTCTTCCTCCTGCAACGTTCCCATGAAAAATGATGATGCTTTATTTATTAATTACAATTCGCAAAAATAAATTAAAACTGATTAAACATACATTAAGACGAGATGTAATTAACATTCAATGTGCCAGATTACAGCATACGTGTTTGCCAGAGAATGGGGCGTTGCTTTCCAAAGAGTATAAATTAAATTTTCACGGCACGCCATTCGGAAAATCCTTTCAGAGCTCCGGGCCTGGCTAATGGATGTATTTTAAAAGTAATTAAAAATGTGTTTTAAATAGTATTTCGATTTCGAGTTGATTTTAAATGTTGAATTCGAGTTTGTTTTGGAGTTTTAGATTTGTTATGTAAAGTCAAAGTCGTTAGAGAAAACTTATACAAATGCATGTTGAGAAACTATGGATCTGCGCAATTATTTAATTCTGTTAAAGTTGTATATAAATACAATGTAAGTAAGTAATAGTAAAAATTAAGTAACCTCTACATTAAGCTTAAAACTTTTAACATTAGTATGGTTTGGTTATTTAATTTTATCTAGGTATTTTTCTCTTCAAAAACGTACATACATCTAGGATAATGTAATTATCAAAATCTTTAAACCAAATGGCATAAAATTACTTTGTTCATGTTGAAATTAATATAACTTACACAAACAACAAGCGTTTACATTTATAAAAAAATCTTGCAAACTCCGCTGCCGCTGGCAGATAGTTTTATTTTATTAGATAAATCGACAAAAAGTAAAACAAAATAAAACAACAGCATAAGCTGTTTTACATATAGAAATAACACTTTGTTCAATACAAGTCTAATAAAAATCCACATTTATGTAACAAATCCGTAAAATTGGATATAAAATTGAAAGCTTATACGAAAAACTAGCGTGAAAATATTATTCAAATCAATCATATTGAGATGTGAAAGCGGTCACCAAATCATACAGAATCCTTTGCAGACACGTCAATAGATATTACGAGGGTCTGGGGCCGACCCGGCTTACAAGTTGGACATACATGGTCTAAAATTGGCCCAATGTTGGTGACCCTTGAGTAAGTAGAGTACCTACTCTTTATGAAAAGTTGGACAAGCATGGTCTAACGTTTGGCCAACGTTAGTGACACTTGGGTAAGCTGAGCAATGTTTACGAGAACGTTTGACAAGCATGATCTAATATTGGGCCAATGTTGGTTCTTTGCTACATAGAGCACTGTTTACAAAGGGACTTTTTGTACAGTCATGAAGTATAGATGTGATACCGTTGAACTGAATCCAAGAAGGAGTTTATAAATTCGGATAATCTATGGTCATTTATATCTGTGGTCATTTACTACTTACCGATTTTAAAAAAATCTTCATTTGTTTGTAAAGGTATAGGGTCTGATAATGGAAGCCCGGATAAGTCGAGGTACATATATCTGTTTTAACATATTCAGATACAAAGCATCGCAGCTTTATCCGAATTAAAATCAGCAAGTACAAACGTAATGTAAAACCTTGCTCGCGTATTACCAAATAAAAACATGATCGAATGAATTTCATTTGCAAACAGACCGACATTGAGTTAGGCGGGGATTATGAAAATCGCATGGAATATGTAGGACATTGTCGCTAACATTGTAAGCCGGGAGCCGGGATGAATATCTTAAAGCCTTGTTCAGACTACGCGTCCTAAGAACACATCGCGGTTACACTATTTTGGGTTGTGTTGCCGCTGGCCTAACCATATTGCAGACACCAACATAGTTGGGAAAATCCTGAGAAGATGATGATGATAAATAAAAAAATAGATGATGATAGCTAAACCATAATCAACGTTAAATTTGCCGCTCATTTGTCAAATGAGCGATTTGGCAAGTGGATATAATTCGGTTATTGTTATTTATATGTAGTAAGTTAAATAGTGAAACCCACTCTATATGCACTTCGCACCAAACTTGTTGGCGTCTTGGAACAGGGTGAGGGTCGCTATGTAGAATCCAATTTCAGGTATCAGCGGGTGGCGGAGGTTTTCAATTAATATGGGCGACATTCACGATATTGTGTGTGCTGCAAGGCGCCACTTTGGGGAGAATCATTTGAATACGCGAACTCTTTACCTACATTGTACGCGATCATTTTAACGCTCCGTCCGAACAAGACTTTACTGTCATCGTTAAAAGACCTTTTCGGGCATTATTAAATGAATATCAAATAACGGACGCTTTTTAAGGTTTCTGTGGCAAGTTACTGAAGCCTTAGAACATTGAACTTTATTAAATGATCTTGCTTTGTCTTCGTAGTAGAAAATTACAGTGTTTTGTTTTGTTTAGATTATTTTTATTTATCTTAAAACGCATTTGTATCGCTACTTTCAATTTCAAAGTTATGTTCATGAATCAAATTCTGTTTTGTGTAAGTAATTATGTGAATTTGATCATTTTTGAACAGTTTAATTTCGATAAAACCATTCACAGGTTGTATGCAATATATTAAGGTTTCAATTGATATAAATGGAATTTGATGCGAAACAAATAAATAGATTTACTAATAAATGTGTTTGATGTGTCCGTCTTTCAGCTGAAATCGTATTCAGTAATGGACAAACAGACCTGCATGCACGTGTTATCTTGTGCACGTGTAAAATAAGTTGATTCTGTGTTGTGGGCGACGTTTAACGTGCTATTTGCTATTTCTGTATAAATAAACTCTATGGGGTTCCTGCATTTTCTTGGTAGAGTATTTATTTTTCATTTTGATGAACTGTTATGAGCAATATTAAATTTAATGAGAATTTAAATAGGAAGTTAAGTTACATAGACGAGAGGAGACGTTATAGGTACCTATATAATAAAGATAAAATAATTTTAGTGTGTTTGTTTGTACCTAAAGCTTCCGAAACTACTGAACCGATTTGAAAAATACTTTCTCTGTTGGAAAGCTACACTCTTGCAAAGTAACACAGGCTATATATCATCCCGATTCCCGGTGAAAACCCGCGTCCCGTGGGAAAATGGCTGGTCTTACAAAAGCCTTTTAAAAACACAATGAAATAATATTTTCAAATCAGAACTCAATTCCTACGTGACCCATTTGGTTAAGTAAATAAATCAATGACGTGAATGTATGACAACTGAAACCGTTTGCTTATTCATAATTTGTTATAATCGGATAAGTCGGTAAGCCTTTGCCGAATCCGGGATTAATGGAATCGGTACCTATTGGATTTAACAAATGTTCGCTTTCAAGTTACCTATATGTACATTGAAAATACTTGTGTTTGGGAAATTAATATATTACTGTTATGATGAATATGTTATAGATTCGGCTCAGAATATGTCGTGGAATTGGCGCAAAAAGAAAATGTATAAATGAGGTTCTCAGTTCGACTGTGTATGTAAGTTTGTGCGTGATTATCTCGCGTTTGGCTGAACAGATTCTGATGCGGTTTTCAGTGTAGTATATGTCAGACGTATGAGGTAGGTATTGGCTGATGGATATGCGCATGGAGAATGGGCCTCATGTGAAATTAGATGTCAAAGGTCTAAGACTAATTCTACCTTAAACGGAGCACCAATAGGAGCACGGCTGTTATTAAACCACCAGTACTTCAATAACGTATCATTAGATAGTCTTCAAACATTCTACTATTATAACAATTATTACACTACTAAAGCACAAAGGGGCTAAACACCAATGAGCCACGAGCCACGAGACACGTGTAACTTATGAAATGCGCTGTAATTCTGGCGTAATACTTATTTACCAATTTGATATATAACATGGAGGAAGGAAAGATGAGCGGAGATGCCATAAGGCGGGTAGGTCAGGCACTTTCTCGTAGGTCAAAACTACTGTACGGTAACGGTAACTGTCATGAACCTTAACTCAATGGTAATAAGTACGATTTTCCTATAAAACTGTTCCCACTGGCCTGAAGTTGAGTGTACGTTGGGCGTGAACTAATAAACTAACAAAGCATTCAGATTCCTTGAGACATCTGTCAAAGATAAGTCTTGATTGATTGGTGATTTCTTTTTTTTAATGTTCGGGTCCCAAACAAAGTGTATGAGGGTGCAGCCAGTAAAATTTGTCGTCCCCCGAACACCCGCATTTTAGCGACGTTAAATTGTTATTGGATATTCCATTATGACATCTCCACACGTCATTTTGTTCTCCATGCTATGTACGGTGTAAGTTTTCCCATTCCCCGAAAATAAGATGGTGAATTTTCCCGCGATATTCGAAAATCCCACGCACATTTCCCGGTATTCTGCTATCGATCCCGCGGTGCAACACTAGTGTAATTGCTTCCTGCTTTGATTTCACGAAACCATAGCGTATTGTGTTTGTCGTAGAGTGAGAATGATTTAGACTTGTCGATCTTATAATAAAGGGAATTTTAGTGCCATTTATTTGGGGTTTGTTTACTGCGGTTTTCAATAACCGACCCATTCGTGGTTGAACGATTGCAATTTGTATTGACATTTGCTTTATATAAATTATGTATAATCTTTAGAATTAGTCCCAAAACAACAGATGACTCGGTTATTGAAATCCATAGTTAATGATTTACACCATGACGGCTTGGCACCAAATGGAAGGGGATGAAATAAACTATTGCTGCATTGTGTAAAAGACAATATGGCTGATTAGACTGCCGTTTGTAAGATGATATCAAACAGAGTTTGAAAGGAGAAGACTTGCTGAAACAATACTTTTAGGTTATAAATAGGTGTAATGAATTCAATTTATAATTAACAAATATCAGTTCGTTCTCTCAGAAAAAAAATACCAATAATACTTAGGTTCTCTATAGCATTAGTTCTATCCCTCTTCAAAATACGTACATATTTATAACTTCATAACTCTGCGGTGTTCCCCAGTAATATTTGGTGTGAGAATAATGAAATGCGTGGCCTTTGTTATGAATGAATATTGGTGCTGCTGTCACTATTGTACTAGCCATGAATGTACTGACAATATCTATGATTAATTACCTATCTATCTACATATATTTGCCTACTATTAGTGGAATTCTATAACCGATCTTTTGTTCATTTGCGATTGACTAATTGATTTTGCCACTAACTCTATATGTATAAATTATTTCAAATTTTAATCATTTATAGACATGTTATAAAAATCTATCGTTTTTAATACTGTTGCGGATTTGTGTAAACGAAAACAATTGAAAAAGCATAATTCTTCGAATTTTAACTAGGCCAGTACATTTAAAATAAAACAATTTAATTAAAGCATAAAGGAATTTCTTTAATAAAATTGCTAAAAAAATACACGGGCCAGCAATACAATGTATGTAAACAAAATGCCTAGGAATTCTTCATGACCTGAACCCGATAACACCCGAACATTGCCGAATTTTCCCGAAGCTATCGGGAACGGTTTGTTCGTGCATGTCTCCTTGACACTACAAATGTCAGGGATGCTACCCTTGGCATTAATGTAGTTGCAATCGTTTCGAAATATACTCGTATGTCCATCGAGTTATCCATAAATAGTACATACACATATTTATTTGTAATTTGCATGCATACTTTTCGGGAAAATTTTTCGTATTAATTAAACATATGAGATACTTGTAAATAAAATTTTCTAACGATTCATTTTCGTGCTTCATTCTACTTTTTTTTCTAAATTCAAATATTAAGGTATTTTACACTTGAATTCAGTATCTCTAATCCGCATTCGATATTCAAAGCATAGGATTGAAAACGTTGATTATTCTAAATCTGGCTTTGAATAAATATTTCACATACATGTGGCCAATTGAGCTACTTCGCAATATTGTAAATCGGTTGGAAATTAAGCCCTTATCTGTGTGGTTTGGTCAAGTTTCAACATAAACAAGTATTATAATGATGTTTAGACCTTTTTGTTTGTAAATAATATTATGTAAAATGTACTATCGTCCTCGGTTTCTCTCTGTTCGAAAGTTATTATAAACTACAAAGTTGGTAACCATGAAATGAAATGATGAATTATCAAAATGAATTTGGCAGTAACAGGTGCGGGAAGTAGTTAGCTCAGGAAGCCATCGAAATCCTTATTGGAATCTAGTCTAAATAATACAAGTAGCGACTGACTGCTAACCACACAGCATATCAAAATGTACAATACGGATACCAACATCACACCACAGTGGGCTGGCTATTTTCGTACCAAAAAGACCGAAAACCGCGTTTAAAATTCACCAGCCACTTAAAGAAACTACCCGCGTCATCCGTCACGTAATTAATGATTAATACAAAGGTACAAAGGGAGGACAATTAATTTTAATGTTTACAAAGAGATTGTTTGAATGCTAGCGTGTAAGAAAGGGTGCTGGGTTCGAAAGCGTTGCGTTTTGTTCTCAATTTAAGCTACTTTTACCCTGCTCCTAATCGTATCTTAGTTACAGTTGCACAGGTCGGTCGATCACAGGTTAAGAGTAAGTGGGTTGGCTTTACGTGGTCCGTCCGTGGATGGGTGACCATCTACGTTACAGCGTTTAGCTCAGGGTTTTGAAATACAATGTTATAATGGGACGGCTGTTACTGGTATCTTTGGCAGTCGTTACAGGAAGTTATGAGCCAGAAAGTCTGGCAACCAGTCTTACCAAGTGTACCTACACGGCTGCAGCCGGGGTAACTGGTTTGAGGAGGTCAGATAGGCAGTTGCTGCAGCTAAAACAGTGGTACCTACTCAGCTGCATCCAATAAGCCTCCTGAAAGCCGACCAGAACTAAGAAAAGCCATCACTTAAAGTTTGACATTTTGACGGCAAACACAAAATAAATAGCATAAGATCACAGTAACCACAACATTATTTCATAAGATTACCACAAATTACACAAGGAAACATGAAAAAAGGCGGACTGACCTTTAGCTAACCACTGCACTCCGTGGGAGCTAATGGAATTCTCTCATTACACGATATTATTCACTTAGCTATAGCTTCTTATTTATTTTATATTTAACGGCATATTACGCCACCATATTGGATTCTAAGAAAGAAACTCGTAAAGTTTACTTGGCGACTGGCGTTGTGTTATAGAGAATTTAATACTATAAAGTTTCTAAAACTGTACGGGAATAATCTTTGGATCTTCTGGATCAATTTTGAAAAATCTTGGTTTAAAACTTAATTTATTTTAATAACTTTAGATGCACTTTCACACTCGCGGATCTCCTCCCTGTTTGTACAGTAAAGTTGTACGGTGTACAAACAATTGACAAATACTGTTTGAAACGAACAGTTGAAATCGCACCATAGATTTCTTGCCGGAAAATCAGCTAACGAGAAAATGGTCTATGACATTTTTGAAGTATTTTTGAAACGCTAAAAGATTTGACTAGGTATATTTTTTGCAGCTTACGCATATGCATGCTACATCCTATATACTTAGGTATCGTGGAAAATAATAAAATAAATAATAAAATTAGGAAATGCAATCTTTTGCCAAGATATATAACCAACCTAATTTCAATAAACCGAACAACCAATAAATATGCTTTACACAAACAATAAAGTAACTTACAAACTGGACTGATAGTTACATACAGCGTCTGTTTACACTGTCCTGCCCTTTGCTGGGAACAGTTAACTCACACACAACTACATATGTGCAATGTACAGTCGCAGTTTATTACAAAACCAAGTCAATAATGATACTTAAATAGCTCTACGTTATATATATATATGTATAGGACTTTCTACTCTACTCAAATACGTGTTTCATCATCATCATCATCATCTAAGCCATAGGACGTCTACTGCTGAACATAGGCCTCCCCCTTAGATCTCCACAGATACCTGTGACCTTTATAAGGTCGTCTGTCCACCTTGTTGGTGTATACGTGTTTAACAGATTAAAACTGCTTAAAGTAATGGTTTATTAATAGATTAAGTAATTGTTGATTGATTCTTAAGCCACATTTACTTTTAAACTCGTAAATCGATACCATTTGTACGATCGGAAATTAGTTGCAAGTACAAAGAACATAAAATTCGTCAAACAAAAGAGTTACAATATTGTGAAAATTCAATTGATACAATTAACTATAGTTAAGACACTTTATATTGATTTCATTAAACTCAATTTCTGAGAAATCACGCACTTACAAGAGAAAATTACTTTCGATTAACTTCCCAGTTCCGGGAATTAAAATTACCGTATCTGATGTTTAACCCAATATTCATTTATTACTTATTTAATACTAGCTGTTGTCCGCGACTTATATACTGCTTATATACTAATATACTGCGTGAGCAATATAGAATTTCCAATTTCGTTTATTTAATCATTCATTGCTCAACCCCCGTAGGTGATAGCGTGATAATATGTAGCCTATGTGTTGAACCGGCCCCCAGGTAATAGTCATGCAAAATTTGTTTTAAATCCATGCAGTACTTTTTGTGTTTATCCGGGAAAAACATACAGGATTATGGATCACCCCCAAGTATTCTTTTAAAAATATTCAATGTACAGTTTTGACTTTCCTTTCATTTTATTATATGTATAGATCACAAACGTTTTCCAAGAAGTGGTAGTCTACGGATTTGTCGATTTGACATTCCCACATTCTGCAAATTGTAAATGTTATGAATGTAATGAATTATCCAAATTGTACAGTACAAAGAGCATTGTTACTGAATCATTCAATTTTGCTTCTAAAATGAAACACCAAAGAATCTACATTTTAATCATGAATACTTATATGGCTCGTAATATGTCTAATGAGTTTTAAACAATTGTTTTTCTTTAAAGAGTGTCTATGGAGTTTCTTGCCAGTTCTTCTCCATGAGACCCACTCTTTGGAACCGTGCAACTAGCTTGACGTTTCGAAAGAACTGTCATAGGCCTATTTGAAATAAAAAAATACTGACTTTACACTTGAGTTGAAGCTAATAAACGCATAGATTAAATGAACACATCCTTTTATCACCATTCCATAATTTCAGTGCCAAAAATCGGTGTTACCCACCCAAAATCCGTCAAAGCTACGCTCAAAATCCATGTAGCAATGTAAAATCGTACTAACGTCCATTTTCAATTCCGCAATACCACGTCCTAGCCGGATATATTCCATGTTACATACGAATGGAGCTCTCAAATCCTCTTACGGATTCAGCCGATGGTCCGATAGGTCATACATCGGTTTATTTTAGCAGGGAAATAATATGTGACGGGTGTAACGGTTTCGTGTCTATGAAAGACAGGCTTGTTGGAAAGGACTAGTGTTGCAATGTTTGAATAGGAATTATTTTATGCAGATAATATAAAGTATGTTCTTCAGCATACGTGGAGCCTATGTATTATTATTTAATTTTGAGTTTACTTCGATGATTATTCTCAACATATTACAGTAGGAAATAACGATAGAAAGATCACCCGCAAACCTGACATTTACGTGCTTTCCGATGGTATGTATCAATCACTAACTTCCAGATTCCTGCTGCTTTGTGAAAGTTTCTTTAAACCCGATAGGATTTCAGTCCAACCTGGGAATCGAACCCCAGATCCCGTGCACAGTTGCCGCGCTATGCGACTCTTAGACCAACGAGGCAGACATTACAGTTATTTCTAAGAAAAATTGACGTGATATTTTAATAAAAGGTCACAAAAGTGACACATTCCCCAACTTCAATTCACCGTCAAAGACCAACTTAATTACAGGCCAAATTATTTTGCTCCAAGGCACTCTCTAAACAAAATATATCAATTAAAATGTTAACTGGTTGGGTCTCTATTAATTCAATTATTTTGGGCCTTTATCGAAGTCTCTGGTTTTGAGGTACCTATGTGTACCTCCTACGTACCACAGAATAAAGATGTACAGTTGTGAAGGTACGTACTAACGTTCGTAAAAATGTCACTCACACACACATGTGCGTTGACGAGCTTTTACTGTGCTGTCAGCAGGTACTTACAGAGTGTCGTGCATTGAGCACACGAGTGTGTAAGTGACATTGTTACGGGTGTTATTTATTTATTTAACTTAATGCAATTCTACAATTACAAAGGCGGACTTAATGCCTTAGGCATTCTCTTCAGTCAACCTTAGGGATGCGTGTAGTGATGCAGAGATAACGTGGTAGGTGCATTAATTACTTAAAAAGACATGTATAAGACAATTAAAGAATAACAAAATTGGATACTAAATAATACTACACACATTAAACATACAAATTATATATTATAATGGTGATTCTTCTAGCAATTTATTAAACAAAATCTTCCGTACGGCATTTTTAAATGACTGCCTGCTTGCTGGTGGGCTTCCTGATTTCTATGGTGTTAGTACGTAGCTTCATAACTGTTGAGAAGACAGTATATTTAAACTGTGCTACATACATAAGGTTAGGAAACTAGGAAAGGGTGGAACTGTTTTAGACAATGAAAGGCAAACTCCTTTGTAGTGGAAGGTGAAGAATAAGGTTCGTGATTCTGAGTTCGTAATTAATTTTGATGTTTGTTTGGTTGGTCTTTTGGAGGTACGTAAGTGTTCTATTTTTAGGGTTCCGTATCCAAAGGGTAAAACGGGACCCTATTGTTTTCGCTCCTCTGTCCGTCCGTCCGTCTGTCACCAGGCTGTATCTCATGATAGTAAGTGAGCTGAAATTTTCACAGATAAAGTATTGTTGTTGCCGCTATAACAACAAATACTGAAAACTAGAACTAAATAAATATTTTGGGGGCTCCCATGCAATAAACGTGTTTTTTGTTCGTTTTTTAAATAATGGTACGGAACCCTTCATGCTCGAGTCCGACTCGCACTTGGCCGGTTTTTTACGTATACGTAACTTCAAACAATGTTCTATATTTAAATCATATTGTCACTATCATTTCTTGCGTGCATTACCTAGTCAAGATAGGCTGTCTACAAACATAACAACTAAATGGAAACTTCTTGGAAAACTTTACTTAATCATAATTAAGCAGTTAGGTACCCTTGATATATCACAATATTAATTACTTAGTGCCATAAAAGTGGCAGTTATTTCTTTTTACACAAATTATGGTTATAATGGTATAGTTTTCGAATATTATTTAAAACTTTTACCACAGACCATTAGATACATTTTATTTTTACTTTTTCTCACCAAAGAGACCGAATCAGTGAACAGTAATAATATCTACATAAAAATAAATTTACCGTGAAAGGAAAAGTACACATAAAACCAATCTCCCTATCCGATCTAAACTCATAAAATCCTAGGAATACACGCAGATATAGGTGGGTAGGTACATTAAGACGTGGCTAAAGGTACTATCTCACTAAAGCGCTCATCTATACATATAATAAATCTGTAGAAAAGTAATTTTTGTACATTGAAGAAATTGACAAAAAAAATAGCCAGCATGTTAAAGGATAACTAACAGAACCCATTTCCATCATTTTTGTCATTTTTGTCTGTTTGTCTGTTTATCTGTTTGTTTGTTCGGGATTTACGTAAAATCTACGAATTCAATGCAGACAATGCTTATATACAAAAATTCTACGTAACTTGGGGTATTACTTAGTTTTTGCTTCATCGAAATCGATTCACTCTATCAAAAGATATGATTAATTTTGTGAATTCAATATGTAAAATATTACGACACGCAACCTGTTTGTCAAAACTGTACATTTGAATGTTGTACTTATATTAGTTGATCGGCCTATTATTAACCTTTACACAGAAAATCACACCTTCATAAGTAACTTGGGAAGAAAAAAAAAATGAAAATTTCGTTTAGCCAAGGTTAAAGTAGCTCCATCTGTGGTAATCTGTGTTAAATAAAATACATGAAATTTGTCAAAGGAGAGAGGTGGTAAATGACAATAAATTACCATACATTCTTTATAGAGGATTATTATTTCAACAGATGGAGTTGTGTATTTTCCGTAATTCACCATATTTTAACACGCAGTGTAATTTTTCGATAGACATTTCAATAGAGTTTGTCAGTTTGCCGTGCCACATCAAAATCCAATTATAATTATTACCTTGATGAAAGGAAAATTAATAGTTCTCAGCCAAATTTAAAACGGTGCCATCTAAATTATTTTTTGAACATTATGTCAACAATTAATTATCATTTAAAGTTACAGATGGAGTTCATATCAGGATTTTTTCATAAACATAGTTTAGCTTATCTTCCACTAATGTGGTGGCCTTAAAACAAATTACTTTGAGTGAGTAGTATTAAGTAGACCTTAATTATTTTTCTGATGCAAAATATGTAAACTTAATCCTAGAAGAAAGGAGGATCTGTCTCTCGCAAGCGCTGCTAAGCGTGAGGTAGGTAGGTAATGTAGGATTCTGTAGCTTTAAGAACAAACCCAAATACAAAGTGCAGATACGAAATGGGAGCTTTCTCGATTTAATACCATACACACGTAAAATGCTTTATGCGTCTGAAAACGTACAAATTGCGCGTCGCATACCAGAGACATGCTTACTTTCAACTTCTGATCGCAAATACACTGGTCACGATTACGAACAGTCTCAGTAAGACCCGAGCCAAGTCTAAAAACACCTTTATATAAAACTACGTTTGATGTCATTCAATCACAAAGACAGAATTGTTTTCTGTTGCAAATCCTATCCATCTGTATCATATCCTAATCCAGCATGCATTGCAGGTGTGCATTGCACAAAAACCAATGGTATCCTATTCGAGAAGTCAAAAGAGTCGACCTGCCAACGTCAGCTTCTGCGCTAAGCAAGTGTTCTTAATAGTACCATCAGAATTACATTCATCGTTGAATGAGGTGAATAAATTTTCAGAAACCACAATAACAGTAGGAGCCAAAGCATATGATCGCTTCATAGAGCTCTGATTGGCCCCAGGTGACCAAGTTAGGTCTGATTTGTTCGTTCATCAGATCTTTGAAAGTGTTTCGGTGGATACTTACTGTCGTCCTGTGTGACACAAAATATGGTATATAAACGTCCTCCGCAAGAGCGAAATTTTCCCGGTGTGCGGTAGTGACGCACAGTATACAACACTTATGTTACTTTCGATTTGCTGGCTCCACCAAGAAATGACAAATTGCAAGCGTACATTTTGAAAATCTTGGCAAAACTGCAGGTTTCAAGTACGAACACATGAAGTGGACTCTCACAGATACGTACATTTTGCCTATTCGTAAACTAATGCAAACATTTCGGTGGAGTCCCGGCTTAGGCCTCCCACATTAGGCGTGCGCGATCCTCGGGCGTGTGAGTAGCGCGGGCGCCGCGCGTGCGTCGCGTTTTGCTGCACGCGCCGCTCTCCTTGACGTTTAACTGCTAAGGCGTTTAGCGGGCGGCGGGGATAGCGGGCGAAGGGGTAAGAACGCAACTCGAGCGCCGCGAGCGCGTCGCTTGCACTCTTCACACATGCCGCAGGGCAGCAAAACGCGACGTTCATACAGCGTGCTCGCGACGCCCGCGCTACTCACACGCCCGAGGATCGCGCACGCCTAATGGGGTCAGCCTTACCATAGTGAGTAAGTGCACAGAAAATCCCCGTCATACAAGTGTTTCTCCCCAGTAGTGAAACTATCCTAACCCTATGCGCCTGCTGATGATGATGACTCATTTTATCATCCATCCAGCTATTCCCCAACTATGTTGGTGTTGCCTTCCAGTCACCGAATCTGTTTGAGTACCAATATTTTACTTGGAGCGTTTACCTATCTACCTATCTTCAATCCAGTTTCACTACACTAGACGATATCCATGGTGAAACTGACAGACTTTCTGGCTTCTGATTAATCGCAGCAGCTGCAGAAAATGTACAAATGACAGCTTTGTCAGACTCAAAGCATATAGACATAGATCTGTGAAAATTACTTACGCACCATACGTAATAATTTTCCAAATTGGCTGACTAGATCCAGAGATATTCACAACGTCACAAACTTTACTTCTTTTGTTTAGATAAATGGTCACATCCACAACACAACCTTGATCAATGAATCTATGCTACTGCTAAGTGCTAATCCTAATTATACTGTCACGTGAAAGAATGCACCTACGGGATAAGTAGTATTTTGACTATTCTATATTGCCTACGCAGACGAAGTTGCGGGCAACAGCTAGTCTGTAATAAGTATTAAGCACTAGCCGTTTTCCCGCGGTTTCACCCTCGTTCCGTGGCAACTACTGTCCGCACAGGGATAAAATATAGCCCATCTTACTTCCTTAGAGTGTAGCTTTCCAACATCAAGGTCATAAATACATTTTTAGTTCAGCTTGTTCACACGTAAGTTTAGATTTTTCATTCGACTTCCTAAAAAGGAGTAGGTTTTCAATTCGTCGGGGACTTTGTTTTCATCTTACCAAAGCGGGTGAGCCAAACTTGTGTGTGTAATATACGTACATGCATATCTTCTTCGTACGACTCTGCTACTTGACCACTACTAAGCGGCTTCGAGATTACGTATGCAAAGACAACTTGCATATGTACAGTCAAATTTCTCCAATAGATTTTCAACCTTATCACAATAACTTAAGATTTATGTTCGATTAGTAAAATTTGTCAGGTTCATATAGGTCTGGCGTCTGTACTTACATTTAAAGACACAGCTCACCCGCATTCATAAGACGAAAGATATATCCCAGTGAACAAACACCTTTGATGTTCAGATCCCTCCGGTTTGACTATTTCAGTCTAGACGGATAGTTGTCTAGACGTTAAAGCAGACTGATTCATATCGTGTTACAGCGTCGGTTTTATTTAGATGTCGCTTTGTTTGAAGATTATGTTGGGTAAGTCGTTAGTAGGTATGTGTTTTTGTTTTGTGGTAGATTTGTTATAAAAGGTAGTTTCAGCCCAAGGTTTCACCGGCGTGTTCTAGAATTATGTATACTTACCTAAAATAAAATTTTAAATTGTTTTGTAAAGGAAGGGATATATGTTGTAGGGATGTATGTTTATGCATATAAAAAGACATAGGTAAGTATTTCAGAACTAACTTTAGATTTTAAGTACCTATGATTTATTTGTGTCAATAGAAAAATGTATAACTACCTACAACTTCTTTTTTTTAAACATTTTCCTCCTCACCTGTCTTTTTATTTGGGTTGATCAAAAAGTAAGTAGGTACTGAACGGATTTTCATGCAAGCCGGGTAGGATAGCGAGTATAAAAAAATATAAAGGAAAGAATGGACGGAGATTGCGGTAAAAATGTTGTATAAGCTCCTTGGAAGGTTAATTAGCAGTACCAACCTATTATGAGGTCAACGAACCAGATCAGAACCGGAAAATCCCAAAAAAATAAGTAAGCATGACCAATTATAGGAATAAGGTGTAAGTACTTACGTCATGTTTCACTAGGAAGATGATGGGTCTTCAATTTTGAATTTTCTTGTCAGATGTACTTATTTAGTTACTAAATAAAACGATACCCCGCGTACCTGTCACCCAGCAACCGTTATGGATTACTGAAGATTCAGAGACCTTCAGCCAAATATTCTTACCAATTGAATGTTTAAATATAATATTTTCAAGATGGTAAACTGCTCGAATCTTTTTACGATCACAAGCAACTATTAGTTACTTAAAACTGTAGCTGAGTTTGTATCTAGCCTAACAATGACACGCCATGAATATTTGACAGTTCACGCTAAGTTACAATGGAAGCGCATTACATGTACAAGGGACATCCATTTACAAGCCAACTTAAATGTTAAGTCACTCTCCTATTTACTTGTAACTTAGAGCGTTTAACCAACATAAACAGGAAACAGTAGTGCTGTGCCCTTTCCTCTGCCAAAGGTATGTCACATAGGTACACTACACGTATGATGAAGCGTCGACATTCTTTAACCTGCTAAGTCTGTTTTGATGCAGTTTACAGGAGAAATGAATGATTTAGCAATAAAAAATCTGAAAGTCCTGTTGATTTCTATGATTTTTCTTTATTTAGCAGCATAACTACGTATACACACACATCAAACATGCTTGTAAAATTTTGTCATCATCATCATCATCTCAGCCATAGGACGTCCACTGCTGAACATAGGCCTCCCCCTTAGATCTCCACAGATACCTGTTGGAGGCGACCTGCATCCAGCGTCTTCCGGCTACCTTTATATGTAAAGTCGTCTGTATTTGTATTGTATTTTGCCATGTGTATGCGAAAACATGCAAACAAAAATGCATGACTGAGCTTTCACTAAATAGGTATAGGTTGGGCTATCTCACGCTAACAGGCTGACTTTGTCATATAGAGACATATGCTCATAATGGATCCTGATGGTTGAATGCTCCAAGACTTACACAGTTTGGTCACTTAGTGGCGACATTGAATATAAGTTTGAACGTTATTAATCTTTGCAAAGGATTCAAAGTTGAAAGTCATTGGTTTTGAAATTAGTTTTAAAGGGTAAGTAGGTATATTGATGTTCTTGTGGTTCGAAGATGGTTAAAGATAGACTACACGAGGATGTATTTCTAAAGCTAGTAGATACGTAACCAGTTAAGTATTTACGAAATGTGTTTCTTAAAATAATTACCTAAAATGAAGTAACTCGGACTAATTGTCTGCCTATCACGCTATAACTGATTCAAATGTTTGGTACACATACTGTCCTACGAGGGCCGGAGAAAGGACAGAGGCAAATTTTTAACCAGTTGAGGGAAGTAGTTGTCTCGTGCCACAAACGGAAGCTCGGAGACCAGACAGTGTTGCTATAGCTTCAATCTAATAATTTATAAGCTGTTGTGCCAAAAAATTGCCATGTCCCAAGACGCTCTGGGCACTCATTACACCTAAACCTAACAAAAAATATAGGTATCTTTAACTTTAAAAAAAAGCAACTTAGTACCTTACCTACTGGGAATTAAAGGTTGCCAAGGCTTCGTCTCGGCCAGACTTTCAGCATTAGCATTTGAATGTCTGGACTGAAAACTAATATTTTTTGCTGCTCGGGTAAAAGTTTTCATCCTGCGAAACTTTGCCGTCATGGAGAGTCGAGGGGAATAAGTAAAGTTTTGCTGTAGATGCAGTTATTTTAATTTCGGTATACATTGTGGTTATATTGGTGGGACTATTAAATGGCGAATTAAGGGGATTGAAAATACTTAGTGCCAAAGTGAGCTTAAAAAAGTATTATATGCAACTTTTTCACAAAGTCGAATTTTCCGCGCGACACCGCTCAGCTCGTATGGGCGATGTCCTCTATTCCAAAAATTCGTCAATAGTTAATGATTTCAGTAATAGTCATAAAACGCTTACTTAGGTAAAACCCAAGAAGATATTTCTACATACAAAACAACTAAATAAATAAAATAAAAATAAAACTAAAATGACCCCAGCGCCACAAGCACTCAATAATATTAGTTCTGTCTATTAACCAGAGGTACCAGGCAAACATGATTCCGCAGCGTCCAAGCCACAATCAAATTAGCAAACGGCAGAGCCACTTACCGGCCACTTCAAGTAGACCCCGACCACTGCACATCGGTCTAAATTACCCCTAATAGAAAGAAAGAAAACCATTTATTTACACACACAAATGACGCAGAAAACAAACACACACAAATACAAACAAATAAATCTAGGGACAAAACAAACAGTAAACCAAAAGAAAAAAAGCGCTGCAGCTGCGTCACTTATGCGCGAAAAGGGTGGGTCCAGTATAAATTTATTAACACAGAAAAATATATTTCTACATAAAAATAAACTAAAATGACCCATTACCCTACAAGCACTCAATAATATTAGTTCTGTCTATTAACCAGAGCACAGTGATTCACTCTAAGGCCATAAATCGAAAAATGTCATTAGCTTATCCTCATTAGATCTACTTACTAAGTGATTAACAAGTTAAGAAACTTCCGAAAACTCTAAATATCAGTGTCATAAGGTCAACTTATTATTCACTTTTGTGCATCGGAAGTAAGCGCATCTCGAGTCGAATTATCGCAACGTGTGAGTCATCAAAACTTAACACTTTGTTTTTGAGTGTCACTATTCCAAATCAAGTGTTTATGGTGATAGTATGGAGGTCCAAGACCAAGGTATGTACTTCTAATATCAACTACTTTTTATTTATTTTAATGCGTTTAATATTTTATTTTATTTTTTATTGAAGGTAGCGTTTTTGTAGATTTGTTTAGTATACTTTGATTTCATTTGGACCTATAACTTTTGCTGCTCAGTGCTGCACTTGAGGCAAATGTTTTCGAATAAAGAGGATGTTCTTATAAAACCATGTAAGTTTCATCTGCATCTTTCTGCCCTTCTTGGGTTAAAGGAGTGTCAAAGTATGCATGTCCATAGTAAAGAAAAAACTTTATATTTTAAGTTCAGCTTTCATGTTGTTTTAGGTAAAGTTTTCAAATGTTCTGTTTCGAGGACGACTATTTTTGACATTTAGCACTCTAAAGAGGGTAGTCCAAATGAAAAATGCAACATGTCCTGAGTACTTTGACAGAAACATCGTGCCTTTCGGATGACATCGAAAATATCAAACTAGAGACTTTAAGTAATAAAATTATGAATGTATGTAAACGAATTTCTCATTATTGGGCAAAATCAAATCGTAGTAGGTCTAAGTTTATAGAGAAATATTCAGATTGGCTGAATGCAGTTGAAAATATTGATGTAGAGCGAATTGAGTAACATGTATCTCAGAGTCTGACAAAGTTGAACCATCCACTTCTTCATTCAGATCCCTTCCTAACAGGTTTACGAAAGTTACCTGTCAAAACAAAAGGTGTACTATCAAAATTTGTACTAGATTTGTTATCTGTTTGTAGTAAATACTTTTGAGCTTGAATGTATTCTGGTATATTTTGTGTTTTGTGTGTATTTGCAAAAAAGGTTGTTTATGTATTTTTGTTGTTTTATTTTATTCCTTTATGGTTGTTTTTAATATAAATAACCATTATTTATATAGATTTTTCATTAAAAGTCGCAGTATGACATGTTCTAGGTTTATCGTCTAAAACAAAATTACAGTGAGACACTTTTACACCTAAATAGTATGATATTTTTTTTAAATGAATGTGGTTATGTTTTAATTTTAATAATTTACACTTATCTTAACATATTTCAACGTGTAAAATAAATTAATCAAAAGTATTTGTGAGTTTCGTATTTATGGCCGCCTTTGTATGGAACGTGAATCACTGTGCAGAGGTACCAGCTACCAGGGAAACATGATTCCGTAGCGACCAAGCCACAATCAAATTAGCAAACGGCAGAGCCCCTTACCGACCACTTCAAGTAGACCCCGACCACTGCACGTCGTTCTAAATTGCCCCCTAATGGGATAAAGCATAAATTTATGAATACAGAAAAAGATACATATTTCCAGATAAAAATAAACTAAAATGACACACAACCCTACAAGCACTCAATAATATTAGTTCTGTCTATTAACCAGAGGTACCAGGCAAACATGATTCCGTAGCGTCCAAGCCACAATCAAATTAGCAAACGGCAGAGCCACTTACCGGCCACTTCAAGTAGACCCCGACCACTGCACGTCGTTCTAAATTGCCCCCTAATGGGGTCCAGCATAAATTTATTATTATGGCTCTTCATTGGGTGGTTGATAATGTCAAGGATGCGTTTTGTTTATGTTTAAAATAAATAAAACCGTTTAAAAAGCTGATTTTGTTTTTAAAAGAGGTTTTGCTGTTGGAGAATTTTCTATTGTAGCTGTTTTTTGGGATTAAAGATTCATTTGGGTTGTGGAATTTTTGCTTTGAGTGTGCCTAAAAGACTGCTACGATTTATGGCATTTAGGGTTTCGTTAAAAACGCACTAAGTATATCTTCTTCTTCTTGGCGAGATGATGGCAATTAATTTAAAATTTTAGTTGCCCAGTATGTCGCCACTCACACGGCATTTTCAGTGGCGGCAAATAAATAGGTCTTTCAATGTGTTCAGGCACTACATAAAAATGAGGTAGTCCTATAAAGACTTTAAATCGTTTTCTAGTCTTGAATCAAAATAATACAAGTAGTTTTCTTACAATGTCTTTTATATACTTAGAGAAGAAGGTCAGAAAATAACTCAGTGAGAGGAAAACAAACTCATTGGCAAACTTAGTTCGAATTTATTGCAAGTTTAGGTGTCCATAAATTGTCACGGTCCTCCGTTATCTTCACCCCTTTTTACTCTTCTGAGGTTCTATAACAAACAAGGTTACACTATTTTGTTTTACAAAGAAATATGAATGACAAAGCATCAGTGTACGTATTTTCTTTAATAGGAGGCAGGATTGTACGGTCTGATCGATTTTGATGAAAAAATGAAATAATAAAAGTGTGCCTTCCTGAAAAAATAATATGACTTTATTTTAGTTCATTTTAGGATTAACGGCAATACAAATTACAAAATAAAATCTCATTTAATGTCGAAGTAACCGTCACGATTATGAAACATTTCAATGTACATGTGTTTGAGTATAATTTTGGTCGTTTTGATGAACATTTGTTGCCACTTGATATCAATCTACACCCAATTGTTCAACTCCCGATATCAGAGGAGTAAAACAATCTCCTGGCTTGAGCACCGGAGCGAAAGCTAGATTAGTTTAAACTATCGAGTTAACTCAACTGAACCAGAAACTGAGTTAGTAATGAGATGAGATCCGACGCGGCCTTGGTTACATTTTACTGTAAGTTTAGTTTAGATATTCATCTAGTTTATGACCTTATTCTATTTTGTCTATCTGTGCTTCAGGGAATGCTCTATAATAATTGTCGTAGTTTGTTCCTTTTATATTATCACTCAGTAAGTACATTAAAAGTATATTTATTTCTGTACCTGAAAGTTGATGATCTTGTATTTTTTTTTAATCATACACATTCGGGGAGGATTTTTGGAAGAACTAGGTTTGGCTTGAAGGTACAGGAGGTGCCTCCCTACGAGATCAAATCCAGAACGTATAAATTGCAAACATCTTTTTAGGAGACTAGAAGCATAGAACAACGAAAGGAACCTCCTCCTTTTTGAGAAGTCGGTTAAAAATAGACCAAATACCTTATTTCCTGGTCGATATAATCCATATTCCATGGGCCGATATTTCGTTCGTTGTCAGGGCGTAATAACGAACGGTCGACAGTTCAGATATTTTATGAGGTCATAAAATTCAAAGCCCACATTATAGGATCGTACATTCGTACAACCTGACCTCTTTTGTATTGGCATTATTTTGTTATGTTGGTCTTCCAATGCTGGTGCCAATATTGGTGAAGCTTGGTGCCGATGTATAGAAATCTCTGATGGAAACACAGTCATGTTGGTTGCGCCAAATAGGTAACTTGGATTCTACTGTAAAGTTATTTTATTTTTTACTAAGACATAATTAATAACACTTATTTATTACTCTATTTACTAAGTTAAAATGCTTACTTCCTAGCTTTTAACAGCGGTCGATAAGTCAACATCTGAAGATTTAGATTGGGTACCTTTACCCAATTTTCTTTTTTTTTCTATTTGTTCCCCTTGTAGGAGTGAAAAACTTGTCTAGTATCCAAAGCCTCAACCTTAACCGTCTCGAGGAAATTAACGATACATATTTTTTCCAATAAGTATTTTATGTCAAGGATTCCATAATTTTCCAAATTCAAATCACAAATAGTTTCATACCATAAAGTTTTCTCAGCAGTATTTTCCAAGACTGAAGACAAGATCGAGTCCTTCAAGTCGAAACAATTTCCTCGGCACGGCGCCATGTTTCTACAAAGTACGACGAAGTTTATAATTTCATTTTGGTGTCTGTTGCACTTTCTGTAATGCAATCAAGTGCAGTGATATTATACGTAGATACAATAGATGTTGATTCACTTCTATTTACTGAGCGAGTTCGCTTGGGAATTTGTAGGTAAAGATAGTTCAACTCAGATTTGCGCGCGGCCCTATGTGTGCGTCGGCTTGTAAATATACAACTTTCATTCGTGTGACAGTGATGTCGTCCGAGGATGACGTGTTCTTATCGCTTTTTGTTATGGGTACAGTCGTTTACAAAAATGTCTAGTTCTTCACGGAGAAAATGTTTCAGGAGTCAGGTAGCGTTTCAAAAAATGAAACATTCAAAGCTTTTTATTATAACATTTTACAGTTTTTCATTATTTTCTCATACGTCTTTTCAAATTGACATTGACAGTGTCTAATAAATAAATGACGTGAAATATCTAAGATGAATTAAATACTCCTTACATATTTTCTAGCTCGGGGTACGCGGACAATAAATAAAAGTGTGGACTAAGAATGTAAAAAAACGTAATCGTGTATAATAATGTAAACAAAATGTGTGGGGAATTTTAAAAAATTATATTACTTCGCATAATGTCGACCAAAATAAGACGGAAATAATGAAACTCATAAATGAACGTTTAAATCAAATTGATTAAGGGATGTGGGGTAATACTTGTCGACATGTACAAAAGAATAAAAAAGAATACTATAGACATTTTGACATGGAGTCAGAATTTATAATTCACCTTGGAAAGTAGCGAATCCAAAATTCATCATTTGATTTTTCAAGTAGCGATTCAGAATCGTTATAAAAAGATTAACACTAAATTACGTTATAACTATTTTTCTTAAACACCTGTATACAACCCCGAAATAACTGTATTTGTACCTGACTGTACCTCTTGTCACGCACACAAAGTCACTGTATATGTACAAGGATTACCCACACAAAAGGCCGCGCGCACGACTGAGTTGAACTTACTATATGTATGTAGTTATAAAGTTTGCTCCTGTGTTGATTTATTATGTCCTTGTATAATAATACTATGTATGAATATCTATACATATATTTAACTGCCATACAGTTTGATTACAGATAATAATGGCGTCCAAGCCGTCAGCCACGGCGACTGTTCTCATATAAGATCAGCCAACTGTGTAGATCATACCATGTGTAGGTAGTGCACGAGGTGCACTCACTATTCCTTTACTCTCATAGCCCGATGGGACTTCAATCCGACACTACCGGAGAGAAATCAAGCGCAGGACCGCTTCGATGCACGGGCGTATCAATCAATCACAAACTGACATGAGCTGTCTTGTGAAAGTTTCTAAAATCCACAAAGCTACTTCGGTCTGACCCAGGTATTGAACCCGAGACCTCGTGACAACTAGACCAACGAGTCAGTTGATTAAAGATAATGATAGATGAAATTTTCAGCGCTAATATTTGTTCAACCGTAAATGTGGTTTGATGGTTGCATAGAACCAATTGATATAATGAGCGTTTCCAATAACTAGTGCAGGGAAAATCAACAGTTTGTGATGTCGGTATAATGTGGCTTTACATACATTAGCTTTTGTTCGTTCGTTCGATACCTATGTAGGTATATGCAAGTAGGTATTGAATTTGATACCATTTTCATTGCATGTTATGAAACTGTCCTGTCGCGTCGGTCTGTTCCCGATAAATCCAAAAAGTACTGAATAGATTTTCGTATGAATAGGTACAGTTTTCACATTTTCTGACTTCACAAACTGATTCCTGAAGAAGATTTAGTTGTAGGTATACCTATAATGCTATTGTGGAAACAATCTAGGTGCATTCCTTTAACCAACAGAATAGTCTGAAGAGCTCTAAGCTCTCTCTATCTACGTTTTTGAACTCCAAACCTTACCTTACCTACATAACAGGTACCTACATATTTTTGGGAATTAGCCTAAATAATAGGCAGTAACATATCATCTTGTATAAAACCCACATTACATATTTGTATACAGGACTTATCTGGCTGTCAAAACATACAAACAGTTAAAAGGATTACGCCCACGCTTGTTTTAAAATGTTTGGATAATACTAGATTCAGCCACCGACTTCACTCGCAGGTGAATTAACAACTTTGTTCACTATTACTCTACAGTTTCAAGGGTTACCGCTGTCCTGGTACCTACACTAAAGGCTCAAGAAGGAATATGGTGGGTTTTAGTCAGTAAGAGTCTGACACTCCCTCAAGCTGCACTCACAGTGGGAGGGGTTAATTGATGATTGTTTCAGGCTGAAAATAAACAATGGTTTCTTCTCATAGGTTGTATTCAAGAATGTTCGAGCGGGTTGTTTTATATTCCTGATTCAGATGTGACATGCAAACATAGATAAGTATATAGGTAGATTGATCATTAGATTACGTAAACATTGTTATGACCCTAATCAACATACAATTTAATCTATGTTAACTGCTATTGTAGGTACAAATATGATTCGTTAATCTCAGCTTTACTGCATGTTACAATTTTGACGCGGATTTTAGCCAGATACCTGTAACTGTGTGGCATAAAACCTAAATCCAGAACAGCGAACAGAAGTGGAATAAATTGTGAGAGATCGCACGGATGTATTTTAATTTGAAAATATTTGTTTGGTTGGATAGGTCAACCTCGGCTTAATACCTTTTTTTACAAATAACAAAAAGCTATGTGAGGTATTTTTTATTTGGGATTGGGAGATGAGCTAAGTGGACTTACTTTTGGTAGGAACATACCTACCTACTTATAAAACCGAAACGATTTTTCTATAAAAGTCATGTAGATGTAAGACTTCTTTTATTATCCAAGTCACATATTGCAATGCCTGAAAGGCCTGGAAGGCAGCATCAACATTGTTAATAAGATTCATTGAATTCTGTAACAAACTCGTGCTGACAAACTTACGAGCCTGAACCTACTCATGTATGGTGATACGTATATGAAAGTGGTTGTCTTTCCACAAAAATCATCTTAACACAATAAATCATCCACAAACTAAAATAATAATTGTCTAGTAGTGCTCAAAAACCATGTTTTCAAAATAAAAAACTTAAACTCCTGAAGACATAGACCTGTCAAATATGTCAATTGAATTTGACATTAAAAACTGACGTGTTGTTTGTTGTGTACGCTACGCATAGAAAACTTAGATAAAAACTCTAAATAAATAACAACGATTTAGCTACAAAGCATTTACTCATTATTTAGCTATACCAAGAAGTGTTAACAATGCTGAAAGCAGTAATTCTTATTGGAGGGCCGCAAAAAGGTAAAATATCTTGCTTACAGTCGACGTCACCGGCGTTTCTTATCTATAAAATTGTTTTCTATAATTTATTACGTATATTAGTTCATTCTATAAATAAGAAATTGTATATCTAAGTATGGTTACGCTACAAACTTGCGTGAACTACTGATATTTCTGTAGAAATTATTGTTTGCTAGTGTGAAGGTTATACAAATATTAAGACAACATCACTTTAAGAATTACGGCAAAAATACACGAAATAATTCATTTCTAGACCTTTAGTAGATGAGTAGGGACTTAAAGGCAACATGCAGGCCCCCTAGGGGGTTCCTCCAATGATTTAATAGTTCCTTTTTAAATGATATAGCTCAATGACTCATTTGTATACAGTTGTTCATCAAGGATGTGTGATTATTTAATCTAATAAATCTTATCGTAAGTACCGACTATAAAACTATACTGACTGGAGTTCTATTAATTAACTATCTACCAATTTTTTTTCTTGTGTTATCTGCCTGGCCTTTTCCCAAGTTATGTTGGATTTGGCTTCCACTCTAACTGGAATCAGCTGTGTTTTACATCAAGCTACTGCCTATCTGACCTCCTCAACCCAGTTACCCAGGCAACCCAATACCCATTTGTATTGGTTGCCAACATTGATCAATTTCTTAGAAACACCTCACATAACCTGCAATTTCTTGAGTTAACTCATCTGGATATAATCCTTAAAAAAATATATCTTTTATTCCAGGAACCCGCTTCCGCCCCCTCTCTCTGGACACACCAAAGCCACTGTTCCCCATAGCAGGATTTCCACTGATCCAGCATCATATAGAAGCATGTGCCAAGCTGGAGGCGTGCAAGGAGATCCTGATCATCGAGCATACACCACAAACACTATGGCACAGTTTGTCTCTGATATGCAGAAGGAGTATCATGTTATTATCAGGTATATAAATAAAAAATACTGGCACGACAACAGCAAAGTATTGTAGTTAATATTTTATGACCAATAATTTGTTGACAATAAAAAAAGTGTGCAAATAATTTGCACACTTTTTAGTTTAAGAAATGATAAATGATATAAAAGGCAAAATTAGTTATTAAAAGTTACTAAAAATATAGTCTATCTTCCATATTTTTTAAAATAATTTATTTTACAAATTGGTTCAGGTGTTCTTAAACACAGCTGTGCTTATTTTTGTAATCCTTAGTAATATTATACACAAATGAAGGCAGGTTGTTTATAAATAGATGTTTTAAAAATAGAGTTGACACTATTTGAGCCTATTAAATATTTCTACAAATCTGTAAATCATCTTAAGTACTTGTTCCCTATTTTTCCAACATCATAAGTACTTATTTATTTCATTATTTTTCCAAAAAATATACAGGCTTCTTAATAACTTACAGATACCTGCAAGAGTTCACACCTTTGGGCACAGGTGGTGGTCTGTACCACTTCAGGGATCAAGTGCGTGCGGCAATCCTTCTGCATTCTTCCTGTTGAACGGAGATGTCTGCGCTGACTTCCCGCTCAAAGAGTTGTGGCATTTCCATGAAGAGAGGTCTAATGCTTTGGTAAGCATTTATTTATTTAAACACTCAATAGAGAAAAACAACAGGAAATAAATAATTAAGGTTAAGATTAACACTCAATAGAGAAAAACAACAGGAAATAAATAATTTACAAAGGTTAAGGTTATTTCTAAATAAATCTCTTCTATCCAATGGTATTATGTAAATATTGTCACTTTAGACTGTGTATTTTAATTGTCAATTAATATAGAATGGCTGGATTTCACATTCATAAAACCAGGGTGATATTATCAATATTTTGATACATTCTGGAGGCCATTGTAATTAATTCAGGACAAGCCATTGTCATCAATGGGATGAGAATGTAGAATGTCTATCTTGTTTACAATAAAAATGCAAAACTATAGATTTAAGTGATAATAAACCACATACTGCTAATTCAACCAAACCATCAGTCTAACCAAGGGGTATTGGGTTGCCCGGGTAACTGGGTTGAGGAGGTCAGATAGGGCAGTCGCTCCTTGTAAAGCACTGGTACACTGGTACTCAGCTACATCCGGTTAGACTGGAAGCCGACCCCAACATAGTTGGGCTTGGAGGATGATACTGACCTGCTAATTCAATTTAAAGATTTCAAAATATCAAAAATGAAATGGTTCTTTCAGGTAACAATAATGGGCACTGAAGCGACCCGCCAGCAATCCGTCCACTACGGTTGCATGGTACGCGAGGGTAGCACCAAGTCAGTCACCCACTATGTGGAGAAACCCAACAGTTATGTGTCCACGCTCATCAACTGTGGCGTCTATGTGTGTTCCTTGCAAGTGTTTCATACTATGGCGGACTCGTTTCAGAAGAAACAGGATGTTTTTTATAGGTACATATTTATATCACTTTATTCACATTCACTATTTTGACCATGTAACTATATTATGATATGTTCTTGCTTATAATGAACTCCCCGCACTCTACTCCCAAAGTCAAAGTATTTATTTGCACATGAATACAGTAGGTTCATTAGTTGTTACAAAATTAATTCAGATATACTTTTTTCAACTGTCATCTTATTCATATTGATTATTATTTATTTTCATAGTGTAAAAGCCGTTATTAGGTAATAGTAAAAAAAAAATACTGTAATGTTTTAGTGGTAACGGCCAGACCAGTGCTCACCCTGGATACATGTCATTTGAGCAAGATGTGTTGATGCAGCTCGCAGGAACTAACAAGTTATATGCTATGCAGGTAACTATCATTTATTTATTTACACAATTTTGTACCTACTTTAGTACAGTATTAGAAACTAATAAGCACAAATGTAGTGGGTTCTGGCTGTCATTTGAACATCATTGGCAGTTGTTACGGGTAGTCAGAAGGCAGAAATTTTGAGTCAGGGAAACTGAGTCTTACCAAGGAGTATTGTGTTGCCCAGATGACTGGGTTGAGGAGGTCGGATAGGCAATTATTGTCCATGTTACATTGGCACTCAGTTGCATCCGACTCAAAGTCAAACCCAAAATTAAGAAAAGGCTAGGGAGATTTTGATTAGATCAATGAGAAAGAACTTGGTTCAAGTGATTTTCTCAGTACATGTACATACCTAAGAAATTAGTTAACTACTAATATTTCCTATTTATTTTTAGATAACAAACTGGTGGTCACAAGTAAAGACAGCGGGCTCGGCTATCTACGCGAACCGTCACTACTTGGAGCTGCACCGCGACCGCGTGTCTAAGGACAAGCCCTGCACCATACTGCCCGATGTTTTGTACACCCTACTGCCGTTGTTGACTCTACTGCTGTGGTAAGAATATTGTTATCCCTAAAAATTTCATCATCATCATCATCTCAGCCATAGGACGTCCACTGCCGAACACAGGCCTCCCCCTTAGATCTCCACAGATACCTGTTGGAACTAACCTAACAATTTAGATGTTAAAATCATTTCTAGGGCTGCCGTTTCTCCCGTAAGACTGTTGGAGGTTGGTGCGGAATTAGGTATTATTATTGCTTTTGTGAACATGTTATCTAATGAAATTCTAATTTCTCAATTTTTATAGGAATCAGACCCTAACTTTATCGGCCTACTGTTTGCGGCGCGAGGCGATTAAGTTTTGATTCCGATTAGTGAGCGTTCCAATGGAGTTTCATATAAATGATACTGAAAGGCTCAAGTTGATACGGTGACACTTCTCCGAGTGCATATGTGACCCCAAAAGCACATGTGATAGCGCAGCAATTATATTCCACGTATTGCCTTTTCTAATATTAATATGACTGCTATCCCACAGATTGGTCCCAACGTGTCCATTGGTGCGGGAGTGACGATAAAAGCAGGCGTGAGGATAAAGGAGTCTATCGTACTGAACAATGCTACGGTGCACGAACATGCACTCGTCATGTATTCTGTTGGTAAGTCTACTGAGTTTAATTAATCACCTAACAAACCCATTTTAACCTCTAACGCAAAAAGAGGGTTTTGATCCCTATAAACCCATCCCTAATCCCTAGTCACCTTATTGCGATGTTTTTGCTAATGTATTTTCTTAAACCATATGAAATTGCTAGAATGACTGCTACTAATGTAACAACGTCTATATTATACGTGCTCTCCTAGACTCCTAGGCCTACAATTTGGGCAAAGAGATGCCCGTTTAAAAATAAACAAGATAATAAATTCTACGTTATTTACTTGATTTATTATTACCATTTTCCGTATTCGTTTTGCTATATGTATAAGAATTTCACACTGAGCTAACTGTAAAACAAGTTGTTTTAAACAACTGAAAAACTGTATGTTAATCATTAGCTATTAGTCAGAATAGTCAGTCTGCTCGATATATTTTTACAAGCCCAACCATATATCTCATTATTAATTAATATCCAACTCGGCACAGTCGGCCAAGAAGCGTCAGTAGGCGAATGGTCCCGAGTAGAAGGGACCCCGTCAGACCCTGACCCTAACAAGCCCTTCGCGAAGATGGATAACACGCCACTGTTCAACAGCGATGGCAGGCTCAACCCTTCTATTACTATATTGGGTAAGTTGTATCAACAAGTACTTGCCTTTTTAATAATTACAATGTAATAATTAGTAAAGTTATTTAAGAAATATAACCGACTGCATCAAAACAGATGTAAACAAGTCGATCAATCGTTGTTATATAGAGCACTTATTAGCTAGTTGCTAAAATGTTAGAAGACGACAAAAAATATAAAATACCTACTTAACTCCCCATGCGATATTATGGTTTTTCGATTCTTTTTTTTATTTATAATGTTTAAATTTATTCATAATGTGGCCCCCAAAATTGGCTCGATTTTTATTTGTATATGCTACTTCTAATCAGCTACACTATCTCCGGGTGACTTTATTTATTCGGATACGATAACCAGAGCCGGAGACCACGAATTTTTTTTTCCATAATAGCAGTCGTTATCATCTCCTTATGTATTAATTTTGACAACCAGGTGCGGGAGTCGTGGTGCCAGCCGAGACCATCCTTCTAAACTCCATAGTGTTGCCACACAAACATCTATCAAGGAGTTTCAAGCACGAAATCATATTATAGTTCCTGAACTGGCAACACCGCGCAAGCTTTAATACAGATACAAAATGTTTTGGCTTAGATAGACTTTTAATATAATAACGAAATATTGTGAAGCCTAAGATTTTATACATTTATAATTTTTAAATATGTAATTAGCGTTAGTTGTAAAATAAGAAATTGAATGAAAATATTTTTATTTAGTACCAATTGCTTACATAAAGCTACTCCAATTTGTAATCTCCCATTCAACATTGAAGCTTATACTTGAGAGATAAGGATGAAGATCCATTGTCGATATTTAACAAATTGTAGTAGCTTGATATGCTGCCCTCTTTACATCACACAGAGTTTATATGTATAACTAAATTGACACTTACGTTGAACCTACATTTATCAGAGCGGAACTAAAAAACAAATATTTAGAATTATCTACATCGAATCTTGTAATACCTCACACTCTTACCACGTTTAATCACCCTATTCGGCTGTTTTATTATATCCCTAGTCGACAGGTGTAAGGCCCAGAGTTGACCTAATTGGATTGGACCAGAAAAGTTATAAAAAACAATACCTAAAATTCCGTTCTTATTCAAATATCTTGTCTCTGGCCAGTGAGTAGTATACCTGAGCGGAGGAATTCTATTGGTTAGGGTATATCTACACGGTGCATGTAGCTGCAGCAAGTTAACATGCGCAAGTGACAAGAGCACGCGGGTGGGTATTTTGCTTTGGTACATGCGCGAGTCGCTGGACCCTCGCGTTTTTAAAATGCATGTACATGTAACCTGCGTATGTGCCTCGACATGCGCAAGCTACTTGCACCCTGTAGATGTACCCTTATTTATTCTGTGCAAATTAGTAATTCTCGTTCTTTATTATTTATTAGGTTTATGTATGTATATCTTACTGATAAAAAGTCCCTTAATTTATAACACGCGATACTTTTGGCGTTATCATTTCCTTTCATTAGTATGTATCAATATAATTGTACGTTTAACTTAACTAAATGTTTGATTCGAAGGTTGACAGTTTTTTACAGGGTTTTACACGAAAAAAAAGATGTATGTATCATTATGTTCCACTTACATCTGTTTTCTTTTATTCTTGTGCAAAATATTGTCTTGATTGAACGTGAAAATCACCGAGCTAGCTTGATTTGAAAAAATCTTTCAGTTAAATACCCCATATGTTGAAGAAAGTTTAGGATGGGATACTTTTCCTTTATCCGGGTGTGCGGATTTGTTCACACGGGACACGGGTGTGAATGTTGGCGGAAGTTAGTTATCAATAAAATATTCCACAAAATTCTGAATTTTCGCTGACATTGAGCCCTGCATTCACTTTCGACCATTTTAATTTTATCTTTGAATTTGTACAAGTCCAGCCAGTTTTGTTTTTAGCTATGTTTTATACGTAAAACCTTCGTTTCCGCTGTTTCCTTATTCCGGTCGCCTTTCTGGCTAAGTGTTACTTTTAATGTTATATTATGTAACTGTTTGGTACTATTGTCGCTAAAATGATTGATATAATAATATGTATATTTTTGAGAATAACTAAAGTCATCTTTATTATAAAACTGGGTTTGCTTAAGCACATCTAGCTACTTTGGAGATTACTAAAAAACACTGTATTTTCATCAGAACTCAGAGCGTGTGCAAAATTTCATCCTAATCGAAGACCGGGAAGTGGGTCAAATTAAGATTCCATGATTTTCTTACATAGGTACATAGTTACAAGTGAAGCTAACATAAGCGTGTTTATGTTAATAAAGAAAATCTATTGAAATTTGACAGATTGTAGTTGCCTGAAGAATCTAATAATTTGGACTTTCTTCAATATCCCTTTAAGCCGCTATAATGATTGAAAACCAAAGCTTCCAATAGTGTTAAAACATTAGATATATAGTTATACATTATATACATACTTATATTGTGACGACAATATTTGGTAAGCTGCTATTCTCTGATATTTTTTTTGCCGATTTTGATTCAAATGTTCGACCAAATAAGGAGTAACAGAAGCACATTATTTTGTTAAACATATTTGTAATATTTATGTATTTAAGATATATGTAAATAAATGTAATGTATAGTTCTAAGTTTTGATGGTGCTTCGAATAAACTGATTGAGCACATTTATGATTTTTATTTAATTATATGGTTCAAATGATTTATATCGTCAAAATCTAGGTGTAAATCTACAGAATTGTTGGAATAAGTAATAGGGCTTGGTAGTTTTATACGTTTATTTAATACTTTGCTATTAAAAGTATAAAAATATGGGCCTGTGCATCGATTTATACACATAATAAGTATACCTACATGTGTACCTAATTTCATAAGGTTGCTAAACTTAGGCACTAGGTACTTAGCATTAATTCACAATTCTGCAAACAGTTTTTCCTATTTTTATAGCTGAGAGCTAAAATGACGAAGTTCTAACAACTATGATAGTCACGCAACTAACGTGATCTATGACGTGTGATGACATCAGGAAATCGTGATATCTTTTGATCTAATTGTCACCTAATTTGATAGGTTTTGGCCATCACGCACTCACGCTTTTACCTTTGTTGCAAAGATTTATTCTTTACAATACGTGAAATTCAGTGACTGTAATATTAAATGGTGGAGGAATTCGTGATGACGAGATGACGGTCCAGGTGAGTACGCTCCTTGTAAAACACTGGTACTCAGCTTGATCCGGTTAGACTGAAAGTCGATTCCAACATAGTTAGAAAGGACTCGGCAGATGATGGAGTCTCCAAAAAGTGTTGGAAATAAGCATTACATAGAGAATCTATTCTGAAACGTTTGTGATAACAATTGAGTTATCACACTTTCAGTCATTATTTTTCACAAAATTCTAGCCTTTAATTAATTTATATACCTACTATAGCTAATTGGTTTATGAGTAACACACAATATTTGCGCACTAACTTATAGTGCGGTTACGGATTAAACCGTGTCTCTCTATGGAATGTTCACGGTTAACTTATAATTTGCATTTTCAAGTGCAAACCGTGTACTTAATTAATTTCTAAATGAAGGTGAACTTTTATGCCCAACTGTAAAATAGTTTGAATAAAAAAATAAGCCCGTCAAAATAACTTATGGAATTCAAAAGTAAATTATGTCCTAAAATACTAAAAATATATATAAATGAGTAGTTATCCAACCAGATTTTAGAAGACTGCTTTCACTAGGCACGTGATAAGGAAAATTTAGAAAAATAATAGTTCATAATTGAGTTATTATACTCCGACAATCATTGTCATTAAATATGATAAAATATTAGCTTTTGTGTTAATTAATGTTAAGTACAAAAAAATCTTTCTCAAACTATCTCTTAAATCTAGATGTCGCATAGAGCGATTGCTGTGCACCAGTTCTCGGGTTCGATTCCCGGGTAAGGTCGAAATCGCTTTGTTTGTTTCAGAAACTTTCACAAAGTAGCCCGGAGAATGGAAGTTGGTAATTGATACACCCGTGCCTTGGAGAGCACGTTAATGTCGGTCCTGCGCCTGATCTCCGGTTTCCGTCCCATCTTGCCATCCCATAATATCCCATCATGTGAACAGCCACCGTGCTACCAATTGTCTTGGACATGATACCGAAGAAGGTAGGTACCTAAGTATCGAAAACTTTGATTAATTTTAGGGAAATTGTATGCAGTCGACTGTGCCATCACAAATAAGTCATCTTAATATCCTATAATGTGGTCATTGAACTGAAAGCGAAAATAAAAAAAATCCACAAGAAATAGGTAGGTAAATAAAATGTTTAAGTAAATAAAACATTATAAGACAATTCCCTGCCAAAATAATCTACGATAAACCGCTGAAAATACCTACAGTATCGAAACTAATTGAATAATTATTTCCGACACAGAATACTTACTTACTAAAATTAATTTACTGTGTAAAAAAAGGTTCCCAACATAAGTAAATTAGCATCAGGGCCGCGCCGCCCCTGTGTGCGAAGTGTGCGGCGCACACAGGCGCCAAGACAATCGGGGCGCCGCGCCGCCACTGCCACCTAAATTATTTTTGTTACCTATATGATTGTTTTTTGTAGTGGAGTATCGACAAGTAAGTACAATACGCGCAACATAGGCCTTGTAAACTACAAAACATCTATAACGCTTATTGAACAAGTCTCTCAATATTTAATGTTTATTATTATTCACGTTTATGGTTTCATTTTACGTTTAGGGTTTTAGTTTACATTCCTTACGAGCTCAACGTTAAAACGGCGGCAGTTCTTTGAACCAGAATAATACTACGAACCAGAATAATTCTATATAAATAATACTACGATCCGTTGCGTGCGATACGTCCGTTGCGTACGATACCGACAAGTGGACGCTTAGCTTTAACAAACAATTTTAAAAAATTCGCGCTCGCTACGCTCGCGGCTGTTCACTTGTCAGTGCCTACCGTTCATTCTAAAACCCAAAGTCCCAAAACTCAAAAATTTTCGCGCTCGCTACGCTCGCGGCTGTTCGCTTGTCAGTATAGTTCTTTCTAACATGATTAGAGTACTTTCATGTCCCTAAAGTCAAAAATTTTCGCGCTCGCTGCGCTCGCGGCTGTTCGCTTGTCGGTACCGTTCCTTCTAACATGATTAGAGTACTTTTATGTCCCAAAACTCAAAAATTTTCGCGCTCGCTGCGCTCGCGACTGCACCTTGCACCGTTCTTTAATATACAAGTTTAGGTGCTTTAGTGACCCAAAGCTCCAAAATTTTTGCGCTCGCTACGCTCTGCTTTATTTTCCACTTCTTTTATTTTTTCAATCCTTTTTTAGCCGAACCTAGAAGGTAGCGCCGATTGTAAGTCCTTTTATTAACAAGAAAATAACTCCTAGCTCACAACAGACTTTTCACGTAGAACAAAGGGCCTCGCATAGACCTGCCGCACGTAGCCTCGCAATGGCTAGGGCCGCCGCTGACTGGAGAACATTTATTTCAGTCAAATTTAACAATTAAAAATATTCATTTAAAAATTAAATTCGTTTTATTGATATTCGTTAAAAAAGAGGCGCTTCATAGGTTTCGCACACAGGCGCTGCCGGGGGTCGGCGCGGCCCTGATTAGCATCTTAATTTGTATAGACTAACATTAATATTATAAACATAACAAATAAAACTGGAAACCTAAATACTTGAGCAAGGTTGACGATACTCATAATTAGGTAGGTAGGTAAATGCGTCAAAACAAAAACCAGTCTAGAAAAAATCTGACTGACGACCCACTTATTATAATACCTACTTATACTTTATACCTACTTTATGTAGGGATTTCCAAACAAAAGACGTACAATAAATCGAAAAATAAAATATACAGAACTACAAATATAATGAAAATTAGGTATAACACTATCGTAGAAAAACCTAAATCTGAAAAGCTTCCTTATCGCTGTCAACTGGGAGCGTTCCCATGAGGCTGGAAGCATTAAGTAGGGAGATGTTCCCAAAACGGGTAAGCTAAGGGAAGATGTTAAATAAAATAACCAAGAACATTACATGCGACTTGTATTTGTACTCATAGGGTTGTTTATATAATAAACTTTGGAAAACATAAGATAGTCTTAGTAATCTTCTTCAAAATTCAGAAAAAAATCAAAAAAATAAACCCCTTCGAAATACCCGCTTTGCCCTCGGGGGTCCTAAAACGGGTAGCGCCTTTGGGCAAAGCAGGTAATGAATGAATATATGTGATAAATGAATTAGAAAACTTATCTTAGCCTCCTGTTATCCAGGAAATCTTTATCGTTAATTAGTCTCCTTAATTATGTTAAACAGTTTTCTTATTTTGATCAGTCTAGATCACTTTTATACTTTATTAAATGTTACATTTGAAATTATAATCCTACCAGCAGATAATTTTGTAAAAAATCAGAGAAAACATATTTTAATTTCTTTTTCACGCTGTTCCTGTACTTCTTCAGCTCTCTGTGGCTTCCTTTGTCTTCGATTAGCTTTCTGTGGGATCAATTGAGGAAGTGGCCCCTTATTTCAAATCGGGTAGTCACCCGTTATGCCCCTACCCGTTTTGCCCAAAAGCACGTTTTAAATTTCAACTACCTTAACCTTAAAATAGTAAACGAGGAGTACACTAAGTATTCACAATTAATAAGCATATAACATGCAAAATGATAATACAAAACTGCGAAAACCGTATCTTGCACCATATTTGAGTAGTCAGCACTAGCATAATCCGATTTTTTTTAATAAACTCTGCAAAAAACTTTTTTTACATCTAATCTCGAAAACGCTCGTTCTAGGCGCGCGAGCCAACTGACCCTGATCGGCGGGGTGGTAGTGCACCGCTCTACACTCACAGGTTCACACTAAGACCTATAATATACGAATGGCAAAGCCTACCCGTTTTAGGAAGGGTACCCGTTTTAGGAACATCTCCCCTACCTCGGACGGCCATGCTAATCCTTTGTCTACATTTTTGTCCAAGGTAATAGCCAGTCTTTTGGTCACAAGAAGCGTCAAACAACCGCCAAATATAAAAATACTATTACCACTAACAAGATACTTACCCACCTTCCTAAAATAAAAATAAAAAATCGTAACCCGCCAAAACGGTGACGCCATTTTCTTTCAATCAACACAATGAATACAACCCAACCAAAGTCATTTATTTACGTTAAAATTATCGAAGTTACGATTTAAAAGTTTGTAAATAATTGTATCATATTCTAGTTTGAAGTGTCGTGTAAATAAAACATTGATTGTTGTGAATCCGATCGCTGCTGGCAGTTCGTGCAAAGCCTTCGTCGTGCTAGGCTGTATGCGTTCCAGACCTGTGTCAAACAGTGTGTTTTTTAAAATGAATTTCTTAATAACGAGAATAACATGGATGAATGGGACGAGGATAAATCAATATTTTTTCGCTACAATTAGTGAGTAGTTTTTTTTTATTTTATTTTTTATTTTTAGGGTATTTTTTTCTATTAGTAAAGAAATAAAAATTAACTGTGTTGTGAATCATAGCAGGTACAATAATTAAAATTGTTGAAAAATAAAATAAAAAATAAAAGGATAGTATCGCGAAGCTAAAATAAATAAAATCTAAAGTTTTTGGAAGTCTTACCTATCGAAATTAAAATTTTCAAATGCACTCAAGTCCAAAAATATTCAAAAATTCAAAAAATACGCTAACATTGACGTCAGCATGTTTTAAACGTGATCTATTAAAACCCGAGCATGCAGAAATAAATGCAATTGACATTTTAAACAATTTAAAATTCGACACTAAGTTCGTTGTAAGAATACTAATAAGTTTTTATCTTTGAAATACTTATCTAATACTTACTTAAATTTTAAAATACCTGAACTCGTATTCATATGATTACCTGCAGGTCGAAAAACACTCGAAAAACAACTTATTTTAAGAGGGTATTTAAGGTATTCTCCTACTTATAAGATATCTTTATTTAAATTACTTAATTTACCTACTTGTGGGCAAAAGTATTTTCACTAAAATAGAAGTTTTTTATCCTTTATGATTGAAGTCCATTTCCATTGACAACATAAAAGTTTTCTTAAAACAACTGTTAACTTTGATACTTGAAAGTAAAAAGTCATAGTATTCAATTGTTTTAAGAAAAGTGACGTTTATTGTTGGACAACAAATGAATCTTACCTTTTTATATTGCACTCTATTATTTTTATATTATTTCAAACAGAATCTTATCAATGCAAGGTTTTACACCATGCAAAATAACAATCGATATTTATCCATTATGATTCAAACAAATGAATCTTAATATTTCATTATTATTTTTTATCAAAACAAAGGTATGAACTTGTCATATTTACGTTTAAGACAACCGGACACTCACAAATACTTTTGTACGCAAATATAAATAGAAAACAATAAAATATTTACAAAAGGAAAGGTATACGATAAGAATTGTAATACCCGATACAATAAAAATCGAAGTATCGATGAATGAAGTCGAACGGAAAAACAGTTTTATGAATTTCTCATTCAGAGCAGTGGTTTATCTTAGGCACCTTTGTTTTAAGACTACAACTTAAAATTGGAATATGTGAGAAAATTTGAACTCGTCTAACAGTAAACGTTGTGATTAACGCTCACTCCTCTGTATGAGGAAGTATCCTGCAGTGAGAAAATACAAAAGGATACTAGACTTATGATGAAATTCGTTGAAAACTAAGCTCAATGATGATTTATCAAAAGTTATGCCTATGTGTTCACAATTTTCTGCCTGAATTTGATATTTATTTCAAGGTTTTTAAGTGTGTTATGGTAGATATCCAGAAGTTTGCTAAATGCTTCGCAACTTTTTTTTATCGCACATGTGTTCCCGAATTAAAAAAAACTGCCGTTTATACAATTAGGTACATCATTTTGAAAATAATAACTTAATTCTACATATTAATATAAGTATTTGATGACAAAAATACCAGTGTAACTAGTAGTAAATACATATTAAAATATTATAAATTATACAAAACTTTTTGTTTAAAAATGACATTAAAACTAATTATGTAGAGGTACTAAAATTACTTGCTTCCTTATTCACTTATAACTTTACGAAAAATTACCAACATGTTGGTGGATTATGTAACAATATTCAGATTATATTTAAATAAAATAAGAATACATTTTGATTACGTGAATAATTTAGAATAAAAATAGTGGCGAAAAACCCAAAAACAATAGGAAAGTTTTCGGTCTGCAAGTTTTTATTGAACTTTGAACTGCATAATTTTTCCTTTTATTAATCCTTTTCAATTTTATGCATTTTTAGTATTTACTAATTTTATAAAGTATATGTACGTATTAGAGCGATTTGAAAAAATCTCTTATTGAGAGAAATAGTCCATTTATCGAAAAAATTTAACAACTTTTTATGCGAGTGCACGGAAGCCAGATTCTTATGATTTAAAAAAAATCATACGTGTAAAAATCAAACTAATCAGCCCAGTTTCACATCACTTAAAAGTCTGAAACGATATAAATTCATGAGCGCTCTGTAATCAGTAGTTCATTAATAGCTTGCTTTAATTGCTTGCTAACATAACCTGAGTTCAAGAGTACGATCAAGTTCACGGCAGAATAAGTACGGTAGAACATTACCGAAGGTTTTAACTTGTCTATACTATACTTACCTACTAATATTCAGAGGTGAAAAGTTGGTTAGTTTGAGACTTTTCAGGGAGCAATCTGTGGATCTAGGTACTAGTCCAATTTAGAAATTCTTTTTGCCAAAATAAAGTATATTTTAGGAGGATTTCTTATCCGTGTACGGGAAGTGGTTCTCTCGGGACGCAGAGAAAAATACGGGAAGAATTTGCTTGCTTGCTTGCTTAAATGCGCCAAAGTCAGGAGCTACTGGTCCGATTTGCAAAATTTTTGCAGTATTGGATAGCCCATTTATCGAAGAAAGCTCAAATTGCTTCTGTAAATGCTCAAAGTGCTCCCAACGGGAGGCAGACTTAACGTTTGGACGGTTGGAAGCTTATACTTTACATATATCCATCCAAGGAATTTAACTATAAGTGGAATGGATCGCCATGCTTACGGAAATAAGATGCCATGGCCTTTTATAGTAGTTTATTTAAACCATGAATTACTTAACTAGATTGATTTCTATGTAAATATAGGTAAATAAGGAAGATTTAAAGACCCTGTAAAGTATAGGGTCCTTGACTTAACTGACACAAATAAACATTACTTTAGCTAGGTTAAGAACAATATGTCTTAAATTGATTTAACTGCTCGTATAAAGCTAATTAAAAAACAATAGAAAATCAATTGTTTCGCGTACATCTAGGTACGCTTCTACTTAATTGCTCATAAGTGCTGAGTAAATTAAACTTAGTTTAAAAAGGCAAAAGTGTAGGTAGGTAAGCTTAAAAAATATATAAAAGAAAGACTTGATCCCTTGACAGTTTTCAAAAAGGTTGTACTTGTCATACTACTACGTATAGGTAAAGTCGTAATATTAGTCCTGTATGGTTTTTCAATCAAAAGATCATCGGTACCCTCGCTACTGCATTTTACCGATCACGTGCCGTTTCCGCGAACACACTCAAACCAGTTACAAAAGACTCGCAAACTAGCGAAAACCTTACAGACCTCAATATTATAATGTAGGTCAATAATTAACTGGTTTAAAAATGCCTGTCTTCGAATTTCTTCGCATAATGTCTTCATTAATCGTAAAATATCGTACTATCTTCTATCAAGTGAAAGTTTTTGATAATCATAGTTTGTTTTATGGGGAATTCTTTATAGTATGTCATCTATGGTTTATTTATAGAGTTAATGTAAACAAATGTCCGGGGTTAATGACCTTGGTTTTCGAGTGTCAAAGTCTGGTTTCGTTTTGTTTTCTCTTTTTTTTTGTTTTTGCTCTCTAAGATATACGATAAAAAAATGAAGGAAATTAAAGTTACCTACACTATTTCTTATCATCAGGGACTAGAGTAACTGGTAGGTAAATAGTCGTCTATATTTACCAAATGTTAAGACGTTTCTAGACATGTAAGTCTTATTTTTGGAAATATTTTACCTCTTCTTTTCTTACCAGGTACCTAGCAGGTGTCTATTTGTTTGTCATTTTAGCTTGGTTTTTCTCACTGCATTAATATATTATTAAAACGAGTTCATCGCACTAACTAAACGTAAAATCAAAAATATCCGATGGCGCCAATTTGCAGGGACCTTTCCTTATCAAACCAAACAGGTTTCAAACTTTATTTATTGTCTTTGACCAGTTTTTTGTGCAATAAACTGGCACGAGTTGATTTTATAACGCATTTTTTTGGAAATCTGACGTTGTTTTTATATTTTCAAAAAATGTTGAGAACACCTGCTTGGGAGGCAAATGATAAAATAGAAAAACCAGATGATTATATGTTTTTTAATTCACTCGAAATGTTATTTATATAGTCATACCTAATATTAAATTGGTAGAATCTAAAATACAAATAGTCCCATTGTAATAATTGTCACACTTCCTCGTTAGATAAACGAATGTTGAGTAGACGTGAAAAATGACGAAAGCTATAATATTGATAACTTAAATAAAACGTCACTGAGGTCATAGAGGGTCATATTTTTTTTTAGTACTTTAGACTTTGGACAAACTTGCTACACTTGCCAAAATTTTTGTCAGCTAATAAAAGTTTGCCTTTGGTTTAAAGGACTTATTCGTTATCTAGATTTTGATTGACTACTGAACTTGATAGATTGGCTACTGAACTCCAACAGTAATTTTGAACTTCAGATAATATTTTATGTAAGTTCTAGAATGTTTAGCCAAACTGCTCTTTTTCAGGTGTAAGCTACTATCATGATGATTAATTACACAAAAAAAAACAGTAAACGTTAGGAAAAAAAGATAACATAGAAAAAACAATGTTGATATGAAAATTACGGAAAACTACAAGAAATCGCTGAACATACATGGGGGTGATTCGGATACCCCATAGCCTAGAGCTTCAAAAATTTTCTTTTGGACGCCTATGGTTGGGCCACCCTGTATTTTGGTAGTTGATTTTTACGGGATTTGTACCCTGTAACTGCATTAAATCACATTCATACTTCTACGATCTTGTACTCAACGATTGTACTTTACTGTTCAATTCGTAAACAATTGCCACTCGATACCAGTGGAAACGCATTCCGCAAGGCAACGCATCAACAAACGTGGAATGAATCGTGTATCCGTGCTGTTGCTGCAACAAATATTCAAATAAGTCGAAAGAAATTAAACACTTGTATATAATACTGCTACGTATAACTTAAGTATTAATACTTACTATACTTAGCATGAATAACTTGCTAAGTAGCCTGCATCCCATACAAACTTGCCAATTTCATCGCACACCCGGATAAAAAGTAGCCTATAGCCCCACTTATTATGGAATATCTGTTACTGTTACAGTCTTTGTATCGTCCCACCGCTGGGCACAGGCCTCCTCTCACATGGAGAAGGACTATCTATCATTGAAATAACAATCGAACAAAAGGTGCATGAGTTAAAAGTAGAAAATTGAAAGAAATTAAACTTATTCCATTCTGTTGTCTGTACCAAATGTTAAGCCGGCCTTAGATGTACGGGATATACCTAATATGCTATGTCGTATTTGTGGAAATATTTTACCTCTTCTTTTCCTACAAGCAGGTGCCGAATGTAATTTTTACTGTTTCGATTTTGTTTTGTTTTTTGACTCTACGCTTTAATCCAGCATAATAGTAGGCTAAACGTTGGATTAACTCCGTGTTTATTTATAAATGTTACTTTAAATAAAGTGAGTTTTTTTGAGTGCAGTCTGTCCATCTCCACTGCTGGGCTGCGGCCTCCTCTCACTTGGAGAAGGATTGAGCATTAATCACCACGCTTGCTCAATGCGGGTTGGTGCTTTCAGACTTTACAGTCCAGGTTTCCTCAAGATGTTTTCCTTCACCTTTTTATCAGCCATTGGTGTCCAAGAAACAGCTTGTCCATCTATTGAGTAATATTACTTATTTATCGTAAAATCGCGTGTCAAAACCAAACTTTATAGTGCATTCGTGATCTCTCACAATATCTGTCATTTTAAAAGCAGTATTTATACCTATTTTTTCATAATTTTCTCATCCTTTAAGTACGATAGTAGCCAACTATAATGCTATTAGTCAGTGGATCATTAGGTACGGTTATCATTGAAAATTGTTTGGTTAACTATTGCATTTTCGAACTACAGTTAGGGATTATAAAAGGCTTATTAAACAATTATTAAAATTGACTGTCGTTACGGAAATTGGATGTGCAGTTTATTCATTGGTAGGTACTCATTTGACTATCAGTAAACTGCCATTTAAAAGTCCTATTCATGGAGAACAAAATGACTAGCGGAGATGACATAATGCAAAATCTCTTAAGAATGTGGGTGTTCGGGGGCGCCTTCTATGGAAACCACCCCTGTTTTTCAAAATAAAATCACCAATCAATCAAGATTAATCTCTGACAGATTGGTTTTGATTTGACCCGAACGTCTGCTTAGTTCTAGTAATTGATCACGCCTACCGTACGTTGCCTGACCTACAAGGAGATTTTAACGTTATGACAACTCCCGCTAGTCATTTGTTTTCCATGGTGAAACCGCTGGCAGGAGCCAGAATGATATATTTAAGGGCAGTTAGGTACCATGTGACAGACGACCTTATAAAGGTCGCCGGAAGACGCTGGATGCAGGTCGCTTCCAACAGGTATCTGTGGAGATCAAAGGGGGAGGCCTATGTTCAGCAGTGGATGTCCTATGGCTGAGATGATGATGATGATGAGGTACCATGGTTTTCCTCAATTATAATAACATAGCATTAAAGTATAAGGGAGGTCAAAACAGGTTTAAGGTGCGTCATGGCTTAAATCGTCCATGACAGTCAACTTGCATAAAAATACGGTTTAAAAATCGTAAACAAAGTTGTTTTTTGTTTTATTTTGAATGCAAGCTATCACGTGAGAAAAACCCTGCATAACAATTTTATTGTGAACGACATGATATGTAACGCATCCAGTCCTTTTAAACTGGCTTGATCCTACTAGCTTGCGTAGTAGCTGACACATAGGTAAATCGAATTTGTTTTCTCAAAGAAACGAATGAACAAATGGCGCTACAATGCTCAATCCATCTCCGTATAAGAGGAGCCAGCAGTGGGACGATAAAAAGGTTAAAAACAGGAAACAAACTTGCTCAAATGGAACTATAATTTAAGAAAAATTTGCACTGTGGGTTGTTCTTATGAGTATGTATACGAGTATTCGCTTACATGCATACATGTAGGTTCCTATTACGTTTCTAAAAACATGACTTCCTGAACGAGGACTTTTAATAAATTCATAGAAACTAATCTAGTTTTCACAAAGCAGTAAGGTAATCGCCATTCTAACCAAGGTTTGCTCTTTTACCATAAGAAAGTCCACAACAGTATTATCTTCACTTCTACCAAAAAACTTAACCTCAATACTTATCAGTTACCTTTTTACAAAGTACCCTGTTTTACCAGTATGAATGAACAGTTTCACGACAAAACGTCTTAACATCAACTAGTTTGAAGTAATTAAGTCCCCATTCATTAATATCTAGTTGTACAGCAATTCCAGTTTGTCTGATGTAGGGAGAACAAAATGACTAGCGGAGGTGCCATAGCGGACAATTTCCGAAGAAAGTCATCATCCTCCGAGCCTTTTTCCCAACTATTTTGGTGTCGGCTTCCAGTCTAATCGGATTCAGCTGAGTACCAGTGCTTTACAAGAAGCGACTGCCTACCTGACCTCCTCAACCCAGTTACCCGGGCAACCCAATACCCCTTGGTTAGACTGGTGTCAGACTAACTGACACCGCCTTGTATTGACCCGCCCATTTTTTGTAATACCAAAAATCGTTGACAGAATTCCTAGTTAATTCACTCATAAGTGATCGTTTAGGTCATGCCCATCACACGTATTTGGACCTAGATGAAGGTCTACCTGCAATAATGGCATCTCCACTCATTTTTCCTACCTTCGTGGTCTGATGTCAGGTGGCATTCCTAGCTACAGTTTATTTTTAGCTTCGAAGATAATCAGCCGATTGCAACGAGATGGGATTAAAATAGTTTGAACTTACAAGGTTGGTAACTAAGCAGGTGCATTAGAGGCTGTATGTTAGATTGTCTCTGTCTGATAAAAAAAAATTAAGACCATAATGAAATGTCATTATTATTTACCTAAATATGGAATCTTCTTTTTTGGATTTCGTTTACTTAAATAAGCTTCTAAGTTATCAAAAACGTTTTTGTTTGATTTGGGTTTTATTTTTCCTTAATTTTTAATCAGGACTACCTACCTATTTCCAGTTTCAAAAACCAAAACAAAGTAATCATTTAGTTAGGTTCTTTATAAGACTGACGAAGGATTAATTTATTTTTATTGAACATAGTCGTGTTACCGCGGATTTACCCGCGTCCCGTGAGAACTACTGCCCGCACCGGGATAAAATATAGCCTATGTTACTCGCAGATAATACAGCTTTTTAATGGTGAAAGAATATTTAAAATCGGTCCAGTAGTTTTTGAGTTTATCCATTACAACCAAACAAACAAAGTTTTCCTCTTTATAATATTAGTATCTGCTCCCCGTGGTCCCACCCGCGTCCCGTGGGAACTTTGTGCTCCTGTATAAAATGTCAAATGGCTAAGTTCAGAAATGTAATCTAGTTTTTTTTTTTGTGAAAAAGTCATCATAAGTTACTCAACTCACTGTTGAGATTACTTACTAAGTGAACATTATCTCAGTTAAGATCGGCATTGAACTTGAACTGATGCCAACTTGTGTATTTCTAGATTATAACTACGTTTCCTGTATTTTGTATGTATATGCGTAATACCGTGAGATAAATAAGTTGACGTTACGTTACACTGTCAGCTCAAAAACTACGTAACTGATTTGTTTTAATTTCTTATTTTAATACTGGATTTCCAAGGAAAAAGTCTCTGTGTTATTACCGATAATTCAGTAATTTTAACGACTACCATTTAATTAGTTCTGAAGAAATTTATGTAGGTATGTTCATAAATTATTAAGAATAACACAGTTAATATTACTAGCTGAGGTTACTAGATAATTAGTATTTTTTATTACATACCTGCATCCAGCGTCTTCCGGCGTCCTTTATAAGGTCGTCTGTCCACCTTGTTGGTGGACGTCCTACGCTGCGCTTGCTAGTCCGTGGTCTCCACTCCAGCACTTTTCGTCCCCATCGGCCATTCGCTCTGCGAGCAATATGGCCTGCCCATTGCCACTTCAACTTGCTAATCCGTATCTATCACTTCAGGTATCTGTGAAGATCTAAGGGGGAGGCCTATGTTCAGCAGTGGACGTCCTATGGCTGAGATGATGATGATGATTACATACCTACCTGATTTTATAGATTATCCACAATATATTTATCTTTAAAAAGAATATGATATATTCGCGTTATGAGACACGTTCTATTACGTCGACACGTTATTCTAAAATTATGACTTTTTAGAAAAAAAAAAATGTGTATATTACCCTTTTTTTACTAAAGATGATTCATAGCTAATTGCATTGATCTTCGATCTAAAAATCAATGAATAAAAATATTCGTGAAAAATCACCGGCGCCTGCGTCGTGCCCAGTCGTAAAATTAACATGCTTATATAAAACTAGTTACAATGTTATGTCATATTTATAAAGATTCTATTTATACATACATACTGTAGATAAAGAAAGAATATATACAGAAGTTCAACGAAGAGGGATACTCAATAGCTTCCGGGTATGTGTGGTATGTCTGTTCCTCTTTGTTTATTGTTAACCGAACCATTTTCAATTGTCAAGTCACCGTTTGTTTAGCGGGGCCCAGTAGGGCCAAGGCCTTCTTGGGCTGAGGGTTGTTCGAAAGAGATACCGCGGCCCTGGCACATAAAAGGCCTACGACGGAACACGACGGTTTTTGGTCAGTAAGAGTAAGAGTATGACACTCCCTCGCCGCTGCTAACCCACAGCGGGCGACGACGTCAAAAATCATCATTTGGTGATTTTAAACGTCGCCGCGTCGTTAATAAAAAAGTCATCGATTGTTATTGTTATAGTATAATTTTATTACAGAAAAACTAAGTTACATTAAACAATTAATAAGTCATCATCAGCCTATAGCAGTCCACTGCTGGACATAGGCCTCTCCAAGTGCACGCCACTGAGATCGATTTTCGGCTTCTCGCATCCAGCTCCTGCCAGCCGCCTTGCGCAAGTCATCACTCCACCGTGCCTGAGGACGTCCTACACTACGTTTGCCGAGGCGTGGTCTCCACTCTAGAACGCGTTTACCCCAACGGTTATCGGTTCTTCGGCTAATATGGCCAGCCCACTGCCACTTCAGCTTGCTGATTCGGTGGGCTATGTCGATGACCTTGGTTCTCTGACGGATTACCTCATTTCTGATGCGATCCCTCAGAGAAATGCCGAGCATAGCCCTTTCCATAGCCCGCTGAGCGACTTTAAACTTGTGAACCAGCCGTACCGACAGTGTCCACGTTTCGGCTCCGTAAGTCATGACAGGTAGGACGCACTGATTGAAGACTTTTGTCTTTAGGCACTGTGGGATCGACGATGTTAGGACTCGACGTAGCTTCCCAAATGCAGCCCAACCCAACTGAATTCTCCTATTCACCTCGTCCTCAAAGTTGTTTCTACCTAACTGCAATGTCTGCCCAAGGTATACATATTTCCGAACAACTTCGAGAACGGCGCCGTGTATCGCAATCGGTTCCGGTAGAACATGTTCATTGAACATGACCTTGGTTTTGTCCAAGTTCATCCGTAGGCCAATGCGTAGAGAAGATTCAGCCAGGTCGTTCAGCATCTGTTGTAGGTCCTGCAGCGTTTCCGCCATGATGACGATATCGTCAGCAAATCGCAAGTGAGAGATGTGTTCACCATTGATGTTGATGCCGCGTCCTTTCCAGTTCAGCGTCTTGAACATATCCTCCATTGCATTAGTGAACAGTTTCGGGGAAATAACATCCCCTTGTCTCACTCCTCGATGCAACGGTATGGGCCTTGTTTGCTGATTCTGTACTTGGACGGACATTGTAGCGGCTTCGTAGAGACATCTCATCACTTGGATGTATCGCCAATCTACTTGACAACGCTGCAGGGACTCCAGAACAGACCAGATTTCAACCGAGTCAAAGGCCTTCTCATAGTCCACAAATGCTAGACACAGGGGCTGATTATACTCTTCGGTCTTCTGTATAATCTGCCGCACTGTGTGGATGTGGTCTATGGTGCCGTATCCGCTCCGAAATCCAGCCTGCTCCGGTGGTTGGAATTCGTCGAGTCTTTGCGCAAGTCGGTTCGTGATCACTCTTGAGAACAGCTTATAGACGTGGCTTAGGAGGGAAATGGGTCGATAGTTCTTCAGCTGGGTTTTGTCTCCCTTTTTGAAGAACAGGACGACAACACTCCTACTCCACGCCTCTGGAGTTCTCCTTCAAACAGGACGGCATTAAAAGCTTCTGGAGCTCCACCAGTAAGGGTTTCCTCCTGCTTTTAATAGCTCTGTTGTAATGCCATCCTCGCCAGGGCTTTTCCATTTTGAGCTGTCTCAGAGCGATCTCGATTTCGCCACTGCTGACTTCTGGCAGGTCTTCGGTGAAATGGCGTGTTAATGTGGCTCTAGAATCCTCATTTCCGGGATCAGGTCGAGATGCATGCGATGCGTATAACCGGCTATAGAAATTTTCCACTTCCGAAAGGACTGCCGGCACCGAAGAAACGACTTCTCCACTTGTTGTGGTCAGCTTCGTCAAGTGGCTTCTTCCAAGAGATTGTACGAACACCTTTGACCCCCGATTCAGCTCAATTGCTCTTTCAATGGCAAGAGTATTGGAGCACCGGAGGTCGCGTCGTACGTGCTTGTTGATCTCTTGGTTTAGAGCCCGCTTAGCTGACGAAGTGACAGGCGGGTTTTCACGTCGTTTCTTCATAAGCCCTAATGTCTCTTCCGAAAGCTTTGATTTCTTGCCCTTACGCTGCATGTTACAGAATCTCGAACCTTCCTCCCTGAGGATCCGAACCACATATTCGTGGTTCTGGTTAACGTCTGTTGTGGTTTCCACGGCGGCAAATTGGTTCTCCAAATTTAACTGGAACGTTTCAGATCCTGTCATGGTTTGGAGCAGTGTTGGTCGGAGCCTGGCCTTCATCAGACGGAAACGTTCGGCCTTGAAGTTGATATTCAAAGAGCCTCGGACAAGTCGGTGATCGCTCCCGGTATTAAACCTATTGATCACAGAGACGTCTCTGAATATATGCTTCTTGTTCGTCATGATGAAGTCAATCTCATTTTTAGTCATAGTGTCGGGGCTTTGCCACGTCCACTTCCTTTGGGGCTGCTTTTGAAAAGGAGTTCATCAAAAGAGCCCTCGCGTTCGAGGAAGTTGACGAGCATTTGCCCCCTATGATTCCTGCTTCCAAATCCATGGGATCCTACTGCCGATTCGCCGCAAATCTGAACTCCCACTTTAGCGTTAAAGTCCCCCATGACAACGGTGTAGTGGGTCTTTGTAGTGAAGTGGAGGGCCCTTGATATATCATCAAACATATCCTCCACTTCATCGTCTGAATGTGTCGAGGTCGGTGCGTACACTTGCACTACCTTGAGGCTATACCTGTCGGTGAGCTTTATGATAAGGTACGCTACCCTGTTCGACACACTAGACACCTCCACAACGTTATCAGCTAGGGACTTATTAACCAGAAACCCAACGCCACCTTGGGATTGTTGGTCTCCCTCTCGGAAGTACATTAGGTGACCTGATTCGAGGGTTATGGTGTCCTCCCCCTCTCTTCGAACTTCACATAACCCTAATATGTGCCACCTAATCTTCCCAAGTTCCACCTCGAGTTGCGCCAGATGCGAGTCAAGCCGTAGCGTGCGGCCGTTGTACGTCGCAAGAGTCAGTTTATTTTGGTGGCCTCCCGTAACCCGGAGATTCTTCGCACCCCCTGTCCCACCGTAACCACGGTCGCCACCGTGACCGGGAATAGCGGGACTGCCGGGAACTAGGGGCCGTGGCTTTTTTGTGCTGCTCATGGAGGTATTTAGCCTACTGCTATCACGCTGGCCAGACGGGTTGATAGAGGGTTTTTTTCCGAGTTTTCCTTCTCTCGCACTGGTGTTCGGTGCATTTTTTTTTACTCCATTAGTCAACTTCTACGACACCCACTGGAAGAAGGGGTAGCGACATGTGTATTCTTAAGCCGTCGCTACACGGCCGGTCAATTAATAAGTCAATTTAATTTATTTAAAGTCTTATCGAAATGAACACAGACATACCTAAACAGCGAGAATCTTTCCTTGATGTCTAGTGTAGATGAAACGATTTGAATGTAGGTACGGTAGACTGCACATCAGTGGTAACTGTCATGCCTCTCAACTCAATAGTTAATTAGTACGATTTTTCTATAAAACTGTTACCACTGACCTGAAGGTGACTGTACCTAGACTAGATAAATAGGGGAATAGGAAACCCCTCAATATTCTTATATCTACAGCTGGATCTTCTGCTAATATTTTTATCAACTGCTTAGTGCAACCTCGCGACCTTCTGCACACAAACTAATTTGAATTCTGGTTCCATTCATAGTTAAATAAACAACTCTGATATTAATATGTAATTGTTCTCATAACTGGTTAAGATGCTCATAAAATTTAGGTTTTACTATATTTTTTTGAAGGTACCTAATTCAACTTAATTACGCTGGAAAATATTGAGAATGGACGTTCAATCATGGGCTACATATGTACGGTAGACCGCACATCAGTGGTAACTGTTATGCACCTTAAATCAATAGTAATAAGTACGATTTTCCTATAAAACTGTTACCACTGACCTGAAGTTGACTGTACATAATAGTACCTGTACCAAAATAAAATCTGAAACGATGATTTGGGATTTCATCAATTCATTAAAAATATTGTGGACTGTCATCGTCAGATTGTAAAAGTAGACTAGTTTAATTCCACTATCAGAAAACGGTCTACTCTGATAATATACAGCAGCTAATATAACCCATGTCCTATCAAAACTACCTACTTATAATTAAAATTCTGCATCGGAAATCCTGCCTATGTAAAGATCGTAATAACACGTGAGTTTAGTTATCGGCACGGATATTGAGCTCTCGGCGGAAGAGTGAGGATCGCTTTGCGCGCTGTACACATAAGGCAATAAACCAATAAATCGCTTCTGCGCAGGTGAAGGTCAGGGCTCAATATCCCTACCGATGATTATAATAAGCCTTCGAAGATTCACAAAAATGCATACTCCATTCTTATCTACAACTAAATAAATGTTCCATTTGTCCACAGTCACCATCCCGCTGCTAAGCTTCGGCATGGTACAAGGCTGGTTGTCCCCCATGATATCAGTCCTACAATCAGCCGATGGACCGTCTCCGGAGCCCTATACCAGCTCCGACATATCCTGGATGGCTTCAGTCACATATATCACGGCCATCATCTTCGGAGCTCCCATGGGGTATCTGACTGACCGGTTTGGGAGGAAACTTATGACGCTCGTCACAACGCTGTCGTTAATTGTGAGTTTTTTGTTTTTATTTATACTTTTTATTTATAATTGCTAGTCAAGAGAAGTTCAATGTGGAGGTAATCATCCGTTGTGTTCCGCTGAATTCAGGGCAGCAAAGGTATGTAACCTAACCAGAAGCAGCTGCGTACGAATCTACCAGTGTTTTACATGGAGCGACTATCTATCTGACCTTCTACAGTCAGTTAACTAGGCAACCCGATACCCCCTTTTTTAACGACGTCAAAAATCATCAAATGACCCCTCCCGTTGTGGGTTAGCAGCGGTGAGGGAGTGTCAGACTCTTACTGACTAAAAACCGTCGTGTTCCGTCGTAGGCCTTTTATATACCAGGGCCGCGGTATCTCTTTCGAACAACCCGCAGCCCGTCCCTCCCATCCACATGCCACACCTCGCCAAGACTTGCTTTGCTTAACCTTAGACTTGAACTACGTCTGTTATTTAGCTCCAAGCTCCAAACCTTGACAAATTACAAGATTAAAAAACTTAGCTGGTTTATCGTCGCTTGCGCAGCGATAAGAGCGAATATTAATGAATTAAAATTATACGGTGCGCGAACACAATTGACGCGCATTACAAACACGTTAATTTTTGTATGCCAAAGCTAATTTGTGATTAGACGTATCCGATACGATTAGTATGGAAGGAATTTTAATGCAATCAATGAATTTTAATTGAATCTGCAGTATAGTGAATCAACCAAGTAGGTAACTATGTTATCTCAGGCTTCTTTCGTTACGACTTCGCAACGAGATATTTTTTTCTGATGACTGAGGTAAATTACCGTACAGTTTCATCAAGATCTGTTAAGAACTTTTTTGTTTGAAATAGTAACAAACATTCAAAATTAGGCATAGGTATTCGTGTGTTACCACTACATAAAACAACATAGAATTGTGTTACAAACTTTTGCAACGCAAAATATTAATCGTTTGGTTTTTCCATACGCGTCCACAAGAGGTTAATTACAGAGAGACTTCGTTTGAAAATAAATAATTACAGTCAAATTAAATACTACTACTACCTAAGAACGATGAATCCGGATTCTGTTTAAAAAATCGGCTTCACCTAAAAACAAATTTTGCACGGGATAATTCGAGAAGTTTAGAGTGCACACTGCTAAATTTTAGTAGATCGATAGTTGGTTTGAGCTCATAAATCAGTAGGAAGATAAATGCTAGTATGCACATTACAATCAAGTACTTAGCCGATATCAGACCAACTGAAAACTTTGATTGGAATCAGTATTCTCTTTAAAATAAAGTTTGCTAACCATTTAACGAATACTTTGGCGATTTGGCCCTTTGCTCGTGTACCCACAGAAAATAGATAAATATAAAGCAATACTTAAATTAAGAACGATCTTCCATTATGAATAGACATAAGTAATTAAATATAGATATTAAAGAAGGGATTCAAAACAAAATGACTTTTAAAGAATAGACGTGGGCGCTGCCCACATCTTTCTCGTCATCTTCTTAAATTTTCAAACCAACTTCATTATATTTGTATGATCCTTTTCAATACCAAATCCACATGTGTTAATGTTATGAATGTTATCAACACGACCTGTTTTATTGCTATTCATTTTAATAACAATAAAAATTACGTGAGCTACACAATGTCTAAGCACAAAGATAGTTACAACTAATTTGAATGTATATGCTTTATCTTTTATGAACTTGATTAAAATAGGAAAAATACATCTAGTTTGTACTTTATTTAGGTAGTTTTGGATTCTAAATTTTGTTTGAAGTTTTGGTGGGTTCAGTTGATATACAGAATAGCTTTAGCAGTTAGGTAGATAATATATAGAATAGCTTTAGCAGTATAGATTCGTCCGCGTCGCTCTCTTGGTTCAAAAGTAGCCTTATAGCCTAGCTGTCCTCGATGGATTGGCCTAGTAGTTCCTAAAATTGTTTTTTTATTTATTAAATACTAGCCGTTTTTCCGAGGTGTTAGCCACGTCCCGTGGTAACTACCTACTGCTCGTACCGGGATAAAATATAGCCTATGTTACTCGTGGATAATGTAGCTTTCGAATGGTGAAAGAATTTTTTAAAACTGTCCAGTAGTTTTTGAGCCTATTCATTACAACCAAACAAACAAACAAAGTTTTCCTCTTTATAATATTAGTAGATATAGATTTCTTTCATTTTGATCCCTAGAAATTCTTTTACCTTTTTCTTCGAGATTCTAATAATTTCTCAAGCATTTTTCCATGTATTTATTATATCTTTTACATTCTTTTCTTTCCACTTATTCTACAAATAGCTCAGTCTATCAGTCGTATGTAAATCTAAATATAAGCAAAGGAACTTAACAGCACGTAGTTCGATACCGTTGTCCGTTGACGTAAAATTGGTCCTTTTGTTTTACTATCAGTAGTATTAACAAGGTTAGGTTTGTGTTAAAGAAAGAAAATTGTTAATAGCTACGCTATCTATTAATAATGCGGGTGAACATTGTTACTAATTATACATATATGTTTATTTATTTCAACTAATCTACTACTAAATACTAAAGTACTAACTAACTATAGTAAAGAGGATTTTTTTGGTTTGTTTGTAACCTAATGGCTCCGAAACTACTAGATCGATTTGATAAATTCTTTCACCCATCCCGGTGCGCGAAAATGGCTGGTTTAATACAGATCTATAAAAAGTCTAACTAAATCCATGTGTACCTAGTACCTATGTTTTCTCTTGAACTATATCTAATGATATAAACTAACGGGCTATTTGCTTGAACATGCCAATTTCAGGAACTACTGTTTCAATGTGAAAAAAGATTTCAGTATTACATAGCTTATTTATTGAGAACTGCTATAGAGTAATTTCATTCGGGTGCATTGCAGTAGTTCCCTTTAGAATTTTGTGAAACCGCGGAGAACCACTACTTTTAATTATAGGTAACGTCACATTATTAGGATAGTCTAGATAGACTAAAATTTCACACAATTATGTAGGTACCTATCGTATATATTTACTAAAATCACGTCATCTTATTTAACTGATTTAAAACGTCTACTGTTTATCCTAACAATAAGCTACTAACCTAACTGAATAAAAGCATTATGTCATAAAATGTTGATCTTTTCTATAATAAATGTGTTAACTGTATCTGATTTGGTATTCAATACATTTTGGAAATGTAAAGTAGATACTTAGTCATTACCATTACGATAGGTGTCAAATTATTGCACCGTGTTATTTAATGTTGACAAAATCACGGGACAGAATAGTGACGTAGACTTTAGATAATGAATTACGATACTACTAAATTTTAAATGCAAAAGCTAAGGCAGGTTACACTTGTACACTTTCACGCTAAGAGGGGTACTAACATTACAAACTTTTTAGTCGGCCGATATTTTTTTTGGTCTTATAAATCAGTATGAAGATGAACGGTAATATCTCAAAGATTAGCCGATTTAGCGATTTTTCGATTTAGTCGGTATCAACACGACTGAAAACTTTGTACCTATGGAAGCGCTAAAGCTACTAATACTGCACAGATTTTGATGATAAGTATTTCGCAGTAATTAACTTATGTATCAGAAAAACATAGGCTAGATTTTATCGATGTGTGGGAAAAGTTCTCTCGGTATACGGATTAAACGTTTTTAAACTTTTAGATTTTAGATACAAAGGTACAGTAGATAGTTTACATACCTACATAGCAAAAGATAGGTGCAGATAATATTATGATACAAAAATATTTTGGTCACATTCTTAAGAGTCAATGACTGCAATCATTTATTAGCCTTCTTTTTGGTACCAGTCACGGTCAGGTAGCGTAAACCACATAATATGCATATTTATTGACCTTGACCTATTAAATAAATACATAAATTAATTCTTTAGTTGTTGGTGCTGTTTTTGTTTGCTGATGATGATCACTCCTTCCCGCTGCTTCTCATAAGTGGGACTCAAAATGATCAGCCAGTTTTTCTCTAAAATCATTCGTGATGTGACCAAAAGCAGCCTTAGTTTTAATTAAAAAATTGGTCATTTGACTTACTTCTCTAGATTCTGGCTGTTAAATAGAAGACCGGTCTTTTCTACTTTTGGGCAGTCTAGGTCAGATGCTAATGTTACCATAAAATACTCAACCACATCTAGCCTTTCCGCATTCTTGTACCTTTTCTTTAGCTAATTAGTCTAAAACCAGCTTTGCTTCACAATGTCAAAGGCCTTTGTTAAGTCCAAACACGGAATTGTAAAGATTCTGTCTCAGTTAGCCCTAAGTAGTGTTTAGAAGTAATTGCTAGTATTATTCAAATCTCATCAAGCGTAGGGTGCTGAAAAAAGGTAAGTGTATTGAACTCAACAGTTTCCTTCCTTCCTACGTTTACTAGTATTGTCCGATATTTTTTCGTCTCCCTTTTGGGTGCCTGTTTTATTGTTATTGTTTTTTGTCTTGTGTTTGAAAGCTATTTCGCTTTTTACGTTCACTTGTTTTTTGCGATTTTCTTTACTCAATTTATGAATGAAAGTCATGGCCATTTACAATATTAAATCATAATCAAACTCGTAAAAACAGCTTCTGGCTTAGAACCTTCTTGCTCACCTAATAATTTATTTTCTTCTATTTTCAGATCTACTGGCAGATCAAGCTCCTTTGCCTGGAACCCTGGGCCCTGATCTTAGCTCGTGCAGTGGCTGGCATACCTTGCTCGTCATGCTACATAGTCCTGCCTATCTACTTGAAGGAGATCAGCGATATTGACCTGAGAGGAGCCCTGGGATCTTTGCTGATTTTAAATAGGTGAGTTTGGACTTTCAAACCTGAAATAAAAAGAACACATAGTTTCAATGGACCCATATTATGTAGGTACATACAATCATAATTGTGATCATAATTCGAAAAGGTAACCAGATATAGTTTTAAAGTTTATAAAACATGAAAACGATTCTTATACCGCTAAATTACCATGACGTTGATGAAGTTAGTTTAATTTGAATAAAAATAAAACTAAATTGATGATTGTTTGTCTGTTTTATTTACTGCTTTTATTATTCGTATTTTGAAACTTTGACATAGAAAAGTGTTGGAACTGACAGAAAGTATGACAAATGAAGTTGAGGGGAGCAGATGGGTCATAAATAATATATAAACGATATTGAACAATCAATGATCCAGAATATTCTGTCCTACACCTAGGACACATTCACGACTCAATGATTTACCGACAAGAGGATAATGTATGTCTTGTATATTAATTAATTAAGTCACATGATTCAATTAATATCGCATTTTGTTACCGTGTTTTCCTAGACGACCACTGACGTAACTAAAGATTGCTAATTGCTTATTATATCTATGAATTATAATGAGATTATACCAACATTTTTTCTAGAAGTATTCAATAATCATAACTATAACATGACTAAGAAATATCTAAGCTTATATCATGAAGCTGAAGTGTTTATTTGTTTGTTTGATCGCGCTAGTCGCAGAAACAACATAATATTTATATAAATAGGGGTGCTGCGTCCTCGGGTTCGATTCCCGGGTCGGACCGAAATCGCTTTGTGGCTTTTAGACACTTTAGGAGCCTGGAAGTTGATGATACACCCTTGCATCGGAGAGCACGTAAATTTAGGTCCTGCGCCTGATCACTCTCCGGTCGTGTCGGATCGGATGGTCTTCCCATCGGGCTATGAGAATGAAGGAATAGTGAGTGCACCTGTGTTTGCGCTAATCTCCTTATATGAGAACAGCCGCCGTAGCCGATAAATCGGCTAGGAGCACATCAAATAGATAGGGAATACTAAGAATAAAGATATAATAAAGATCACAGTACAGATAATAGGTAAACAAACACATTATTATGCGAACAGTTCAATGAACATACTTGACCAGGCTCTGTTACGTAATGACCTCCGCACCGCTTTTAGAATAATCATTAGATTGCACTGCTCTTTTACTATACAGTACTATCTATTTTGTTTATCTATTTCAAAAAATCTGAAGAGTCTCCAAGTCCTAAAGATATATCAGTATATGAGCCCAAACTTTGTGAGTGTATGCATCTATGTTTGTCTTTTTTAAGCGCAAAGAATTGGATGGATTTTTATATAGAGAAGAAATTCTTAAAAAATCTAGGAAGGCTACTTATTATCCGGACGCCAAGTTAATTCCCAAAGAACTCTGGTAAAACCGCTGAAGGAAGAAAGTAATATTATAAAGCTTGAGAGTTTATTTGTTGGTTTGAACGCGCTAAACTCAAGACCTACTAGACCATTTTGAAAAATTATTTCTTTCGTTTCCAATTATCAAGAAAATTTCTAACGAGGTTCTGATGAAACCGCTTTCGGAAGGCTTTTTATAACTAAGAACCGATATTGTTCCAGAAACATCGGCTACTTAATGAGCTACATCTGCGCAGACGTGCTGAGCGTGAACACCATGCTGTGGCTAGGCCTGCTGGTGCCTACCGTCACGTTCTTCATCTTCCTCGCCATGCCGGAGACTCCTGAGTACCTTGTGAAACAGGGGAAAGTTGATGTGAGTTGTACTACGTACATACTAGTTTCTAAGGTGTTTATTTGCACCTAGAGGAGTATTTTAAAAAATAAACTGGAAGAAAGGTTTCTGGAGGAAAGCTTTTCCCAATTTTGTTGGGGTCAGCTTCCAGTGTGACCGGGTGCATCTGAGTAAAAGTGTTTATATGGAGCAAATGAGCTTTGTGACCTACTCAATGCAGTGACCTGGATAACACGATATGTCGAGCAAGACTGGCTATCAGACTTTCTCGCTTCTGACTACCTTTAATTACTATCAAAGATGTTTAAGTGAAAGCTGGGACCCACTAACGTGTCTTCCAAAACTGAGGAATTCCTCATGATAGGATGGTCACTCATTCCTGAATCGACTGCGCCAAGCGTTACTTAACCTTATGTTCGATCGTCACATTCAGCTATTATTTAGCCACGTGCTCCTCTAAATAATAAGATATTCAATGGTTTGGTGATACAAGCATTTTGACTAAGAATTCATTGTTCAAACTCCGCGTAGGTGCCTTTGTAGTTAAGTAACATCCTTCACATAAATATTACTTCGATAATAACCATATGAATCACCATTCTAAGCTATTCTCAAGTTTATCGATATTACTATTATTGTTTTACAATGTATCGATAAAAGCATTTGCATAAGAAAACATATCTTACGGAACTGAATAATATGCATTTAAATTAGTTTTTTACTATCTGATTTGTGATGAGCCAAGTTCCGATAAAGCGAGGAAGCTGTCGATGTGTTGTGATACTTTATTACTATGTAAAACAATATAAATAAATTTTGCATTGCAATGGAAATTGATTTTATAAAAGCATGTAACTGACCTTAATAGTAATGCGGTTAAAGAAGCTTTATCATAATCATCATCCGCCTAGCCTTTTCCCAACTATGTTGGGGTTGTCTTCCAATCTAACCAGATGCAGCTGAGTACCTACCAGTGTTTTACAAGAACAGACTGGCTCTCTGACCTCCTCAACCCAGCTAACCGGGCAACACAATACCCCTTCATAAGACTGGTTGTCAGACTTTCTAGCTTCTACCCGTAACGACTGCCAAAGACATTTATGGCCTTACTACAAAAACTTAAACCCCTGTTTTACACTTGTCAAAAAAAATTTTGGCTGCAAAATGAACCATATGTCAACGTCATAATTTGAAATTTTTTTAGACAAAGCGTAAACTGACGTTTAAAAGTTTTTGTGGTAAGACGGTTAATGACTGGGACCCAAAAGTGTATCGTGCCTTACAAAACCTTTAAAATATAAATCCTTAATGTTTCAGGAAGCTAAGACCGTGCTAGCATGGCTTCGAGGAGTGAACGTAGTAGATCGAGGAGTTGAACAGGATATCGAGAGCATCGTCCGGGTTGAGAAGCAGACGCAGGCCGACTCGCAGTCCGTTTGGAAAATTATAAGTAAGTCTTATTAATATTTGCAGGCCCAAATAAAGTAGACCTCCGATAAAGTGTGCATAGTATAGGTATATAAACTTCATATTGTGAGTTTGTACATGCATTGAAAAAGCAATAGCAACATTTTGTTGTGCGTAACGATATTATTGCTATTATTTTTAACCGGCACGGAACACGGCAAACTTTTGATCTGCCTGTTGTCTGATTTTGCTCACAATCCATGGAGTTCTTTGGTAGTGTCAACATTACAATGATCAAGTATCCGGTTTGTATTAGATCTGGTGAATGGTTGAAAGCAATAATGGGTAAAGGTTAGAGAATTGGTGACTGAATTCAATACAGACTCCTTAGGGTCTGACTTAGTCCACACAATGTACCCAGAATAACTCCTGCTAATGCTGCTGCCATAATATTGTCACAACTTTGGCAAAAACATTTTACATACACACTTTGATTTGAGAGGCCATTTATTTCTGCACCAAGTTACAAAACATACGCCTAATAATTCCTATCTTTCTCCCACAGTGCAAGACAAGCCAACATTCAAGGCCTTCATCATCACTCTCATCATCAAAATCACACAACAATTCGATGGCTACCTGATAGTGCTGATCTTCGCTGGCGTGGTCTTCGAGAGGGCCTCAGAGTCCATCAGCCTCAAGCTGAGTCCCAACAAGCAGGTCATGATGATAGGAGTCGTTCAGTTGCTGGGGTCTATCGTCGCTACTTGTATTGTTGAGAAGACTGGTAGAAAGGTGAGTTTTGACGGAGCTGAAGGTTTACTTTTTGAGTATTTTGGACATCATTTTGATTTGAATTTGATTCTTCTAAATCATGAAGAAACGAGAATGGTCATGAGGCAGTAATTAACAAAAATAAAGAATATTGTTCTGGCGAGAAATCATCATTTGCCTAGTTTTTTTATTCCATTTAAGGAATGAATCTTAAAAATTAATGTAATCCTGATTGTAACAAAAGGCTTAAAAGATCATGGACTGATGACTGTAAAGATGCTTACTTTCAAGCTTATGACTTAAAAAACAACTCCGAAATATTTTGGAAGATCTGAAGACAAAGATGTTACCTTACATTGGATGCCTTTCTCACAAAACCCACAAGTTCCTAATACCTCTTTTTCTCATTCCAGCTTCTTCTAGTAACAACATCCTTCGCGGTCGGCGTGGGTATGCTGATCCTGTCAGCTTGGTTCTACATGACGTCATCAGGCATGTGGCTGCCGGGCTGGCTGCCGGTCCTCGCCATGTGTATGTGCATCTTCGCTGATGCTGCAGGGTTCCAGCCTATATCGTATATTATTATTACGGATCTTTTTACTTTCCAGGTAAGTGATTTTTCTTTATGATATGGTAATAATGGCGTGAGGTTTGCTTAGTGCCTTAGTTTTATGTGAATTTCAAATGCCAATAAAGAGGTTCGTTAGGTACTTCGAAGAAATGCCAAGATTCAACCCTTCATCTACTATTCAATCATTTAGACTCTGCCTTTTGACATCTTTACAAATGTCTCTATCTTATATTAGGGTCGTCTTATGGCAGCAATTTTAATACAGAAATCTCCAAATGACAGCCGAAAACAGCAAGAGGTCTCGCAAAAAAATGACTACATGAATGCCCCAGTAAATGCTCAAATTCAGCGAACGATCTCCTGCAAAACCTTCTCCATTTAAAACACTCAGTTCTAGTTAATACTAATTAATATATTTTCTCCCTTCCAGCTCCGCGGCACAGTATCAGCATTCGCGAACGTCTGTGCAAAAATGAGCAACTTCGTTCAAACGAAATGGTTCACCATCCTCTGCGAACTCATCGGCATCCACTGGACCTTCCTATTCTTCGCTGCCGTCTGCTTTATAGCTTGCTTCTACAGCGTCATCTACTTCCCTGAGACCAGGCAGAAGACCATTGATGAAATATACTCCAAGCTCTCAGGTAAGGCGAAGAAGGATGATAGTAGGATTGAATCAGTTCCTTAGTAGTAGCTTTAGATGTTTCGTGTAGTTTTGCCTTTGGTTGTCCAAAAGCAGCTCAGTGTAGACTGTAGTTGTTTTTATATGCAGATTGAAAGGAAATTGAGAAAAGGATAAGTCCCTGTCGTCTAGTAAATCGATCTCTTTCTCTGGGTCTTCTGCATTAATATTTGTGTCATAATGAGTTTACATTATGACAGTACTTCCAAATTGCCAAAATTTTCTCATAATGTGGTTTTATCGATCTTTCTAATATGGAACCATATTGTGATCCACTTTTATTAAGTTTTCTCTGGGATTATCAAAAATTAAAGGCCCAAAATATACTGTAGTAATGGGTCCAAAATAATCTTTGGCTAATAAAGAATCTTAGAAATGGTGCCTTAGAATCCGTCCAGTGTTTTTAAATATAAACCCAAAAGACGAAATGTCTATGGAAGTTTTTTGTTTTAATTAATTGTTGTGATTTTGTAATGAATTTATTTATATTGTGTATTCTAATTATAATTGTATTAAGGTCTTTGTATGTGTGTCTGTGTGTAAGTGTTATTATATTTCTTGAATACACTGAGTGTATTCAGTAGGTATGTTTGTTTGTGTGTTCGATCGTATTGAATATCTTCTAGTGTCATTATTAGTAATTAAGACACTTTGTGTGTGTCCAGCAAGAATGATTATTCAAAACTTAAAATGTCTCAAATAAGTCTATTTAAGTCTTCGTAAGGCCATTCCGCGTTCGCTTTTAATCCATGACAGTTGGTTTAGTATTGTTTGTTTGCTTGGTCATCATTTGCTTCTTGTGTGTTTTCCATTTATTCGTCAGTAACAGCTGAACTTACAATAGCTTCTTCATCGTCCACTTCTGCTAAAATATGGTCTTCAAAGCCACCTCCTAAGTTTGAATCCTCAAAATTAAATGCAGCGTCTTTTGATTGAATATTATTATAATCAACAAACTGCTCACTAAAGTAAAAATGCAGTTCGTGTATTAAATATTGGTCCTTGATTTTAGCTGTTGGTACGGCAAAACAACCTTGTTTTGTAAGTCCTAATTAAGTTATTCACATTAATTATAGCTATAACGTCTTCCGTATTGTAAAAAATTAAGGACTTTCCAAATGTCAATTGAAAGAACAGTACAGAACAGAACAGTGAGTAGTTTCATGATGTTCCTCCGTGATAAAAAAATCCAAGAAAGGACAGTCAATTTATTAAATAAGCAGGCAGGTCATAAAACAGTTTTCACTATTCCTATTTGGTCATCCTTTCTGGTTGTAGTACCTACATTGGAAATCAGATATACGCGAGACAAATTGATGTTCTATAATTGTTCTGTAATTAGCGACATACAAAGTGATCATGTTTAAAAAAATAGAAGGGTGATCAAAAATAATTATTGTCTTATTTAAGCAGTTGACTGTCTTTCTTACTGTGTATAAAAATTGATATTGTTTGAATATTTTTATGTACTTTGATGAGATGTGATGATGCATAATTACATTGTTAGCAATTAACAATTATTTTTTGTAAAATAAATTAATGATTTGAATCATGTCTAAATAATTTTACGAATACTTGAATGTCGCAATCTGCACTAAGATACCAATTCTTTGAAAGTATTGTATTCGTTATTTATTTTCAATTACAATTTTCGATTGAAAATAATGTTTATTATTTTTACATTCTTCATAACAACTGACATGACCGACCACACACTATTTTATTTTTCTGATCTGACATTATTTGAAATCTATAATATTGCTGGAAAATTCCGACAGGAGGCGCTGTATGTAATGACGTCAATTTTGCCGTTAAAGCAAAACAAAAACACAAATTAGTTCTTAACATTTTCACTAGATGGCGTTAGTCACTTTAGAATTAAGTTTGACAGGCTTCTAACAAGAACGCCAGTATATTATGATGATGCGTTTTGAAAACGCACAAATATAATTTAAAAATAAAATGTAAATATGTGATAATGATAATAATTTTAAAATAATATATTGTAAGATCAAGACTTGTTATTAATAAACAGTTATCAAATGAGTGTTATTCTTTTAATTCGTTGGTATCAATCTAAGTATTCTTTAGTCTTCTCCATTACATAAAAGTAGTATTAGTATATACATATTAATAAGTGGTTCTGAAACTTTTCACATAAAAACTTTTTTATTGCTTTAAAACGAGAGAACCATCCGTAAGTATTTCTGTTATTGAAACCAGGCCCTATTCAACAAAATAATACGACGCCTTCGTAAAATGTAGTTTCAAAACTACTATGAACAAACTATTGCTCGTTATAACATCTATATTGGTAAGGTTTATAAACATCTATATTCAAAAATTATGAAAGCGGGAAGCTTTCTAGAATTGCTCTGTCCACGGGCCCCTCATAACATAATTTGGGTTTATTTTTGTCAGTAAGCGTCTTTAAAGTCGAGCTTAAAAAAACTGAGCACGGAATGCAACGCAATAGCTCCACATTGCGCAAGACGGCTGGCAGGAGCTGGATGCGAGAAGCCGAAAGTCGATCTCAGTGGCGTGCACTTGGAGAGGTCTGTGTCCAGCAGTGGACTGCGATAGGCTGATGATGATCATGATGAGCTCCACATTGATTGATCAACAAGCAATGCAAGAGACTACATTCTATACCTACTATAGATCATGTAGGAAAACGGTAAGTATTTTTATCCAAAGGGAGATAAAGCAGTTTTAAACATTAAAATCTTGTTCACCACTTTCTATGTTATACCTACTTCTATAATGATAGAATAAATAATCCAAACTATCTCAACCACTAAGAAGTTTGTTTACTGCAACACGTTACACAATGTGAGATACCGTCTGCCATCAATGCCACCCATGGTATTGCTACATAAGCCTCTTACATCACTTGATCTCACACGTTACCTATGTAATGCTGCCAACAAACAGTTTTGTAATCAGAATCACAATCAAACACGAATATTAGAACTTGAACTAAGTCAGTTTTGTGAATTTGGAATCACATATGTTTGGACTTTAAAAGTGACTGTGATCCTTGAGTTTATTTCAGTGGTTCTACTGAAGGTAGTCAAATAGGAAATACTGAAAAATTGACGTATTAAAATGTTGTTCACAACCTTTTTATTTATTTATTTATTTATTTATTTATTTAGGGATAAAAAACAGTTACATAATAAAAACTTATCGGATAAATTATATTAAAACTAAGTTAACAATCATGCAACCCATACCATTATCCACAAGTTAACAAAAGAAAAGAAAAAGAAAGTATGAAAACTGATTACACTGACAAAATTAAACAGTAAAAATGAAGTATATAAAAGTACTTAGTAGTTAGTAGTTAGTAGATTTGCGGTTGATTAGCCTATAATTACAATTTCAGACAAAAGTTTAACAGCTTTAATTTTAAACTGATTATGAGCCAGATTAAATATGTCAAGTTGTGTGAAATGCGAGTTATATATGTCCGCAAGACGGCGAAGAGGCACACGCACTCCAGCATTCGTTTTGCAGGACTCCAGATAAAACAGATGAAAGGCGCGCACTCTGCGCCGGATGACAGTTCTGGGTACCGTATAACATAATTTGTTGGTTAAATCAGTACAGTCGAATCTATTGTTACACAAACCATGTAGCATCATAACAGACAAAAACATTCGCCTGTGCTGTAGGCTCAAAATATTATATTTTTCTAATAATTGTGTGTATGAAATTTTTGAGTGATAACACCTATAGTTCATAGAACGCAGAAACTTTTTCTGCACCATTTCTAAACCAGAAATATACTTTTCGTACAAAGGATTCCAGATGGGAGAAGCGTATTCTAACTGAGATCTAATTAATGTTTTGTAAAGCAGTAAGAACGTAGAGGGACGCACAAAGTCACGAGAGGATCTCATGACAAAACCGAACATCTGAAATGCTTTATTTATTATTGCATCATGGTGAGCGTCAAAGTGTAGACAGGAATCAAGTATTACACCCAAATCACGTACAGATCGCACAGTCTTAAGGGGTACGTCGTTAATGGAATAAATGTGGTTGATTTTATTTTTGTTCTTAGTGAAGGAAATAGCATGACATTTTGGGAGACTAAGAAAGAGCTTATTAATAGTACAATAAGTGTGCAACCTGTTTAGGTCATCTTGAAGTAGTAAGCAATCTTCTATAGTTTTACAAGGATAATAGATTTTAATGTCATCTGCGTACATTAGAAAACGAGAGTTGACGAAACATTGTTTAATGTCATTTATAAATAAGTTAAAGAGAAGAGGACCCAAAATGGATCCTTGTGGAACTCCAGACGTAACAGTTACAACCTCAGATTCATAACCATTAACGACGACTTTCTGGGTTCTGTTAAAAATATAAGACATAAACCAGCGCAGTAAGTTACCGCGTATTCCGTTGAAGGCTATTTTATCCAATAGTATTTTATGATCCACCTTATCGAAAGCCTTCTGAAAGTCTGTGTACACGGCGTCTACTTGAATTCGTTGATCCATGTGTTCAAATAAATCATTAGTGAAAACCATGAGGTTTGTTGTGGTGGAACGACGTTTAACAAATCCATGTTGCTCAAGGATAATATGTTGATGAATATGAGGATATAATGATCCGTGCACCAGTCTCTCGAAAACCTTAGACAAGGTAGAAAGTATTGAGATAGGGCGGTAGTTCTCCACATTACTTTTATCGCCACTTTTGTAGACTGGAGTAATAAAGGCTTTTTTCCAGACAGCGGGAAAAACACCTTCTCGTAGACATTTATTAAATATTATGTACAGGGGTGTGCAGAGGCTTTCATATAGTTTAATGAAGAAACTAGGTGGCAATCCATCGGGCCCAGCTCCTTTGGAAGGATCTAGCGACTTTAAAGACACACTTATGGCATCTTCAGTCAGGTGAATGTCTGATATGCTTGATACATGATCCAAGCACGCAGTAGGTGGCTGCCAAGTATTTGGATTAAAAGAAGAGGGTTCGTAGACGGAACAGAAGTAGGTTGAGAATAAGTTGCAGATATTAGTGGGGTCGTCGGAGGTAATAGTTCTAAAGCACATGTTGGAGGGTAGTTTGGCCTTGCACTTTCTAGCTGATATAAAAGACCAGAAGTACTTAACATTTTGGGAATGTTGTTTTCAACAGATTCCATATACTTCCGGTAGCATCTAGCACAATGATTGTGGAACAAATTGCGATAGTTGGAGAAGGTTAAATAGTCTGAGAGATTACTATAGATCTTCCATCTGACCCATGCACGTTCTTTTTTCTTTAAAATACGTATCAAAGATGGAGAGAACCATACCGGATAGTTAGCGTTTTAATGCGAGTTAACGGAACGTGCAGTTTTACAATGCCGTATACTGTTTCATAAAAGGTATTGACAGCTTCCTCAGAGGATAGGTGGGAAAGTGTTTTAACCCAGTTGATTTTATCTAGCACAAGCTTTATTTCATCAGTATTTGCTTTATGGAAATTGTATCTTTGGACGGAGTGATATTTCATGGGAGCAAATAGCATTCCCAGACTAGTCAATGTACAGAAAGGAGGATGGTGGCTGTCGGGGTCTAGTAGAGTATTACAGGATATTGTCTGGCAATCTACGTTAGAAATGAGCAAATCCAGTATTCGACCTAATTTGTTTTTAGTGGCGTTGTATTGAGTACCATTAACCAGCCCCATAAAATTTAATAAGCCGCGCCCAATCGAACTTGAAGCTTGAGCAATAGCATAACCATCTTGGTCTGACCAGTCCATATCCGGGATGTTAAAATCTCCAAGAAAGAAATATGAGTCACAGGTGGTGTCATTAGCCAGATCTTGTAGCATGTCGAAGTACTGTAAATATGTGTCTTCTTGTGTTCGTGGCGGTATGTATGTGGCACTAATAATGTGGTGTGAGTTTTGTCGTGCTGAAGGCAACTGTATCGCAATCTGTTCCACTTCAGAGTGGACAAAGTGTGTCATTATTTTGGTGGGTCGCAGCTCACGAAGGACGGCCACTAAAACGCCTCCCCCCTCGCGTTTTTTAGTCGCTAAGCGGTCGCGGTCAAGTCTGAAGACGATGTAACGGTTGTCAATAAACTCACTGTCCTCAATGCTAGGAATAAGCCAGGTTTCCGTCAACACAATGACGTCATAAGAGCATGATAATATATTCATATAAAGAGTATGTAACTTTGTGCGTATTCCTCTACAATTCTGGTAATATATCACGATATTATTTAAAGCCATTATATAATAAAAAACAATAAATCTGTATAACATATAACAATTTTATACACTGTGATGGTGCACATCTTAATATAATTATAAAGGAACAATCCAGCAAACTATTAAAATGAAAACAGGACCGAACTATAAAACAGAAAATGTACTGATTTATCCTTTGTACATACGGGTAAAAGTTTTTAACTACTACACAGTCGCTTACTGATGACATAAGGTAAACAATTTCACAGTACGATAACAAAAAATCAAATAAACAAAAGTATAATAATCTTAATATGTAGGCGCGGATTAGTACTTCTGAAAAAATTGAAAATAACAGGCAAAGGCGATATGTCCAGCAACCATTAAAATATCTAAAGTTCCTTAGCATCAGTATCAGTAGGGGTTTTCTTGCCACTAACAATTTTACCCAGATCAACATTAGAACGTATCGCAAATGCAGAGGTTCCATCTTGCTTGCGCACAAGTATCGTAGCATTTCGTACCCAAACATATTTAAAACCACATTCATTAGCGAGCTTTCTTGCCTCACGAAATAACGCTTTATTTTTCAATGTCAGATGTTCATTTAAGTAAATTGAAGTCAAAGCGCCTGATATTCCTATTTGGTCGGTCTTAATGCATTTACTTTTTCGGTAGGCGCTCAGTAAGTTGTCACGAGTTAACAGTGATTTAAATTTTACTATAATATTTTTGGGCTTGTTGTCATTCTGATGTGCATGCGGGACTCTGTGGATAGCGACAATGTCATTTTGTGACACAGGAAATTTTACTGCATTGCCTATCGCCTCGATAATTGTGAACAAGTTCTCATTCCGCTTCTCAGGCAAGTTACAGACTTCGACATTACATAGCCGCGCCTGTTGTTCCATCGAGTCGATCTTCGCCTCAAGTTTGGTTATCGTCGGACCACTGCTGATGTTGATCATGTCGTTTATGCGCTTCTCACATTCCTTATGTTCCTTTTCTAATCTTTCAACACGTTCCCTCATGTCTTCATAACTTTTATTGAAAAACTGAATTGTTTTCTCAATCTCTGTATTGGTCTTTTGAATACTGAGGCCCTGTTGTTTAAGCTCAGAAACTTCAGCAACCAGTTTATTCAAGATGATATCTTGGTCGGATTTCCACGAAAGCAGCATATTTTTCAAATCTATAAACTTGTCCGGTTCCGTCCAGCTGTCATCACCTCGAAAACGTTTGTTACTTGGTCTTGTAGTAATGTTGCCTAAATCATGGGAACTAGATTCCGATGCCACGACGACAGGTGAGAGATCAGGTTCCGACTGCGTTTCCAATAGTGCACAATTGCCGGGTGAGCTTTGCGGAGGCGAGCGCATCATGCGGGGCATGTTGGTTATGTGTGCGAAAAAGCAACTACTCAATAAAGCACACTGACAGACGTGGATACGCCTTAGCAAAGGATAGCAGTTAGGTATTTCAAGCGCTTAACCAAGTGCACTGGTGGTCGAGTTCAGACACACACCGCCTCACGTTCAACGGACCCAGGTTCGAAATACATAGGTATATCATTTATTGGTCATTCTAGATTTTTGTTTGTTGAGTAAAATAGATGTTTGGTGCTAAAATTACACAAGGCAGGTATACAAAACTACTATTAATGGAAAATTTCAAGATACAAATTGCCAACCTTAGCACGTGAAGGACCCTGCGGTTTGTGCTGATGAATATTTGGGATATTTAAAGAGAAATGGTTTGTTGCAGTTGTCTCTTGTTTTCGCTAGATACAAAATTGTGTTCCCACAGATACTAGGCCGGCCATACACGGACCGAGCGGTCGAGCTTGTCGTGTACCTATGTATGTGCATCCATAGAACTCTGCAGTTCTCTGTGCAGTCGACAGCTTCAAGCGGTCCGTGTATTGTCGGCCTTATTGTTTACAGTCTGATACATATCAGCCGCTATTTTCTTTGTTTTTTGTGTTCAAAATGTCACCAGAAACAAGTTCTGTGTTTACACAAAGATTATTTTGATAGGCAGCTTCACGCGTAGTCCTAATCAAAGACTGTAAAACTATATATTTTATGGTCCTAATACAAAGTAAATTAAGAATCATGCTTCTGTAAACTAGATAAGATAATTTGGAGAAAATGTAAATTACGGCAATTGAAAAACTAGTTATTACTCTGAAGAAAAAGACTTGGGATTCCCTCAGAAGTGTCGACAAATCTTTTCTATAAGAATTAGTTACTAACCGAGTTTTTTAATCAAAGCAATAGGCAAATGGTTTCGTATAAGATACTGCACTATATATATGTGATAGAATAATTTGTTCCCACAGTTCTAGAAAAACAACTTTTGGTTGTTCAAACTGAACGATTTTTCCGCTCCGAGATTGGCTGCAAAACACTATCATGCGTAAGGCATTTTAGATGGGTAAGCTAATAAGTGAATTGTACATCGTTTATGTGTCTGACTGATTAAGGTCAAGTAGGTGTGGCTTGCACCAGTTTTACCTCTGTCCCGGCCCTCGAAAAATGCTTTTTCCAATAAACGGGCTACCTAACACTGAAAGAATTTTCCAAATCGGACCGACAGGTCCTTACATTAGCTCCTTCAAAGAAACAAACTCTTCAGCTTTATAACATAAGTACCTACTTGTCGAATAAATAGTAAGTAAGACCGACAAAGACCATAACTGCACAAGGCTGGTACAAGGATATCTGAGATCAGACGTCGAGTTTACAAAGACCACAACCTTCAAAAACCATCATACATACAAGTTTAGTCCTCTTCACACTTAACAAGAGGATATTATGCAGACGAGGAAGGAAATAGGAACAATTTAATATAATTCCTAGCCGTCTTCCTGTAAGGAATTTGTGAATTATTGTTTTGTTTGATTGCCTGGTTATTCGTGAACTTATATCCTTTGTGACTTAGAAAAACAAAGTGTACGAGTTTTTTTAGGTTTTTCGAATGGCATATGATATGGCTCAGCTCAAATTAGTATTGAGATTACTTGTATTGCAGTGACATTTTAAACTGCGCTTCGTAAAATACTTCTAGGCAGGTAGTTAATATTTTCAGTTTCATTTTGTCATGATTATTCGAAAGAATTACACCAGCTCAGAAGCCAAAGGGTTGCAAAATTAACATTTGTGGGTTCAGGGCAGTTTTGTACGAAACCACTGCACCCACAGCTTGTGAAATTACTTGATTGTGTTTTGGTAAAATAATAGTCGCAAAGCGCAGAATGTTGGCCATACAAGATCATTCATATAGTCAAATCGCCAAGAATCGGCTTGATCAGCTAAAATTTGTACCGTGTATGGGCGTGGTTTATCATAGCTGTCATAACTGTGATTGGACGACAGGAAGGATCAGGTAGGTATAACATATACCTTTAGATACATAATTAAAAAAATAATAACTATCTTAGTAATGAATACTTAATATAATATTCCACAAGCATTGAGACAATAACATAAAATCAAAGATTTTTGCCAAAATTGCGTATTTTAAGGTAAACAATATTTACTTTAGAGTTTATGTTACGCATCTTAAATTATTTACATTGTAATAAACATTACTTGCTGACAAGAGTACCTACCTATTTAAAGTTACATACATAATAGGTAAGTTATAGAATTTATCGCACTATATATTTGTAGTCTTTTAGACTAAAATGTGAAGTTACTTGGTGAGTATGTATAAGTAACTAGACCTCCATTTGATCACCACCGATCGCCAAGAAGAAAGAAGAAGAAGTAAGTATGCTTACGAAAAGCCCCGTCCTCCTCCTCAAATGCAGCCTACAGAGTCTTGTAACCAGAATATAAAAAAAGATAATGTAAAGAATTTCGAGCGAAACAGTTTGCAGCTTGTACTTATAATAAAGAGAGTAGCTTATGCCAGGGGTTTCACTGGCTTTCAGTGGGAATTTTTCAATCGATATATGGGCTGTTTAAAACTGAAAGATTTTTTCAACCGGACCAGTAGTTCCTGAGATTAGCGCGTTACAGCCAACAAACAAACTTAAGTTTTATAATGTTAGTATAGATTAATTAGCTAGATAAAGCACTACTGACAAACTTGCCATGTGAAAGCAAGATGATCTTCTTCTTAGAATACTAACTCAATCCTTCCCTTGTTGCTAGAGGTTTTATCTGGATCCCGAATGAACAAATTTTCACCCGGATAAGAAACAGCCCAGTGGGCTATTCTGATGTATCTATAAGCAGTGTTGTTCTAAATTATCTGTAATTTTTTGATCCAAATAATATTTCATTTCATCAAAAAGAAAAAAATATCGTTAAAATAAAAATTTCGGTAGCTTCATCATATTTAAGTTGCACGCAAAAAGTCTAACTAATGTTTTACGTTTACCGCATCCTGTACTATGAAGTAGATATTATAATATAACCTTTATTCTATTTACCCATGAAAAACAACTCATAGGCGTTGTATCACACATACTTTACCCTATTTTACGCGAGCTTTTGCAAACTTTTTTTTATTTTTATTTGTTTACATAGTTGATTTAAAAGTGACAGAACGTAGCATTTTGTTCAGTGCGCGGACAATGTTCGCGAACGACGCACGCGCTCCGCTACCGCGATTCAAATATCGAACTCAGTAACGGGAAGCGAAACTTTTTTAAAACTTTAAATTTCGAATCTCAGATTTTAAAAGAGTGTGTGATTTTTTTTTCTTTATTTAAAAGTTTTTGTGGCTGCGTACTTAACAGTTTTTTAACGTTACATGTTATTTTAATTTGACTTACTTATTAATCTAAATTTGACATACGTAAAAATAACCAAGTGACTAAATACAAATTTAATATTATTAAAAAAAGAAGGTACTTACTTAAAAATTATTGACAAAAATATTTAAAACTTATGCTTAACAATTTTAAGATTATTTAAACATTTATAAGCACATTTAAAAAGTGATATATAACTGTGATATTAAAAATTTTGTGACCAAACTACAAAGTGGTTTAAAAATTTTAAAAATAAAATAAAAAATATTTAAAAAACTGTGAATGTGCCAGTATCAAGTGGAACTTTCGTGAACCCTTAGTGAAATCGTAAGTTGTTGCTTGTACTACATTTCAACGATGTCATTATAAATCAGTTTTATACGTTTCTTGAATAGAGATCGCCTTTGATATTCTATCTCCTTGGTAGTAATAGTACGCCATAGACAATTTATGTGTTTATTTTCAATTCAAACTTGGAATGTTCATTCAACTTTTTAAAGAAGGACTGCGTAAAAAATTTCGTGTTACTGTTTTTTTTTTCAAATGAATGGGTCTCGTGTTGATACAAGGAGGTAGGTAAAATAAAAAGTTCCATGGCGTGAAAGTTTTGTTTGTATTTTGAAAGTTAATTAATCAAGCCTACACAGATTTGGTAATTAGTTAGTGGAGTCAGTGGAGTGTTCCATGACCTGGATTAGATTACTTTCAAGTCAATAAGTTATCATATTACTTATGTATTTTACTGAAATGGTAGTTGGGTTTACATACAAATCTGTCTTAGCTGGGTTTCTTTCTATACTTATGTAAGTACCTAAATGTTTTCTAGCTGTAGCTTCATACATAGGTAGTAAGTATAATAATGTATTTGTAATGTATCATTAACATGGTGGTAGGTGCTAGGTATACCGTTAAGACTTCATAGCTTCATACCTACCTGGTCTAAGTGGTCTATGGTTTAAGTAATTTAGTTTTACTCATAGGTATGCGTTAATTTTAATACTGTATTGCAGATTAGTTAAATTCATTGTAAACTTTTATATTCACAGAAAACGTACTTAATAATGTGAGGAGAACATAGGTTTTATAGGTATTATTTACGCGAATTGAAACGATATGAATTTTTATGTTTCCTTTGGATATTTTATATTTCCTTTTGATAAGGAACTTATTTTTCTTTATTTTCTAGAAATCTCTTGCTTTCTTTTCAGTTTATGCATTTTTTACTTAGGTATGTAAAATATCGAATAAGTCTGTGGACTGACCATTTAATTTAACCTTTAGCGCAGCTGTTCAAATACTTACCATCAATTTATTATAGATCTGCAATTAGTCATTATAAGGCTTGACTCTATAGGTACTTTGAATAACGAAAATAATCCACTGAAATAAATAAAATATTACACCTACCTACTAAAATAAAATTGTTTACAAACAATAAACTAAACACATAGGTACCTAGGTACGTAAGTAAAAAAAATGGAGAGCAAGTAAAACCCCTGATCAAATCTCCGCAATAGTAAAAATAACTATAACCGTCACTCTTGTTACGTAAATAAACAAACTAACTAACCAGTTATATTCCAATGAAGAAAAAAATAGCAATAAATAACTAACAATTCTAACGAACATACAAAATTAATAGCGGTAACTTCCATTGATTTTCGCTAACAGTTAACATTCCATTGCTCTGTTACTGAGAACTAAGTCAATTCTTGGACATATAAAACAGCAATGAAAGAAATTCATTCCATGATATCTAAGAGCATTAAACCAATCGGAGACGCCATTGCCACCCATGTCTCAACGAATAGTGATACGAAAATACGTGAGAGATTCAAAAGTGTCTCGGTTGTTTCCTGATATACATAGATTAACCGTTAAAAGAGTAAAAAAAGAACTTTTAAAAATATATGTTTATGACAAACAACTTTTACAAAGATTACCTAATGATCGGGTCCTGTAGCGTTTGTTGCGTGGCTTCAACTATTTGTGTAAATTAGCAGACTTCTGGCTGGCGTAAATCAGTACGAGTACAAATCTTTTCTAGTTGGCTAAATGCTCTAAGAATAATATATAGGTGTTACGTTTATTAGAAACGCGGAAAATTTTATGTATTTGTACACAACTGAATGTATTAGCAAAAAAAACTTACACAACTTGTTTATGGTCTATCGTACCATAGACGTGGATAGAGTGACGTATATTACCAGGGATGACGATCGAAAAATAATTTAAGTCATTTGCAGATCGCAAAAAATTTAAATTGTGACCTATTTCATTTAGTGACTAGTTTTCTCTAGTGGTTTCTCTCTCCTTTGGGCCAGAAATAGCTTCCTCAGCAAATGACTCAATACTATGTAAAATATTGTTTTATTTTGGTCTTGGTACCTAAGATTAATAAGTCCAAGCAAACCGTACCATTGACACTATTGCTCTTAAACAGATGAACCGATTTGGACGGGGTATTTTAAATTGGAAGCTGATTTCCCAACGGAAGTTCTTAGATACGTTTCATCAAAATCGACGTAGCCGTTTTAAACTTACTTATTAGCTGTTTTGCCAACAACGGTATGGATAGGCAAAATAGCAGATACCGTACATATTTCGCGTTTGAATTCGTTCTGCAAAATGGTAATTAAAGAAAGCTTTTACTAATCTAACAATCCTATTAAGTCACAAAACGCCATAATTAAGGAAATTCGAATATCTGTAATACATAATTAGTAATATTTCTAGGTTTTTCTACTTCCCAGAAATAATTGAATAATCTTCGCAACGAACTCATTGAGAAATGTCAAGGTTTAGCAATAAAACTGAGATAAGCAAGAAGATAAATGACGGCACAAGCTCTGAATTACATTATTACTATTAGATCAATTTTAATGATTAATGACTGTGTTTCGGATGGCACCGGCTGTCATTGAACATCCTTGGCAGTCGTTACGGGTAGTCAGAAGCCAGTAAGTCTGACACCAGTATAACCATGGGGTATTGGGTTACCCGAGCAACTGGGTTGAGGGGGCAGTCGCTCCTTGTAAAGAACTGGTATTTAGCTACATTCGGTTAGACTGGAAGCCGACCCCAACATAGTTGGGAAAAAGGCTCGGAGGATATTAGATCAATTTTAAATAAAATTATTTACCTAGTTAACTTATCAAGCTGATGAGTGTGTGAGCACGCTTATCTCGGGAACTACCAGTCTTATTTGGATGTAACTTGTTCGTATCATTCTTGAGTAATTTCAAGTTTATCAATCACTAGCTCTTTTCCCGCGATTTCACCGGCATCTTGTGGGAACTTCTTCCCGTAACTGGACAAAATATGACCTATGATACTCGGGAACAGGCCTCGCCTCCAAGAGGTATCTGTGGAGATCAAGGGGGAGGCCTATGTTCAGCAGTAGACGTACTATGGCTGAGATGATGATGATCATGTGTCGGGGACAGTATAGCTTCCCAACAGTGGAAGAATTTTCAGTGTGTGAATTTTCAGTGAATTATCAAATATATTCAGTGGTTTCGGAGCCGGTTTCCTCTTTATTATATTACAATAGAATTATACATTAGTATAAATAGATATTCCACTTATACTAAGCTTGTTCTTAGAAGCTTAGAATTCTGAGCACATTTTAGAGACTAGAGTAGATTTCCTTCCTTATTTATATAACTTAACTACAAAGAAAAAGTACTTGTAATGACGAGTTTAAGTATGTAATTAAACTTATAATTAATCACTAACTGAAGCAATGTTAGATACTTTAAGGGTGATTCATATTTTTTCTGTGAAAGTTATCTAAAGTGAATTCTCAAAACTAAAGTAAGTGAGGTAGTTAACTAGTTTTAAAAATCATGCGAGTTTTAATTATGAATAGTTTTCACAGTTTTCTTCCATACAAATCTACGCTTTTAAATGATATTTTATTTTCCTCTTTAAAAGCTTCAATTTATTTTAGGAACTCACGTTTTCTTCATGGTCTAAAATAGATTATTAGAATTTTATTTACTTTAAAGACCCCAAGTACTTATAGTTAAAGCTCTACAAGGTTTTTCGTTCATGATCTAGAAATGTACCTACCTGCTTATAGGGACTAAAGTCTGAAATCACCAACCCGCATTGAGCAAGCGTGGTGAATAACGCTCAATCCTTCTCCGTGTGAGAGGAGGCCGCAGCCCAGCAGTGGGACGATAAAAAGGCTGAATATGATCTAGGGACGTTCCATTGTTCAAAAAACAAAATAGCAAATAATACTGGCCGTCAATATTTGAGGTCGAATGTCTGATTAATGTCAACCACCCAGAGCTATTTATATTTCGTCTGTTCTATCTTTAAAATTGTCTAAATTGTTTTTATTTTAAGAACAGTGTCATTCCAAATATGAATGTCGAGTTTACACAAGTTATTATCGCGGGTAGACAGAGATACAGTCGGAATTAATGAGTACCTATTTGTTTACTTGAAAATGTTTTCAGAATCATTCGTCAATTTGCTGTGAATTCATTGAACTACTGACGGACTATTTGACTCTGTGAAAAATAAATAATAAACACCTACCTTTAAGTAGGTATGTTATTTTGCCATTTGGTATGGAACATACCTAAAGCACTTTATAAATAGCGCTGTTACCTATTAAGGGCTATATTTTTGTCACGTTTATTAAATTAAACTTTTTGTGTCAGAAAAACCATCTTTGTCCTTCTAACTTTTCTATGCTCCAAACAAAATTCTTTAAAACCATTCATACAAGCATAACTTCATAATTATTATATTACAAGTAAAACGACTCTGTTTTGGTCACTGTTCGCTGTTTACATTCCAACTACCTACCAGACATTCTACCTTCATTGATACGTACCTCTGCTACCTATAGAGCTAGCTACACTCATTCATAACCATTGCGTTATTATGTCAATTCAAATTAACTGTGTCAAAGCCAAACATTGTATGCGCCCAGATGCGGTACAAGAAGGTACAAAGTCCAATCTTTATTGATTCCCAAAACTCCCAGACATTTTATTAAAAAGGGACCCTACTAAGAACATTTGTAAAGCCCCATTATAATATTGACAAAGCAAAATTCAAACCTTTCAAATTCAAAAAGGAACACACTTTTTTTTAATGCAGGTGACACCTGCTTCTTAAGAATTCTTCCCGGCGTTCTTTTTTCGAACAAACCTGTTAATGGATTAATAGGATTATAATGTTGGCTAACCTGTTTTTATTTCGTCTTAAAATTATAGGCCTTGTGTTGAAATGGAACATGGATATAAAATGGTAAAGTAAGCTAGGTATAAAATTCCAATATATAGGTAGTCAAAGGGACTCAATGTATGAATGTTAAAAGACTTTTTTTACATTCAGTTTCTTCTAAAATGTCAACAAAGTAGGTACCTATTTAAAATTAAATAGATTGGTATGACGCATAGACATAAACGTTAAGTTTTTTCCACGAAATACATATTAACACTGACAACAAAAAAACCGTGTTAACAATATAATAGCCATCAACAATTCAGCAAAAAATGCATAATGTGACAAATTAAGTACCTACCTATGCTGTAATTTAGTCATAATAAAACAAAAAAATCTTTGCATGACGATCGAGTCATCTGCTTAGTCTTTTCCCAACTAAGTATGTTAGAGTCTAGTATTATGCTTCCAATCTAATCGGATGCAGCTGTGTACCAGTGTTTTACAAGGAGCGACTGCCTATCTGACCTCCTCAATCCAGTTACCCGGGCATAAGGATGTTCGTATGCAGGTATCTTTCCTATATTCAAACCGAGAGCATCTATCTATCTCTCTATCTACGCTATGATTCGGATGCTGCACTAAGTACATACGAGGGTAATCTGTCATCTGCTACCAAGATAAGGCGGCTGATAACACTCATTATGTGTAACAGATAGTCAAGGTGAAGATTAAGTCTGAGTACTTAGTTTATAGTTATATGTTCAACAGTCATTTGATAAATAAGAATTAATATAAGTAAGTACCTCTAAATACCCCAACGTTTCTTCTAACTTCTTTGAAACTTAAGTTCTTGTTGAAAGAGTTTCCTTATGTATGAATCATGATTAAACAGTACTTCAAATTGTCAGAATTCTGCTTTTAGTCGTTTCGCACACTGCGTTAATGTATCTCGATATCAATCAATTTGTATTTGAAGTACCTAGTAAATGTAAGCAAGAGGAGGTTTTCTAATTTGATTACAATTCAAAACCACTTTAAATGTAATATACCTAAAGATGTATTTTTTTATGTCTCTTTCAACTAAAATCTTGAAACTACTTTTTAACTCCATAAATTAACTGTCAGAATCCTATCTATAAAACAATCGCAGATACCTCTTAACAGTAATTATTGTTATTACAATAGTACCTACTTACTAATAAATATGGATAATAAAGGAACGTGTCTTACCTCAACAATTCATATTATTACTTATCACCTATTTACATGCATTAGAACAATTACATATTTTAATGTTAATGAGTGTATTAATCATCTTAGTTACACTGCATGACAATACACGATCACATACACACGTTTTATAATCTATACTGATATAATAAAGAAGAAACATTTCTTGTTTGTTTGTAACCTAAATGAAAGCTTCGAAACTACTGAACGAAAAAACATTTCACACTTGGAAAGCTATACTCTTCCCGAGTAACATAGGCTATATTTTATCCGTCTACGGAAAGTAGTTATCACAGGACGCTGGTAATACAAGGGGAAACGGTTAGTAATCCATACTTCTAAACTAATATTAATATTATAAAGATAAAACATATTTCATTTGCTTGTCTCCCAAAGCATGCGAAACTACTGAAATGATTTTAAAAACCATTTCACTGCCACACTACACTATCCCCGAGAAACATAAGCTCTGTTTTAACCGTCTGCGGGCAATAGGTCCCACGAGACTCGAGTGCAGTCACTGGGAAACAGCTAAGTAGTTATTTATCACTACTCACTACTTTCTCGATAAATGGGCTATCTAACTCTGGAAGAATTTTTCAAATCGGACCAGTAGTTCCTGAGATTAGCGCGTTCAAACAAACAAACTCTTCAGCTTTATAATATTAGTATAGATTATACTACACCAACCATAAAACGTAAGGTGCAAAAATATAACCGCCGTTAAAAGAGACAGGTATGACCAGTCGTAAATCTCTCGATACCATCGATATATTCGATGAATTGTGTTCAATCGATTTTATTTGACTTCCAGTATCGATTATGACCATATCGAGATGTATTGTTGGTTTTTATGGGAGTTTCTTTTACTGTGTGTATTTTATTCGTAAATTATTTTATTAGTAAGTACTGTATTGTTTAGTTTTTAAACGGTTTTATATTAGTAGGTAATAAATGTGATTGCTGTGTTCCGATTTAATTGAGAGCGCATAACGAACTTTTCCCGTAAAATAATATAGGTATAGTTACCGGCACGGATATTGAGCTCTCGGCGGAAGAGTGGGGATCGCTTTGCGCACTGTACACATAAGGTAATAAACCAATAAATCGCTTCGGCGCAGGTGAAGGTCAGGGCTCAATATCCGTGCCGATAACTATACTGACTGATGTAATTATGCAACCTCTGTTGGCAATCTAATAAATAAATAAATAGGGTATATGTTTTCTAAAGGTGCTTATTTAATATTTTATTTATTTATTTAACAATTTATGTACACAGTGAAAATATAAAAGAAGTAGACATAGTATAAAAAATAGTACAAAGGTACTGCTTATTTCTAAATTCGAAATTTCTTCCAGCAGACCCGTAGTAGGAGAGTTAGAATAAAGAGAAGTAGATAGACTGTGTAAAAGGACATAGTAAAGATATATAAATTATACACATATATATAGGTATATATAAAGCAAAAGGTAATACATACATACAAAAATACATATTTTATAAAATCTCTATGAAGAAGAGGAGGACAAATAGTAGCTTTTGAGTTTCTGTTTAAAAGTAGCAACAGTTTGACAGCTCCTTAATTCAGGCGGCAGCGAATTCCACAACCGTACTGCGTTTACTGTGAAGGAGAAGGAATAAAAGTCAGTGGAATGGGAGGGGATTTTAAGGAGAGATTTGAGATGCGTTCTACAGAGCGCATCAGGCGAGCGAACAAATGAAAAGCGTTCTCGCAGATAGGAAGGAGTTTTGGGATTAAAAAGGATATTAAAAAGAAGACACAAAATGCGAGTGTTCCTGCGAAGACGAATAGGGAGCCACTTGAGTTCTTTGCGAAAATGAGAAACATGATCATATTTTTTGAGATTGAAAACAAAACGAATACATAAATTTTGCAACCGCTCAAGCTTATTTAAGAGCTCCTCTGTGGCATCCAAATAACAGGCATCAGCGTAGTCTATGATGGGTTGAATGAGAGTCTGAGCAAGAGAGATTTTGGTTTTCAAGGGCAAAAAGTACTGGAGGCATTTCAGAGTGTGAAAGGTGAAGTGCACCTTGCGACTGACTTCATTGACCTGCGCAGACCATGATTAATGATAAATATTTTGATAAACGTTAGTAGAAAGAAAATGCAAATATCTTTCGACGTGTCAAAAAAACATTCTAATGTGAAAGAGGTGGCTGCCAAAATAATGGAATAGAAAGACACTTTACGATCCCAAATAAAATGAGAATAGAACACAAACAAGAAGCATTTATATATCACTAAAATTCGCATCTTCAGAATTTTAGCACATTTACAAGGAAAACAAAACAATAATGATCAATATTACCATTAACCTAAGAACCACACCATGCGTAGCCATCATTTTAAAATTATATTCTGGAATAATTTACCTTCCTCGTGAGTAAAAACGTGTCGCATAGGAATATCTTTGTTTACATACATATGTACTCGGCATTATATCGAGTGCGAACCGCTTTGTAACAATGGCACGTTCCTTCTGATAACATAAGTCATTTCCACTATAAGTCTAAATAAATATATTCTATGATACCTTTCTCGGTACGTCCGTGGATAGGTGACCATCTTGTTTTAACGAGTTCTTCCGTATTTCGGAAGGCACGGTAAACTGTAGGCCTCGGCTGTCATTGAACATCTTTGGCTGTCGTCACGGGTAGTCATAAGGCAGAAAGTAAGTTTTGCCAATGGGTATCGGGTTACGTGTGTAACTGAGTTGAGGAGGTCGGATAGACAGTCGCTCTATGTAAAACACTGGTACCCAGCTGAACGCATTGAGAAGAGAAGCACCCAACATTTTTGGGAAGGAGGTAGGCAAACTGATTGATGATTGTGCTAATATTAAGAATGCAAAATCAATTAAATACTAACAATAAAATAAGATGCAAAATCAGTAGTGGAATGTTTTAAGTGAGGTAGAATTTACATAGTAAGATAAGGCATACACAAAGGCTATTTGGCTTTACCCTGGTAGACAGAAGACTCCGGAAAGAAAAAAGGTCTTTTTTAGTCCATATAAGTCTGATACTCCGTCCCGTTACACCCACATCAGGACATCGGAACATCTGATAGTTGTAATTGGATGAAGCCAAAAAAAATCTATACTATAGCCTATAATACAAAAACCGCATCACGTTGCGAGGTGGCAAGCTCTCACAAAAACATGGACAATATATCGATACATACGATCAATGAACACAAGACACTTATGATATATCAGTTAGCTCCAATCAATCTGACTGGTTCGATCGAGTCCTAGCAAGGTCAAGCAGATTTGTTCCGAGTTTCGACCATATGATCATATGCATACCTTATGGTAAGACCACAGATAAATTAAATATGTACTACGTAATTATGATAATTTTAAAGACAGAATTAAATAAAGTAGATATAAGTGTTAGCTTTTATAGAAAAATACTGAAAAAACTTTTTACATGAGTACGGCATGTTAGAATAAGCGTGATATTAATAAATGGATTTAGGATATAAAATAAAGGAAGAGGAAGTATCCCTTTATCAAGTATTAACACCACAAACTTAAACATACATTAGAAAACTGAGGTGGTCAATGAAATACAAGGAACTCTAAAAATAATATCAAGGCAAGCTAATTTTCTATCTCAGTTCCCTTGAAAGTCTCAAGAACTACTAATTAGCCGACCTACATTCGAAATTCGAAGAACATTTCAAAATAAGAACACTTTATTTTTCAAACGTTTGTAATGCGACCTCTTTTACAACTCTGTGCTCTATTATCTATTGCCAAGTGAGATGCGATGATTATCATACTCCTTAGACGTGATTTGCGCATGTATCTAGTGCTCTATGATTAATTGCTTTTAAATTGTTATCTAACCGGCATGTTGTAAGCAAATGTTGAGAAAATGCCGTGACTCATCGCTGGAATGCTGAAAACAATGATTGACATTGATTTGAATGGGCGCGTGTGATTGGCTGTTGAGAAGACGTGCGTATCTTTCACATTGCGCGTTGTAATTTTGTGATGTTGTCACATAAGTTCGTTGTCTGTTTTCGGTGATTTGAAAAACGAACCCATGTGCTTTTTTTAACGTTGATATTTTTTCGTACCTTTTTTAATTTATTTATTTATTTATTGGGACTCGTCTTTGTTGTAAAGTTTACTTTTAAAACTATACCTAATTATACAAATCTGTAGAGAGAAATATCACAAATGGTTGAAATGGTAATATCTCGCAGATCTAGACCCAAGGCTGGAAACAGAGAGAAAAGATATCTTCAGACTTTATAATAACTTCCAAATCACTCCTCATCAAAATCTGGCAAATGCTATCCCATTTTTTTCTCAAATATATGTACACCATAATAAAATTAATTAACACATTTTCAAATGCTCGCCTTATCTCTCCTTGTATCATTTTGCGTACACGTCTCAGATATAATGAGTTCCGACGTGACCTCTAACATTGGTTCGTACTAGACAGATGATAAGCTTTTAACATCGTGTGTACTTGAAATCTAAAGATTAGAGATTTCTAATAAAATTAGTGTGATTTTAACTAAGTTTAAGAAAATTATTTATAATATAAAAACTAGTAGGTATATTCTTTGTTTTAAAGAGTAGCTGTGTTTAGGCGTTAAACTGTGAAATTACAGAACTCTGCTGGTCTGAAATGAAGTACTATAGTGACTGCTGTAACAGTCAAAATAAGCTGTGAGACGCGCATGCGTGAGGCATCTTATCAAATGGATGGCTTCATAGATGAGAACTGTAAGATTTTGTTACGTACATTTTATGTATCGTGAAATCTCTAGCAGCCTTCAGAGCGGCATAGTTATGAGCTGTAGAATACCTCTAATTATTTTATGGATATTATAGGTACCAATGATCCTTTTTGGAGAACGACAGAAAGATGTATTATGTAATCGACATCAAACTATTAAGTTTTCAATTTCATTGTGCTTAGCCTTTTCCTAACTATGTTGGGGTCGGCTTCCAGTCTTACCGGATGCAACTGCGAAATATTTTCGTTTTAATTCACATTCCTTTGTTTCTAAGTTTAACGCATGCTTTATCAAATCCAGTTTTTACCAGTTAACAATATAATCAAATGCAGTCTGTATGACATTATTATCTCAATAGCTGCATAAAATATAATGCATTAACGTGTAGTGAGCGGCGTGTCACTTAGTTAGACCTTGATCAAAATTGGCTTAGCAAGGATTTATGGGGCTTAGAATGTACTACCTGGTTCCTTTGACAACAAAGACTGGTTATAACTGTACTTTGTAGTAGATACTTTAAAGTTATGGGGATAAAGTTTGGAATACTAAAACTGGATTAATGCTTTCGGGGACGATAGTGTGTGATTTATTTGTTTTGTCAAAAATGAGCTTTATGTTAGCCCTAGCTTCCGTCTGCAGTTTCTCCTGCGTTGTATGGGAACTACTCCGCGCACCTAGATAAAAGGTAGCCTTTCTCGATAAACAGTCTATCCAACACTGAAAGATCTTTTCTAATCTGATTAGAAGCTCCTGAGATTAGACCGTTCAGGCAAGCAAACAAACATTCAAACTTTGGAATGGAAACTTTTGCTATAATGACCATTGTTCAAGTTCCACCACCATACCAAGCCATCATTAAAGGTCACTTTTGGCCGCAATGCAGTCACTGATGACATCAATTTTTGCATTGTGCACACAACATGGCGATCAAAGTGTTAAATTAGCCATTAAGTACACAATAGTTGCATGTCGATTCTTTTCATACCACATCATTTGATCACTATTTACTCATATACCTAAGAGCTCCCGTACACTGCAAACTTTTAGTCGGCCGATAGTTTGTTTGGGCTCATAAATCAGTATGAAGATGAATGATAGTACGCACATTACAAAGATCTGCCGTCTTACCACAAAAACTTTTTAACGTCAGTTTAAGCCTTGTCTAAAAAAATGACAAATTATGACGTTGACATATGGTTCATTTTGGAGCCACATTTTTTTTAGACAAGTGTAAAACAGTGTTTAAAGTTTTTGTAGTAAGCCACTGGTGTTTAGCCGGTACCAGACCGACTGCAAACTTTGGTTGCAATCGAGACTTGCTTAGAGATTTTTGTTTGCTATCCATCATCGGGTCAACTTTCGGCCAACGATTTAGTCTAAAGTGTGCGGGTATTCAAAGTACAATTAGAGGTCATAAAACTACTCTAAAACAATGAACACATTGTTAAAATGATCTAATTGTACGCAAGCCGCTGACCGCTTGCTAATTTAATTTTGACAGCCCATAATAGAACGGAAACGGAAAATTATCAAACTAGTCATCTCGTTATGTTTTGTGTTCATTTGCATGGTTGAATGTGGTCCTAATATGGTACCCATGTTAAATAGAAGACCTTCATTTGTTTATAATGAAGGATTGTGACGAAATGTGGGTCACACGGAAGGACGTATTGGGTAGTGGTGAAACCTGACTAATAGACGTCCAACTACACGCATAATTGTCATATGGTTTAATGCTCAAAACTGAGGCAAAACCAGCAGATGAATTATTTAAAAACATTTCGGACACAATAAATCTGAAACTACATTTTTATTTATTCATATTTGTGACACCATAAAATTATTGAAGCTGTTTGTAAAGTCAGGTTTACGAGAAGTTTAATAACAAAACAGTACCTACGAGTACCTAGAAAGTCGCTGCAAAGCTAGAACACAAATACTAAGTATTTACAACTATTCAAAATTAATGAATCCCATATTTTTTTTTTTATTTTTTTTATTTAAGAACGAAACAGCAGCTATTTATTTGACTAGGATTTTTTTTGCTATTACTTTATAAGTTATTGACTACTAACAATGTGGATAAATGTAATCTGAAGAGAAACTTTTTATTTATTATGTACCTATCTATTAATTATTTACAAAAATCCTTTCTTCCCTCCACAGTACCTTCACCCAAAGAATGCACGCCTGACCACAGTCTTTCCTAACTCCGTCAGCGCAGAGGCGCGCGCGCACCATGCTGGGGGTTCTGCCCGTCAAGTGGGTCGCCAGGCTCAAGCATGGAGGAGTGGTCAACCAGTTCATCATGGCTACCATGGGTGAGTTAGAAATCTTTATTCAGTTATTGTTAATATTGATGGTAGGTATATGAAGATTGTAAAGTATTATAAAAAGAGATGATCCAGTTGACATAATGAAAGAAAGAAGTGTTTTAGACAAGGGGGTTTAAGTTACCCTAGAAGATCAAAATGTTTGTACCTATAGTTCCATAAAAATCCATAAAATATTATGGATGTTTCCTAAAATATGACACTCTTTTTATACTAACATCGCTCCCCAGCACCGAGAGTAGGGGCAAATTCCAGTTCGTTGAGACGTTGTTCAGCAGTAGACAGTTTTCCGCTGTGACGACAACATAACTTACCACTATTGTAGCGGAGATATTATGAATAAGAACTAATAAGATTTTTATAAGCACAGCCCATGTTCTTTACAACCGCTTTTACTGTCATTCATACAAACAAAGTTCCTCAGTAGCCAAAACAAGAGACAGTCTACAAAAATTAACCCATAAAATAGCTTCATACCACCACAGCAGCACATACAAACAAAGCCACACAAAGATATTATCACCTGTACCTATTGACATAGGTCGCAGCAACAGCACATTCTCCTTACTCGACAACATTCCGATAATACTTACATACCTACCTCTATATACATATATACGTACCTATAAAGTTTTCTGAGATGTGTATAGTGACGTCATAGTCTCTGGAAACGTTACTGTCACGTATGTTTTGATAGTGATAGTTTTGTTACTGCTCTGTGTTAGTGTTACATAAAAATAACAGAATATGCCGAAAACCGATCTCAGTGGCGTGCACTTGCAGAGGCCTATCTCCAGCAGTGGACTGCGATAGGCTGATGATGATGATGATGACGATGCCTAACGCAGATCACAGTGACATCGAGATCTATTTTCGGTCAATGGGTCTGTTCTTGAAAGAGATTAGCCAGCTGTGCCGGACATATTTAAATATTTATAGTATAAATATATATATAAAAGCCTTATGCACACGCGCTGATGCAGGGCAAAATACAACTAGTAGACGTAAAAGCCATGTAAAACAAAAGTTCAATAGTATTTTCAACAATAAATGACACATTACATAAGTATTCCATACACTGGCTTTGTCATCTTTACAGTTTTCACAAAAGGCCTTGTAGTAGATTTAGAACCCGGATAATCCGTGTCGAAATACTCTTTCACCATTGCCACGGGCAAAAGCCAATTAGTGCCACAAATTGTTGTCAATAACACCGAGGCAATTATTTACACGTGATCGAGTACCGTCGTACGCACCGACTGCAAACTTTTAGTCGGCCGATAGTTGGTTGGGGCTCATAAGTCAGTATGAAGATGAATGGTAGTGCGCACATTACACAGATCAGAGGCGCGATTCTACTTATTTGACTTAAGCGACATACGATTCACATACGACTCCAATCACGACTTAATTAAGATTGAAGCGTATGTGGCATTGCGCTATTTTGTCTTTTAAATAAACGTTTTTATCCGTTTGTGTGATTCAATAATAAATCATAATATATATTGTCTGCAAATTATTTACGTTTGCAATATGATTGTAGAGCAAACTACATGGCTAACCTATCGCAAATAGACCAAATGGCAGACCAATCGCAAACCAATCGAATGTCACTGGAATACGATTGGTCGACTCAATTTCTATTCAATTTTTACATCATAAACTTAGCAGAATCGGGCCCCAGGTATTTAGCCCGTACTCGACCGACTGAAAACTTTGGATGGAATAGATGTTCTTTAAAGATTTTTTTTGTCAGCTATTGGGTCAACTATCGGCCAACTTTTTAATCTTCAGTGTGCGGGTATTCTTAATTGACACGAGTTGTAAAATGTCGTACAAATGGAGTTCGAAAAAAACTGTTCATGATAATGTGTTGTGTACCTATGTGACATAGATTTGATTGATTGACAGATTATTGCGGAAATTTTTTTTACGTAGTTTAGTCTATGGAATGTTTTCATTTTTTCTACCGAGTTACCTATGCTACTTTAAATATCGGTTGAGCATAGGTACCTACGGGAAATCTGTATCTGCGCATGAAAATTATGTGATTTTATATGGTTATTAGGAGTTAACTACGAGTTACCTATGTTGCTTTAAATATCGACTGAGGATAGGTATGGGTAATCTATAGATATCTACTCATGAAAATTATATAATTTGTTATGGTTATGAGGAGTTAAGATTCGTTTCTATGTAACAAAAGCACCTAGAAGGTACCTGCTGGGGTTATTTCAATAACTCCTAATTAGGTGCTGAGTTATGTTGAAGTATCAAGTAAACTCTTAATTATTTTAGGCTACATTTTTTTCTGATTAAGGGAAGTTGTTCCCCAGGAACACTAGTAACTGCTCGACTTTCTTTAAAGAATGGTTGTAAACTAAGCTCTACTTGCACTCACAGTACTTTAATTACTAAACTTACCAATTGCGCTATGCAATGGCGAGATCATAATTTAAATTAGGCCTCCAATTCTTAAGATAAGATTACATAAACAAACTTTCTCTTTTCTACTACAGTCACACATGTGCTTACACGTGATATTATGTAACAAAGCCTCTTTGAACATTCCCAGAAACAGTGATCTTTCTATTATTTTCAGTCCTGTGACTTGACACTTTATAGGACATAATATGAGACCTTTTTTAAATTCGTTTTTCATGTAGGTATACTAATTAAATAAAAAGGATTTTTTTTTGTTTGTGAAAGGTTCCGAAACCAGATTGAAAAATAATTGAACTTTTGGAAAGCTACAGTCTTCCTGAGTAACATAGGCTATATTTTAAGCCGTTACAGCCCACGGGACGCGGGTGAATCAGCGGGAAAACAGCTAGTTAAAAATATTAGTACTCAAAATGGACTAATGGACCCTGACCACAGGACACTAACAACACTTACATAGAAACCAATAGCAACAGTAATAAAATTATGACGCAACTAATTAAAAATGACGTAATTCTGAAACTCTGACGGTAGTGTCTGACTTCTGACATCCCGATAAAGATCCCTGATAAAGTTTACACGAGTAGTTTCATGTAGGTAATTAAAAAAAGGCGTGCCAAGTTAAATTAGTTGATTAGACTCTAATTTATACATATATTTACCTACTTAGCTTTAACTTCAGCCACAACATTTCGCGCACCCGGATAACGAGTCTCTGTAGATAAATGGGCTAAAATTCATAACATTTTTTCAAATCAGACCGGGAACCGGGGTAGATCGGGAACTACTGTTCCCGAGATGAGATGAGATTAAAACACCAATCAATCAAGTCCAATCTTTGACCGAACGCCTCATTAGTTCTAGTAACTAATTTCATCTGCAGTACGTTGCTTGGCCTACCTTCCTTATGGCATCTCCGCTATCTTTCCATCTTCTGTGGGTACACAATACCCCTAAAGTGATATGTTACTCACTCTTCATAGCTTAAGACTTCTGAAAACCTCAATACAGTCAAGATGGTCTGTTTAATGTTTCCTACATAAAAAAACTGAGGTAAAAACCGAACTCCAACCTGCAGTTAAAATAATAACAGTGATTATTATAAATAGGTAAGTACTTAACCTGTAAACTTTGAGTTAAATTGTACAATTACTTTGTATGTAAATTGTCTCAGCGACAACTATTATAGTTAAGTTGAAAAAACAAACGTTTTAAACTTAATTTTGTATGTAATTTGGTAGTATTTAATGGCTGTAAAAAATGCCATATTTTGCAGATTTGTTTAAGACTAAGCATTTCCGCAAGCTATAACTGTAGACTGAACAAAGCGTACTATCATTTATCTTGATACTGGTTTATAAGCCCAAACAAACTAATCTCTGACTGAAAAGTTGGCTGTGTAGGTACTCTAAGAGAGAATTGGCAAGAAACTGATGTCGATCATATGAATAGATGTCTTCATCACTGTGACTCATTTATACAAGCTACTGTTCACTATGAAGGACCCTCTCAGTAACGCCAAAAAAAGTGTGAAGGAACCAGAGCTTAATGAAAACAACCACAATCACGTGTAGTAAAACAATAGTGGTTATGGCGGACTTATTGGCAGCGCATGGTGCGATCAATGCTTTTCCTTATCATCAGCATCATCTAGCAAGCCTTTTCCAAACAATTTTGTTAGTAGGTACTCGGTTTCAGATCTAACCGTATGCAACTGAGTACTTTATGCTTTACATCGAACGACTACCTATCTGACATGCTCATCCCGGGCATTCCCGGGCAACCCCATCTCTTTTCTAAGACTGACTTCAAGATGTTCAAATGACATCCAGGCGCAAGCGATGCTGAACCATACGATAGATCCACATGTGGGACATTTACTTCCACGAACTCTTCAAGAGATTTTCCTCTAATCAGTGGTAGGTTAAGATGGCAATAGCTCCTAGTAAACCACTGGTACTCAGCTACATCCGGTTAGACTGGAAGCCGACCCCAACTTAGTTAGGAAAAGGTTCGGGAGATGATAATGGTAGGTCAAGATGTAAGCATACCATTGGTGGTATTCGCCAATGTTTAGCAACAACTAAGATAGTAAATTAACAGTGTAGTTTGAACTCGCTTGACCTCCCCGATGTCACCGCGTGTATGAGGGAACCAGTTCTCAGCTTTCGAGAGAACTGACTCATGCGCAGGTTTTGCAACATTTTGTATACAATTTGTTTGTATTTGCATGTTGTTAATAATATACTTATATTTAGCACATAGTTACTGAAAGTATTGCTAAGTCATAGATGTTGTCAGGATTTTAACTGCCTCCATAATTCTTATAAAATCTTATAAACCATGTCAGCCCGTGAATTTTCGATTATTTGTTAATTACTTGTATGGCAATATTGGTACGGAATCCCATGTTAGAATGAGAAAAATGGGGACAGAGGGAACACGCAGGGACCTCTTGAGAAATAAGAAACTTATGACCAGCGATTATTCCTTACTTAGTATAGGTCTACATTTTTATAACTGCAAGGATATACATTGTTCTTGCCGTTCACCCAAATGTAAAAATGCGAACTATAGACCAAACGAACATAGTATCATTTTCACATAGCATTTTGCCAAAAATCTCTGTGATGTAAACAGAGCATTCTTTCATTGTTTGTATTAGATGGGAAATTAATTTTACTCATTGGTGTGGTTAGTGCATTCTTTACAAGCACCTACTATGCATATGGCTAAGAAGCACGTGCAACGTAAGCCCCTCGAGTAACGTGGGCGCAATAAATATCGGACCAAGATATGCCACGACAGCTACAGTCTATGATTAATTAATTATAACCACTTAACTGTCGTATAGAGTAATTGCAATATCGCCAGTTATAATCACCAGATCCTAGATAATGTGGATCTGGAACGCACATCTTGTTGGACGCACGTGACATGGCTATCGTGCATGTGGCTTCAGAAGGAAGGAATTTAATTTTAGGCAAACATTATGCGCAAAAGCAAGAGAAAAAAACTATATAAGATTTGAGCTGAAACTGTTAAAAACTAAAAAAAAAGACTATTTAAGATTTTTGCTGAAACTGTTAAAACTAAAAAAAAAATGAGACTTTATAAAAAGCACAAAGCAAATATTCACGCTGATGATTTTAAATGATTTTACATCGATGATTTAATATCATGAGGCGTTAGTAATGTTATTATCAGAAATATTTTTCCTATTATAGACAATTATTGATTTTAATTAGAGTTCCCGCACACTGCAAACTTTTAGTCGGCCATATTTTAATCGAGCTTTTTTTGCCATCAAGGAATATTTCAACAAGATGGTTTAAATGATTCGGTTCACCTTGCACGCTTAACTTTAGGAAATAATAAAAATAATAGTTCAAGTTTTAACCTGTTGGTCTAGTCATCTAGCTGGAGCATGCCTATGGACAATCATAAGGTATGCATATGATCATATGGTCGAAACTCGGAACAAATCTGCTTGACCTTGCTAGGACTCGATCGAACCAGTCACATTGATTGGAGCTAACTGATATATCATAAGTGTCTTGTGTTCATTGATCGTACATATCGATATATTGTCCATGTTTTTGTTAGAACTTGCCACCTCGCAACGTGATGCGGTTTTCGTTCCAGCTTGGAATTTAACCAATATTAAGGTTTATTTTTGGCTTCCTTTAAATTGAATTTAAATTAGGTATAATTGTCCTTTTTTTGTCATTGTAAACCATCAGATGACTCTGTATTCCGTTGTGGGTACACGTGAGGGAGTGACACTTCCGACAAAAACCCACCTTTCTTCTGTAAATGCCTTTTCTTACCGTAAGTGTCTTGCTTGTGTTCATTGTCTACAAATCGATATATTGTCGATGTTTTTGTGAGAACTTGCCACATCACTGCTAGATGTTGTAGGTTTATCCGCCATTGTTTTGAAAGCTTATTGCGCCATTTGTATGTGGTAGAGAGAAGATTGCGCCATTTCTGTTTACTGATACCTACGTAGGAAGATAAATTGAGTCTAAAAGCTCTTGACTTGATGGTTTTGTTATGTAAAAACTACATCTTTGGATAAAATAATTAAGCGTATTGAATGATTATTTTTGAAATATTTTTTTTTACGATTTTGTAAATGTTGGAGAAGATTGGGAATAGTTTTACTTTATTTCGGTGCGTTATATTTCCTACATACCCATAAATTCCCTCGTAGCGGTAGTAAACAACTTTTTAGAACAGTTATTTTAGAATCTGATATATGTATTTTATTAAATCTTTTAGTGCTAATTTTTAAAAAAAGTGTCAGATAAATACTAGATAACTGCGTCTGGTCCATTAAATAACAGAGCTACATGCTATGTTTTTGCTGTGTCACACACACAAAAAACTATTGTCAGACAATCACTGATTGTCAACAATTGTTTTATCGTCTCTCTGCAGTTTGCACCGGTTTATAATGATACAGGATACAGACATCATAAAAGAGTTAACATCAGTTGTCTATGATGTGTTTTAAGAACAGAATCATTATTATCTAGATGTAGGTACTTTATGGTGTAGTACGAATATATTCCATTTTTATTTGTGTCGATCAGTTTTCTCGCACTTTCTCTGGATATTAAACGTGATCTCGGGCTCGGGCCATTTTTTTTACGCTTTTATGGTAACCTCGATTCCAATTAATTTAGATTTAGCGATTGGTTAAACTCTAGTGTCAGTCATAGAATATTTTTCTTACCGTAAGACCCAGTACCATAGATTATACACTAATACTCCCAGTACCATCAAAAGTAAGTAAAGCTCTGACTGCTCTCCTTTATCACGTCTGTAGGCACCAGTGAAACCGCTGAAGTACCCACCAACAAATCTAAAAACTACACGTGTGAATATTTTCCTTCAATTACAATAATAATCTTCATAAAATCATATGTTAACGATGGGTCTTATTTTACTAAGTAACTACAAAATAATGGGCATACAATTATTCTGGGAACCATTCGAACTTCTTTTGTTTTGTCATCAGTGACTTAGCTATTGCAATTATTTGTAAGTGGCCACTTACGAACGAACATAGCTATTAATCACCTATATTTTATATAACATGGTAATTATGTGTTAGATCGTATGTACGAGTATAATAACTTACGTAAATCTTAGTTCAAAAACTAAAACATTACTTACCTATAAACTAAAATAAAAACTTATTCTTTAATACTGGTACTGGCTTATAAAAGCACATGAGTTTACATTATTTGTTTTGCCTTACTTATAAACGTGAACTAATAATAAGTAATACTTAAGGCTCTATGTAGTGATTAGTTAAAATGTTGCATAGAAGGTGATTAGAGATTTTTGTAAGTAAGGGGGTTAACGTATTTTGGTCGGTAGAAATAAAAGCATCCCAGAAATAATTTAGAAGTGGCATAATATTTATTGTTTCTCATGAGGGTAAAGCTCACATTTACCAACCATAATAGAAGTCTTAGCTCCAGACTAGCTGTCTAGGTGGTAATCAAAAGCGCAGCAATTTTTAAATGTATAAGTAGCTTAAAAAGACCCATTTAATTGCCGGTGTAAAAAATATCTAAATTCATTCTACACGTGAAGTCTTGAAGTATTCCATAGATAATACATAGTTACCCCGGGTACTACCGGGGTAAGCTACTAGTTAATCTCAATTTACGTATAAAGGTCACTTCTGCATCAATAACCTTTAAATGCGGAAGTGAACGTTCATAAAATTCTTAATAAACGATGAATCATTTGTGCCGATAACAATAAAATAAATACTAGAGATAACTCACGCAGTTCAAATTCTTCATTAAAATAAAAAAGCTACATCTTGCATGAGTCAGACATTATGGCATCTCAAGGCAGTATACTCAAACAGTATGCTCATTTGCATATTTTCGGTCTACCACAATGCAAAAGGTTCGTAGGTAACACTGCAAATATTTAAATGAGTAATTCAATTATCTAATAACTAGCTAGTTGCACCCGCTTTCTGACAAAACTACTTTTCGCATCCATATAAACGCTTAAGCTAAGCATCTTCCAATTTTCATCAAAATCCACTCTGCAGTTTTAGCGTGAAAGTAACACTCATACATACCTTTCATACAAACATTCACGTTTATTATATTTGTAGTATTATTTTTTTGTTTCTTCGGCATGAGACATAAGTTCCATAGAAACAACTAAGTACTTAGTACCTACAGTTTTACCATTCGCTCCTATTTTATAGAAAATTTTACAAATTAAATAACAAGCTAGTACCTCTTAGATCTTCACAAAACTAGATAAACATTATATAAACCATTCTACAGTCTCATAAATAAGATTTCACTCCAGTACTCGCACGCTATTAGGAAATATCATTGAGGATTCAAATCACGCCTAACATTGTGAGGACCCCTAATTTATATTCACTGACGGACGGACGGACAGACAAACTTGCTTAGATTTATATACTGGAAGTGAAGTGGTAATTTTTGGCTATGGTTTGGATTAATTACGAGGCTTTAAAAGTATAACTCTACCAATTGGCGAGTGTCATTATATATCAGCTTGCATCCCACGTTTCACTCCTTTGCGCACCCGGATAAAAGCAGTCTACAGTAGCCTTCCTTGTTAAATGACCTATCAAATATTGAGGTAGGCAGTTTTGCAAATCGATCCAGTAGTTGCTGAGATTAACGCTTTGAAGCAAAGAAAAAAATCTTCAGCTTTATAGTATTAAGTAAGTAAAAATTATCTACCATCGTCAACACGGATTTGAGAAGAATAGAACAGCACATCATATTCAGAATTGTTACTAATGTTGCTGACCTTTATAGTTCAAAGTACCCACATGGATTTCTGAGAAACATCTCATCAGGAAGTTCCTTCTACATCCGAAGTATTTGCGGAAGTAAGTTCCAATGAACGTCACTGTACCTTGGTCTTTAAATGGTCATGGTGTAAAGACGAACTCTCTATTAGTTAGCCCGTTAGTCCTGTGCCTGATCTCTCTCGAAAGTTGTCGAATTGCCATCGGGATGTAAGGAAAGGAATAGAGAATACACCTGTCTGCTCAAAACTTATGCACTACAGCCACTACAGGTATTGTATAGGTTGAGCAACGTTACCACGATTGCGTAATTGTCACTCCCCCTCCCTCACACCCCCTCGAAGCAGTAAAAGAAAAATATTTTTTCTTCTCAATCAAAAGATATACTTACTACCCATTGCATACTTTTCAACTACTTAATACTAGATGACTTCTTGACAAAACTTAGTACTTCTTAAATATTGTCCCTAACTAGTAGTCTCCACTTATTCAAAGACATCGTAGATGCAAATACATATACATAGAAACAAATTACAATCGTCTGTACGTCACACGGTCCAAAACATGGCGATCATAAAGTTTTATTGGTTTTTTATCAATGGCCGCTGCTTGTTATGCAAACTGATATGGAGTGTAATTCATTCCTTTTTCTATTGTTTGTATGTACATATGTTTGGATATCTTGAAGCATTGTATTAGAGATCTTTTTAATTGCTTTCTAAAGATTTCCATTAGTCTATAATTCTTTATCAAGTTTGCAGGTTTGAGAAAACCAGTTTATCTTGGCTCTATAAGTCTTAATTCGAAGCACAATTTAAATATGGAACATAACCAGCAAAGCGTGGAAACTTTTTTCAATATTTAGAAATCATTTCAAAACTGTTCCATTCCTGATTTGAATTTGGTAGTCCTTACAATGTTTTCAATCTATGACCAGCCAGCTACAAAAAAGGTTCTATATACCAACCTCGAACCTCCATAGTCTATACTTAGGTTTACTAAGTATGTCCTAAGTATTTCAATGTACCAGGTGTAAGAGAAACACGACTGGCAAGCGAGGCTCATTATTATTTAAACTAGCTGTAATATTTATAAGTTTAGCGAATGACATAGTTAGCTTATACTAACAGCTTGCTTGTAATGGCTGACTGGAATTATTAATGTTCTTGGGAACCAATTATTTTGATACTCTATGATAAGTACTTGCTCGTTTGAAGGAGCTTAGGCTAGGATAGGCTTTGAACCTTAGTGATAAACGTAGAAACTTGTTATCAATCCTAGGAAAAATAATGTAGGTACCTATATAGGCTCGGAAAATGGCGACCACAGCAATTTTTATACAATTTAGATTACCTTCCTCAAAGAAAATCATTGGAAAATTCTTCCAGTAGTCAAAATGCAATGATTATTCACCTCTTTATTTAAAACCGGTTTAATTAAATCGAAACAAATTAACTAAGTACCTATTTATAATGATCTGATTAATTTCCTCTGCATAATTTCCACATTTTCCTTAAACTCATAAATATTAACGACTCAATAACAATTATATGTATTAAGTTCATTAATATTTAGATTGCCCATCAATAATAATGTCATTAGACTGCACACACACTGCAAACTTTCAGTCGGCCGATAGTTTGTTTGGGCTCATAAATCAGTAAGAAGATGTATGGTAGTACGCACATTACAAAGATCAGGATATTTAGCCGGTATCGGACCGTCTGAAAACTTAGACAACAGACCCGTGTCGGCGGAGCTCGTTGTTCCACGCGCTCTTCAAAGACATATCAGCAACCCCAGTGGGGCCTAGCAGGGCCAGGGCCTGTCGGGGCTGCGGCATTGTTCGAAATAGTTACCGCGGCTCTGGTATATAAAAGGCCTACAAAGGAACATGATGGGTTTTAGTCAGTAAGAGTCTGACACTCCCTCACGCTACTAACCCACAGCGGGAGGAGTCATTTGATGATTTCCCATAAAAAAATGGTATCAAGATTTTTTTTTAATTTTTGTCAGGTCAACTATCGGCCGACTATTTAGTCTGTAGTTTGCGGGTTAAGCAAGCATGCACTCTACATGTGGCCAAGTTCGAGTTGTATGCATAAACACAGGTTTCTGTGCAGTTATTGAATGGTTCGTACAATAATATTATGATAATACTGTACTGATTAGCACGCCATTACATAATCATAGCGGAATGGCTTTGTATTCATAAATATTACAAGCTTGTGAATAAGCGTAAAGAATTTACTTTCTTTCTATTGATAAACCTAGGCTTAGTTATAACAGTGAATGAATAAAATTAAAATACGATATCTTAAAACTGCAAATTGTTTTATATTGCTTGATGATGAAAGTATTGCCCTCTAAATAAAAGGTCACTGAAATATTTTTATTACATCGAGTTCAACTTTTTCAATAATACAAAGAATAGATCAATTTCTAAATTAGGAGTCCATTACATTACAGATTTATGCACATAGAGATATGCTATTTTAGACATTTTCATTTTCAAGTTTTTGCTTTTTATTTCTGATTTTTATAGATTTTCGCCTTGATAGTGCAAAAAAAACACTACTAAACCTTTTGCGCACTATATTTTGCGGTTTGACGTACCTAACCCATATAATTTATAATATGTACCAACAAATGCAGATTAAACTATAAATCAATGCAATCGATATCAATCAATATGTATGACTTATGTACAACCAGTACCATGTAATTATAACCTTATATTAATATAAATTTTAACCAGGTATTATATGCAATGTTAATGACTTAATGTATCGTGCGTCAATACAAACCGGATTATTATTATTATTTCGTCTGTGGTTAGCAACTGTTACCTCTGACTCCATGATGCCATAGGTCTTTGGAAGGCAAATCTATACTAATATTATAAGAGGAAAACTTTGTTAGTAATGAAAAGGCTCAAAAACTATTGAACCGATTTTAAAAACTCTTTCACTATTCGTAAGCTACATTAACATAGGCTATAGTTTATCCCGGCGCCGGCAGCAGTTCCCACGGGACGCAGGTGATACCGCGGGAAATAGGCTAGTAGTAAATAAAGCTGAACGGTAGAAAGTGCTCATTTCAGGAACCACTGAAAAAAATTAATGTTGGATAGCACTTATTGGAAAGTAAGGCTACTTGCTTTTTACCCACTTTTTATCCGGATGTGCGAAGTAGTTTCCACGGGACATAGGTCAACCTGTATCTATTACATAAAATAGCTAATCTCCTAAACCCATATACCTAAAAACCTTACCTAGCACCCTATTCTTTGCCTAATCATTTAAACCTACTTATCTTCTTTGTTACAGTCACCATCCCCGCCCTAAACTTCGGCATGCTAATGGGCTGGCAGTCGCCTATGACACCCATCCTGCAATCCAAGGATGGGCCAGCACCGGAACCCATCAGCGATGAGACCATATCCTGGATGGCAGCCATAACGTTCATGCCGCCGATATTCTGCGGGTTCATGGTGGGAGACCTGGCTGATCGGTGGGGGAGGAAGTTCACTACGCTGTTGACTGCGCTGATGCTTGTGGTAAGTTTGTGAAATTATATTTTTAAACTTAATTAATAGAGAGTCAATTATTTAAAACATTTCCATTCGGGTAACATTCACTTTGGGCGTAGGATATTTATTATCTACATATATAATAGAAAGTCGTGTTAGTTACACATTTTATAACTCAAGATTGGCAGAATCGCTTAAGCTGGAAATTAAAGGGGAGATAGCTTAGACCCGGGAGAAGGACATGGGATAGTTTTTGTCACCTTTTCCCACGGGATGTGGATAATATCGCGGGATATGGATAATAAACAGCTACATGTCATTTATTTATTTATTTATTTAAGAAAGGAACACCAACAGCTTCTGTGTACAAATTAACAAAATAGGAGGTTTTAGGTAGTAAAGGGCTTACACAGTCGCCAATCATACAGTCTTAGATGATTTTTTAGCATTTGAATTATTTTTAGAACCTTTACTTTGGAGTTAGCTTTCTGCCAAAATTGAAATCATGAAAAAAAATTTAAACATATATAATAACGATGATAAAATGAATTTATTAAATGAATTGCACTCCGATATAAACTGTAAACACACTCGAACTACTTAACCAAAAAGCGGTTTCAACCACTCGATGCAGATATGATCTGTAAGCGGCAGATATTGTTTGCGGCTGAACCAATTGTCGCTCGTTGAGACAATCTGCTGTTTTAGGTTAGAGCACTTCGATCAACTATCATATGATGTACTAATCCTTATAATTATTATTAGCCTGGTCAAACGCTGTCAAACTGATTTTAACTTTAATGCTTACACGTTAGGGCTTATACTGATGCGTGGGAAATATAATGTAGCATCCAACAGCTGTATTAGAAAAAGTGCAGTGGTGACTCACTAATCAATACCATTAACGAATGAGCAACGGGTTATTTAGTGTACTTAATGCTAAGGAACCAAGAATTTCACTAATCAGAAAATCGGAATTTTAAGGCAAGGTCTAGACTAAATCCTGCCGGTGCTGCATAATTCCGCAACAATTTTTCGAAAGAGTTTCCGCGGCCCTGGAACACAAAAAGCCAGCACGAAACATAGATCTATAGATAACAACACGCTTAGAACAGTCACAATACTTATTAGGGAAGACTGCCCTTGCAATATAACCTGAAAAGGCTCTTTAAAAAAGTCAACGATATCACCTCCAAAGCTTCTTGCACCTAACTAAAAGCCTTTTCCTTCAACAGATCAGCTGGACAATAACCCTGTGCTCGCTGGCTCCGTGGGCACTGATCACATCGCGTGCTGTGGCTGGGCTGGCCTGCGCTGGATGCTATGTCGTCATACCACTGTACTTGAAGGAGGTAAGTTGTGCACTAACCTTTTTTTGATGCATGAGTAGAGACACGTTACAAATTATTTTAGATATAAAAAACTACATGAAGATGCAAATATGGGTCACTGGCACTCAATACGGTAGTCGCTCAGCACAATGCTGCGACCCTGGGCAAAACAGAGCCCAGACAGATTGTATGTTTCCGTATCCCAAAGTGTAAAATGGAACCCAATTCTTCTCTCTCCTAAAACTTCGGTGTCCACCCGTCTGTCATCAGGCTGTACATCTTGAACCGAGATAGTTGGACAGTTTACCTAAATTTTCACTGATAATGCATTATTGTTGCCGCTTTAAAAACAAATAGGTACTGAAAACTCAGTTTAAGTAATTATTTTACCACGTCTGAACTGCTCCATGAGCATAAAATCACACGAAATATATCTCTCGTAATTTACAATAGAAGTTAAATTACTCAGTGACTGAGTAATAAAGTAATTAAATTAAAGATGTCAAATAATATACATTCTTTTTTATTGAAAAACTGAATTTATAGGTCTCTTATAGGTAAACAATCTCGCTAGAACAATGGTTTTATGACAGATCAGAAAAATGGCTCTATTCATTTAAATAGTCATCGAGGAATATCCTCTCATTGTCACCTGACATTTATTAACTTTAATACTTACTAAAGTAAGACAGGTAATTCAATTAATAATAATTACCTATTGTTGTATTAATGCGAACTCAATTCTCTCTATGACAGGTTAACGATGTGTCATTAGCCTTTTCAGTGATTTCAGAAAAAGGCTTATTAAGATGGCGGAAAATAATGAGCCACGTGACAATGTAAATTTTATTTATTGTTTAATGATGATAGTAGTAATCTTTGCATTGTCTTTTGGCATTTATAACTTCCATAATCTATGATGCAAGGAAATATATTATAAAAATTCTAGAGAAATCTTTTTATTTGTCTTAAAAGCTCCTAAACTACTGAACCGATTTCAAGAATTCTTTCGCTATTGGGAAGCTACATTATCTCCGAGTGACAAAGGGTATATTTTGTCCGGGTACGGGAAGTTGGTCAGTACAATTTTCGCTGTAGGAAACTGACACTATTGGAAATTCTGAATGCTTGTCTGACGTCTAAGGAAAGTTATGACGTGTATAAACCTAGTTTGTTTGTTTGTTCAGGTTTGCAGTCCACCTGCTTTAGTCAAACAATCACTGCATTCCACATATGGAATGCTGAACTGTCAACCTGTTGTGACAGTTCATGGAAAATGGGATTAGTCAGTTTATGATGCTAAATAACTTTTATTAAAATACAAGGGCCCTGATTGATTAAAGATTAATTGATTGACTGCTCTTAACAATGGATTTCATAGTTTTGCAGTAGGAATCTTGCAGTAGGAATCTCCAAAAAAATGGCCTTTCCGTGCTATAAGCTTTTTGAGCAAAATTTTGACATGTTAAGAAAATGTAATTTTTGAAAGAGTTGCGAAAATCTATGAGAATAGGGTGATTACAGAACCATGGCAATACGGACAGTAGCTCAATTTTATTCAGTTAAATTTACTCCACTCATAACTAAAAGAAAACCTCACACACCTACTCCTAAAAAATACCAATTCAATCAGGACCACAATCTAACCACTTCATTTCTCCAACAGATAGCATCGGACAACATCCGTGGCGCCCTCGGTTCCCTCTTCATCCTCTCCCAGAACCTGGGCTACCTGGTGGTCTACGTGGCTGGAGACCTGCTGTCCTTCGCAGCAGTTCTGTGGCTCTGCACTGCGGTACCGGCCATCTTCCTCGTGGCCTTCATTGCTATGCCAGAGACGCCCGTGTTCTTGGTGAAGCAGGGGAAGATTAAGGTAAGGGGTTGGCGAATTTGGATGTTTTCTTGTGGTGGTATTAAGTGATATAGGCTGAAGTTCGCCGACAACATAAAAGACAGCTTTCTTAGTGCTTACTATGTTTAGTTCAGATTTCAAATTTAAGAAAAGCGGAAATTAAGATATTGGTGTCCTTGTGCTTTAGAGTTGACGAAATAATGTTTTTTATCGCTTGTAAACTTTGGCACATTATTTATTATAAAGTGAATAATCGTTATTATTAGCTCACTTTAGACCACAGTTATTTTCAACCTTTTCATTACTTCTATGATCTGTGTGGGATATTCCAATAATCATCTAGGTGACTTAAATATATGATTAAAATAATATATTCATGCGGGTCGCTTTGAGTAAGTACTTATAATGAAGCGGGATTTCCGAACGAAGCCACTTTCCCCGGTGCAGTGGAAAGTCCAGATATCAATTACGTCTTTTTAGTACATAGGATATGAAAACATTTTAATCATTATCTTTCCTTGACGCTTACATATGATAACTATTGCTTATGCTAAGAGTTTTACCAGAGTCCGCGACACGACTCAAGTCCAACGGAAAATTGTCGACCTTTATTATTTTTGCATCTAATTGGCATCTCGACTCCCCTGGGTAATTTAATAAAAATGCTATTGAAAATATAATTACTTACTTAGCAATAAGCACAAGCTAGGACTTCATTTCTGGCCTTTTAAGAAATAAGTTGCTTCTAGAATATAAACAGAAGTTCGTCCAAATAAACTTAACTTAGAACTTTACCTACTTACTTCTGCATTTAATAAAAAATGATGATAAAATCTTCAATATCCTTACAGGAGGCCCGTGCAGCGCTAGCCTGGCTTCGGAACACCACCACCGATGACAAAGATTTGGAGGAAGCTATTCAGCAGCTCGAGAGGGAAGAGGAACACGCCAGGAGTATGAAGAAAGCCACTTGGAAGAGCATAGGTAAGCTACAGTCTTAAGGAATATGAAAAATTTTGTTTCACAGCTATGTCTGAAAAACAATATTAAACAATATTAAAACTTAAACATCTATTGAACGCTTGTCTAAAATAAATATGGCTGCAAATCGGACCTTATTCCAATGTCATAATCCGACATTCTCGTCATAATCTGCCATTTCTTTGACGAGTGTTCAACAGACGTTTAGAAGTTTATGTGGTAGGACGGCATATGTTTAAACTGTATGATATGTAACTGCGATCAATAGTAGCATATTCACCGACAACATAAACGTCCGTTTTCAGTTAAACAATGACTGCTTACTTCGAAAATGAAATGTGAAAAAATCATCAATAGCAAACAGTGTTTAATATTGTCAGTGAAGTTCGGCTTACAGTCATAAAATATGCATAGCTGTATCACTAGGTGGTATAGAAAAACAGGACGAGACGGCGTTAAGAAGGTGATAACTGAGGCCATGCTAATATTAACCCAGGTTCGTAGGGATTTTACTGAGCCTGGTCGAGGTTGACAAAAGGCAACAGTCACTGCACGTAAGATCAAAATCTTAGTCACCTGTAAACCACAAGATAGTAATTACATCTCAGGAAGAACATGACCACAACAAGTTCCCCGCTTACGTTCGTGTTAAATGGCGAAATTGTTAATACCTGTATCCTTAGGTATATGACGCAAAACTGTGAATGAAATCAGGAACTATTGTTTATTTTATGAATGGGCGCAGGTAAGTTACTGACGTACAAATCGGCCAGGAAGGAACCTAGGTACATGTAAAGTCACCAGTGTTTTAACAGACTTCCCAAAGAGTTTCTCAATTGATTTATGCATTTACCAAAATTTACAATAATCCAGTCAAAACCTGTTGGTATATAATATAGGTGATGATGTTTACGTTGTCAGTGAACATAGGCCTTATAAGGAACATTCTAGAATTCTAAATAATCAACCGGTCGCCCGGTCGGTGAAGACAGGCTTCATTTAGAAGCCTTGTAATGAAATATTATGCGGTCACAGATTATAAATGGATGCAAGCTTCACTGCAGATTGTAAGCCCTTTTGGAATAATTCGAGTGTGCCTTGATTGGGATCAGGTTTTGATCGTATATAGAGTGTTGTTTTTGAAAAATTTTATATTGAAAATAGAAGCTATGAAGAAAATGGTTGGTGCCTACTAAAAATTTGAAAGCTATATAGAAATATACACAAATAATAAAACATTAAGAAGGGATTGAGCAATACGATTATGTTGAATGTAATTCAAAACACTAACATAATAGTGTTTTGAATACCTAAGGAAGCATATTTACGATAGTATCGTAACACTTGAAATCAATACTTTCACACAAACAAACAAAAAAAACAGACTGATTTTTAAAGATACATCAAATTAAAAAGTTACATGAGGAAATGACGATACAAAACACGAGCTAAACATTTCCAACAGCTGTGTTGAATGTTGACACAAAAAGGTTGCAACATAACGCAGCTCGTCGCGTGCCACAGACTATTAAGCAAGATGGCGGTAAATATATCCCGCCAAGTGAGAGCACTTCCAAGAAATACAGCCTCCAGGGGATATGCGTCATTCAAGAACCGGCTTTTTGTAATTTGTAGGGTTTTTTTTTTCAAAATTATGGACCGTGATATGGTTTTGTTAGTCATGATTGAAATATTTTTTTGGGGTCATCATCTACTTATAGTATTTGAAGGTTGGAGGGTTTGTTTTGTTTGAACGCGCTAAACAAAGGAAAAATTTGAAATATTTTTAGGGGCAGATAGACCATTTATTAAGGAAGGCTTAATTTTATCTGGATGCGTGAAGTATTTTCTAAGGGACGCAGCTGAAACTGTTGGTAACAGCCAGCGTATATTAGTCAACCCAACAGGACAACTACACCTTGAAAATTTTGGAAATGCATAAGTTTGAGTTTTTCCTAAATATTAAAATTATATAAAAAAAAAATTCCTTTATGGGAAGTCGGATAAAACAATGACCATCGGATGGTAACTTTACGCGTAGGTTCCTTCCCGGTAGATTTTTATGTACCTACGTCAATTATAATTTACCTGCGTCCATTCATAAAATAAACAATAGTTTCTGACGGAGTTTTGCTTCATTTAATGTAAGGATACAGGTACCTATACCTTCCTTGATAAATGACCTTTCCTAATTTCAACAGGAGTAATAAAATTATATAGGATATTTGCTTCTAAAACAAGAGGTACCTAACTAGACCCTTATTTTCCCGCTTGTAATTAGAATAAGTAAAATGGCAATCCCAGCAATTAATCAATTTTATTACCATGTACATTTATCATACACGAAGAAATAATAATTCATAATTATTAATATAAGACATGCAAATAAGAAAACGGTGCGTGAAACTGGTCGCAAGGCGTTCGGGGCTTTTCCCGCCATTTGCCGACACTTGAGCGGTTATTATTTTATGACAGTTACCATGTTTTGGTTATAACTAAAACGTGATATTAAGGAAGGAAAGATTTAGTCTATGTATATGTATGATTTTAAAGAACTTGGATAAATTAAGCTTTTGTTTCTTTTCTATGAAGTTATTGAATAATAGGTATCTTGAGTTATCCTTAAGTGTCTATTATTTTGTAATTTTATTAAAAAGAAGCGCTTTTACTTAGGGCATATTAACCACATTTACGAGTACCTACATTCACGTTTTTGTCTGTACTTTGGTTACGACTAATCTCTGAAATGTCTGGACCGATTTTGGCAAAACTTTCACTAGCAGATGGCAAAGAGTAACTTAAGCTTCTAACTTATCCGGGCATTATAAATAGTTTCATCAAGACACGGGTTAAAGAAAAAAATAGTTAGTTCCCTTCAAGACGAATGAAGCAATGAAGCCGCGGAAATCAGCCAGTTCTGTATTTGAAAAGAATTTAAACGATTTTATTTAAATCACAGATCATAGAAAGCTATTAATCGAATCGTATTTCTTTTTTATTATGCCTTCATTCTGAATTCAAAAATACGTAAACAAGAATATAAAAACAAAATACTAAATGTCTATCAACGAAAGATGTTCCAGTTTCAAACCGGTCAATATGTGCAAAAAAACATTTGAAATATGATGTTTTTGCTACGATTTCGTATCCAATTAGGATTTCTTTAAATTAATTAAAAATCTCTCAACGTGTACCTATTTATATTTTTTTGCTATTTTACGTACGTATTTTACAGACTAACCACAAGATGTTTTACAATTACTTACAAGAAAAGATTTCCTTGTGAATTAATTTATTTAAATCTCTTCTAGCTAACATGTAATATTGTGATATTGTATCTATAATTAATTGGTAAATCATATGTACTCATATAATTTACAAATTATATAAATATTTATAAAATTCGCGTCTTTTATTTTCCCTTAAAAAATCCGTTTATTTTTGTCTTATGCTTTGACACCCTAAACTTGTTTAAATGCAAATTGATATAAACACAATTCAAACTTAGAGCTGATCTTCAAATATCATATATTGGCTGGTTGCTTAAAAAACACAGGCCGAAAAACAACTAATAAAGTAAAATTCCATATTATCATTATATTCTTTCTCTAGGCCATCTCACACGTGATAAACCCGTGAAACATGAATATACGATTAGAATTCCAAGAAATACATAAAATTAAGCAAAAAATACGCCAAATCAAGTTCTGACATAAACAAAGTTATTGCTATTCACTCAGTTCTGAGAAGTGGCTTGTTTTTTAACATCCATCTTGTAGGGGGACTTACCCAAATAAATGCAGTATACTGAGTACCAGGTCTTTTGAAATGTTGTGTTTAGATCATCATTTTGTTTACACACTTTGAGTCAGCCCATAGTTTGATCGGGCTCATAAATCTGTATATTGCAACGGTATCCAGCCCATTACAGACCATCAAAATTATAAAGAGTGTGATTATCTTCAAAATAAACTACCAGCCAATTGTTAGCTAACAGTTTAATCTTCAGTGTACATTAGAGCCTTGCACATTCATCAGCGGCGTAAAACACAACTTTAGCTGAAAAACCATGGGGCTGCGGGTTGTTCGAAAGAGATACCGCGGCCCTGGTACATAAAACCCCTATGACGGAATACGACGGTTTTTAGCCAGTAAGAGTCTGACACTCCCTCACCGCTGCTAACCCACAGCGGGAGGGGCCAAAAATCATCAAATGACCACTCCCGCTGTGGGTTAGCAGCTGTGAGGGAGTTCCGTCATAGGCCTTTTATGTACCAGGGTCGAAAAAGCTGAAAAAACATTGCCACTGCATAATCTATAAACACCCACACAATAATCATTCCTCCTTCTGTCTTCACAGTGAAAGACAAGACCACCTTCAAAGCGTTCCGGATCTCCCTCAACGTGATGCTCTCCCAAGAGACCTGTGGGTATCTCGTAGTCCTCATGTACGCCGGCTCCATCTTCGAGCAGGCTTCAGAGTCTATCAGCCTGAAGCTCAGTCCTAACAAGCAGACTATTGTGGTGGGAGCCATTCAGTTGCTTGGCAGTATTGTAGCAAGCTGTATTGTTGAACAGACTGGGAGGAAGGTGAGATTTGAACACATAGTTTTGATGATAGTACTATTGTTAAGTCATGCTTGGGATTTCGTTCTAGTTAGCTTTTGGTCATAGCTTTTACATCTAGGAAAGATGAAATAGAAAAAAGCATTACATTACAATTTCAGATTCATAGACAGGGCAAAGATATTTAAGTTTCACTTTTAATCAGTGAGTTCTGACTCAAAAAATGATAAGTCAGCATTAAGAACACACTAGGTACAATACCCGTTAATACTCTAGTAGACCAAATTGATATCAATGCTCGTGGTCTAATAATAAACATTTGATCAGCTGTAGATACAAAAAATGCAACCCTTGCTACAGGTACCTTGCTACAGGTACAGATAGTAATGGACTGAGTATGATTTTTAATGATACCACGTTGATATTCGAGAGATTTGTAACCCGAGCGTAATAGTGTTGTGTCTTCGAAGTAGCAGACATAACAAATTCTTATTGCATTCAAAGTCTGGTCAGGAAGTGAATTTTGAAAACTTTTTAAGAAACAAATAAGTAATTTAATAGAACGAACCATGAAATCTAATCTAGGAAATAGGTTTCTTTGTAATGGCAATTAGGTCACAAATCAGAAAAACAACTAAAAACTAAGACAAGAAATGCTTTACATATTTTTTCAACAATCCGCAAATTTCTCGGTGAAAAAAAGAACTGCTGTCACAAACTCCCAAGCCTTCTCAAGTATTCTCTTTCTCCAGTTTACATAATCTTCTTCCAACATAAGCTATAACAAACCCTCATTTTCTTCCAGTGGCTTCTAGCAGGCACGTCTTTCGCCACCGGCCTCTCAATGCTGGCCCTAGGCGCGTGGTTCTACATCACCTCCATGAACATCTGGCTGCCGGGCTGGCTGCCAGTCCTCGCTATGTGCCTGTGTATCTTCGCTGATGCTGCAGGGTACCAGCCCGTGCCATATGTTATTACTTCGGAGCTGTTCTCCTTCCAGGTAAGGATATATGACTTAAAATCTGTGTAGGATGTTCATAATTTTTCGCGTCATGGGACGGTTTGAATTTGGACTTCGAAATAATTTTATTTAATTAGTATTAGTTTTTATATAATCATTATTAGTAGTAGGTATAATTCTTAAAGTTTTTGAGTTTGCAATGCTTTTTTCCAGTTATCAATTAAAGCATGGGACTGATTCTAGGAAACTACACTTATTCTTGAGTAACCTGTTTTGTCAACGATATTTATGCAAATATCATTGACATGGATCGTTCCATGTAAATCTAATAAAACACCCAACTTTTTATTGTGCCCCCTTTTAACTTTTCTAACTATGCGGAAAAAAGTTTCCAGTACATTCTAAACTGCTTCAATAGCTGTTATTTTCTCAGTTTCCTAATCAACCATCTAACAACCAATTCTCTCTTCCAGCACCGAGGCATGGTGACTTCCTTCGTGAGCTCAGTGGACGCTCTCAGCGACTTCCTCCAAACGAAAGCCTACGACCCCCTCCTCAAACTCCTGGGGATCCACTGGGTCTTCATCATGTTTTCCATGGTTTGCTTCCTGGGTACCTTCTACACCGTCATGTGGGTTCCTGAGACGAAGGACAAGACTGTGGAAGAGATATACGCTCTTCTAGAAGATGGGAGAAAGAAGGAGAAGAGGAAAGGGAAAGAGGATGTGGAGAATGGGAAAGAGATGAGTAGGTTATAAGTTTTTTGGTAGGCTTGTCGAATTGAAGGGCGCCACAGTCCTGTAATGATGACCTTTATGTTTGTAACTCTACGTTTACATTTAGACATCACTTTTGCAGCCAGATCGGATTTTTGCAGGATACGTTTTACTTAGTCGCAATGTAATAAATATGTGAAATTTATAAGAGATTGAAATGAGTCTATGAAGATCTGTTTATTACTGTATCCTGCAAAAATCTGATTTCGTTTAGTTTATGTCCCGTTTGAACGTAGCAGAGGTGACAAAAAATGATTGAGAATCCGTAAAAAAATATCTCAGTTTTTCCTTTTTTTCCTTGAATGTAAAATTGTGTGACTTTCATTATAATCGACGAAGGTCCATTTTCACTGATAACGTAAACGACTGTTTTTCTTAAAGCAACTGTTTTCTTAGCAGAGAGAGCCTGAAAATTACATTAAATTGAGCGTTAAAATAAACAGCTTGAGAAAAACTGACATTTATGTTGTTAGCGAATTTGGGCTCTGATTGTAATCTTATTATATGACGTAAGCTTGAAATATAAAATAATTAAGGCCTGACTATATTTACCACTTAACTAACCTATGTAAAAAATTGCATTGTAAAATTAAACAGAAAATTAATTAAAAGTAATAACAATCTGACAATTTTAAAGAATAACAACAATACATAATAATATTAAGATTGTATACACTTACATTCATAGTACAAAAAAAATGTTAAATTGTAACACACTCTAAACTAAAAACTAAAAATGCAATTTAATTAAAAACAACACAATTTAACAATGTATTTACTTAATTAACTTATGCTTATACAAAATATTGTAGTATTTATGAAATCGACAATTTTTATTAATTTTGCAGTGATTTAAGTACCTAATTTTATATCTTATTTTTTAGTCTTCCACTCTTATATAGTAACGTTTGACTCTTTCTATGACTTGACGCGGCGTGACTTCAATTCGACAAGCGTTATTACATCAAAAATGTACAGAAAATACATTATTATAAACAAAAGACAATAACACAATTGTAACAATGAATTTTCTGAACATTCCAATTTCAGTAAGAACCAATCCTTCTGCAAACGATTTTGTACTTTAAACTCAACTAAATAAAGTGCATTATCGATTGCAGGATGGTCGTAATACGTGCCTCCCGACTACCGATTGTGATATTATGACGAATTAATAATGTTTAATGTTTTGGTATTATTAGTATAAGATGTCTAAATGACGTTAAAAAAATAATTTATATCAAATGGCCCTTGGGTTTTATTTAACTATCCCAACTGAAAAATATAGATAAGTGAGTGACCTGCATACCTTTCAATGTACCTGATATTGTCTATTTAAGCTATAGTATGGGGAAACACCTATTTAGGATAAGTATCTAAGAAAATAGGAAACACAGCAGTAGACACAACAGATTTTTATAGGAAAACTTAACCACATAAAAAAACAACTTTTAGAAATTCTACTATATCTATGAATGATGGCGATAACCCTACTTCCTAATAATTTTATTTACATTGAGATACACATTCGGAACTCAAAAGTTGGTAAATGACCATGTTCCATTTGATCCACTCTTCGAGGGGCACTTTAAAAGCACCCTGTATAATACATACCCTATAAGCACCCACAAAGACTTATTATAGGTAGGTACTATTTGTGGTACTAGGATTGTTAAACGACAGAAAGTATATTACCAAGATTGTAATCTCTACATCCGGTACTCTAAACATTTCACAATTTTAAATAAAACATAAAATAACAATTCCACAATAATGGTTCAAAAGCCATAAAATTTATATAGTTATATATCCATACATAGATGTATGTACGTAGGACGTAGCTTTAGTAATAATTATAAAATGTGGAATAATATTTATTTATATTTATTAGTTTTAACTATAGCTTATGCGAAATCGGGCGTAGTTGGAAGCGATGTTTCTGTTGGTAAGTTAGAAGGTTATAAAATGTTTAGACAACATTAACAACATTTGTACAAAGTATGTACCTACTGTCGTTTAACCACAACCAAGTAAAAAGCAACCCCTCGAATTCTGTTCCTTTATAAGAGCCCTCCAAATTAACCACATCATCTGTAAGAACTAACCAGTCACTAGTATTGTACATAAACCGACCCATCTGACCTTCTCAACCCATGTGATCCGGGCAATCCTCAATCTCTTCGATAGCCATCTTATATTTATATGGGTATGCTTGAACAGATTTCATATGTAAATTTATTTCTTTCCTCTCGACTTCCTTCATTGAGTGTGCACAAAAATAATAAATCAGAAAAATAATCGTAAAACTCCTCTTGATTATTCTTCCACCCAAGATCTTCGCCTCGGCACAGACGATGACATGCCACAACTGCTCAACGAGGATGGTCGTCGCCACCACCACCGCAAGCATCATCGGAAACCAGCGGGAGGGGCTCTGCGCATACGGAATGAACATCAGACCTTCATCACAGAGCCGAAGACTAACCTTAGAATAAGGGGGGGTAACGCTACGGATACCAAGAACTTTCCTTATATGGCTGCTGTCATTATAAATGGGAGGTTGTGGTGTGCGGGCACTATTGTCGATGTGAACTGGGTTGTGACTGCTGCTCATTGTTTGAATTAGTAAGTATTTGTCTGTTTGACATAGCGAATAATAGCTTATTTATGCCTTATTTAACTATATATAAATAGAAGCACCTAAAGTTAAACCTCTGATAAATCACAAGATCTGCCTTCTTAAGCTGCACTTTTGGTAGAGGTATGTACGAGGCTAAGACATGATTGCACTGATAAATTACAAGGTCCGTTTAATTAAGCTGAACTTTTGATAGATATGTAAGAGACTAAGTCATGACTGCAAGAAAATGCTACCTTCTGGATTCATAAATAAGATACAAACTGTAATTTCTGGTAGACTTATAGTAAAACATGGTCTATGTAACTTACTCCGAATTCCTCTCTTCGGATTGGTAAACGTAGTAGGACGTCCATCAACGAGATAGTTGAATCTGAAACAAGGTCGCACCTAAGCATTATTAAGTTCCGACCGTAACCTTTGGAAATCAATATGAAAGTCCTGTGTCATGGACATCCCACTTTTAAGGACCTTCTTGGTAACGATATGTACCTACTAACTTATAGTCTTCCTCCAGCGTTCTCCACGTATCTCCCCTCAAGACCCTGGGGCAGTACGTGAAGGTGCGCGTGGGCAGCGCTCGCCCCCACGAGGGTGGCACGCTAGTGGACGTCGTGGGGGCAGTGAGGCACCCCAAGTTTGAGGAGGAACCCGTCCCCCACGCCGATGTGGCACTGTTGAAACTTTCTGAGAATCTCGGTAAGGACACTTTAGAACATACTTTGAATAGTATACATGGATAATAGTCATATTATAAAGCTGAACATTGTATGTGTTTGAACGCGCTCTCAGGACGAAACATGATTTCAATGTCAGATAGACCCTTTATGGAGAAAGGCTTAAGCTTTTTATATATAATAATGATATAATAATGCCTCTTACCTACACTTAATTACCTTAAAATGATTGGTCAGCTTCAGATCAAAATAAATGAGCACAGAGATTTGATTCATGCAATATTTAATTTTTTCATCAAAAACACGTAGGTATCAAAATATTGCAAAGGAAGGGCGCATAAAATGCGGAACGATTGACGAATGATTTAAATATTTGTTCCTGATTATCTGTGGATATTTTTCGAACCACAGGCGAATCGTCTAAAGTACTAAACAGTCCTCTCTTCGTCTACGTTCTGTAATACGGATGACAGAACTATCCTAATTATCGTAACAAACCAAGATGTTTTTAAGTCTGGTTTAAACCACTACTCGCGGCAGTTTTCATAATAAGGTGGAGTATGTTTGTTGTAGAATTCCACAGACAAGTGAATCTTCTGAAGATCTACGAGGGCATCAAGGAACCGTTTGCGCAGAGCTTCATCGTCGTCACGGGCTGGGGAGCTACCAGGGTAATACTAAGCACAGTTTACACAAAGCCATCACTGGCTGCCAAGAAGACTGGCAGCCAGCGTTGACTTGGTATAGTTATCGGCACGAATCTTGAGCTCTGACCTACATCTGCGCAGAAGTAATTTATTAGGTCCCTTTTGTGGTATGAAGTGAGCTGGGGCGGGCTAAAGCGGTGATTGGCGTCATAGCCGTCACTCGGGATTGGTTCTTTGCTAATAAATCTCTTCTGTGCAGATGTAGGTCAGAGCTCAAGATTCGTGCCGATAACTATATTTGCCTAGTGTAAACAGTTTTTCAAGCTTAGCCAGTGCTGGCCGAAAACGCTGGTGACAAGAGCTCTCGTCTATTTTTCTAGTCATTGACCAACGATGGTTTGTCTGCAGGAATGTCACCATGGGCGTAGCCACAGTGGGGCAAGCTGGGGCACTTGCCCCACCCTGGGCCCTTGCTCTGACTTATAAGGTGTCTGATTAAACAATGTTTTTTTTACTAACTCTAACTAACAACATCGACAATCATATGTACTATCCGTAAGTAATTGCACAAAAAAAAAATGTCGACTTTGGAAAGAGCGCGATCAAAACAAAATGCACGCTCGAGTTCCCGAACGTGTGCGGTGCGCGCGTCATTTGAAAGCGAGCCGTATTCCCTAAAAGAATAGGTACTATGTGGCGTAGCGAGCCGAGCCGTCCTTCTAATCCAAAAAATAATGTATTGAAGGAGATGGAACTGGTAGAAGTGATCAAAATTTCGGAAATGCAATTTTATCCTAGTGTAAAAACCGCGCTCGCTATTTTGCTTGCCCAGCCATGTACGACCTGTACAATAGAACGATCGTTTAGCACAGTGGTTCTTAACCGGTCCGCGGACCACTAGTGGTCCCTGGAGGCATTCCAAGTAGTCCGCGGAGCTTAGTTGCGTGACGTTGCTATACGTTATCTAACTTTATTTTTATCGACTTATCTATGCAAGCGAGGGGGTTTTCGTATGGACGTATATCGGGTATATCGTACCTAGTCCAACATTCATGAAAATGTATATTTGGGCGACATTTTACGTAGATTTTGGTTTTGAGTCTTAAAAAATGATTAAAATTTCGCGCTCGCTTCGCTCGCGTATTCAAAAACTATATTTTTTTGTATTTGTCAAGAAATAAAAAGTTAAGTACGTTTGGGCTAAATTTTACGTAATATTTGATTTAGTCCGATAAAAATTGCGCGCTCGCTTCGCTCGCGTATTTAGCAACTATATGCCTTTATTTTTGCATTTGTCAACAAACAGAAAGTTGAGTACGTTTAGGCTAAATTTTACGTAATATTTGGTTTAGTCCGATAAAAATTGCGCGCTCGCGTATTCAGAAACTATATACCCTTATTTTTGCATTTGTCAACAAACAAAAAGTTGAGTACGTTTAGGCTAAATTTTACGTAATATTAGGTTTAAGTCCGATAAAAATTTCGTTTTCGTAATTTTTTTTTCTTTATTTGCATTTGCTTATCTGTACCAAAAATTCAGAAATGAGTAAAGAGAATGCAGTCACAAAAATCTCATTAAATTAAAATCTGTAACTTTTAGTTTTTTGCTAAATATTAAAGAAATGGCTCAAGATACAAAAAATCGGAGGGTCGCCTCCCCTGGGGGATAGGTTGACTGCTGCCCCACCCTGAGCCCAAAGCTGGCTACGCCCATGAATGTCACCAGGCTTCGAAAAGATTTTAGTAATTATACAATACGGCAGTCATATCATGCCACATTTATGAAATAATTTTTAAAGTGTCTTTTGTATCGTCCAGAAACAGTTTGTACGCAGTGTATGTTTGGAGCCCAGGTACGTATAGCCAATAGCCAAATTACCTATGCTGAAAAATGGGATTTTCGGCGTGATTAAAAAAATAATCATGACCTTAGAAAAAACTTATGACTCCTACTCAACATAAAAAACTTGGAACTCACTGTTCATCATCCCAGGGCACAGACACAGCATTCAGAGAGTACACACCAGACCTGATGACGGCGCGTCTGAAGGTGCGCTCCCACCACTACTGCGTGGACGCGTACCAGCTCGTCAACGGCTTCCAGTTCACGCCTGACTTCTTCTGCGCTTCTCTCAGGAACGGGACTAGGGATGCTTGCTTGGTAAGCTGGTGTTCAAAATATTATTCTATTATATTAATATATTAAATGTTAATAAAAGTTTGATACAACATACATAACATAACAGTTTGGAACATAACATTTGATATGAAGGAGAGGAAAGCAAAATAAATTATAGGAACCGCGTGAAATGGCTGTTGACTTAGCATGTTCAATTATGGAGGTAGAATTCCGTGGGTCGCGGCTTACGCAGCCGCGCGCGGCTTACGACAGTCGTCGGCCGCGCGCGACAATAGTCAACCTATGAAAATGTATGGCGCCGCTGCCGAGGCTCGCGACAGTCGCGCGCGGCCGACGAATTTCGTAAGCCGCGCGCGGCATTGTGTTGAAATTAGTAGATTTTGTTCGTCCGCTCCCTCTAGTCGAAGTGCTAATTGATATCCTTGAAGAAGAAGAGGATGACGTATTGCTGTGGCTGTACTATGAAAATAGATTACCAATCGACCCTATTTTTAAAAAGTAGAAATGATGAAGGATACTACCCAATACTGATTCAAAAGCATTTGTATTGTAATGAAAACAAAAGGAACTTTTGCCGACTAAATAAAAAACAATTCAATTCTGGTTTTACTAAAATTATATAGATGTTACTAAGCGCTAGACCATGTTGAGATGCATATGGCCGCGCGCGGCTTACGAAATTCGTCGGCCGCGCGCGACTGTCGCGGACCTCGGCAACGGTGCCATACATTTTCATAGGTTGACTATTGTCGCGCGCGGCCGACGACTGTCGTAAGCCGCGCGCGGCTGTCGTAGCCGCTATCCACGGAATTCTACCTTAAACAATAAGGCATACTCTCAGCAACGTCTGATGGAATAATAATTATCCACTGGGTTAGTTACATTAGGCACATAGCAGGTTCACAACTTTATATGCTGTAGTTTTCTAAGATTTGGAAACTGATCACCGCTCTAAAATTCTTTCATCTAAAACCAACGTTAAAATCAACTACTTACAAAAACAAAACACAATCGGCCTATCTAAAAGGTAACAGCAATACACATACGAAAGCCCACCTAACAAGAAACAATATATCTAAACATATTTCTCACACAACACGTTGCTATCAGTTCGACGCAGGCGCACCGGCTGTACAACAGAACCGGCTAATGGGCATCATGAGCTTCGGTCCTGAGCGATGCGGCCATGAGTATCAGCCTGCGGTCTTCGTCAAGGCTTTCTACTTCAGGTAAACTGAATCTACGAATATTTGGAGTCATTTTTTCAGGTTCTGGGATCAGTTTATCAAATGCTGTATTGGTTGCAAAAGTTATATATATGTCAGGTACTCAGAGAGTGTTCAGTTTGGTCATTAAGAATTAGCATCGTTATATTATAGTTATCATTAGCATAAATTAGGTACTTACCTAATTAGTAAAAATGTTAAAGCCATTAGCTTTCGAATTCTAAACACTGTGTATTTTGATATCTCTTAGTACTATTATCAAAAATATTACAAAGTACTATTTTTTAATGTGATATCATGATGATTAACGCTCAATTTTTCTCCGTGTGAGAGGAGGCCTGTGCCCAGCAGTGGGACGATAAAAAGGCTGTAATTACCGTGATGTTCGTAACTGATACTGAAATAACGAACAATATGTAAGTGGGTAGACGACCATATAAAGGTCGCCGGAAGACGCTGGATGCAGGTCGCCTCCAACGAGTATTTTGGAGATCTAAGGGGGAGGCCTATGTTCAGCAGTGGACGTCCTATGGCTGAGATGATGATGATATAAGTTTTTGTTAATGACACAGAGACTTCGTGAAAGCAACGATAGCATCGTACAAGACGACAGCTGAGCTGGTGGACGCCATCCAGGAGATCCACCCTGAGATAGTACCGCAGATGCCTCACGAGGGTCTGCACGTGGACTTGCCGCAGAAGATGCTGGATGACATGCACGCGATGGACACCGTCACCAAGCCGGACTCCAGGCACGACTGAGAGATGGTGTCTTAATAAAGAGTTGTTTCTGGAAGTTTCTTTATTTCAATTTCGTTTTCTGAATTTCACATATAAGTTTGCCCATTTAATGTATTTAATAAAAGATACATTCAAAGCCAAAAAAAAATATTAAAATTAGCACTTTTTCATGTCTTTTCGGCACTCCCAAAAACGCACCTCTATCTATTCTGGCTGGAAAGAAGAGACGGCGATGAACTTCCCAAATAAAAACTTGAACTGGTATTTAATTCGAATCGATTTTCTTCTGTTATCAAGAATTTTATACATAATCAGCTGTCTGTCCGTTTTTTTGATTTTGGTTACTAGAACCAGTAGACCAGAACAAACATTTGTGTGCGTCACAGTAACGTAAGGTACATACGAGATTTACATATTTGATGCACTACCAACACCACTAACTCATGATGACGCCTAACTTCTCCTGTCAATATTAACTTCATCTTTTATCACATAAACAATATAGAAGATAGTCACGTAACTCTAATCAAAGTTAGTAATATAGTAGTAGCATCCGTTTGCAGAGGAGATAAGATCTGATATCTAGACGCCACCGTGCCGTTCTCGTACAGGCAGCATCCAAAGTCCATTGGCAGTATCAAAATTGCAAAATACAAATAAAAATATGTGTACTATAAAGCAAAATAACTTAGACATCAAAGTATGCTTCAGCGAACACAGATTTTGCATACTGTATATTTTGAGACTTCAGTCAGGTACTTTGTAATTTAAATGGACTTTTGTCAGCTGCAAGCATCCAGACAGGGCCCCCCCCCCTGTCTGGATGCAACACCGTCGCTTAGAAGATACCACAGGATAGTCACCAAAGACCGGGTATTATATATACCCATTAAGTCAGGGTAAGAAAAAAAGTGACTTTTGTTGGTGATCGTACTTTCCTTCATCGGCCCAGGTATGTAAGTGCTTCCAGTATATTGTACCGGTTAGGTTACAGTTCCAGAACTTCCTGAGTTAAACATTGAACGACTGCATAACGGACTTCATAAGACTTGTTGTTGGTACTTGGTAGTTGTTATAATTTCTGGCTTCTATGTGTCTTGTAAAAAGTTCAAAGATTTACTAACGAGAGTTGAGAACCGCGTGCTTTTTAAGGCTCTAACTTTTTGTGAACTGTAAACAGTAAGCTGCAAAAAATGCCGGTGAATGCCACATCTACGTCATGGTACAAAGTCTAATAAATTTTTGTGCTCTGGTACTTGTACCATTGCAGATGTTTATTTATTCAACATGTATGTAATTATAACTCCATCTTCGAAAATTCTTTCCCTAGGTTATTCTAATGATTGGGCAATCAAAAACCCCCGTACCGGGATTTTCTAATACTTGCCAAATCAATCGACCAAAATTACAAAGAAGCTGTGAAAAGGATTTCAGGTTTTTCCGCTTGAGGTTACCTGAATAAGTAAATATTTAAAACATTTCACAAAGAAACCCATAGAAATTATTACCGGGCACGGTTCCGTACTAGGGACTTTCAAGAAAATCTGCATCCAAAATTAATTCAATCTGACTCCCAGGAGCCCTCACGATAAGAAACTCCCATCTAACAATATGTAGATCTATACCTTTATACATGCCTACTATCTATTGTCTTGATCAATCGTAGTCAAGCAGGCGCCAATTCCTGGAACAATCGAATTAATTCCAATAACTGCCAATACAAACAGGAAAACTAGCCATTGATATCAATGAAGACATCTAATATGGCACCAACATATCATGTACGGAATCATTCATGTCTTCTGTGAAATCAAAGGGAAACCCACTGATCGAATGCATTACTACCAATATTAGGTCCTCCCCTAAACAAACACAAATAACCTTTATGTTCAACCTTTCAAGGTCTATAATCGCTTAAATCATTACCTAAGAACGGTCAACGAAATCGGTCAGCCGGTACGACGCCAAAACTTCAGAGCGCATGATAAAATGTATGGCACGTGATTTTCAATTCTATTCCTGGGTATTAGGGATCATTTAAGGAAAACTGATGGGTATGACATAACGTTGTGTCCGCATAACTGTTAGCGTACACATGCTCATGATTATAGGTTATAAAAAGTAGTCGCTTGACAGACGTCAATTGAAACGCAAGCGCACCAAGAATAATCGCGAAATTTTGACATTTTCAATGAAAACGTGAACCGCGAAATACGAAAAGTGATAACAGAACATCGAATTCTGTCATGAATCTATTTTTAGTGATAGTGTCTAAAAAATAACCTACAAGCGACTTTGTTTTTTTTTCGTAATACCTGACACGGCGCCCGGAATATATTCAGCCATGGACCGGCGGAAAAACGAAAGTAGTTCGAAAAAGCAGATATTGACTGCTTTAGTTGGTGAGTTTATTTCAAGGGTATATTAATTAAAATATGTATTACTATTATTGTATTGTTTGAAGAATGTCTGGTTGTAATGGGTGTCACGTTCAACTGACGTATTCTACCGATGCCATAGGCTGCAATTGCTTACCTACAATGTCAAAAGTAAACCGACCAATGACAGAGCAATGCAGTCAGAATATTTTAATTATAATTAGGATTGCACTTTAGATGCACTGTGCAACATAACACCGTTGTAAATGGAATGTAAACAATTATTTATTTAGAAACTTTGAATCAGCTGAGCTTAACGTATAAACAAGTAGATTATTTATTTACTTACAACTAACACATTTATTTAGAAAGGTACTATATAGGTAATATCAAGTTATACAGATAGTCTAGGACAGGAAAATTACAATATTAAAATAATTACAGAAATACCTAATGATCAAAACTAAAATCGTAAATCATGAAAGCCTAACGTTAATATAACATAACGTTCTACCAGGAAATAATTAACTATGTAGGTAGATGCTTCCATTTTAAAAACATTTTTACCATGCTAGAAAGGTACATTTCTACCTAGCCCTTTGCAAAATCACCATGTAGCCGTTACATACTTTACAATTTACGTCCAATCACTGTGTAAGCAATAACCTTTCAAAATTTAACACCTTCCTATTAGGCTTTCTATTCTATACTGAAAACAATATAGATATTGCAATTTGAACATATCTGACAATATTTGCGTAAAAAGAAGGCCGAAACAATGGTTTAAAAGATCTCTTAACTACTTTCATGTATAACCATGCTATCATCTTAAATAACTATGAATTGAAATTGCAACAGTAGTTAATTTAAACCGGTATCGAACTGGGAGCCATCCTCAAAAATACATAAACCAAAAACATTAAAAATAGGTAAGTATAAAATAAAGAAAAAGGTATCTGTTGGTAAAAAAAAGCATCTCCAACAAGCTTTTCTTTTTTTGTAATATCTTACGACCTTGCTGAAGGATTGAAGAACCGAAGTAAATAAATATTCATTGAAATTAAATGAAAAGTTAAACAACACAGCAATTACCAGAATAAATAAACAATTTATTGTAAAAGGCATACATGTCACTATTAATTATCAACTATATAAGATATTTTATTTCATGAAAACTGAAATAAATGCAAGTCACGCCACTGAATCATAAGCAAACGCAATATTTTCAGTAGTTGCAGCATAGTTCCGCGTAATTTATCATGAAAACAATAATAATTGCACAGCTATGTTACACCATTTTAACAACTTTAATGGAAGAATTAATTAAAACTAAAATAATACCTACTACAATAGTACCGACCCCGTGATTAAAGCTCAATCCTTCTCCGTGTGAGAGGAGTCCTATGCCTAGCAGTGGGACGATAAAAACGCTGATGACCATGATAGTACCAATGTTTTTCGAGATAATAATATGTTGGAAGGAAAAGCACAAATCTTTTTAACCCAAGATTCAAAAAAAGGATTATGTGTGTGTCTACCGCACCTTGTCTCTTAAACGGCTGACCTATTTGGATGCGGATTGTAAGCTGTTTTGTCAACAAGGACAGCTTAGCATTGATAAATACGTTAAAAGCAGATACCTAAGTAGAAATGTATCCCTAACATTTTTAACTCAGCCTCTTTAAAATTCTTCCAGCAACCATCCCAACGTTCACATACGGCATCCAGATCGGCTGGCTATCTCCCATGGGCCCACTGCTCAAGTCTGCATCAACGCCTGCTCAAGCGCCGCTCACTGATAGCGACATCTCGTGGATGGCCGCCACACTACCGCTCGCCGCCATTACTGGGATCCCGTTCTTTAGTTACGCGTCTGATCATATTGGGAGGAAGATCTGTGTGATATTGGTGTCATTGTTGTCTTGTGTAAGTATTTATTTTATGTCAAAACTGTAGACAATTTATGCAAGAAAAGATTTGAAAGTCCAGTGCTTTCACACTAGTGGATTTTCCGTTTGGCTTTTCCGAACGGATCTCACGCGCGTCACAGTAAACATTTGACAACCACTGGTTAAAAAGCTGAAACGGGAAAACATGAGACAGGTTTTTCTCGCTCGGAATGTGTCGCGCGTAAAATAAACGCGGAAAATCCGCTGGCGTGAATGAAAGCAATGTTACTGCTGTTTCATCCGCACCCCATCGAAAGTACTTTAGGCACCTGGATAAAAGTAGCCTCTAGTTTCTCTATCGATAAATAAAAATCTGCTAAAACATGTAATTGGTTTCTAGTTACTTGTAGCTTAAGTAGTTTTTGTAAAACTGTTTGTTTTCCGAATAAAATAAAATAAAAAATCTCAAACAACGAAAAAAAAACAAATCGGAAAAGTGACTACTGCTTTTAAGCAAACCAACAAACTCTTCAACTTTATAATATGTATAAGTGTAGATAAATGAAAATACCTATACACATACGACGTGGACGATAAAACGTAATCTGCTGCATCGAATATTGTCTAAGTAAATACAAAGAACTAAGCCTTACGTAGATCTTCTAAGCATACTTACATACATAAGTACTACGTAGATAAATATTTGTTTTACATAATAAATGTTCGACAAACTTGTTTTCGCAGAAGATAGTCGGAAGGCCATGTACTTGAATATTGTAGGTGTTTCTAATAATGAGTATCGTTTAAGAAATTGGCTAATTAGAAGGTAATTTATGATGCATCGATGCTTGAGTGCTATACCCTACAAATAGTACCTATAATACAATTTGTATGAGACTAGATTGTATTTTGTCTTAACATGAGCTATGCTTGCAGAAGCGTTTTGAAATCCTAAAACTTTAAAGACCTATGGGTATTATAGGGCATTGGGCGGTGATGCTTCAAATGGTGCCATATTTTAACGAGAAGGCAAATCAATAAGTAATTGACGTTTTAGTAACCTAACAAAAAGTATCTAAGTAATTTAATACAGTAGTTATAATCTAAATAAATCTGTTCTCCCATTACAGATATCATGGACAATAAAACTAACAGCGATCATGCCATCAGCGCTCATCGCAGCGAGAGCAATAGCCGGCCTCGCGGCAGGGGGGTGCTTCGTAGTCGTGCCAGTCTACGTCAAGGAAATCTCCGAAGACACACTACGAGGGGCCTTGGGGTCCCTGAACATGACTGTGTGTAAACTAGGGGTCATATTCGTGTATGCCGTCGGAATGGCCGTCTCGTATCAAGTGAATCAAGCTGTGTATTTGGCGGTGGCGTGCGCACATGTGGTCGTGTTTTGTTTTATGCCGGAGTCGCCGAATTATTTGTTGAAGATTGGGCAGGAGAAGGTAAATACTGGGTTTATGTTTTATTTTAGAGGTCTTTCAAATTCATAAATTAACGAATATCTAAAGATTTATTGGTATTCTTTCAGCGTATTTACAGTATATACATGGCTAGTACGCAAGCGTGTGAAACTAGTCGCGAATAGATTGGAATTCACTTTTTATACAAAGTCTTCCGATGTATACAGCAGCAGTACGCAAATACTCGCATATATTTTGTAGTGGCCAAAGTAACTTGCTTTGTTCCATACTATACAGTGCTAGTCCGCATGCAAACTAATCGTGTACACAATGGAATAGGCGCGAAAAACTTTACGATTCCAATCTATTCGCGAGCAGTTGCATGCTGCCATTTTGATTAAAACACGACCTAGCATTTAATGTTAATTTAAATATTAATAATGCTCGTAAATTCAATTTCTTTTTGTATATTTTTTAAACAAGTTGATTTTTTATGGGAAATATAAGTGCAGCCACAAAATTATTTATTGAACACATGATTAAGCTTCTAATTTTACAACATTATTTATACATTGTCATCTAATTTACTAACTTTGCCATTTATAACCTTCAATTAAAAAACATTGTATTAAAAATTGAAGTTAGTGACGAAAACGAATCGCTGCGAAACCGACTCCACGTAGTCTTGTCTGCCCTACCCCTAGAGTGCAATTCAAAACCGCGTAGGCGCGGAGGGGCGAGGCGGCCTGCGAGCTGAGCCGCAGGTAGTTTTAACGCTCGCCGCCGCGGCTGAGTCTGGCCGGCAGAGCCGGCCAGCAAGCCGAAGCTGCGGTGGTGAGCGTGAAAACCATCTGCGACGATAAGCTCGCATGGGACCGCCGGAGCCCCGCAGCACCGGAGCCGTGACAGCAGCTATGCTTGTTGCATGTTGCTTGCTTACATTTTAAACGTACTGAGTTAAAAAAAACCGGCCAAGTGCGAGTCGGACTCGTGCACGAAGGGTTCCGTAAATTACAGTTAAATCAACCTATCTCAAAAACTATAAGAGATACTTTGATCAAACCAAAAATCCTTGAAAGAGTTAATTAGCATGCATCACCTCTATTTTTTTTAGAATTTTATACCCCGTAGTTATAAAAATAGAGGGGGGGGGACATACTTTTTACGACTTTGAGAGCTGATATCTCAAAAACCGTTCACTTTAAGAAAAATGTTTTTTAGAAAACTTTATATCATTTTAAAAGACCTTTCCATTGATACCCCACACGGGTATGTACATCGAAAAAAAAAATTTCATCCCTCAGTTACATGTATGGGGGGCCCCACCCCCAATTCTTTTTTTTACTATTTAGTGTCATATTTTTGTAGCGGTTCATACAACACATATTCCCATCAAATTTCATCACTGTAGTACTTATAGTTTCCGAGTAAATCGGCTGTGACAGACGGACAGACGGACAGACGGACAGACGGACAGACGGACAGTCGGACAGACGGACAGACGGACATGACGAAACTATAAGGGTTCCGTTTTTGCCATTTTGGCTACGGAACCCTAAAAAATTGGAAGCTAATTAAATATATTTTATGGTGTCATTTAATAGTATTTTAGAAGTTTACTGTTAGAATGCATGCTACAAATTTAGAAAATATGCTAAAAAAAATACAGCCGAATTGAGAACCTCCTCCTTTTTTTGAAGTCGGTTGAAAATAACCATCATGCTGAGTTGTATTTAGAGTGGTTTACTTAGAAGATACTAGTGGCTAAGATAGTATTATTTAGATGCTCGTTAATTGTGGCTGACTTAGTAATTTAGAAGGCAACATACATTTTTGGGGGCGAATAATGATATCAAAAAGAAGCCTGTTTAATTAGCACCCTAATAAACAAACCGAGATTTAAAAGTCTTTTTTATTTAATGCTTTACCTAATATAAATTTTGTATAGTTAAATTTGACCGTGTATAAATTGGAATGATGCATGTGCACGTCTAAGCTACGAATTATACTCGAGCAGTACGCAAAATTCGTGTATACTTTGAAATCACAAATTAAAAAACAGCATTACAAAATATCAGCGAGCAGTTTCCTATGGATGCGTTTTGGCTATGTACACTCTGTAAATACGCATTCTTTCATGAGAAAATTTAGACAACACCAGTCACTAGAGGTTTATAACAATAACAAAACATAACAATAGCCATATAGAGGTAGATTAGATAACAAAAGCGTATTTTACACAAGATGTACTCATAAAATATTTAATTCGAAAACACGCATCCTCTTTTCCAAACCTCAAATACTCCGACGTTGTTCCAGAAAGCTGCCAAAACAATATCCTGGCTGCGGAGCCTGAACAAGAACCACAAGGTGGTGGTGGAAGAGATCCTCAAGCTGAAGGAGGAACAGCGCCAGTTCGAGGAGACCTCCCGGGTGTCACTGCTCAGTGTGGGTAAAGTACGAACACAAGCAAAGGCCAAAACAGTATTACTTTGGCTGAAGATAATAATGTGCCATTAGACAATAATAAGATACAGGTTGAATAAAATATGACATAAATTGTCGTAGATAGAGCTAAGTGAAAAAGAAAAATTAAGAAAGCTGACCCCACCATTATGTGACATACAGCAGGTATAGCAGGAAAGCAAGAAACAAAATAAGAAGATAACAAAAGCGAAGATATTAGGAGTTGTTTGAGTTCCTCTTTCTGGTAACAAACATAAGGGCGTAAACACACTTTCAAAACATGACGCCACACCAAGTCCAATACTGAACACATGAGGGTACTAACCTCTACCATACATTTAGTAGGTTCACAGTCATATAGACTAATCGCTATGTGATCATATGCGACACTACGGGTTTACATACAGTTGAGGTAGATCGACGTGGCGTCGCGTTTTAATAGTATGTTTCCACCCTTACGTTTATCATCAGGAAGAGAAACCAAACAACTCCTCACATCAGTCTCATATCTTCTTATTGTCTAATACCACATAATTATCTCCAGTTAAAGGCCTATTGTTTTCCTAACTACGTTATAAAACTTAGTACTCAAGACTCTTGCAATAAAATGAACAAACATACTGGCTAATGGCTTAATTGTTCTTCGCACATTTGATTAGACTGGTAATATAATCTCGTCGTTAAGATTAACTCTTGCCAATCTGTGTTGAGGTATCTGACCATACAACATGGCAGAAAATTCTAAAGATTAGGTGTAGAAATAGAACAATAGTATATTATTTCCATGAAGTACAGAAGCCGACCACTACATATGTATGTAGCTCGAAAAAGGTTCGGGGCATGATGATGAAGTACAGAAGCCATCACGTCAAGATTGTTCAATCTGTAAAATATTCCCAACCAACATTGAATCTTATACTTTGGAGAAAAAGTTTAAAATCTTTAAAGACATTTGTCAGATTGTATTAGGTTGTTGTGCTAGGGATTTTTACTTATTAAATCGACGCATACATAAGGACCATTTTTACAAGTCGTTACGGGTAGTCAGAAGCCAGAAAGTCTGACACCAGTCTAACCAAGGGGTATCGGGTTGCCCGGGTTACTGGGTTGAGGAGGTCAGATAGGCAGTCGCTTCTTGTAAAGCACTGGTACTCAGCTGAATCCGGTTAGACTGGAAGCCGACCCCAACGTGATTGGGAAAAGGCTCGGAGGATGATGATGACATAAGGACCATTTTTCTCCCTAAATTAATAGCAACTTAAATAACTCCTTACTTACTCCACAGTCCGCGACCGCACGACATTCTCGGCGCTACGCATGACGCTGGTCCTCATGGCGATGCAAACGCTCTCCGGGTGCTTCGCCCTCATGAACTATGCAGCTGATGTGTTCCACCGCGCCGGCACTCAGTGGAGCCCTAACACGCTCGCGCTGGCGGTGGGCTCACTGCAGTTGGCGGGGTCTTTCTTTACAACTGTCTCTATTGAGAAGTTTGGGAGGAAGGTAAGATACATTTTTCGTTGCGGTACAATTTTTGTAACTTATAGTTAGTTACCTACCTGTTTGAACATAAGTGTTATCTATACTAATATTATAAAGCTGAAGAGTTTGTTTGTTTGTTTGTTTGTTGGAACGCGCTAATCTCAGGAACTACCTACTGGTCCGATTTGGAAAATTCTTTCAGTGTTAGATAGCCCATTTACCGAGGAAGGCTATAGGCGACTTTTTATCCGGGTTCGTGCAGAGGTTTCCACGGGATGCGCTTGAAACCGCTGGCAGAAGCTAGTTACATATATGTATTATAAACACACATAACGAAATTCCGGTATGTCTATAATGTCTAGACGATATGGTGGTAATTGTACCTATAACAATGACCACGCCTTTTTAAATTAACGTAGGTACTCTTAAAAAGTAAATAAATTAGTTAAGAATACATGATATCAAAGTTGGGTTCAATAAAGATCAAGTCAATAAAAACGTGATTACTAAAAAGAACTTTAATACAGGGAAACAATTAACTAGCTAGTTTATTTATAAAATCTGTCCAAGGACAAAAGCCGTTTTCATCTGTGTTACACCACTTTAATCGTATTAATACAATTTCTGGAGGATATTCCAAAGACAATTTAGTCCCAAGCCTTAGCTGTGACCAGCTTGGATATACATGTTCTACTTTCAAATAATCTTTTGTACCATCCGTCCATCTTTGAAACACGAAACTCCCGCCAATCGGGTACTTTTCAAACTGATTTGGTAAAACTACTTCTTCAAACCCTAAGTTATTTGCAATAGAGTTCATATTATAATCATGACCGATCATCAGCACCAGCTTAGCTATTTTGTCAACGTTCTTAAACGTATCACTCAAATACTTCATGAGAGGCCCTCCGATATCTTTCGCCACCGTTGTATATCGTATGTAGTGGTCCTGTCGCGTAATTTCAGTCAATAACTGCCATTTTTCTGGTGTCGTAACTTGTCCCCACGCAATGTTTTGTAAAGGTAGACCATCATAGTAACTCATTGTGAAAGAATCTAATACAGAGTTGGTAATAAACAGTGGTCCTTCGACCCACATTTCCTTACCAACTGAGTAACTTATTGTGTTATTAGCTGTGCTCAAGTCGCATATCCCGTCATTCTTGCAAATGTCCGAACTTTCAATCTCCAAAATCTTATTCATTTCCCTAAAAGCTGGTATCAGTTTATGGATGCGTTCCTGTAGTTTCCTACTCACTTCTTGAACCACTTTTTCTCTATACTCCTCAGTGGTGTTACGTATAATAGGTGTGAACATAGGATCGGAGCCTGATATGTTTCTATGGTGAACAGGCACGTTGCAGCCTTTGAACATGGAGTCGAGAAAGGCCCGCGCGGTCGCCTTGGTCCTGTTGATTGAGTTCGTGAACGCATACACTGTGTCCTCACCTGGACAGCCTTCAGGAAGAAACTGTTCCTGGTCAAACCACTGTCGGAAATATTCTCCGATGTACCCTTCTAAATGGGCTCCTTTAGGGGTCAAATCTCCCCTCTGACCTCTCCACACTGGCCAGGTTTTAGCCGTAAATCGCGGAAGGAATTCACCCAAAGGATACCGCACATTATGCCGACCGAATATCAAAACTTGTTTCAATTTCAACTTCGTCACATCTAAACCTTCACATAAAATGAACAATAAAACTAAAAATTGTAACTTCGGCACCATTTTTATCAACTTTTGTTTATAGTTCGAGCACTTGGTTCGTAATATTTTTATTCTTAATTTCAGTAGTAGGTAGTTCACATGTCTGGAGGTTAAACAAGACTAGTTTATCTTTAATATGAATTTGGCACGGTAGGCAAACTTGTTGTTCAATAGCGTGACTTTAGATCTTAGATATTATGTATTATAATTATTGGGAAGCCAGTTGGACCGGATCGTTAGAGTAAGACGATACTGATTGGTGACTAATGAAACTGGTTACCGCCTAAAATACGATTAACTATTGTTCAATGATTTTCCGCCAATTCACACGCAATACAAAGTTTTAATTCCATCCACGCGATGCATTATCTTCTTTGAGTTAATTAGGTACGTTTCACAGTGAAAAATGGAAACTGAAGAATACACACAGTAAAAGACTAGACATCTATACTAATATTATAAAGCTGAAGAGTTTGTTTGTTTGAACGCGCTAATCTCAGGAACTACTGGTCCGATTTGAAAATTTATTTCTGTTTTAGATAGCCGATTTATCGAGGAAGGCTATAGGCTACTTTTTATCCCGGTACGGGAAGTAGTTCCCACGGGATGCGGGTGAAACCGCTGGCAGAAGCTAGTTCTACATAATTAGGTAGTTTGAGTAGACACTTGTTCAAATCTTGATAGGAGTTGATAGGAGATTTTATGTAAAATATCAGTTTAAAAATAAAATGCGACTAAAAAATCAATGTAAATATAGTAATAACAGTTAATCATTTAGAGCATTACTTAATACTTTGATATGTACCTATTAGCGTAAAAAAATTACCTTTAGTTAAGAGCCTATTCAAATGAAGAATGGAGTATTCCTACTACCGTTTCATTGTCTTATTAGTTACGTCAATATAATTATAAATATTAATAACTATTGATTAGGTATATTGATTTGAAATTGAACTAATCACAAAGCAATTTTTCTAATATAATCATCGGCACGAATCTTGAGCGCTGACCTTCACCTGCGCAGAAGTAATTTATTTGGTCCCTTTTGAGGTATGAAGTGAGGCGCGGGGGCGCTGTAAAGCGGTGATTGGCCTGCAGCGCATCGCGTCATAGCCGTCACTCGGGATTGGTTCTTTGCGATTCGACGGTAAAAAAATGCCTGGAATGTCCTAAAATACCATTATTTGCTTTCAGATACCCCTAGCCTGCAGTTCCCTAGTGGTATCAATATGTATGACAACCTTAGCCACTTGTTTCTTACTGGGTAGCGGCGTGGCTAGCTGGCTGCCGGTCGTGGCAGTGTGCGTCTGCATACTGGCCTATGGGGCTGGACTGGCCCCGGTACCTATGGTTATAATGGCCGAGGTTTTTACGTTTCAAGTAAGTTTGAGACTTTTAACGAATTTTTCGAAGATTAATAAAATACTGACTTACAGCCAGTAAGTTTCTTCATCAAAAGTAAAACCCAAAGTAATGTTATAAAGTAAAAGTAACGGTCAAATTCGTTTTTTCAAGGCTAAAGTAACAGCAAAACTAATAGATAAAATCGTGAAAAAACTAATTTGACCGTTAGGTACTTTTACTTTATGACATTACTTTGGCTTTTACTTTTGATGAAGAAACTGGCTGTTAATGATCTTTAATGAAATGATTTAAGAAAATCAATAAAACATTTATAGTAGGTACCTATTTAAAGAACAATTCGATAAATAAATAGGTGTGCATCTATTATAATTGGACATACTAAAACAGTACCTAACGCAACATTGCATGATAATAATGTAGCATATAATTGTACCTATAACATTGAGCTGTAAGGAAGTTCTGTTTGGTGAATTATATTTCATGTCAGTCCAATAACCTGCTTTTTTACTGACAGAGCCTTCCGCAAATTATCCGAAATTATTTATTTCTGAAGATGTAAATCACTAGCTGTTTCCCACGGTTTCACTTACTTCAAACGGGACTTCACAGAAAAAATATAGCTTATGTTGTTAAGGGATAGTCTAGCTTCCCAACAAAAAGTGAAATATTTTTTCAAATCGGTCCAGTAGTCAGTAGTTTCGGAGTCTTTAAAGTACAAACAAAATTAATTTTATTTTTAACCGACTTCCCAAAAAGGAGGAGGTTATCAATTCGGCCGGTGTTTTTTTTTTTTTTTTCTATGTTTGTACATCGATTACTCCGAGGTTTATAGACCGATTTACGTGATTCTTTTTTTGTTCGACTCTGAATAGCTGCCAGTTGGTCCCATAGTCATCAGGTCAGGATCTGATGATGGAAACCCTGAGAAATCGAGGGCAACCTTCGAAAGTTGTAGGCATACATAGGGTAAAAACTTGACACTCAGGTGTACGCCTAAGGGTCAATTCCCACTGAAAGAGCAGCGGCCGGCAGCGGCCGTAATTGCAAGGGATTGAGCGCGAGCGCGGCGGGCCGCGCGGCGCCGCACCGCGCCGCGCTCTTACATTTTCCGTGCTCTTACGGCCGCTGCCGGCCGCTGCTCTTTCAGTGGGAATTGACCCTAAAAGCACTATTCAACAGTGAAGATTTGGAGCTGATCTGATGATGGAAACCAGAGAGGGTCGAGGGAACTCGACAACTGAATATGTAAACTACCTCGTGTTTGGGCTTAAATTATTTGTATCGACAAGACCTTTGCAACAGTGCCGGTTTGGAGCTGACCTGATGATAGAGACCAGAGAAAGTCGAGGGAACTCGACAACTGAATATGTAAACTACCTCGTATTTGGGCTTAAATAATTTGTATTGACAAGACCTTTGCAACAGTGAAGGTTTGGAGCTGACCTGATGATGGAGACCAGAGAAAGTCGAGGGAACTCGACCACTGAATATGTAAAATACCTCGTATTTGGACTTATATTCTTTGTATTTATGAGAACTTCCCACTTGTATGGATAGTGACAACGATTCGTATCACTGAAAAGCTTTAAATAAATAAAAACTTTTTTACAAAAAAATTAAACCGGCAAAATAAACTTAGTAACATCCATTAGACACCGACTTCTAGGCCGATGCACCTAAAAATAGTTGTTTTTTTTGCTTTTTAGTGTTTTGGGAAGTCGGTTTAATTTTTTTGTAAAAAAGTTTTTATTGTTATACATAGTATAATTGAGCATAGAAATATAGATGACCAATTTCAGCAAAATATTCAAAAAAACACTCGCCTAATTCCAGGTGCGCGCACGCATGGCAGGAGCATCAATGGCGTTTTCATTCTTCTGCAGCTCAATGACAGTTCTCTTCTACACGCCCATAGCCAACCAGTTCGGGGCTTACGTCGTGTTCTATACTTTCGCGGCTGTCACTCTATTTGGGGTGGTCTACACTGTATTATGGGTACCAGAAACTAAAGGAAAAAGCTTGGAAGAGATACAGAAGTATTGGAAAAAGACTGAACCTGTTTTTGTATGATTACCTTCCCTTGAATTTTTCTTGTAGACTTTGTTGAAAGGTGTAAATACATTCCTTATTTGAAAGTCCTTGGTTGGCCCAAGCGTGTTGTAGGTATTATGAAAATTTTTATGATTTTGTAAAAAAAAAATGATGGTGTGTGTGAAGGTTGAGAAAATATCATAGTAGGCCAGTCATTATTTCCTTGTACCTCACTCCTTGTATCTCATAATTCTTTTTCGTTATTTTTTTAAATATGAATATGTTAGTCCATTTTTAATATGTATGGGTATTAAATAATTCTAAAAGTATTAAAGAATTAGGTAAACTACACTTACCAGTATTTTGGAGTACAAAAGAACTTTAATTGGATAAGAATAGAAAGATAAAGTACCTAAGTACTTGCTAATTATTAAATTAACCTTTTGAACGCCAATGTCGGCTATAGCCGACATGAGCAAGCGTGCCCTGTGCGCCAACGACGGCTATACTCGACAAAAAACAGGTCGCAGAAAAATACAAAATAAACCTATTAAATCATTACTTTTATGTATTTTTTAGTAGATATTTAATTAAGATTTTCGGGCTTGGCGTACAGGGCATAGGAATACCGATATGGCGTGGCGGTGAAAAGGTTAAAATAATGCAATCTCATTAAACTGGTTATTATAATGTAAATTATGAAGTTACTATAATATGAATTTATTTATTTGTAAAAATGTAGTTCTTACAGATAAGATTGAATATATCGATTCCTAGTATTTTTTATACACATATAATATCAGTTTTGTAAATATAGAATTGTATGGTGTTTGGGATGAGAGGATGAACTTTGTATATTGTAATGTTATGGGTTAACTAAGACTAATAAAATGAAAAACTTGCGTATAATAAATGTATGTCTATTTATTGTTATCAGTGAATACGAACTAAACCTCTTAGCATAAAGGTTGTGACAGGTAAACCAAATGGAACTTTTCAAATGGAAAACCACCAAGAAATGTGTTTATTATTTATTTTTGATACATAACTACAGAGAATCACTGCGACAGTGGAGCGAGCGCTGTGTCGCTAATATTTTCCGTTTTTGGTACACCTTAAATTAAATTTTATGAATAAAAAAGTTATGAATTAATGCCGGTCTTGCACGAATGTTCTGGACATCGGAGCGGGGTGAGCGAACCCTATAGTAACTAATCAAATAAATGGTACATGTCTTTACTTAGAATAAATAAACTATTCAATATGTCCTTATCATCAGATCATACAGGGTAAATGTATTTCAAAAATCTGTGACCTTATTGACCTCAAGTTATCAAGCAGACGGAGCGCGTGTGTAGCTACAGGGTTCAATCTCCGATAAAAACCTACAATTGATATTTAGAATAATATCACGAAAAATTAAATTATTTTAGTTGACGAATACCTAAATTAATAGGCCGGTATCTGAGATACGTCACACGTAAATAAAAATACAAAAGGCATATAATTGTTCAATATTTGATTGAGTTTTGTGTCAACGTAATTTAAAACATAATCTAGAATTTTGTTGATAAAAAAACGTGTTATAAACAGTCGTATCTCAGAGACAGGACAAAATCGACAACACACATAATTATAACCTTAAAATTAGCCGCTACGATGACCACAGACTAACCGAATATGTCCAACTGTCATTACAAGATACTGCAGTCAACATTCGTCCTCTTTCGAGGTCCAAACTATACATTAATCATAATAATGAAAAAATAAGAGACGCTCATCGACCAGCCGAAATGAAAATTATAACTAAAAACAACGAAAAAACAAACATCAAGATATTAAACTTATCGATTAAAATCTATAATACAGACTCATTATCTCTATTCTTAGATCGTTTTAGTTTTTCAATCCTGGATAAGTCCGATCAGTTTTAAACACCACAGCTTACCGGCTGTATTTTCGATGATACGATTTTAGGAGCATATTATAAGACCTATTAACATTATTTTTAACTTAATCAATTACCAAATGTATCAAGTGTAAATAGGTCTTTTAATAGCTATTTATTCTTAGTTTCGGTTTTTATTATCAGTCACATAATAAAGAATTGACTGCCTATTATTGTTCCTTTCATTTTGCCAATACTACCCAAACATTTATGTATATTGGGAAAGAAAAGAGAAAAGCAAATTAGGAACTCTGAAAGGACTTTAAATAAATATCATAGCGATAAATAGAATTTATTATTGATGAAAAATATTAGTTTTTTTATGCATGACGTGATAAATATTATGCGAAGGCCATTAGAAAATTTTATTGAGCAATTTATTAAGAAAATTATATGCATAAACACTTAGGTATATTGCAAATGAGCTGTCAGATTTTATTTATGTGTTCAATAATTACATATTTCATTGTTAGTGAACGTCATGTTTTTTTATTGCACTAATTATGCCTCGATTCATTATTTGTGCATGTATAATAATTTGAAGGGCACTAACTTTGTAAATATTTATAGTGTTGATTTACCTGGATTTTACAATTCTGAAAACAGCTTTTGTAGAATTAGAATGCTGTTATGCGAATCGATCTAGCTTTTCAGTTATTTGCAGATCATATTTGTCGTTGGTTTTATATTGCCATTTGAAAAATGTCTACCTGAGGACTTGATTCTTAACCAAGAGGCAATGATTTGTAAAATATATGTTTTATGTTTGAAAATCGTTCATAATAATGAATATTTACATTTCCATGATAACTTGTTTTATGCAAATGGTCGTGGCATGAGATATTGAAAAAATTAAAGATGATGTAAAACTGGAAAATATTTTAAACATAGAATAAATTTGCAATTAGTTGAACACCAAGATTTATTGGTATGGACTACTATTTCTTTTCCGAATCTACGACTTATTTTACAGGAAAAAAATAATTACTGAAGACTTGAAAAACAACGAAGCTAGTTTTTATGAAAGGAACAGACACCCACAATTAAATTAATCCCACGCCAAGGCCACAATATTATACCCGATTTAATGGCACTTTCCTTCAACGATATTCACACCACTTAGCCACTACAAAACAAACCTTATTCCTAAAGAAATAAAGTTTATTTCACAATGGTGAAATGGCTAATATATTCCTACAATAACGCCAAGTGAAGTATTAATATTGAATGAGTAACGAACGATAAGTTTCCATTCACTCGTTCAATGGTTAGGTGTAAATACGAGTAGCCAGTCTTCATAAGGTTAGCTTATAACATACATGACTCGAGTTTTGTCCTAGTTTTTTGTCTGAACACTCAGATATTATGACGATATCAATCTCTTTTCATCTCTCTCCGGTGGTGTCGGATTGTCATCCCGTCGGTCTATGAGAGTGCACCTGTGTCTGCGCAAATGCTTGTGCACTATAATGTATCCTGCGCAGCTGACTGATCTCCGTAGAGAGAACGCCGTCATTATTATTACGACTTAGTCTTATCAACATTTTCCACCTTCATAATCTCTTTCTCTCTGTCTGTGTAATTCTGTACGTGAAAAGGCCTTTCCACATACAAATTATTGTATGAGAGAAAAGCCAGCAGAAAGCAAAAACTGTGTATAATATCTGAGTGTAAAGAACTAAGGTAGCAGTTGAATGTTGAATACCTATAAATTGTGTTAATAAATAATGAACTTGATTTACAAAAATGTTAGTTTAGTTTATGCCTCATAAAAAATTCTTAATTGGCAACACTTCTAGAAAATGGCAAGGTTTGTATGGGAAAAAATACCGACGTTAGAAATATATCTAAGCTGTCAATCTAGTATGAACCCTATCAATCTCAGAATAGACTTCCAAATACAAAAATCCATTAGAATCTTATTTTTGTTTGACATTTCAAATGTCAAGGAAGTCAGGCCTGAAAGTATTAGATTATAATGCTTAATGAGTATGAATTTAGGTATAGCAACGCAACTACTACCTCGTTGAGAATTGTCGATATAATAAAACGTCCATTTAACACTTTAAATGAGATTTGTATATTGATGAGTTGTCTACAAAGATTCAAGTGCCAACATTGACGATAGATAACCGTGACAGTACAAATGTTATTATCAACTATGTATTGAACTTTATACAAATGTAATTCATTAATTCAAGGGAGCTACATGGTTTAATTAATTTATTATATTTATATTAGGCTTATAGACCTCATAGTTCTATTCACCATAAAAATACAAACAGCAATTCAATATACATTTTGCTGCAGACATCGTAAGACACACATTTTACTTAAAACAAACAATATAACCAAAAAGACTAACCTAACATCAGCTTAATCAACTGTCAAATTCAACTGACAGCTGAATACAAACGTCAAAATCGATTGACAGTTTCATTTTTTCTTATTCATACAAATGTGAGTTTACTTTTTAAATTTCGTACATCTTATAGCTGGTTCTGACCAGCCAGCATGACGTCAAGAAGCTTATTGAAATGACTGGAGACCTACGTAAAGACCACATTTGTGGACATTCAGCCAAGATTTTTGGAACGAAATCTTTCTTTTTTTGGTCTGTAGTCGTTTCTAGAAGTTTCTTTCGTCGTAGGTATGGTTATCTATCGCTATGCTAGTACTTACTCGCTGGAAGTTCCAGCGGACGGCGGGTCTCAGTCGGTGACCGCGCGTTTCGCTTGAGGCTCTTCTAGCTCCGTTTCAGGGGGGTTCTCTAGGCCTGGTAGCTGGATCTGTGTGTCTGACGCTTCTGAAGGCTGGAGGAGAAAATCAGGTTTAGTTTGTGGAAATAAGCTGGGAGTACTGTATTGTGGTATGAGGTTGACAACTAAGAAGCCTTAAGAAATTAAAAAAATATGAAAATTATTTATCAATAAATTGATATTCGCGTCCACACTCGTAACAATAACAAGTGGTGTTACAAGAACCTATCTATTAACTTTCAAAAGCATTGCGTTTAGTGCACTTTTAATGGAAGTTTTTATTCAATTTGTACTAAAACTGCGGGACTCGGTACACGATATAAGCTATTTTACAAAAACTACACGTGACTCGCAAATACTGCGTTCACGAAAAATCCGTTAATTTAAACGAACACGAGTAACATTTATCTGTAACTGTTTTTAAAACTGATTCAAAGCCATAAAAAATAAAGGAATGGGTCTGTATGTGTGTTTATCGTCAAAATAAAGATTCAAATATATAAATACTTACATCAGTTATCATATATGTGATATCTAATATACTATTTTCTACTGTGTTTACCTTAGCATCAATACTCCCCGATCGTCCAACGGTATGCTTGGAAAACATCGTACAAGTAAATACATATACTATGTAGCTTAGTAAATATACATTATAAAGCAAACAGAGACAAACGGGGATAGCAATGTAAGTAAAACCTGCTATTTTAGGTACATTTCGATGGTGTATGTGTACTTGGAATATATTGTAATAGTTATTTATCAATGGTGCGTACTTGAACCCGAATGATGTTTTATATAAATGAGACAAATATATTGGAGTTTATACCTGTGTTCTTCATTATTTCTAAGTATATTAGTTAGAAAAGGGCTCCAATTAGTACATGACAGATTACAATGCTAAATGGAGCCAGTGCCTGAGACATAAGCTCTCCTTTTAAGGTAAAAAGAAATACAATCATCCGAATTTCGAACCTCCTCCTTATTCAGTTAAAATCCCTTTTTTATCGACCATGCTTTGCAACTTTTTATAAGGTTCAAATACACACACAGACAGCTGTTTGCCAACACATACAAGCACATTACATATCATTATAATACATAGTTATACTGTATGAGTGCTCACCTCAACATCGTTAGCGTTCTCTCGCTCGGGCAGCGGACGCGGTCGCTTCTTCAGCCGCGTGTTGTTGCCTTCCGTCGCCGCCTGGCGTTTCGGTTGGAACTAGGGGGAAAATAGGAGTAAAATTTAGTATTTGTTGGGAATTTCATAGGTAATTTTAGAGTTACCAGACAACATAAACGTCAATTTTCTTAAAACAACCGTATACTATAGTCAATTGTTTTAAAAAATGGGCGTTTGTATTGTCTGAATTTGTCTGTGAATATGGGTCGAAGTTCGTAATGGCTTCCGCAAGTGGATTCTTGTGAAACTGAAACTGCTTCACGCACCAGTACAAAAAGTAGTCCGTAACTTTCCTCAATTGTAGGCTATCTGATAGGTGTATAGTGATAGGATTAGAAGTCCCTGCAATCAGCGCGTTCAATTGCGGACTGCACAGGAGAAAGACTGACCCATTCAAAACCACCATATTCATGGAAGAGGTCGTATCTACGGTATCCGGTATTATAAACCGTCCCCAACATAGCAGGGACCCAATATAAAGGCATCCCCACACGTACCTGTAGTTCAGTAAGTTCAATGATTCCGCAATTGCGGATGGTGTATGACGAAGCACAAGACTTTGACCAATCCAAAACCATCGTATAGATAGACGGAAAAGGTCGTATTTACAGTATCCTATATTACGTATACTGTATCGCATATAGTAGCGACGTTCTCCAAACGTACCTGCAGCTCAGGCGGCAGGAAGATGCGCGTGTTGACGAAGTAGTCGGACTGCGGCGCGAAGTACATGCGCGGGATGCGCGCGTCCGACGGGAACTCGCGCAGCTCGAACGACGACGACCGCGCCCAGATCACCGACATCGCCAGGTCGCATACTGCCCACAGTTTCTGTACGGAGAAAGAAGATTTATTAAATAAACACCAGAAAAAAACATACAAAGAATAATTTTAAATTTCAAAGCACATATATTATAACATTAACTTTTAGAGAATGACTTTCGTTTTAATTTCGCGAGACAACAAATTGAAAGAAAAAAAAGATAACTTATTTATTTTCATCATCATCATCATGAGACTTGAATGCAAAATGCAATTCAACCAACACATATGCACATTATGCACATACAGAAAAAATTACACCATCTAAACCTCGTGCATATGCATAAAAGTTGACATGCCATAGAATGTCATGTAACGTTTCGAGTATATGGTTCGAGGTTGCATAAAATAGCATATGCATGAGAGTAGCATGCCATTTTTCCCCTACGTAACACGAGACAAAATCCTACACTGACTATAGAAGTTTTAAAGCTATACGTACATAATTGACAGTATCATCGTCCTCGTTGAGCGCGTCCTTGTGCGTCTTCATGCGGTCCACGAGGCTCTTGTAGAAGCCGTAGCAGTAGAAGTCGTTGCGCGTGATCAGCGGCTCCAGGATGAACCACAGGCAGTTCTTTACGATCTGCGGAGGAAAAAATTGTATTATTGAATGGTATTTAACAAAATAATTATCCTCTTTAATGAAGAGTAAAAACGTCATTATTGATGTGGTAAATTTAAAAATGAGGATTCGTGTGCACATCATTATTCACTACGCTTTTTGCGCCAAACCTAAATCATTGACAGAACATTCCTCTGCAAACATTTGAAAGGATAAAATTGCAACAACACTCCCAATTATCTTGATTATTTATTTTATTATGGTAAGCGGGGGGCGGTCCAGGCAGCTGTCATAACGAGGACCATGGGAGTGTCATTAACGAGCTGAGCTGCCTGTAGTATATTGGGCTAGGTTTCCGAACACAAACTATATGTTACCTTTTTTTTATGGTTAATCATGAAATGACTCCTCCCCTTCCGCTGTGGGTTAGCAGCGGTGAGGGAGTGACAGACACTAACTAAAACCCATCATGTACCTCCGTAGGCCTATTATGTACCAGGGCCGCGGTATCTCTTTCGAACAATCCCGCAGCTGGGGAGCTATGTGTTACCTTGAGCTGCGCGACGCTGTCGTAGGCGGTGAAGGCGGGGTCGTGGGTCAGGATGGGCACGGCGAACACCAGCATGTAGTCCGGCAGGATGTGCGGCAGCTGGCTTACTGCTCGCTCCACTATGAATGATAAACATACGTTAATATACAAACAATTTAGTATCGATTGATGATAACGGTTATATAACAAAAATAAGGCAGTCTATTTTATGCAGAACTTACACTTATAACAGGAATAAATCGTGTTGGCCTTGTGGGTAAAGAACCAACCTCTCAAGTATGAGGGCGTTTGTATGTTCTTTTTAAGTATATTGTTTTGGATGGCACGTTAAACTGTAGGTCCCGGCTATCATTGAACACCCTTGACAGCTTTAACGGGTAAGCAGAAGTCAGCAAGTCTGCCACCAGTCATAACCAAGTGGTGGTTGCCTGGGCAACTGGGTAGAGGAGGTCAGATAGGCAGTCACTCCTTGTAAAACACTGGAACTCAGTTGCATCCGGTTAGATTGGAAGCCGACCCCAACATAAATGGGAAAAGGCTCAGGAGATGATGAGTTATACCCACTAGGAGGTAAATATATTTATTGTGTTATCTAGTTGTGCATTTAGTATTATTTTTTAATCTTTTTATACACAAGTTATTTTGAAGTTCATTTTTGTTTTGTTTTTGTGTTAGATGTAAGTTTAGTTTTATTCATATTGTATGTGTAGGTATTGTGTAATAAGTGTGGACACCACTATTGAATTAGGCAAAACTGTAATGTTAGTGTGTATGTTTAAATAAATAAGTGTGTCTCTTCTTGTATCTGTAGTTACCTTTAGTGCCGACGGTGATGTTCCGCACGTACTCGCGGCGCCGCACGACGTCGGCCAGCATGTACTGCCGCACCACGCTGCGGATGCGCCGGTCCGGCTCGCGGCCCGCCAGCGCGTACATGCCCATGAAGTCCAGCGGCAGGCACTTGTTGGGGATGCCCTGGGAAGATGATAAACAGTTAAAAAAGTTCGCGATACGAGATAGCATCGTGTTCGATTCATTAGGAGGGTTGTGAAAGAAAGATACATGTATAGTCGCGGCACCACGTCACACATGTGTCGTCGTGTCGTGTGGGAATAAAAAAACTAGCAGAGATAACATAACGCAAGAATCTTCTAACAAAGTAGCGCGCCAAAATACGGATGTGGAACGTTACTGGCTCCGCCGTTGTACGCCTTCTTTCATCGATATATATGTACTACGTACTAGATAGAACGTTCCGAACAAAAAGCTTACCACACTGAACTGCACTGCAGACTATGCAGTGCCCAAAATGGCAAATCAGAGCGATTTTGACACCTGCGTCAGATGGATGTCTATGAAACGACAATTATAAAATAGAAAATACATATCACGGTATAAACTTACACATATAAACTATTCGAGAGTCAAGTTAGTAAAATTACACGCTGTTCATGCTATTACAACGCTTGTATATCATACTTTTCATTTATAATTCAATTTTACAAATATGCATTAATTTGTTCCCGCCCGCCATCTTAAATTATGGATTAAGAAAATCGTGCAGAAACAGATGTGCCATAAAACTGGCAGTAGGTAAAATATCAATGAAAACAGACTTCACTTTGTCATGGTATGTATGTTGTTACTTTCAAGAAAAAATAATTAAATTCGCGAAAATTTGTGATAGCCCTCTTAAGAAAAAAAACATCGTAACTAATATTAAAAACTCTAAAAATAAGTTCCTGGTTTTAATATATTACATGATTTTGCATTCAATTAGATATAAATAAACTTTTTGATATATTACATGATTTTGAATTCACTTAGATATAAACTTTTTGAGTAATGAAAAATGTAGGCAAAATACGAGCGACACTTCAGCAATTAACATCAATGAGGATGACTACATGTCACAATACGTCAACGAGATGTCAACAGACGACATAAGCGGGTAAATTATTTGTATGGATGTTCTTGTCTATCGCTAGAATATATGTCAATGCCTTCTTTAGACATCATGCATTACAATTTGTAAAATTAATTAAAACATACCTTTGACAATCCCTTGTGTAATTTTGTAGCGAAAGCTTCTCTGACTTGAGGTACGTCATCCTGAAACAAAAAAATAAAAATTAAGTAACACGCCTTCGACTCCTTCAAATAAAAATCCATACCCTGCATAACATCTTATAATTTTAAATTAAGGTATTTTGATATTTCCTTTTCCTTTATAACTTCATCTACTTAATATTTTATGTATCTGACCGATTTATTTGCAAGAATATTAATGAAACTTAAGTAAATACGTACAATCATCAAATGCGACAGGTTATAGAACTGTTCGGCGGTGAACTGGTCGCCGACGCCCTTCTGTTCGCAGATCTTCAGCATCGCGGCGCCGGCTGCCAGCCGGAGGTGCGCCATCTCAGCTTTCGATAGACGGTTTTGCTGGAAGGGAGAAATATAATAAGTTTTTGAAACAGTTTGTTGATTATTTAGCTATTTTCAATAATGCCTAATGTTAATATATAAATTGTAACTTTTCATGCAGTTGATAAATGACAAAAATATTATGTAACAAAATGGTTACAAACTTATAAATTGAAAACAAGGATGACATAACTAAATGTAGACAGTTCGAAATCCAGAGAGAAGCAGATGCTTTAACAGCCCACAGCTACCATAATACGTGACCAAAAATAAATGTACCACCCTATAAGCAATCTAAGAAACTATCACCGAACAAGCGTCACTTGCTTATATTTCCAGTAAAACTAAATGGTACATTTCATGTTTATTCAGTAATTTATAACCATTGTATCTAACTCCTATATTAATTCACAACATTAGCCCATTTTATACTACAAACAGACCTGTAACAAATCTCCTTTATGCACGATAAAAGCATTCAACATCCTGAAAGTCTTCTGCGCGGACAGTTCATCCTTCTTCAACCCTAACAGCCAGCGAGCCATGCACTTGAGTCCTTCTAGCTTGCAGCGCGTCTCTTCCGGGAGCTGGTCTTCCGGGCACCAGGGCTCGTCGGGCACTGAGGAACTGCCTCCACCTTCGCGGACTAGTAGCTCTTTTACGATCTGGAACAAGTTGGTACATGTTTATAGTGTTGTTATTTACAAAAGTATATGTATAAATGGATAATGATGAGGTTAAATAAGTGAGATTTATAACAACAAATCTATATATAGAAACAAAATGGACTCGTCTATGATTCATTGTGGTTTATGGCAAAGGTCAAGATCACATTTTTACACATCAGCTTCTTTGTGTTCCCCAGGTAAAAAGCCTGAGGAGGCCAGATAGGCAATTGCTGCATGAAACACCTTTATGTACTTGGTAAAAGGCTCCGGTCGTGTCGGATTGCAGTCCGATCGAACTATAAAAGTCAGGGAATAGTAAGTGCACCTGTGTCTGCGCAAATGCTTGTGCACTGTAACATGTCCTGTGCAGCTGGCTGATCTCCTTAGAACAGCCGCCGTCGGCAACCATTGGTATGGAGTATCTTCATGATTATATATACACATGTATATTACATTTCCGGAGACGATATTCTCCAGTACCTCCGTGAGGGTCTGTACACGTGGATTGTGGACTACATAAATTGCTGGAAACGATGTTCTTGATACCTTCAGGACAGCGTCGCCAGTACCGTCCGCGAGGGTCCGTGCAGTACATACCTTCCTGGAGACGATGTTCTTGATGTGCACGGGGAAGTTGTCGGGCAGGTTGTGCGCCACGTGGCCGAGCGTCACGATGGCGGTGCGGTAGTGCTCCGAGTGCGGCGACAGCGTCGCCTTCAGCGTCTCCAGGATCTCCGTGAAGATCTGCGTACGCTGTTCTGGTACGTTCACGAATAGACATCTGTGGACAATACGTTTAGTTAAATAGTTAAACCCACTATGGTTTAATGAAAAACACCTCGCTTCTGTATCAATATCTTCTTATCATCTTTAAAAAAAATGCACCACGCATCTATCATCAATCTAGTACCAATTTGCTTACAGACCTTTGTATAGACTGAAATATTCGTAGTGATTCAAGCCAGCAACTAAAATGGTCATATGTGCCCTTAAATTTCTGTAAAAATACATAACTCTGTATGATGATAGGTTTGTTACCTGACTGCATTCTTGGCTTGTTTTGGTGTGCCGACCTCTGCGTACGCTTTACATAGGGTGATCAGCCGCGGGAACAAAGCCGGACACGCTTCACCTGCAGATTAACATTTTATTGAAAAAATATTCGCTACTTTCTTGTAGTCACTTAAACTATGAGATATCCTGTAATTTTGGCAAGAAGGCACATTTTATTAAAATTGGGGTAATTGGGTGAAATTACGAGAAATAACTTTAATATGTAAGTTCTAGCTTCTACATGCGGTTTGAGTATTTGACCCACATCTAGAAAGAGCTACTACTATCCACAACCGTACATAATTTAGCAGTATAATTTATGAGAAAATCTGGGGGTCTAGACTATCTGTGTACCATTAGAATCAGTTCAGCTTAAGCATGAATCTTCATTCTTCAGTCTTGCCATCCTTAGCTACAATCATCTTACTGACTATTGTCTTTTCTGTACTGTCTTGTATTGTCTGTTCTGTCTATCTAGGCAGCAAGTTACTTTCGCATTTATTATATTGGTAAGTATAGTACAATTTGAGCGAGAGTAAAAGCGATACATACTGAGCGGCCTATATTTCCCGAGGAAGGTGAGCGCGGCGAGTATATGCGGCGCCACCGTCTCGTCATCTAACTCCAGTAGTGACGTCAGTCGGTTCAGGATGTCTTCGTGTAGGAAGTGGGAGGGGAACACGAAGGACAACATCACGAGGAGTTTCAGACCACGTTCTGCTGCTTTCTTCTCGTCGATACCTGGGAAATTGAGGCTGATTTGATATGGTGTTTATCAACATTATCACTACATAGTATAAAACAAAGTCGCTGTTTCTGTCACTATATCCCTATGTATGCTTAAATCTTTAAAATAACGCAACGGATTTGGATGCGGTTTTTTTAAATAGACAGAGTGATTGAAGAGGAAGGTTTATATGTATAACTAGCTTCCGCCCGCGGTTTCACCCGCGTTCCGTAGCCGGATGCTGACAAAAACAACCTATCCTAAAACCTTCTCCCGGGTCTAATTCACCTCCCCTCTAATATTCAGCCAAATTGGTTAAGCCGTTTTCATGTTATGTCGTGACAACGTAAAGCGGGTTTCATTTTTATATATATAGAAGATAATAGTATGTATTTAAATTCAGCATTGCGCCCGTGCAAAGCCGGGGCGGATCGCTAGTTTTATGTTTAGTAAATCACTCGTTGGCGTTCTCATAGTCACAAGGTGACAACATTTACGGCCGAATACTGGAATGCCGCTTAACTTTGAGAACTGCTCAAACATTACTCTCTTGCTTTTTGGTTAGGCTGGAACCAACCCCAATATAGTTGGGTAAAGGCTAGAAGACGGTGATGATTAACTCTCCTGTGTATAACTGAGCTACATACCACACTCGTCAGCCAGCGAGGCGTCGGTGCCCTTAACCGTGGCCTCGACGTAGCCGACCAGGATCAGCAGCGAGTCGTGGTCAATCATCACGGAGCTCACTCGCTCCAGTAACATCTTCACTGTGTTATAGTATAGGTTCGTCATCACTGGCTGGCCCAGTTTCTTGAGGACACTTGACTAGAAAGAAAACGATGGAATAAGTACCTAATATCAATAATAAACATAGTCTTTGTCTCCTGAAAAATCTATGTAATAAAAAAAGTCGATCCTCGTGCATTTTTGGGTATACCCATTGAAAAAATCGAAACATACTGTAGGCATTATCATATTAGTTATCAGCATGAAGTAATAAGAATTTAAAGAATCTCATATTATCATAATGAATATTGATTTCCATGTTTGTAATGTTGATGACACAGAGATTGATAAATTGATCAGGGTCAACATGATAGCAAAATTACTTATCATTATGAAATGACGTGGTATGAACTCCAATAAAGTTATTTTCATTAAAAACGAATCACAGAAATAATAGCCTGAGAAACATAGCTTCCGTTACAGGTTAGTAGGTCACTAGAGCAACCCTAGGTCACTGAAGTAAACCCAGCTTAACTAATTACATTACAAAACAATGCTTATAACATTCATATCGATATTTATATCGATATGAATGTTATAATCGTATCGATTATTCTTCTTCTTTTTTTTATTATTATTTTTGTTATGCATAGTTTGGTTTAGTTTAATTTAAGTTATTTTTAATTTGAACGTTGTGCGCACCTATAATTGACATATTTACGCAGGACTTATTACAATTGTAAACGTATATATGTGAACGTATTTGTAAATAAGTTGTTGGTGTGCCTAAATAAATAAATAAAATAAATAAAATACTCACTGTCGTACGGACGCAAACTTCACAGCTCACGTTAGGATTCAATATGGTCTCCATTCCTTGTAACAACTCAGGTGCCTGTTTCATATGTTGAGAGAACTTGTTCAAAAACTCCTGAGATTTAACCGATTCGGGCAGGAATTTAGAGCTTATGTGTAAGACTTTAGCTATCATTTCTTTCTGCACGGCTGGTGTGGGGGGTTTTCTGTGCAACTCGATCCATTCGCCTACTGTGCGACGGACCACTAATTGATGCTTCTGTAGTTCTATAAACGCCTTTGTTGCGTTGTCATCAACGTTAGACATTAGATAGAACAGTTTCTTCATACGAATGGGGGCTGGTAATGTGTACGGAACCAGCGACGTGTTTAGAAGCCGTTCGACCAGCAATCTGTCTTCTAAAGCCGTCATGTAGTAACCATGAAGGATTTTATCTTTGATCCATTGTACCGCTTTCTCTGTAGCCGGTGGTACACTCTCTTCGGTTAAAAACTTTTTGTAGATGAGTGCTAGGCCGGACATAGCCTCTTTTCTAATTTTGAATTTCTTGTCGAGCGTTCTTTCTCGTACGAAGTGTAGGAGATCTTCAGACTCGGCGACGGCTTGGAAGTCTCTCTGTGCCGTCGCAATGATGGCCATTACGACTTCGTAACGCACTTGTTCATGGGCATCGTGTTGCCTTAGTTTTAATGTTTCTGTTATGTCTTTTCTGAGGTCTGGATGGTGTACTAGGAAGTGCATGCAGTATTGCACGCATTTGATTCTGATTGGTACTGAGATGTCGTTGAATCTTCCTAGGAAGGCCCGCCATAGTGCTGGGTACTGTTTGGCTAGTTCTGAGCCCGGTTCGGAGAACATTCTAGCAAGGAGTGCGACCCCGCTGAGTCGTTCGGGGAACTGTGCGGATTTGAGCTTGCACTCCAGCTGCGGGAGTACTGACAGAAGTAAGGAGGGACAACATTGATACAGCTCGTAGATAAGCTCGTACACTTTCGAGTATATGAGGAGATTCTTCTCCTCTTTGCCCAGGATTAGCACGTGGTTGAAGAACTGTGGACAAGATAACAAAATAAGTATACCTAAAACACCATTACTTTTGAGATATAATATTTTGTCAATAAATAATACACTATATCTCAAAATTAAATAGTACTAAGATAATAACTAAGTAATTTTAAGACATTAGCAAAATTATTTCTAATGCACGAAGAAATTGCTATACCCATTACCTAATGCGATTTCAAACAACCAGTCTATTAGTCAAAATACATTTTTCCTAACATAAGTACGTAGGTAACAAAGAAACTACAACTTCACACATACATATGTACGTTGTGGGAGTCACAAGAAACTGCGAAACATTTTTCATATAAAGCAACTCCCACGTGCAAACTAATATTAAAATAAATAATAGAGTGTTGCTCGCTCCAGTAAATACATTTTTAATCAAAACTAAGTCGTTTGCAGAGCAGCCCTATAAATGTAGGTAGGAACATTCTAGACGGGGCGCTCGTCGCGAACAATAACGTCAATAAAGATTTGCTTTGAAAGATTCTAGCGAACCAGACTGCGTCGACTATCAATTTCTATCTCTTGAACATTTATGAACATAAATAATTAACAGAATTCCTCGAAGTTTATTAAGGCGTTAATGAAAATTAAAATAGTAAAATCTTCCTGATTAGCCATCTGAACTAAGAAATGAGGTAGTTTCAGTGATTTCAATCCTAGAAAAACAAAATACTAGCTATGAATCGACCGCAATAATTCTTCTAAAAGCGTAGCTCTGCGTATTTTACGAAAGTTCAATTTGTTTAATTATTTTCCATTCCTAAAAGGCTTTCGATTGGAAAATGATTTAATAATATCATAAAAAAAACATCACGAGCCATACCAAAAAACTGAGGCCACAGGCCATTATTACTACAATACTAGCCTCCGCCGTGGTTTCGACCGCGTTCCGACATAACTGCTTCCCGTTGTAGGATGGTGACAAAAACTATCATGTCCTTCTCCCGGGTCCCCTCAAATTTTTACCTTAATTGGTTCAACTATTCACACGTGATGGTGTGACCAAGGGATATAGGAATTCATTTTTAGGGTTCCGTAGCCAAAATGGCAAAAACGGAACCCTTATAGTTTCGTCATGTCCGTCTGTCCGTCTGTCCGTCTGTCCGTCTGTCACAGCCGATTTACTCGGAAACTATAAGTACTACAGTGATGAAATTTGATGGGAATATGTGTTGTATGAACCGCTACAAAAATATGACACTAAATAGTAAAAAAAAGAATTGGGGGTGGGGCCCCCCATACATGTAACTGAGGGATGAAATTTTTTTTTTCGATGTACATACCCGTGTGGGGTATCAATGGAAAGGTCTTTTAAAATGATATAAAGTTTTCTAAAAAACATTTTTCTTAAAGTGAACGGTTTTTGAGATATCAGCTCTCAAAGTCGTAAAAAGTATGTCCCCCCCCCTCTATTTTTATAACTACGGGGTATAAAATTCTAAAAAAAATAGAGGTGATGCATGCTAATTAACTCTTTCAACGATTTTTGGTTTGATCAAAGTATCTCTTATAGTTTTTGAGATAGGTTGATTTAACTGTAATTTACGGAACCCTTCGTGCACGAGTCCGACTCGCACTTGTTATATATTATTATGTAGTAGTATAAACTTAGTACTTACCGCCTGTATAGTAGGTTCAAGCGTCTCACTAGTCTTGATAATGAGTTCCTTAGCAAGCGAGTACGCGTGCTTGTGATCCCTCTTGTTGGGCTCCACTAAGTTCAGGAGTATCACGTTCAGCAGCTCGTTGGAGACCACGTCAGACTCCGTGATGAGCGGGCAGAGGACATCCAGCATGAAGGACTTCACTTTTGTTGAGTGTTCCGTACTGTGGACAAAAGAAATATATTAATATCATCATCATCAATTTTATTTTAGGTCGGCGCAGTATGGTTTCTTCAGCCATTCTCTTCTATCTACCGTCATCTTATAAAGTAACATTCAATTTAAGAAATATTGATAACTATACCTACTATTAAAATAAATAATTTTTTCATCATCATTTTTTGCTGCACGGATTTGATTTTTTTTTTACTGCTGGGAATACACTATCCCCAGGTAACAGTTATATTTTGGCCGAGTGAGGAAAGTATAGTCCCCACGGGACACGGATGAAAACAGTGAATAAAATTGTAGTGAATTATAATAATGGTCTCTAGCTAGTACAGAGGTTTTAAAGTCGATAATTGAACAGTCTCAATTGAAAATTCGTATAGAAAAGACGGGTCTTTCAAACACTTCAAATAGCAGTTTGAACTCAATGAAACTTTTGATTGTTTGTTGCTCTTTATGTGAAAGTTATATCATGAGGTTTAGCTAGCATTCCGCACGAGTTCGTAAAACTATGTAAACTATTAATTAAATCTATTGGACCGTATGTTTTCCATCCTTACAGCTCGAGGAAAATAATAAAGATAATCTCTCATCCAATAGGTGCCTTCAGAGTCGCATAGTTATTTGACCAGAGCTGTAGTGTTTTTAGCAATCATTGACTTATCAATTCACTCATACATAACCAACTTCGGAGTAGCAAAGGTATTTGATGAGATTAGTAGAAGTATTTAGAAAAATGTAATCTGTTACTAATGTCGCAACATGTCACCACTTAGCACCTTCACATTAATTACACTAATTGATTAGGTAGTAAAGATCTATAGTATAGATCTTTACTTTTAACCGACTTCCCAAAAAGGAGGAGGTTCTCAATCCGATATTTGTGTTTTTTAAAGCCTTATAAAGCACATATTCCTGAATTTCGCCAAACATAGAAATTTTTTGTACTAAACTTCAAACACATTTCACTGAAAATCCTTACAAAATTGAAATGGTATTTTCGCAGAATTCCTACATGAATGAACTAGATGCCTGTAAAGGTTCCGAGAAACCTCGCTTCTAACTGGCTTCAGCTGTATGTAGATAAGTACAGACTCTAACGTAATAAAATTTAACTTTCAGTAATTAAATACATCTAGTCTTTTTTTATTACTTTTATTAGAAGTGGGCTAATAAAAAATCTGCATAAAGTTCTCTGGATTAAATTTATTCGTTTTAGATTCAGAACGTAACCAAATTATTTGGGACCTTTATACAACGTGTTCATACAGTGCGTAATTTTAATCATAATAATGTGAATGATCCATCAATTAAATCTAAATTTTTGAGGTTAACCACAAATATCACTGACGGTATTAATTTTGAAAATGTAAATAATTCCCTAATTAAATTATCTGGAAAGCATAGTTATTATTTATTGATTGAAGAGCAGTCGGGTGATAATGTGATAAGGTTTCCTGTCTCGATTGATATCGTACAAGATTTTCTTTCAATACAACGATCAATCAAATCGTCCATATGGAAAATCCTCCAAAAATGATGATAAAAGACAATAGGTGTTTAACAATCGTTATTCAACACATCCTCAATCCATTACTACATTATTTATTACAGATGTTCTCTCATTGATTGATTTCATTAGCAACATAGATTTTTCTAAAGGACCAAAAATGGCGTCCAGACTGTCTGGCCGCCCCGGCAGCTATTCTTTCTAAAGAGATCAGTTATCAGCTGAACGTGTGTTCAATAAGTCTGCCTCGATACACTCGATGATGATGATGAGGGGTATTGGGTTGCCTGGGTAACCGGGTTGAGGGGGTCAGACAGGGCAGTCGCTCCTTGTAAAGCACTGGTACTCAGCCATATCCGGTTGGACTGGAAGCCGACCCCAACATAGTTGGGAAAAAGGCTCGGAGGATGATGCAGACTGCCTCGATACTTCCTGAAAAGAATAGAAGGATCCTACACGTGAAGCAGAATATTCTAGAAACATTACTTACTTGACAATCTTGAACATAAGCGCGAAGAGTGCGCAGAAGATCTCCTGACAGTCTTCCAGCTCGAAGCACATGTTGAAGGACTTGACATACGCCAGGTTTTCCAGCAGGTAGAAGTAGCGCTTGAACGCCGGGTCCTTGGGGTCTCGTAGACCTCTCAATTGATTGATCAGGAACAGGAATATTGTTTTTACCTGTTGGGGAGAAGGAAACATTAACATAATGATATTCATAGTATAAAATCTGACTAGGATCTTTTCATATGCGTATTTCAAAATGACGACAAAAAAGTTTTTAATATACTTCTCATCTGTACTTTTTTCTTATTAACAGCATTTTTCTTTTACAGACTGAGATACTACGATTTTAATAGGCAAGCGACGCGTCGCCCTATTCTCGAAAGATCGACGACCTTAAAAAGGTGGCTGGGGAATACCTACTTACATATTACATTTTAAACAGCAAACCTAAGTTCTAAGACGTAGGTAAAGGTACTCTGATAGTGTAAATAATAGTAGTTACATAGTCTATATCCTATACTAAACTATCTACATAAATTGTATGAGTAAATTCTCCACACGTGGTATGCATATCGCCTACCAACAGACATCCCGTATTAACAAATTAGCCACTTGACTGACTGCACAAAATTGATACGCTCGTATCGAGCACAAAGACTACGCCCATGAAATGCAATCTACGATTCCTCTTAGCGTTCTCATTCGCCTACAAAAAAATCGTCTAGACGCAGGCTTAATTCACTTTGAGAAAAATTCAAGGGACCCTCAATTCAACTACCTAAACGAAAATTCGGGAACGATCGGAAATTAAACGAAGTGCGTCCTCTAAATAATTTTCGCGGTAGATGTCCGTAGAATTTAAATGACAAACAATTGTCATTCAGCCGACCGAATGCTAAAAAACTTGCGAAATATTGATCTATTTTTTTCGCTGATCAGAATAGATCCCCAGTTTTTCTCGTCTAAGTAGAAACACGTTAAGTACTCAAAGTTTAAGCACTAACTCGCTATATCCAATTAAACTTAGTAACTTTTTCCTTCAGTTGTGTTAAAAGGTTCGCCGAGTTTCGCGTCCATATTCATGAACATGAATAAATATCAAGGTACATATTCTAAGCCGTCATGGACCTACGTGGATTTCTTTTGCAATGAAAAAATGTACTGCATGTTATGAAATGAAATTAAAAACTTTGTAGATAACTCTATTCTGAAAGAAGAAGAAAGAAAGAAAGAAAATAAATTTTAGTTCTGGTAATTAACACTTCAAATTGATATGACCCCCATGGAATAACCCCAATCGTTTCCGAAACCTGGGATTAAAAATTAATGATCATCGATCACTTAAAGGGTGCCTACGCATTCAGTAATTGTTGATGTCGCGTCAAAGGGACGCCTCGACTACATTACGAACAATATTAGTCCTTAATCGAGGATCTTTTGATGTCCTAAGTTTCTTACTTAAAGACTGCATGCGAGGTCAATGCCATTCAAACTTCAAGTGTAAAAACTCTATTGGCTACTTTTATGAACTATCTGCGTGCTGCGATAAGGCACGAAGATAAAAGAAACTTAAATTTGCAAAGTTCAGTTAAAAATAAACTTTTGAACTTGGGGTCAGGTCTGATACGTGTCCGAAAAGTTCGGCAAAAGATAATCACTACGTTAGGAGTTATGCAGTGGATACAAAAGTGCTAAGTCATAATTGAGCTACGGAATAAAACTAAAGGCATGGACCTAAAACAATTGATGTTGCTTTTCACCTGCTTTCACTTAGATCTATCTTAATATGAGAGTTGAGATACAAAAACACCTATACTACATATGTATATGTACAAAATTAAAGAAAGGAGTTAAGTTACCACATGATGACACAAAAAAATATCACCCTTATTTTTGGAAGATTCAAAAGCTCACCTGTTCCTGATCTTTATAAGGCGCCTCCGGGGCATACACCCGGAGGACATCAGCGATGCAGCACGCAATGAGCAGCTGGACATCTCTGGAGGGGTGCGTGAGGAAGAACTCGTCCGCGAGGTGGAGGGCCAGGGGTATGTACTGCTGGTACATGCCCTCATCTTGGCCGAGACCTTGTAATGTGTGCGCTAGGACCTGCGAAAGAAAAAATACCATTAGTTTCTTGGACAACTGACGAAAGTGGTGATTCAGCGGTATATTTTCGATGTAAAATTCCAAACATCGAAAACTTCAATGCAAGTATCGTATACCTTAGCTTTTCAATGCGTCGAGCCCTGTCATGAGCCTCAAAGATTAGGTGGAAACCCGAATATCTAATATAAAATATATAATCCAATTTTCTTTATGATACATGAATACTATAATAACGATGACGCAAATCCAATCAAATAAGCAACTAGATTAAATAGGCTTAACTCCATTTACTGCATTGTCCCATCACGTGAACCAATCTAGGCCAGGTGTCATGTAGACAATAGAACAATTTGTTCGGTGATTAGATCTAGATTCCAGTCAGTCTAACGTGACCAAACAATGTATGAATGTTGGTGAGCCGTGGAAAACGGGAAATTATAGAAAATGGTAGTAAGACGAAGACTGCCTATCAATTAAAATTTACAAGTCTTTACCATAAAAATGTCTACACAAAAGACGATTTTTCTAAATTTTTGGCTGTTTTCTTGTCCAATTTTGCCGACAATGAATTGAACCTTGTTTATCGAGAGCTTTATGCTCATCTAGTACTATATCGCATAATAGAGGTACCTATTAACAGTCACAACGGGAGGGAATTCGTGACCGCAAAGTCAGCTCTCTCGCACCACTGACATTGTCATTACCCGAGCTATGTCCCGGCTATATTGGGGTCATCCCGCACAAACCAGCAACCATTTAAAGCGTGAATGTTGCATTTATTTAAGCATACTATAACTTGGAACAATATACCAATAACTGATGGTAAAAATCATCAAATGACCCCTCCCGCTGTGGGTTAGCAGCGGTGAGAGAGTGACAGACTTTTACTGACAAAAAATCCATCATGTTCCATTGTAGGCCTTTTATGTACCAGGGCTGCGATAACTCTTTCGAACAATCCCGTAGCCTAATAAACCAATAACTTAGGTACACAAAAATATATCAGTCTCGATGTTAAAAGTATTGCTCGGGCAGGCACAAACGATAAGCATGGATTAACATGTCAAATCCATTGATCCATAATGCAATTTAACACGAGCCTCGAGCTCTCTGATTAATATCGTTACATAAATGGATGTATCACGCATATTTATACTCGAAGGACTTTAATTCGCTTTGGAAAGCTTCGGAACCTGGAAATCGCATTGAATTTTGCTATCTGAATTGGATTTAGGTTCTAGGAATCCAGGTATTCCAAGCCAATTTTAGTCTGATGATTTCCGACAGATGAGTTATAAAGAACTGAAAACTATAGCAAGTCGTCTCGTATAACATACTCTCATAAAAAAAAGTTAAACACCCAGCACAAAGTAAAAACAGTCATTCATAATATCAGTCTACGTTTAAACACAAACAAAGTGAAGGTTGCAATAAAACACCCCAAACATTTCAAAGTCGAGGGTTAAAAATAAATTGTGTAAAGTGCGTAGACAGGCGTCTAGGTAAAAGCTCCCCACTTTAGGTACAGCGAGAGCACGGTTAGGCATGTACATTGTTCAACTTCATTCGATATCATATCGATTGATTGCGA